>NC_069141.1:53119180-53784732 GCF_943734755.1 Anopheles moucheti
CCGGCGGCTCACGGGAGACAGTGCCTCCACTACGGCCATGTCGGTGCCGTCGGGATCGTCACCAGCACGGGCGATCTCATCCCTGCTGCGGGCACTGTGCGCCCTCGGTTCGGTGTACCGGACGCACACGACCGGGGTACAATCGTGGATAGCGATGGTAGCGGTGCTGACCGTCGGTACCGAGCTTGTCGCCTGGACGAAGCAACTCGTGCACCTGCTCGTGGTGTTATAGCTCACGGTGCAAAGGGCAGCGGGAATTAACCGACCCGCACGCACAGTCTGCCCAAGGCTGGGCCCAACTATACCGACCCAGCAAGCCACAAACGACCGACGAGCAAACCACCTACAAACCCCGTCTCAGGACGCTTCTGCAGGGTGACGAAGAACCAATCCGCAGAATGGTAAGGTAAAAGTCAGGTAGTGAATCATACCGGAGAAGAAGAACAAAACCCAAAAACAACACACGAATAACATTACTCCCTAAAGAAGCAAATTTCGCCAAAGCGTTGCGCACTGACACGTGCAATAAGGAAGGGAAATAACCACACCGTCAGTAGTGTTTTGTGTGCAAAATCATAAAAGAAAAGGATTAGAAAAAACAAAGAACGAGAGCAACAACAGAAACCAAAACAACAAGAACAACAACCAAAACAAAATCACAAAACCCCGAAATAATAATTGCAAATTGAGATACCTAATAAGGAAAGCAGGTGCGAAGGAGTTTTAGGAACAAATCGAAACACGTTAGTGCTTCAAAACACGAAACAAGTAGTAACAAAATATGTAGCAAACAAAAAAGCAAACACATACACACGTACACAGCTACACCACAAAAACTCAACAAAACAAATCAGCGACGGGAAATGGTGCCGAGTAAAACACAAACAAAACCAAACTATTTAACACATTAACGAATTACGGGAACGCGACATCCGAGTAGTCAAACGAAACAAAACAAATACAACACTGTTGCAGTAAATACAATGCAAACAAAACAAGCGAAAACAAGCGAATGGAGGCGGACGCATGCGGGGAAGCGATATAGCTACTATCGAATCGGAATGGCTCATAGGGCCCGCGAATAGAAGCATGGGAATGGAAGATATAATTACTCCACGTCAGATATTTGTAACAGAAAGCTTAACAAATAAGCAATTCACCAAAGGTTAAAGCAAAACAGAGCTAGAGTTTAACATGACTTTTGTGCGTGTGTATGTGTGTGTGTGTGCGTGTGTGCGCGTGTGAATGGGAAAGGGACAAGTAGCGTATATGGAGAACGATGTCTGCCAGAACGTTCTGCACTAAGAATTATGGCAAATAGAAACAAAACAACCACCAAAACAAAGCAAAAACAAGCAAACTAGCTAGCCAAACCCAGCCCGAACGCATCCTGCCATCTTGGATCAGTGTTGTAAGGATGGCAGGAAAGGGTAGCAGAAGGTGGGGTTTGCAAGCAGAAACATACGCGTATACAATAATGTTACATCGCTGAACAAAAAAAAACAACGTAAACGACAGTTAAACAAGTGTTTGAAATAAAATCACAAAGGAAACATCAACAAACTGATGGACAATTTAGGTGAAATATTAAATTTAAACTTATTGGTAAGGGAGTTTAGGGAAGGCAGAGGAATAAGAATGTTATAACAGTATAGGCATAGTACCATGCATAATGAATTCCACAATAGATTGGCGAGCCAGCTGATTGCTGTGGAAAGCGGAAAAACCGCTGATTGTGTTTGCGGAGCATCGCCATTTAGAAAAAAAGGAAACACTAAACGCGCCAAAACATGGGATCTGAATGTGTGTTCGAATGTGTGCGTGCGTGTGCGTGAATGTGTGTGCGTGTGTGTCTGTATGCGCGTAGAAAGTATTTAGAGCTCGAATCACATTTCAGCCACCAAAACAAAACAAAAAACAAACTTAAACCAAAACCGAGAATTGCAGACGACTCGCGTTTGAATGTACGGCCAAAAACCTAACCGTTGTCGGGCTAAGCTAGCTGTAATACACTCGTGACCTCCAGGGAGGGCAAACGTTATTTTTTTAAACTGAAAACGATATAGGGCGGCGTGTTCTAATTTGCTTGCGCGGGTGCACAAGCATAAAGAGTTTCGGTGTGAAGAACAGTGAGGCATAGAAAGTTGTATAAAGGGGAGAGAATATAGAGAGCGAGGAATTAAAGTTGAGACCGCGAACGGTACATAGTGGAAGTGTTAGTTTTGTTCGTTGTGATGTGAGACGCTGTGTTGTTTTTGTCGGTGAATCGTTTTGTGTTGAGCGTTTGTGTTTTGGTTTTTCGGGGTGTTGGGGAAGGGACAGTTTTCGTACATGCGGGTTTTCTTCTTTTGTGTGAAGGACAAAAAAACGGGATCACCACAGAGCCTGTGTGCGGAATCGGTGTGGTGTTAGCAGCAACAACAACATCAACAACCACAAAAGATAAGGATAAGGAAAAAGCACATACACACATACAAAGCTATTACTACTAAGACGACTCACCGCAAGAATATTGAAGATGTAAGCTAGTTTTTATTGAACCTTCCGCTAGCGGGAATCCACGCAAATCGGCTACTAATATCGCAAGCTAGGGAACCGAGGCACCGATCACCCGATTCACACGTATACCTTCCGCTCACCTTTCAATACGCAAGAAATGGCATCAAGAAACTACACCATACCTTTGTACAATATATTATCTCTTTAACCTTTCACTAGCAATGAACACGCTGAGAATGAAACTAAAGGAAAATCCAGTTTGTGATGAAGGTACAGCAAAACAATAGAAGTGAATTAGGAAACATAGCACAGCGAGTAACACAAAGATCTTTAAACATAGAAAAAGAGAAAGAGAGAGAGAGAGAGAGAGAAAAAGTAAGAGAGAGAGAGAGAGAGAGAGAGAAGTAGAACGAAAGAAAACGTAAGCATGAACAATACCGAAGATGGTTGGAATAATTGCAAAAACATGGAACAAAATGCAGCGCGAAACCCAATGTTAAAATATACACACCAACAGTAGTATGTGACCTCTTGCAAGCTGATGGCAGGCCAAGAACAATGAGAGAGAAAAACGCCACACTCAAAAGCCCGAATGATTTTACGTGCGTGCGAATTCTTATCTAATGATGCGCTGGGTAGCAGCTTAGAGCAGAGTGCTACTAAAGAGGCCGACGGCAAGCGAAGGGGAGAAATAACAAACAAACACAGAAAAGAAGACCATTTTGGATGCAAATTGCCAAACCGTGCGAAGCACGGAGAACTCTTTATAGAAAAATTAAGCCAGCACTATTATAATTAGTCCGTCAATTTTTACAACAATTGTTGTTAGGTAATGAGTATAAAAAGGCTGTTGGGTGTTTCAAGGCTGAAAGGATGCGTCAACATGTTACGAGAAAGAAAATGAAGGGCAAGAGAGCGAGAGAAAGAGAGAGAAAGTGAGAGAGAGGGAGAGGGAGAGAGAGAGGAAGAGAAAGGATGGAGACGATGGCATGTTGGCAATTGGTCCACTGGTCTACGTTAAACACATACATCTGTTGGCAACACATTTGTGTGGTGCAAACCAAAAGCAATTGGATGACAGCATAGCTGGCACCGGCTTCTAACACCTCCTAAATAGTTCTAAATCGTAGCCTAACGACTTAGCATACGCATTAAACCCACCATGCTCGCCATTTGAGCTCAGGCTCATCCCGAAATCTGTACCGTCTTGGAATATCTTGCTCTGAAGGAAAGCAAAAGAGCGGGAAGCCTGGCTTTGATTGCTTTTCGATCATATATGCCTCGAAGAGTTTAACAAGATCCTTTCGTCATTATCATCTCTCTCTCTCTCTCTTGTTCCCTCAATATCTCTCTTTCTCTAGCTCTTTCTTTCTCTTTCTTACTTTCATCCTTTCTTTTGTACTCATTCTCTCTGGCATGCGTCGCTCTCTCTCTCTTACTCTCTATCTCATTCTCTTCATCTTTGTTACACGGTCTGTGAACGTACTTTTCCCAGTTTCAATACGATCCAGCCTTCGGAGGAAAGCGAATTATCCTTACGAAAAGAATCCTTAAACGGAAAGTGAAAAACAAAACAAAAGACCCCAAAACAGAATAACGTCAAACGAGAAAAGTGAATCCACAGGAAATCAAAGCAAACAGAAAAAACACACACGCACTCACACACACAAAAAAAAGCAAACTGTTAATGTTCGACGAGATACTTTTAGCGTTTATCTCAACCAAACAGAACAAACCCTGCGTAGGATGAAAAACGGGAAGTAAAAGGTAGAACGAAAAAAGAGCAAAAAAGAAATGAATAAACAGGCAACAAATTCTCTGACAAAAATTATAATCAATAGTTGTTAATATAAATGTGAGATGTAGAAAATAATAAACAAACCAACACACACACACCCACACCCACACACAAAACAAAAACGTAAAAGAAATACAAAGGAAGCAAACCGCAATCGTAATTGTGGTAAAGTTTCGGTAACGGGGCCTGTTGAGGGTGATTATTGTGGTAAACTTCTTTACCAAGGCCACGCATAGTACGAGACTATTGATAGTATCGAGATCGAAATTTATCGATCAACCTGACGGATCAGAACGAGTGCAAATGGGTACAGAAGCGAAGGTAGCCAAGATGGGAAACAGGAGTAGAAGCTGGAGGAGCGGTGGCAGGGAGGGGGTGTATAATTATCACAAAACAAAAATAACTTAAAAAACTGACGAAAAAAGTAACAAACGATTAACATACCAGAAAACAATAAAACATTAAATAATGAAACCATTGGAGGGACGTAGGCTATTGCGGAGTGCGGCCGACGGCACGGCGGTGTGAGGTGAAAACACAAAAGCAAACTTAGCACGTTTGTAAGCAAACAAAAGTGAATTAAACTACGAATTAATTACAAGCGTCTTCAGGAATGAATAAATCGTTGAATTTAAAACCAAATCGTCTGCACGCGTGGAATAGGGAAGCGTGAGGATACCTAGAGATAGTTAAGAAAATAGCATACAACATAACACAATTCCGGACGGAAATTTACACGGAAACACACACACACACACACACGCATACACACGCAAACAACACAAATACACTCACAGACACATTGTGAAACTAATTAATAATATTTGCAAACAACAGCAACTGAGAAACAAACAAACGCTCGTGTTTATAAATCGAAGCCAATAAATACTCCGACGATGCCAGGAACAGTAGCAGAAGGTGTAAAATACAAAATTATTGTAATAATGCTGTACGAATGTCGGTGGACGCTGTCGACGACGAGCGTTAGGTAGCGTTTAGTAGCCATAATGTGTGCCGGGTTGAAATGGGGGTTGCGATCACGACCCTAGCCGAACATCCCACCCGAATCGTTAGTTATTACCGCACGATCAACACAGCCATCGCCACGGCCCCAACACACGCACACACGCAAATGTAACCCCGCATCACATGGCGCAGGACGTGGCGCTAGTTTTTTGTAGCGTGTACGGTCACTGCACCGCCCACGACAGGACAGTCCAGCATTGATATTATAATTTCTGCCGTCAAGTGTTTGCGTGTGAATGTGAGTGTGTGTGTGTGTGTAGGAATTTTGGGCAGTTGCGCTACGCCAGGCTACAAAAATGAACACATTAGGTTTTGCAAACGCTCCTTCCAAGGCCCACATTTTCGCCGCTTCGTTAAGGCGCAAGTATTTGGTAAGTTGTTGTAGACTGCCTAGTGTTTAGTGGGACGTGGCACAACGGTACCGTGCGGGAATCGATTGAATCAGTATTATGAACGCCCTCCTCCCACCACCTCTCCCCCCCCCCACCACTCTCATCCATGTTTTCCGGCGACTTATACCCCGGTTCGGTGTTACAAAGCGTTACGGGCTCGCAAAGCACCGCCATACTCCGGCAAACCGCGAAACTCTCCAAACAAAAATCCAAACAAAGTATCATTACTAGAGTGTACAGATTTGAAATTGGGAAAAATATAGAACAACATGGCGAAATAATAAATGAACGATCGCCGTCTGCGCACGGGAGACACGGGTTCGAATGTAAATGGGAACTGGAGGAGGTACAACAATAGAACCGTCAAACAAAAACAATAACGTAAACTACAATCCAATTACATAAACACACATACATACACAAACATCCATAAACACACATACGGAGACACGTAGATGCGAAAGTAAAAACAAAACCAACCAACACTCACACACACAAGAATTCTGCAACAAGAGGAAGAGAAATGTTTGTACAGTAGATGATGTAGAAATTGTTTCCGCAAAATGTATAACCACTACACGAATGGATACAACAATGCTCTGTTATTGATAAATAAATCGAAACAAAACAAAAAAACCACAAACAACCACTCTCCATTAGGGTCTACCGTTTTGTCAAGACCTCAGCGTTGCCTAAGGGCCTCCCGAGGAACAATAGTGTGGTGACGAATGAGAAACGTGACCACGTGCAAAACACCATTTGCAAATTTTACTTCGCACACACACAAATACATTTCCTGCTAGATCTTTTCCAGTTCTTTGTGAGGACTTCAGTACTAAACGACTGGTAACGTTCGTTATGTTTATGATTTTGAATAACTCCTTCACAAACATTTTCTGATCGCCTGTTAATGCTGACATTGAAATTCAATTCATTTTGTTCTTTAGATTTTTTGCAAGTTTTCTAATATCTTGGAAATGCATTTCACATAACGTCCACTAC
Organism: Anopheles moucheti; assembly: GCF_943734755.1. Classification (NCBI taxonomy): domain Eukaryota; kingdom Metazoa; phylum Arthropoda; class Insecta; order Diptera; family Culicidae; genus Anopheles; species Anopheles moucheti. The sequence goes on from NC_069141.1 coordinate 53,125,898, forward strand.
AAATGTATTTTTATTGGCTTTGTTCTAGCAAAAACATAATTTGCACACAACCATGCCATTTTCCATTTCGCGCAGCTTTGAATTGTGCCAGCTGCAACATAAACAACCAAACAAACAGGTAACGAAACATCAAATAGTGTAATAGCAATTGACACCGGCACACGGAATCGGTGGTGTCTATTTAGATAATTACAAAACTAGCAAAACCCATACGGCTGGCTAGCGTCGAGCCGAAACCGAAACATGCTAGGGACTAGTGTTTTGAGACGGCAGGAAGGAAACAAATGAAGCAAAGGAAACAAAATGAACGAACACAATTTAGATAAAACGTTAGGGAGCACACTGCTGCGGTAATGCGTTTGAAAGACAATGGTCACTAAGGGAGGGCGCGTAATTCGCATCTGTATGGAAATTAGGGTGTGTTTCACTGGCCAAACAGGTAAATGTCACTCACCGAACACCGCCAACAAAGCAAAAACTCTCACACCGAGGCATCGTACCGTAGGCAAACAAAAAACAATATACAGTTACTGGACATTAATTAACGTAGGTAAGCAGACAAGTAATACAAAACCCCCGAAAACCGAACGAACACGAAGCGAGCAAACAAGTTGTTAAGGAAAGTTATCTAATTCTACTGCAAAAACTAAACAAGAGAAAACAATGAATAGAGATGGGGGAGAAAACAAAACGGTAGCAAGGAAAAAAGGAATGAAAAGTGGTAAAAAACAAGCATGACAAAGCAAAACAAAAAAAAACAGTTGAATAAAGAGCGAAAAACAGCAAAACATACTATAAAAAAAACCAACCGTGAGTCGTTAATTGTGTAAACTAGCATTTGGGGGAAAATGGGGAAAAAACAAATACAAAAAAAGCAAAAATAAGCAAACAAAGGTTAAACAAAAACGTTAGGAATCAGTCAAAACTGTAGCATGTAAGCAAAACTGAATAACGACAGCACGACAGAGATGGAGAAATAGCAGTTAGAAAGCGATTGTGCAAAAGGTGCAACCCTTTGTAAAGAAAAGAAAAACACATTAACACAAACCCACACTCAAAACACGTTCAAATACCGATCTCATCGAAACTGAATCGGTTAGGGAGGAAAAGATAATTTAAAACCCAACAAAAAAGTAACAATGGTGGCTACAAATCGTTGAAATTGTCCGTTAAGTTAGAAAGATGGTTCCGATCGTTGACGGAAGACAAAAACAGGATCGCCACAATGGAGTGTTTGTCATCGATCCATTTACGGATGTTGAGGAGTAATAGAAGTACGATTGGAACTGTAGAACCTACGGGTAAAGGGAATGCAGGGAGAAGGAACGGGAAGTTATCGACTCGATGTGGTTACACGCGCGTAAATGCAAACGACATCTTGACTCACACTGCTGCAGTGTCGGAAATACGCGTTACCCATTTATTCCAGCATTTTACTACAGAATGTGCTCGCTGTTCGGATGGTCGGATACGAAGGAAACGAATAATATGCTTGCAAAGATGGAAACAAACGATCGGGATCACTCTGGAAACACCCCGAGTCGATTTTTTTGTTCTCAAAGCGATCCGATCCTGGTTAAAATTAAGGGACGCATAAACCATTCCCAACGACCTTCAAATTGTTCGCAAAAAAAAACCCTTCACGCACCGATCCACATACACACACAAACATACACTTACACATACAATCACACTGCACTCATACACACACACACTGCACTGTACGCACACGTACGGCAAACATTGTTATACACCAGTTCAGGTGTACCACGTGGAGGGCAGCATGGCGCGATGAATGCACGCTCTAGGAAAACATCAAATGTTATGGCCTTACGAAGGCATGCGCACCACTCTAGGAAATATGCGGACAGTTATGAACGGCTTTTTGGCACGCGCTTAGTTTACTTTCCCTGTCATCTGTTTCAAGGCCTCTGGTTATACTTATACGACTGTTGCATCTGCCAGACACTTTATACTCCGCTCCGCTATACGCGCTGTAGTGTTGTTGTATCCATTTCCGCTCCCAGCCAATGTTGAACTTTGTTGAGCTGATAAGTGTATAGATTGTTTGCGTTAAAATGTGTATTAAGTTTGCACTTCAAAAAGTGGAGTACAGTTAGGAAGAGATTCACCAGCATTTACCGAAGAAACAAATAGGCAAACGTCATCGGCTGCAACATTTAGACGATGTTGGAACAAACACATCAACATGCAACTACAAAATCACTTAGTTGAGAATTCGGTAGATTAAACACACCAATTTCAAACGAATGTACTACCGGTAGAAGCTAGGACTTACCCAGTTCAAATCAACCAACTCAGTTCGATTACTATGACGCTTGTCTATTATTTTTATATATTTTAGAGCGAAATAAAGAAACACACACACACACACTAACACTATTATGTTCTACATGCTGTTCATAATTAAGAAGCAACAGTTAATCGATTAATAATAATAATAGAATAACACACTCACACACAAAACGATGTGTTAAGCATAAGAATCGAAAAAAAACATCAAGCAGCCAAAACCATGGAAAAAGAAGCGGGAAAAAATCCACACGAGTTAATAGAGTTTAAAAATTATAGAGTAAATATAATGAAGACAACACGACAGAAAAAAACAACACAAGATAACGAGTAAAACAAAACAGAAACAAACCATGGTAGCATTTGTGGGGAGAGGAAACAAAACAGCGCCAGAAAATCAGTTAGTTTAACTAATGATTAGCTAATTGGTAGAAGGCGCACAAGGTTACGAACACAACACGCAAAATGCGTTTCTCAAACGCCAAACGTTGAAGAAATCGTAACGCGGAAGTAAACGAAGAATACTAGAACCGAAACCGGCACCGGACGGCAAACAAATGACGAGAGCAAGGAAGTTAAAAGCAGAAGACGACGGAAGAAGAACAGAAAACAGCAAAAAAATGAACATGAAAGTATTAAAAAAAACAACGTCTATAATTTGTTTATGATTTCTAGCGAAAACAAAAAAAAAGGACAAAAAACAAAAACTAATAAAAAGAAAAAGAAAGGAATAAAGTATTAATATCCGAAAATGAACAGTGTTCGATCGTTTTCTTTTATTGTCTCGTTCATTTACAACAGTACACCGAAACCCAACCGTAGAACCTGCCAAAATGCTGTGTGTGTGTACCTGTTTGTGCTCTTCCCTTTTGCCTCTCCTCTCTATTTCTGTGTGTGTGTGCTGTTTGTTGTTTGTTAGCATGTACGCTGGTATCTTTCTTTCTCTTGATTTCTTTCTCTTGATTTTCCTTTAACTCTTATCTGCCTTGCTATCGTACTTGTGTTTCCACCTTTGTCTCTTGTATGTCAAATTTTCTCTTGTCTTGCATTGAACTTTGCCTACTTCTAGTGACACTTGTTAAATGTTGACCAAACACAAACGGAACGTTGTATCGGTAATCGTTTTCTAACGCACCGTACTGTTTATCTTATTCTGACTCTCCTTCACCTTTCTTACACTTTTCATTCTTGCAGCCAGTTCTATAAGTATGACCTTAATATTCTCATTCCTTGTCTTCACATTGTAACCTTTTCTTCTTGCTCTGTATTCTACCGCTCACACTGTAGGCCACAACACTTACCATTACAACATACACTGTATTGTGACACAAAGCGTCGAACATAGTATGCAAATTAAACAAGATTGCTTGGGTCAAACCGTGTAGGAAATTGAAAGGTTTAGCGGACGGACAGGACAAAAGTTAACTGCAGCAACTGCTAGGAGAGAATGAGGGAAGCATAACTGCCATTGATTTGTTTACCAAACTATCGTAGACGGTCTACAGTAGTGTTGAAACAATGAAAAATTAACATTTAAAACGAAAAGAAAATTAACAAAAAAAAACATACTGAACCGCATGTCGGAAAAAATGTCAGAAACTGGACAATACAAGCAGCTGGCCTGTCTATATTGCCCAACGCATTTTGTTGTATTTAACAGGAATTATTCGGTTATCAACAATGTCGAAATAGGATCAAAACGGAAACGAGCGAAACCATTACTGTAGGTAAATGTGTTTGCTTTCAAAAGATAACCATTTATTTTCTAAAACCCTTTAGGCAGGGTTTCTGCCAAAAGAGCGCTCTTGTTTGTTGTTGATCAAAGCAGGCTAATGACACAATGTTCGTGTGTGACTACTTCTTCCCTCTGAAGAAGTGTAAATTGTATGCACATTAAAAATGCAAACACCTAATTAGAAACCTTCTGTACTCAACACGAGCTACACGGCGGGCCATCGATCGAATTAGCAATTCACATTACTCAACAGCTGCTAACTGAACGTGACTCCACTAGCTCCTTTACAAATCACACCGAAACTGGAAACCCGTTGCAAAGGAAAACATACGAAAAAGAAGTGTGGAAAAAAAAAACTTAGCAGAATACAGCACAGCAAACAAAAGAACTATATTAGGCCTTAAAATGCAATACATAATATTTTAAAAGTAGTTGTGATAAAAAGTGAAGTAAAACAAAACACAAAAAAAAAACAAAAACACCGAAAAACAAAACAAACCAAAACTAACTGGAATGGTGAAATGCGGCCAAGGAAAGATATGGTTCAAATAACTCACGAACCACACTCTATTAAACACAGGCTGTCCGTGCATCTACAGCACCTTCTTGCGGTCCGTTAATGGCGAACGATCAAAACCACGCGCACGCTTTTGAGGAAAACGGCCATATTTGTTGTTCGTGTAAATGGAAATGGGTCTCAAAGGCTTCAGATATTGAATAGTTGGTAATGCAAACACAGAAACTTATAAGAACTACTTTCTCGCAACGTGTGGAAAGTATGGAAAACTAACAGAAAAGTAACACCCAAACAGAAAAAACAACACCCTCACACATATACAGTAAGGTATGACACGAAGCGCAAGGTCGCGGCGTAAGGTGAAGCTGGTCCCCGTTGATGAAATTGTAACACTAGCAAGTAGATGGTATGTTGAATTGTATTTAATAGTTAACATGGATAGTTGCCTATAGTGAAATTGGAAAACGAGAGACAAGTAATGTAACAACAACAAAAAAAAAAAACAAACCATCATGAAGATGTTTATTAGCATACGTAACGGAAGCGGAAGGCCTCTACGTTTGCTTTTTTGGTAACCGTCATATGTTATCCGTTACGAACCGTTTTCTTTTACGTGTTAGTGTGTATGTTATAGAATGTCCTTTGTCAGCGAATGCGGTTTGACTGCGGGTGGAGAACAATGAGAACTAATAATAGTGTTAGCGTACCTAGCTCGTAACACTGTTCAGTGCTACTGATCAACATTACGGAAGGGTAATGTACTAATAATAACAATAAAGACTCTCTAAGGACTAACAAATTGATTGTGTGGTGGTGTTAATGATTTTGTTTCGCTGGTGTAACCTGGTGCGAGATGAGTCATCTTTAAAAGCGATCCTGCACTAACGTTGATGGACATTTCCTGACACTCCATTGAGCATCCGCTGAAGTAAATGAAGTTGAACAAATGAAAAAAAAAACAATACAAAACAAAACTTGACACACACAAAAAAAAACTTTCACATCTTTGTAATTCAATGAAAAGAAGGTACTATTTGCGCAGGTGGTGTGAACATGCTTTTAGCTAATTTTAATACAGCAAGCGAAAGAAGAGCAGCAAAAGGATTAGGATTAATAAAAAAACTCTATACAACCTACACACCGTCGAAAACAAAACAGTTTGTGCACAGCATTTCCAAACGTAAGCTCTAGCGAAATCGCTACCGTACTAATTCTTAAACGACATTAACAAAACCAGAACACTCCACAGTCTCTCCTTCTCTCCAGCACAAAGGCCAGTAAGCGTACTGGCCACCGAGGACAGGCAGATAGCAATTAAGGTAACACTGGGCCGCTGTAAACTTACAACACGAGCAACGGTACTCAAAACAATCCACAGCAAAACATACATAACGCACGCACAATAGCCAGAGACCATAGCGAACAGTCTGCTCTGGAGGGAGTGTACTTGTACAATTGTGACATAGTAAATCGTAACGAGTAGGTATAATCTAATTCACGATCTCTGTACGAAAAAAAGCTAACTAGAATTTAATGAATTCACTATGTAGAAAGCCGTAGAATAAAGATAATATATGAATTACAACATGAGAATAAATTCTCTGAGTTTGCTTGTTTGCTGAACGGTGGGCGATTGCTTTGACAATTCTCGATCAATCGCCATCAGTTGCGGTGCAGGCGAATAAAACGTAACGTTGAGCACTATCGAACGTATTGAACTGCTCATCTAGTTAATAATTATTTGCACAAATAACGATTCACTCTTTCCTCAACCTTCGGTCCAATACATGTATCAAATTACTGGCATCACTTCTGTAAATTATTCTTGCTCAACATGGCATATTGAGTTCATTTGTATGATCGTCATCATGTATTAAGTTTTTAGATATATATGTATATCTTCCATTACATCCACAATTAATTTCTTGAAGTTTCTTGATATCAAAAGTCGTCGTTTGTTAATGTTACAGGCTTATCTAATCTGGCAACACTGTCATTATTTAACCTTTTTTCCACTATTCACCATACCGCCATTGTGTCAAGAGCATTGCATTTATGAATGTAAAGAAAATTTCTGAGATTAATGCGTTCATAATTTCAGATTTACTAATGGCCGCCGAAAGCGCTAGTACTTTGGTTGACATTTTAACAATGGAGGATCAATTTCTTTGGAGGCCCAGGGCGGAATTTTTAAAGGGGGGCTTATAATATTGCTACGGCATTATCGGTGTTAGGGAGGTGTACTTCAAACATGATTTAACAACACCAGCAAAGTCTCGGAAAGAAAGCTCCCTTGCGTACATCTCAGAGTTCTGTTGCTTAGCCCTGTAAACGAGCCTAGTAAGCTGGTCTATATACAAACGTTTGTATGCGCTAAGGAGAAACATAACGCCACTACTTGGATCACTACTTGATGGGAGGCGTCAGATCAAAAGTGCTATTATTGGCATACGATTGAGTTTTTTAATTTTTTTTTAAATAGAACAAAACACTCCACAAATTCTATTTATCAAATAAACATTAAGTTTCGGGAACAGGGGTTTTTTTTATCTAACTTTTAAATCGTGCTTATACTTTCTGGGACACCCTTTATACTTTAAAATCACAAAGTCGATATTCTTCTCTGCGTTTAATTTATTTATCATATATAAACAAATGTTTTGTATAGCCAAGGAAGATATTTTTGATCAATTTTTACCTTTTAAATTATTTAAATTGCTTTAAATTAACTCTGCTGTAAAAACCGGTGAGGCCCTAGGCGACCGCCTACTCCGCCTACCGTTTGATCCGCCGCTGCATTTTAAGTAACCATGCTCTAATTGAAACAAGTTGTGCATCTGTTTGGAATAATATAAATGGTTTAAAGGTGGCAATTGTGTCTTGAAAAGCTATTTTTGTGTTAAAGAGGGCCGTCACGTTCATGTTTCAAACCTAATATTTATGTCCAGAAGATTGTGCTGAATATTTGGTGGGACCAGCAGCAGGTGGTCTATTATGAGCTCCTGTAACCAAATGAGAAGATCCCTGGGGTGCTATACCGGCAACATATTGCAGCATCTGTAAAAAAGTTTAATTAGACGCGCAGCACGAGCATTGAACCTTCGATTCAACATAGCGATTTTTGACAAGTGATCAAAGGTTAATGATGGTTTACGTATTAATACCATGCAACAATGCTTAGTTTAATTTGAGTTTGTTAATTTCTATTGTTCATTATCATTTTAATTTGAACTTTTCTATTCGTTGATAAGATTTTTATTTCACAATAAATAGTACTGATGTCAATACTGTTCCTTCTAGGAACACGTGAAAGCAAGGTGAGGTAGGTAACAAGCTGTTGCTCTTGAAAATTTACACCACAAAATAAAATTGCACACTTTCAGTGGAAAATAGAGCGCCTGCGTACTGCTAGCATCCTTGCTGGGCGTACTTGTGTTCGATTTTACGAAACGATGGTTCATTTATTACGGTACATCGGTTCGGACTAGACATCGTTCACGTCGGTAATGCAAACATTTTACACTTGTTGACAGTGAAGTTCAATATTAGCTGTGTGCTTGTTCATGGGCAGCAGTACCTATATTAATAGTTATGCTGAACGTACGAGAAGTGTTCTTCCCAGCAGTAGACTGCATAGAATATAGTGCAAATTCTATGTGAATATAGTAATAAGAAAGTGAATAGCTTTTACACTGCCGATACAGTATCTAACAAACGGTAAGAATGTGAATAGCAGTGGTGTGGAAATGAGTGTAATGTTTGTTTATTTACCACACTAGTACATAAAATTAGGTTTTATAATTTTGCATGCCAAAATTTGTATATTCCCATGCAACATATCTTGTTTGTGTTCTCATAGAAACGAACCTCGAGGAACGCAATATTTGTTTTATTTGGCTTTTGAGCGTCAAAACACATAATGCCGACAGTGTAACGCGCATTGCATGCATTTAGGGGCTTATACTTTACACCGACTGATGGGTGTTATTTTGTGGTTGCAAATTTCGAATTCAACGAATTCAATGATTTTGTACATTTTTGTTCTATCCTTTGTTAGCTCATCAATGTCAACGCATAATAATGAATTTACATTGTATGAGCAATCAAATAATGTGACAAACTAATCTTTTTAATCTTTCATTCTCAGGAATTGCAAAGAAACCTTTACTTTAAGCTTTCATAATCATATTCAAAGCGAAGATGAATCTGATAATCCAGTTATACACATTGTTCGTCCTTATTTTTACGCGTGAGTAAATATGAATATGTGCAAGATTCCGACCAAACTCACATTTTTCAATATTCCAGTATCACAAGCGCTCGAGAGACGCAGTGTGTTCTATGTCAAGCATAATTCTACCGAGAAAACGCAGAAATCGATTTCATCAAGCGATGAAAAACCCACCCTCTGGCTCAAGGATCACGATGCGCCCCGGATACGACCGCATTTCAGCTTAACCAAAACGTCCAACTTCTTGTTTGACCTCAACCGGTATCGGTGCAACGGCCCGATAAACGCCGACTGCATTAACCGGACGGTGTTGTTTAGAACAAAAATTATTGGAGAACTCCGAAAGCGATTAAAGGAACCATTTACGGATGGTAATCACTACCAAGTACGCTACGGAAGGCCGCTAGAACCGGTGCCCAGTCCTGTCTGTCGGATGGTACGAGCAAACGTGCGAGTTCTCTCCTGGAAGGAACCACCCTTTACGTGGAATGAAATCGGTAGCTACATGCCGACGACACCAGTGTTCGGTGGCATCACGAATGGGAGCTGCGTCATCGTTGCTAGTGCGGGTTCGCTGAAGCGATCTCAGCTGGGTTCGTTCATCGACGAGCACGACATCGTGATGCGGTTTAATCATGCCCCTACGGAGGGGTTCGAAGTGGACGTCGGCTCGAAGACTACCATCCGTGTGGTGAACTCGCAGGTCGTTACAAAGCCCGAATATCGGCTGCTGACAGCACCACTGTTCCGAAATGTCACGATCGCCGCCTGGGACCCGGGAAAGTACGAACAATCCCTTTCCGAATGGTAAGATCCGCAATCAAGAAGTTTCTCGATTCTCGAACACGGCTAAGGGATGATTCTTCTCTTGCGACAGGCTTGCCACTCCGGACTTCAATTTGTTCGAAAACTTTAAAAAGTTCCGCAGTAATCATCCACATTCAAACTTCCACATCATAGACCCGCGCAGCATTTGGAGAGCATGGACAGCGCTCCAAGACTTAACACAAACACCAATTCGGAAAAATCCTCCAACGTCGGGATTTATAGGTAAGACAATGAGGACCTTACCCCGCAGATAGCTGACATGACAATGCGTTATCTTCTTAACACCTGCAGGATTGGGACTTTTAATGCCCGTGTGCCGATACATAGACGTCGTGGAGTATATCCCGAGCACTCGCATGAACGGACTGTGCCATTACTACGATGACGAAGTAAGTTCTCGTCTATTGTTAATGTCATTCGAATAAGGCTCGCTATCATTGTTGTGCAATGTTCCATTCCACAGCTAAACCTCGGATGTACGTTCGGTGCGTGGCATCCACTAGCGGCGGAGAAGCTTCTCGTCTTCCAAATGAACTCGGCCGATGACTACAGTGTCTTCCAGCAGGGTACCGTTCGCATTCGCACCGATCAGCTAGACCGCTGCTAGAGAGCGACGACTTCCGGCACCTGTCCGAGTCGCTCGTCGATGAATAAGGTGCAATGGAATGCTCCACCCAAACACCCGCTGGGCACGAGACGTAACGCAGCTCCAGCTAAATGTCGTCGCTGGCGTGAAACAATTAACAACGGCACGAATTAATTAAGCAATTCAAATCGACAGCTGAGGTCAGGACGGCGCGTGCCCGTCTGCAGCCGTCGCCCAACGCCCGGCATTAGACATTCCATCCGACGGGTGTATCTGCCTTCCATGTCCGTCGTCCGCAAAGGATGTGCATCAAGATTAGAAATAAAGAAGCCGAGAGGGCAATGCGACAAACCAACAAATCTGCTTCCCTCAAAGTGCTTCCCTCCCCTTACACGCATGCGATACGGGGACGTGAGTGCATATCGAATTCACTGACATTTACACTCCCCGAGCAGCTATGGAACGAGGGCAGCAATTAAATGACCGGTTGCACGCTGCAAGAATTCGCACTGCCCGCGTGTAGAAAAAGGGCCACTGGTCTAGGGCGCTAATACACCCAGTGTCACTTCCCGGCGGGTGCGAAACCTTGCAGTTATTTATTGTGCATTCTGCCGATCCTCTTGAAACGGGGGCAATGACACACGCGGTTATCATCCGCTACGGCACAGGGAAAAGTCCAAGATTCCCATGCTGCCTGCTGTGGGTGTTTAGCGTGGAGGAAAGATTTACAACTTCCAATATATTTTCACTGAAATTTTAACAACCGGAAGCTACCGAGCAGGTATGCTGTGCTTCTTAAGCAGCGGTACCGATGGGTAGCTGTTCGCGAAGCTGTAAATCGGACTTTTATCGCTTGATCTGATCGCGAGCACATGTGCATGCGCAGCGAACCGAACGTGTGGCCACCGCTCAAGGCGTTCGGGCCAACCCGAAAGATGCACCCGGGACTTTTTACGACCTGAACTTGGCAAGTTTTACGAGTGCTTTGTCTAGGCCGAATGTTGCGTCGCTACCGTACATCAGGTTGATGCACATGCTAATTAGTTACACCGCACCGGTGCCGAAATGGACTTATTTTATTTGGTAGCTTTTTTATTGCTGTTATGTCGCGAGGAGCGCAACATTTCAATTGCAGCGTGGTTAAAATCCGTTGAGCTTATATTTGCATGTGCTCCGCTTAATGGTAGATGAATTCAGTATTTTCTGTTTGTTTAGCAAATGTTGATTTATTTGTATTGCTGGCTGAAAATAATTAAAATTCAATTTTGTTCATAGGTTTGTTTTGTAAATTAATATAAAATAATGTGATTAACAAGTTTTGATTCCAAATTTATGTGTTTTTAATATCTTTATTAGTTTGTGGTGATGACTGAAAACAAATCAAAATAATTTAAGTTTAATTGTTAACTCTTTATTGCTTATCAAACTATTTTTATATACTTTTTGGAAAACCACCAAAACTATTTAAATACAATCAGAGGTAACAACTCTAATTTAAAGCATAACTAGAAAAAAATAATAATTTCAGTTATCATATTTTTTTCTTAAACTTGACATTAAAATCAAGAGCAAAGATGACGCACACGCATGCAATTGATATACTTCTCTTTGATTGGGTAAACCCCTGTATATTCGGCAGGTTACTGTTCAATCCTTAATTGGAAAAGATCGCGCAAAAGGTACACCGATTCGGCGTCTTTTCTTTTAATTAGACAACGAGTTCCGAATTTCAATGCAAGCGTTTTTGATGACCACAATGAATCACCAGTTCGGGAAGCGCATATACTTTACTCGTTCAATCATGATCTGCGTTTCCGTCACGTACGTAAGATCGTGAGCAAAGGTTCAATGCTTGCGGAACAATTCTAAGGATAACTCGTCCATCCTCAAACAAACTGGCCGTTCACAATGCAAGGACACTATTCTATTGAACACTTGGCGCAACGGCAAGAACTCACATCGGATCGATCGCTTACCGTTCCGGGCAGTTGTGTTCTTAGGTGCGAAGAGAAGAAAGCATTTCGAACCCGTACAATGGCTCCTTCCTGCATGATGATATATGGGAAAAGAATGAACCTCGTATCCGGTGTTATGGTGAAAAGATGCACCATATCTCCAGCTCTGCACATCCGAGCCAACCTGCAGTCACCTGCTGCCGATCGCCAGTGTATAATTTATGCCTCTTTGTTTGCTTGTGATCTTCACTTTCTGTACGTTCAACAATAGCATCAACGGTTGGAGACAGTGAGGCGATTTTACTGCCTCTATTACTGTTCTATTTTATGCGTTCTCGTCACAACCGGCAAGCAAACTTCTAAACGCAACTTTTCCTTGGAAGCTGTTCAAAGGGCATTGCGCTGTGTTTCTGTTTTTTATGGACTCGCATACCAAATACTTTACACCTTATTTTCCAACCGGCAATGCTTCTCACCTGTCCTCATACATCACTCATTTTGGGATATTCCATGCAGTCAAATTTTCACCATTCCTCAATCTTTGCCCGAGGCTGCATGTATAAACCCCCCGCACGGTGGTTTGACTGCCAACGTGACGTCACCCATGTGTCAGCGTTTCGATCAGGGAATCTCGGTAACTACGGCAGGGTTACGCTGAGATGACAATTGCAACAAACGTCTCACTACCGATCGCATTGCTCACTATACCACCCTTTGCTCTGCATCTCATTTCCAGCCAACTGTGAGGAATTCTTAAGCGATTCTTTTTCTCTCTGTGCAGGGAGATAAACAAAGGCTAACCACTCTCCATTCTCACTACTCTCAGATGAACAAAAGACTTGAGATCACGATTCGCTGGAACGTTGAACTATGGGGAGGAGCATTGAAATTAAAAAATTGTTGTAAATATTTATGATTAACTAATCGATGGATGCCTGCAAATAGTGAAATATGAAAATTAAATTAGCCTTTCGGTATCTTTCAAGTAAATTATTGAAGACTATGAAACACTTCTTTCCTTCCTGAACTTCATGATTCAATCAAATATCGGCCCTCCTTTCAGTATTTCATTTGTAAAAGGCTTAAAACTGATAAGATTTTCCAATAACAAATCGCTTTAGATATATATATTTAATAATTTTAGCTTCATCTAATATTGTGCCTAACAATTAATTAATCCCAAGAGTGATTAATGTTTCTCGATTCCAAATAGAACATTAAAAGTCTTTCTTTTACATCGAGAGAATGTTTGTTTGTTTCGTTTTACTACATGGTCCAAAGATCCAAATTTAAAAAGCATTTTACCCTTGAATGAAGTTATAAAATTTATTTCATAGCTTATTTGTTTGTAAATTAATTGTTTAAAATATGACTATCAAACATTATTAACAATGTACTAATGCTTAATACTCTAAACATTTTTACTTAATTCCACGAAAACATTTGCATACCTTTCAAACATTAAGTAAATAATGACTTTGTTGTTTAGCTCGTTCATCTCGTTTAGCTTTCTTCCTAAGATTTTAGTCATTAAAAAGCAAACAGCTTCAACAAACATTCAAACAGTATTTTCTCAGAAAAAGGCAATTTATTAGAAAACGTTGACGGTTGTCATATGTTTACATTTTCGTATAGAAATTTCATTAGAAACAGCTGAGATGACATTAAAATCCTAAAGTTATTCGTTCCACAATAGTTATTCGTTACACTGAACAATGAATCCCCAAACGTTGACGGTAATTCTTTAACATTTTATGACCAGAAATTCGATCTGCGCCAACGCACAGTGCACAGCCCATTTTGGAGCTCACGCGTTCTTTCATTCTCTCTCGCCGACTAACTCACCACCGTAGGTTCACCGCCCTGTCTCGCATCTCACGGGCCCGACTCAGCCCGGGGGAGAGATTTCTTTTATAAATATATTGTGCTCCGCGTTATCGAACTTCAATAGATGGTGAGTGCCGTGCCGTTCCAGTAGTCGTGTCGCGAGTGTGGCTCCGTCGAATTGCTTCCGTTGGTTTTACAACCCCCATTCAACCGGCTGTATCCGTCGGTACACCTGTATAACCGCTCCGGTAGGACACAATAGAACGCACACCGTTTTCGCACGCAAAGTCGCAAGTCACAGGCAAACTGTGCGGCAAAGGAAGCGCACGTTTTGCACTGCCTCATTGTGGTTGTCGTTGGTGGTGTTGTGGAATGTTCTACTCTGTTCGCTTCCTCGTTCGAATTTTCGGCGCCCAATTTAATCTCCGTGCTGCCCCGTTGGCCTTCCTTTTAGTTGTCTTCTCCGAAAGGGAATCACATCGTGTTAAACCGAGTCGCTAATGTATGTGCAACTGTGTGTTTGAAGCAAATCAGTGAATCAGTAATCCGTTAGTGAGGTCAGTGTTGCCAGCATTGTGCTATCCATTGGCGTTTAGTTAAGGGTAACAGAAGTGACTCATACCGTCCACCGGGCTGCTCCATCGACGAACGGTGAGTTCGTCGCTTCGAGTGAAAGAAAACCGAAAAGCACGTGCGTTTAGTGTGAGTGATAGTATCCACCACCAAACAAGTGTTGCCAGCGTGATGACGTAGCTGAAGGGAAGAAAATTCCTATGTTGCAACTACCCAAGTGTGTGATCGACTGGAACCGAAATGTTGGAGAGCCTGATGTTAGCAAATTCTTCTGTTTCATAGCGGTTGGCGTTTATGTCTCTTTTTTTTCGTGAATTCGTTTCGATTCGTTGCACCATCGCACGGGGCCGATCGATCTGTCAAACCCGTCAAAGTGGAATCATTCGCGCGTGGTGACAAATTGTCACCGACGCAATTGCGCTGGGATGGAATCGGGACCGGCGGTGTAGTGTTGCTGCAAACGACTGCTTTGTTACGTGCCATTGTAAAGCCACTGTCATTGCCAATAGCCTGCTTTTTCAGCAACCATGCAAATGAAATGCTTTTCAAATGGCTGAAATAATTCGATTGGACATGACAGTTTGTACTTCGAGACGCTTTCCTTCGCGAGTTACGGATGTCCGGCTCCGGTGCATAGTTGTCAATGTTTCATTATTTTTACGTCTATAATTTCCAACGGTCTTTTACACGTTTTATGTATACTTTATAGACGAAAATAGAGCTCGCTCAATGGAATGACCGCAATCTGCAATCTGCACTGCACCTTAACAATGATAACCTCATTCGCTGTTCTACTCAAACAATCGTTGTGAGATAATATGAGCTTCAGGGCAAGTTCTTATCAGACACCGCGTTTTAGCCACATTGATGGGGCTGTTGCGAAGCGCGTCTTTATTATTTCACGCAGAAGTTGAAAACATTCAGCTAAGAAATATTAAAATCTCTTAAGAATTCATGAAATTTTCAAGATCATTAACTCCCAGGAGGGTGTTTGTACAAATTACGTAAGATTATTCATTGGAACTCAGAAAGATTGTGGCAAAAATATCGAAATCTAGCAGCAGATAATGTACAGCAAAACTCAACATAACCACCACTACCCTCACATAGAAACTCCCAAAAAATCCCCTGGTGCCAACCGTTACTATAGCGAGAGTCCCAAACATATTCGGTAACATAACGAAAAACGATCAAAATAAAGCAATAAAAATGCTATGCTCCGTGCACAAACAACCATACTAAACAGAAAAGCATGTTGCTACCTTTTCGCCAACACTTTTCTCTCCAAACTTTGTTTTGTGACCGAAAGTTTAACGCCACCCTTACCTGCCAACTCCCAACCCTTCAAGCTAGTACCGAGCTGTGACTGAATTTTCCTACCATAACAACAACGGTAGTAGCGCTGAAAAAAAAACAAAACCAACGCACACACAAAAGCGAATGCATTTCGCCGCCGGCTGTTGAATGATTTTGTTTTGATAAATTCTCGCTGCGCTCCACACCCGTGGGAATGTGTTGATGGTAGGGCGCGCAAAATTGAGAAAATGCACCCACCGGCCATGTGCAGGTGCGAACGGCGTAAACAAACTGCATTCGTTAATCGCATTACGGCTAGATAATGTTTTGCGACGCCCCGAAAGGGTGATGATGGCTTCAAGTGATTAATCATGCCCTTTAAGTGTATGAGAGTGTGCGTGTGTGAGTGTGTGTGTTTGTGGTAGGAAACAAGCGATCATTTGGTTCATCGTCAACCATATGTCGATCGTGTGAGAACAAAAAATCGTTCGCCTACATTTAGGGTCCTGGAGCACCACCTGCATCGGGAAGGGAAAAAACAGCAATTAATCCCATCTAATGTGCTCTCCTATGAGACACTGATGAGCTGTAAGCAGGGGATCGGTTTTGCATGCCACTATGCGGTGCGGCGATTTATCGCACAAAACGTGACCGTGCGTGTGTGATTCCATGCTTCGGAGCAATGTTTCCGCTCACGCAAGATCGCAATACTTGATCATACGTGCCCGGGTTTTGGTGCTGGTTCGCATGAGTAATCTCACCAGCCTGCCTGGCGGGTCAGCATCAACCGTCTCATCTCACGCCAGGCTACACTTTTGCTTCCCATCCGTGCTTCGTTTAATATTCCACCTGACGCAGCCGCGAAACGATCGATTTGAATATTGACCGCCCGTTAGCCCTTGCTGCCCTTGAAATGCGTTTCGGTCCGACCGGGACTCACCGACTCGGACCAGACCCAGCTAAACAGGGCGTCCCATCCACACTTCCTTGAACCGAATTTGTGTACCACTATCTCGACGCTATTTTCGCTAATGACACTCTAAATATGGTGCACGACATCGGATCGTGTTGGCCGTGACTGGAAAACTTGAAGCCGAGAGTGCCTTTTTTGACACGAGTACGTCTCGTCACGGCCAAACTCCACCGTCACAGGACGATGCTCTGTGATACACTTCCCAAAAAAAAAAGATGGAAAAAACAAGCATACGCAAGTCTTGCGGAGCTCCAAATGCGGACTAGAACCCGGGACACGGTCAGAATTCGGAATCCGATCCGTTTCCTCTTCCCCCCGAAGCGTTCAGCACCGTTTCGAACTTCAAGCCTCGAAGCTGACCCCGCTGACGTCCTTCGGGTTTTTGGTTTTGCGCTCGCACCGGTATAAAGGCCCTTACAACGTCCAGATCTCCCAGGTCCCAGGCAAACACTGCCGCTCGGGTGCGACAAAAGCACTGCGCCCGACCTCCAAACTGACGTCGCAACGCCTGCAAGCGGTCCCCGTGGACGTGCAGATAATTTTTTAACACGGAATTAGCAAAATAATTTATTCCATCCCGATGGTCGTGCCGGTACGGTTCTTTGTACCGTGCTCGGCGATGGATCATCTTCGAAGACCGGTGACGAGCGCGAGGTAACGCACCGCGGGAGGTGCAGAATAGTCTGCGGCAGATGACGGACCGCTGACAAGTGGCCTCTCGGTTTTTTGTTTTGTTTGTTGTTGTTGACAGCGGCTAATTCTTTGTCTCGCTTACTTTGCATGTGCCCAGTGAGTACGTTCCTCCGTAGAATGTGATCTCCCTAAAGGGGTGGTGTGTTATGCAAATAAACTCATTACCGGCCGATTGAAGTGAGATGTTGTTTTCTTTTCCTTACTGCTTTGGCAGCGGTATAAAAGATTCAAAGTACTACCATGTGTCTGGCCCACTGAAGAGTCACAATAAAAGACTGAAAGGTCTTTCACCGTCCATTAGGCTTATTGATTGAATTTCATACAACTCTTTTTTAGATCTGAGCTCCAAAATATTCAGACATTTATATTTCTAAGGGAGATTAAATTGGAGAGCAAAATAAAAAAATGGCACAGAATTTAAGTATATTTTTAATAACACCAAAGTACTTAAATTAAGCAACATTTTAAGAAAGCTAATATTTAAACTGGTTGTTTAAAATACACCATTCTTACATCGCATAACACAACATAAAATCTATGAGGTATCTCGCTAAAAAAACCAGTTCTACTCATCATGCTTGGAAAGGGAACTGTTTGCATAGTTGCGATACTAACCACCAGACTCTAGAATAGATTAGATAGAGCGAATGCCTATCGGGACTCATTTTCGTGTAGGTGAGGCTTTCAATTTCGCAAGCCCTACACATTCCCGAGTTGTCAAGTACGGTGCCACCGATAAGATAGCAAAACACAAGCTCACATTCCGTGCGCTCCCTGACACATGTTGTACGTCAGTGCGGGTGTGATGGTGTAAGTGTATTTCTAAAATAAGCATCCCTTAGCGATAATCTACCCTGCCCGAAGAAGGTTACTGTGGGCGAGTAATTTAGTGGGTTTCTGAAAACACACTCCAAACCCGACCTAATGCAATGCCTAACCGACGCGCAGGGCCATGATCGTGCCCGGGGGTTTTATCAGATCGCCTGCAGCCGACCGATGAATGTCGATGTCAACTTCCGGCGGGCTGTGCAACTACTCCCCATGCATTGGATCGGCCTAGCCTATGGTTCAGAACGGAAGAAAAACCTTGACCACCGATGGTCTCACATGGTTGCCCTCGTGTTGATAAAGCGGAGCGATCTAATCCAAACAAACAACGACGATTTAACTTTTGTTTTGTTTCTGCCCCCCTGGCCAGTAATAGTAAGCGGAAGTGTTTAATCGGGATCGGAAATTTTGCTACAATTTTCCAGCAATTTCCCGACATCCATACGTCGAGTCCACTCGGGTAAAAACCCATAACATCCCCACCGATGGTCGACGATTTGGAGCAATTAGATTGACGTCGACTACTCCCGTTTAAAGCGCCATCCCCGTTTGTGTGCGCGCGGGTACTAGGCGTATTACAGTGGCCTTCGTTGGTCGCAGTGCGAGTGTCGTGCGGTGATGTTTGTCGGCTAAAATATATTCCAATTTTACCGCGGATCACCACGGCAAGCGGCATCCAGACGCTGAAGGTAGAATTCGAGGGTGAACACGTTGTTTAGAACGTTCTGCTCTGAATGGTCGGCCGGGTGAGGTTTACCTTGCATTGGTAATATATTTGTACAACACGTTTTGACCGTTTCGCCATCATCGATTGTCATCGAATATCTGTTCGACGGTGGAAAAATTACCCCCGCGATCAATTTTCGCGTTTAAGAAACAGGAGATTTTTCGTGTTTTTTTTTAAATGTTGTTGCGAATAATCACTTGATCACTTCATCGAGCAGCTACGGATGTGGTGTGCGCAGTGGGAAAAGCCACCCAATTTCATACACCTTCACTCGCCGTGTGCTTCACGGTCGTCACGCAATGGCTTTCGTTCATGCAGTTCTCTCACTCTCCATCTCTCTCTCTATGCGTCTTATCGTTACAGAATCTAGATGTTGAACTAAAGCGCCCCGATCGAGATTATACTGCCACTGCAATTAGTGCCGGTACTACCAGCCCCACCTGCCAGTTGCGAACCACCCATACAACCCACCCCGCACTCCGCACACCAAAACCGCACCCCGTCGGCCGGGTAAGGAAGGAAGGTGAGCGCACTGTGTACGGAGGCGGCCACGATACGACGTCACGATGCTACGCAATCGCGCACACTGGATACGGGCGCTCGCGATCGTGCTGGTGGGTGCATGTGCAGTCGGCACTGCATCGCCCGTCTCGACCACGCCGCAAGCCGAGGTAAGTGGTTCCACGGGCAGGGAAAAGCAGGGAAAACAGTAGGTGAAATGTCATGTCATTTTCGGACACAAGAACTCACAAACGAGATGATTACTTGTCGCTGCACTTCTTGATGCGGGAAGCTAAACGAAGCTAACGATCAATCTGCAAAACCAGACGTGGTCTTAAAAAACAAAAGCATCCAACTACCGCTGCTGTTCCGTGCCGAGTCGGAATTAATTAAGCTCAATTCAATGTAGCGAGCCGAGCGAGTCTCATTTAAATTCCTCACCCAACTGTCCCCGAGGGTCCGGCTGGCAGTGTTGCCAGCACGAGCGAAGGCACCTTTCGGGGTTATCTTCAATATCAACTGTGCGGCCCCAGTTCGGGGTGAGTGATTTTGCGTAGGTTCCACCGTATGTGTCGGTTCCAGTTACTCCTAATCTAGCCGTCAGTTGACCGTCACTTGCCAAACTGCGGCCGGTTGTGGAGCCGCTCGCGCAGTATGGCATCGGCAAGGTCAAGGGTTGGCACCAAGCATATTCGATCACCTGCAATACTAGTTTCTTATCGTAGCTGGTTTTACCTCGAACGCGATCGGAAGTGTGAAAGCTCGCTCGATGATAGCGGAAGAGGAGTGCTACTCAATGTTTGCGTTGCGCCACCTCGTACTGTGCAACATGTTGGAATGGTACATTAGGCTACAAACCCCATCGCCGTAATCTATATTTAATGTCCACCTGCACGAACCTTTACCGGTCGTCCCGATAGTTCTGGGCTTTGTTTTTTGATGATTGTCATCAACGAAAAATCCCCTTTTTTTTGGTGGACGGGAAGTGTCAATGTGTTGTTAGGTTAATGCTAACCACAGGGCAGTTTCAATATTGAAACTCCGATGCACCTGTATCGATAAGGAATCAATATTGACATCGAACTATACATGATTGGACATTCAGACGAGCATTTACTGTATGAGAACTAATAGTTGCTTTTCGGTTTGGATTAAGTGACATTAATCTAATCTCTGATAGTATTCAGCATGTCATCATAAGTAAATGATTCACCTTAATGGCGTTAGTCATTCGGGGTGTATGTTTTATTTTTTAGACAACCAAAGATGCCTTTTAGATATTTTAAATTTTAGATTGTATTATTTTTTGTTTTTAAATATGTATAAAGTATATGTTAATTCTTGAGTCCAATTTTTGAATCCAATTCTTGGATTATCAATTTCTCATATTAAAGATATATTCATAGGAGTTCCCATCGGTTGATTTCATAGGATCATTAGACCTTCCATACGTCCCAGATTGATGTGCATAGAATATTCAATTGCCCATTTCCTAGAACACATTCGTTATGAAGTACGAGAATTTATATCAACCACAACGCCCCGCTTAATAAGCAATAAAAGTAATTCTCAATAACAAACTGCAAGTCAAGAACTCGCTAATAAATAGCCGAAGGAGCAACCCCCACTGACAACCCACAAACGGCTTGTTAGCTAATCCGAGCGTTACAGAGAAGTAACACACAAAAAAAAAACATGTCGTTCCTAAGGTTGTCCGATGGCCATCAGTTCATTTAAGTGCACCACGTCGGCCATAAATTCAACTGCAATTTGTCCACCTTTTTCTAATAATTTATGTCACGTACTGGCCACCAATTCTAGGAGCCTATCGGTCGATGCTCATCTTCCCATCGGAGCGCGGCCGAGAATAAGGCACACGGCCGTTGAAGGCTTCATTTTTGCTGGGTCACAGCAATTCTGTTCTCATTGAACAAACTGCATGCGACCGGTAAATCTTACCCCACGTCCACATGCGAATTTTATTAAAAAGGACACCGTTTACAGTGCGCTACATCCTTCGTGCTTCACGTGCGGCACTGGTGGCGTGCAGTTTCGAGGCCTGTTTAGCCTTCGCGGAAGATGGACGCGAGGTCTCCGCATTGGGACAACACTTTCACCGGCTGAGTAACCGGCTTTTGGAGTCACATTGTTTGCAGGGTCCAACCCAGGGCAACGAAACAAAAGCCACCGCTCACGGTATCGAGAAATGTCACAACGGGGCATATTAATGGAAAACACGACATACCTTCCCGGTTGTGCAAGTTCATTTTGGTCCGTAAACTATTTTTACCTTCGTTGCATTGTTGCAAAAATAGTTACAAGCGAGCGTGTCCGGTTGAAACATTCCACGGAATGGCATTCTTTAAGGTTTTGAGTAATGCACCAAATTCTTCCACCACCAGATGGCGCCATTATTCAAAAACAAGTGAACCTTGCGCTGATGATGGCCTACTGCGATGAACCTTTCCCAAGGATAGTTTTGTAGCCTCACGTTGTAGGTCAGCTGGAGAGTTCTCGCTTAGGAAGAGAGTTCATTCCATTCAGCCATTTCGGCACGTTTTGGAAATAGATTGAAGCTATAATTTGCTCGCACGTACTGCAAGCAGACAGTTCTCAAATTAACCTTTAGCTGCGCTTAAAAATATCTCACGAAAAAAAAAACAGGTTGGTCAACTAAATGGGCTGAATAACCCAACGGATTCCCAACCAAAGGTACCCATTCCCAAACAGAAAGCACGAACCGATCATAAATTAGCACCCGCTAGAGCCACTACAGTCTGGGAGAAGGCCCATGTCAGAACCAGCCCTCTGGTCGGCCAGTTCCGGTTGAACTTTTCAGCTGGAATAGCACCTACATCGATTTTCTGTTGGTTCTCGCTCAAAGTTCGGCTCGTTGAATGTCACCGCGCCGGGACCGTCCGTGGCCTAAGACTGTTAACCTCGCATTGCTTCTTTTCTATTTTCCAATCCATTTTCTTGTTCTGCTTCCCGGCGGTGTCCTTTTTCGAGCGGAGAATTTGTAGACCTCAGCCCTAGGTCAACGCACCCATCATCAAGGGCTTTAGCGTCTGTTTTTTTCGGGTGGGAAGGCACAAATGCTACCGTTAATTATAATTCCTTGCTTTTGTGTTTGAGTACGTTAATCAGAATATTCACCGCCAGGTGTCCACGACCACCATCATATCGACCAGTTGTGGCCGTTGTGGTTTTCTAGCCCCCCGTCTTCTTCCTGATGTAAAATTGCTCCATCCGTTGCGTGACTTTGGCAGGATACGTTTTTTTGTTTGTGTGTTTCTTGCCAACCCATTTCAGTGCGGTGCGACTTACTGTGGCCGGGGTCAGCCAGCCTTCCCGTATGTAAATCGGACCCTTTCGATCGAACACAGTAACATGGCGGAAACAATTCACCCATCCCTCGTCGTCGACCACCTCGAGGAAGGTAGGAATTGACATTCCTCTGGACGCGTTATTGCGTTTCAAACTTACCAAATGTAGCTCCCAAAAAAAAAATAATCGCAACATACATACAGCCCAAGAACGATCGACCAGTCCAGAGCCTTAACGACGTTGGAACGTGAAGCATTTAATAGATTCACCCTCCTAACCCAACCGTGTGACGTCACCGGCACTCAGCAAGCATCGAGGCTTCTCCGATGAGTCACGGCTCCGAACCGGCTTGGTGCGCTTGTGCGTTCGTGCACAAGATAACTTCTGCCACCAGCTCTGGTACCACGGCGTGACTGGGCGACGCGAGACCGTTAATCGCCACGGCCCGCTCGTAAAGCGTGTGTTGGACTTTCTTGGAAGTAAGCATTAGTAATCGCAGCACCGAGAGGCAGCGCCAAACGCGGTCGAACATCTTTCGCGATGATGATGATGATGGTTCAATCAGCAGATTTTCGGAGTGTTTGTGCTTCCTGTTAGCGAAAAAAGAACGTTCTTTGCATGATTCGGACCATAAGTGATGCCTCATGCCACCAAATTGCGAGAATATCAGGATGGAACAGTTTAAAGTGCAGAACGCCATTCTATAATCTATTTTTTTGTATTTAATTAAAACACAAATAATTTCCTGATTTCCAATTACCAACCGAACAATGAAACACAAAGAATTATTAGTCACCTTGGTGAAGTGGTTCGTAAATGTTCCTTCATAAATCAATACTAGAAACGATCGCTCAAACTTCCGCAGCGATCGCCATCTGGCAAATACGCGGGAAAGTTAAATCAAACCCCCTACGCGTATACACACACCCCCTTTCGCGGTTTGTGGATGACAAATCGAGCTCGACTTCGCTTTACCGACCATGATTCAACAGCTGTTCGCAGAAAGCTAGATACCGAACACTTTGTCCATCACACCGTTTCAAACTATTATCCGGGGTTGTAGCGCATCAGGTTGGGAGATGCATTAGCACGATCATCCCCCTGTATCGTTCCGGGGGGGTTGTAACAACAAAAAAACTCCCTGGCGCATTGTTGCCAGTTCAGTAAAGTTCACCGTAGCGTTTATGGGTTTGATCTTTAACTCGTCCATTCAATTAACGCTTAATGAATTGCTACCCCGACTGGCATGTCGGGTCCCTTCGCTCACGACACACCCTACAGCCCTACGGTGTGACACCGGGCTGCTCCATACATACAAGTCATCCAATACGTCGCTAAATACCCATTAACAGGTGATACAAAACGAATCACCGTCAACGGCAACTTACACCACATCCCCTTGTGGCAAGATGCACAAAGGTCAGCCGATGCATTGGCGTTATATAATTAATTGTACGCGAAAAGTTCTTCCGCACTGTGATGAAGTCGGCTGCATTCCTACTCTGCCACTGCAGTAACCGATCAAGTCTGTTAGTTTTAGTATGTCAGTTGTTAGTCTTTTCTTTATCACTCCCCTGGCGGCTCCCTGGCATAGCCCTTAACATTCCCCTTTTTTGCAAGACTTCGTTAGGAAATTACTCACCAAACGGACCCACGAACCCACGTAATCTTGGGAATGTTCAAACCCACCCGATATCGCAATCACTTTCGGACTGTTTTGCTTTTAAGTTGAAGGTTGAAGGTGTACGCCTTTCATCACCGATACGGTGTGGTCTCTAAGCTGATAAGGATTCACCCTGAGCGAGGTGTGTGTGTTGAAATCCTCCCTTTACGCGCTGCGGTTTACGATACAACGACTCCACTACGCTTGTCGCATCGGAGGCCATCTTCAAGGTCCTTGGGAAAATATAATCCCTCACCCGTAATGATGATGGTCAACAACATCGCGCACCAGCTGTTGTACACTGCGCCACCGTCCGATAGAATCTTCAATTGACGCAGCAACATTCTTGGCCCAGTTTTAAGCTTGATAAGCAACCGAAAAGTGTTGTTCTCTCCCCGGGTCCGGATGATGGAAAGATGCCGCCGTACACACGAGATCGTACCGCCGACCGAATCTTGCCTGTCGATTGCTTCCTGATACGATAGGGCAAAATGAGCAAACACCTTCAACAGGCCGCCGTTTGATGCGATTGTGGTGGTGGTGGTGGTGGCGGTCATTACAAAACCGTGCACAATCGTTGCCGTACGCACACACTGGCACAAGTTGTGTAAAAACATGGCGCGGCTAGATAGGGATGAAGCGGGCAGCCAGTGGTGGTTGTAAATAATAATCTAGCAAAGTGCTGCTTAGTGCTGCTGGTGATGAATGTGTTTTTTTGTTCCGTTCTTTGCAAAGAGTTGCAGCCTAATCGTGAGCAATCTTCGGTTATTATCGGTGCGGGGTTTGGGAGGCGAAAGATAGCAATAATAACTACACGAGGCACAATTGTGACGTTGCTGATTGATGCGGCGTAAAGTCGGTTGTAAAGCGAAGTTTTTAAGAGCGATAAACTTATTTCACTCATTATAATAATCACATGTTAAGCAATAAAACAGTTTAGTATCTTCTGCCTTTTTGCTAATAAAAATAGTGATCTAAAGCTTGTGTAAATTGAATCCACTCCATATGATTCATTTCCACTCAGCTGTCTGGTGAGTGGCGCCGTCCCTAAACTTCACCATTCCCAGTGTCTCTACTGCATGGTGATTTGTTTGTTTCACGACCGCAACACCGGCCGATGCCATTTAATCGATAGGGATGGTCAGCCATTAAGTCTCGCCGACAGGCGGTGGGGTGGCCCACTGGTCACGCTGCACTGAAGTTGAATGAACTCGGCGTCACCTAGATTCCGCGTCACCTCGAATCATGTCGCACCGTCCGACGAGATGCCATCGCGCCTTCTGTCCGTCGGTGTCACATTATTAATCCAACACACCGAGGTTCTTCCGAATTTTGCTAAACAGAGGCGATTTATTTTCCGCCGCTGTGTTCCTTACTACCGGGACAGCTAAAGATCTGTCCATTGACGGCATTTTCCACGGCATATCTATCGGAGTTCCCATGAGCGCTGGGTAGCCATCTCTGTCCACCCACAATGGCTCACCGTTCACAGCATAATAATCGGCCGAACTGAACGGGCGAGCAAACGGCCTCGAACGACCCTCGCGCGGTCGGTCCGAAATAAGTGTCACAATTCGGAACACCGACCGCCGATTCGTCGAATCGCTGCAGCATAGGTCATTCAATCCGCTTCTCCACCGCTCCCCCGGCGGGTGCCATTGTGGTAGTTCATTATTTGCACAATCCACCACGCTGGTCCCAACGTTCGGCCGCGTAGAATCATGCGCACAAACTCGCCCTACCAACTCCCCCCCCCCCCCCCCACGCCACATTGAAGCTCCAGCAGCCGGTGTGATACCAGAAGGTGGATTGCTGGTGGGTTTATGATTTTTCATTGCCATCCGCAAAACCCACCCCTCCGCCGGCCGATTAATCCCTTCCGTTCGGTCGCCGCGAATGATGAGCTTTGATTTACTATTCATGCAGCCCGGGTCCGATACCGCCCTGACCTACACAGCCCCTGCATTTCTCCGTCCCTGTCGCTGGCTGCCTGACGGAGTCGGAAATAAAAGAAAAAAAGAGAAGCTGTTAGAATTGGCTGTTAGTGTAGCTTGGCGATGCGTCGGCCACGATTCCACATTGTTGTTCCATACCGGCCCGGGATGGTATGTGCGCGATTTGCTTGCGCTACTGCAAAATGGCGCATGTGGTGGTGGGGGCGCATACGGTTCCGGGCGCTAGTAGGAAGTGACGGACGCGATCGGACACGCCTGAGATGCGATTAACCTTCCGCGTTGATGTGTTTATTGATTACAAATGAAGTACTCGTTTGGTGGCTTTGGCGATTTCTTTTTTGTCTGCGTGTGTGGTTTTCACTTCACTCACATATGCACTGTTGTCCCTAAAGTGATGACAATTATAAAGAGTCAATTGTTTTAGCTTTATTGTGAATAATTATGAGGATCACTGTAGGTAAATTAATACAACTTGAAGGTAATTTCTAACTGATTGATCAAAGTTTTATTTTTTATTTATTGTATAAGAGCGACATTTTCATTAACTTTTGGTGTAAAATTCTTAAAAATACAATAATTTATAGTTAGACAAAAAAACTCTAGCTTTCAAATGTATTTACAATTAAATTCGTTGATAATATATGCAATAAAAAATTGGCAAATTTTTGCGATTTTTCATGCGTGGAACAATATTTTGTGATCTATCGCTAATATATTATCCAAAAAAGTACCACTAAATTTGTAACAGTCACTATCAGAACAGTAAGGAAAATGCTTTTGAGAATATGTTGAAAATGCATCACACCGAATCGGAAAAAGTTTCTCATGGTAAAAGTCTTAGTATTCGTCCAGTTCGATCGATCTGACTTCCTTTATATCTTCTCCTATCTTAACAAAGGAGTGTCAAGTAGAAGTCTTGTCTTGACCACCACATCTGAGAACAATGCGGCATTAGATTAGATTAGATTTGACTTTCCCATAAAATGCAGTAGAATCTAAAGATCAAAGGCAAAGTGAGGCCTGCGTTCTCCCAAAAAGCGGCAGCAATCGGTCAAACATTGAAGATGTACTTAGACCAGATGTACTTTGTTTTGTGATAGTACTTGTCAGGACCAGACGAATGTCACCAGCTTTCCCAACAGGAGTGACTTGTAAAAATTACTTGATTTTTTGAATAACTCGGAATCCGACATGGAACTCTCATCCTCGATGGACGGAATGGCACCTTATAGCAAATCTCAGTCAGAGATTTCAATAATTTTGTATTTTCAGAACAGAGTGACATTTGATAAGTTAGCCCACCAAAACCCTAAAAATATATTGATCTTTTTTGTTTTGGGGTGGCTTTAGCTAAGATTCTGGCCTGTTGGCGTATGGTCGTCCAATTTATTTTTATTCGATTAAACATAGGATTTCATAAAACTACAAATTTCATTAATTCGCCTTTATTAAGGTTAATAAGTTCATCGTTATTTATAACCAACTAAAGCTCTTTCTAAAGTTCTATCCGTCATGTTCTATGACTCAACCGAGAACAATACACATTTACTTTCTTGTTGACAGCAAACAACAGCTTATTTTGTACATTCGCTCATTGCAGAGCTTCTGAAACCTGTTTACTATTTTAAAATCCTCGCTCAAAACGTCATAACGTGCAACGAGAGCGCCATAAAAGTAACGAAAATATCTTATCTCACAACGCTGTTACGAGCTTATTACTCACTTCCTCTCATCGCACCTCATCACAAACCAGGCGCGTGGATCTTCGCGTGGATCGTAAAATGTCCCATATGGTCACACTGCACTCGCACGTCTCGCTGGCACTTATCCTTCCGTCGCTATATCGGTCCGGATGCTGTATGGCACGTTTACCGCCACTGTAGCATCCGGTACTGCTCGACGCGAGTTCGATTGGAGCTGTAAACACGTGCAGTTTTATTTCCTTTTTTACACCCATCACTCTGTTGGTAAACAATTTTTAGGTCATTTAAATATGCATCGTCGTGGTATGGGACATGCAGCAGAAACGGACAGCCACATCTCAAATGTACCGCTTCCAATCGACCCATCAATGCACCAGCAAGGCTGTTGATAAATTCTTCGAGCCCCATGACGCATTCGTGGCGTCTGTAAACACTTGATAATCGTTTCAAAGTGCGCAGAAGATGAAAAGTGGTCTTTCTTACCGTTTTCACATCGCTTGATGAGTTGATGAGACGTACAATTGTCAAATATACAAACTCTTTCCGAATTTCGGTTCCATGGTTGCAATCCTCCGGATAAAGAATGAAGTGGTGCCTCAAATATTGTCCGCCAGTGATTATTACATTCCCTGAGGAATAACGCTCATCGGCTGTCGTGTGATCGTGACCGTGGCTTAACTTATGCATAGCGTCTCCCTCGACCGAGGAACCGCTAGTTATGACTTCCTCTCACTTTGCTGAACCCATCCAACGATTCGATCGATCGCGAAATTACCACCTCTGAGGTTCCTGTTGCAAACGGTCTGGCCTTGTAGCCGGCACGTGCCGACGACCGCTTTTCTAATCGCTGATAACATCTTACATCACCCCCGAGTACCAATTGGTACCAAACCGTTGGATTTCAGCGTGGCTTGTAGACGTTTCTTTTACTTACACCGTGGGCGGATTGTTCTAATTACCATTTGATTCAATTGCAGCTGATTTATGTACTAGCGCCACACGGACCGGTGGCGATATAGTGGAGTGACCTTATAACTCCTGTTGCCATTCATGCGATGATCCTCGCTTATCGGAACCGAAGCAAGATTGTACGTGGTACAATACGGTAATTCTTGTCCATTGCAGGCTAATGTCGGGGTGTCTAGCATCCCAAACCCAAGCAGTCATTACACTGGGGAAGGCCAAAACAAAAGGAAAAGAAGGAACATACAATTGCAAGTGATAGGAAAGGCACCAATGAGAGCACCAAGCTGATGCTGATTCTTTGTAGCGATGGCATTTGTTGATGGGCAACTTTGTTTTGAAACTGGAATTTCCGTCATAGGGAAATCATACATCGATAATTTGTTTGATTTTGTTTGAAGCATCTTTCCATCATTGGAAATAAAAGCGATAGAAGAGGAGCTGACAAATCTAAACACAAAAACCCACTGCTCCAGCCGGACAGCGCGACTTTATGTCAAACGAAATTTATCTACATTATCATGCTTTGCTTTGGATTTCACTGAAATCCTTTCGAATCGTAAACAGAGAGATAAGCGCGAAAAAACACCACCGCAATTAATAAATCTTTCCACGCCGTAAACTCGCCCCAAAAAACTGCTTATCATCGCTCTCTCATATCATAACAAAAAAATACACTGACAACGCCATTCACACTTTTATTTGTTCACACAATAAGTCCACTCGGAATGTTCCTACCGTGCTACAGACTTCAGTCACCCTGCGTCGCACAAGCGTTCGGATCCATTTGCTAACAGAAAAATGCGATTACAAGCAATTACATCTGCTCCGTTCGCAATCCACCCCCGTTGTTGTGCGGGGTTGTGTCACGCTTCGGTTACAAGATTGGCTAATTAAGGCAAGTACTCATCCCCCATCGGGGGAAGGTTCATTATCGCGATTAGAGCCGCTACCAAACCCGCCCCGAGCACCGCTGACAGCTGACAAATTGTATGCGAATATGGATACCATGCAAATGATACTCTTCCCTTCGATACGCTGACCAAGTTTAACCTTTCGCCCTTGGGAAGGATGGAGATTTCGGATGCAACGGATCGGTCGGATTTGGTTTTTAGCGCGTGTTCTAGGCAAGGTTCTTGGTAGATCACCATCAATCTTGCACCTTCATGTGTGTGGACGCTGCTATGAAAAATGCGCTTCTTCTGGTACGTGTTTGTGTCAACTCCGGTCGGACGGTTCGTGCGCGGAATGTTGTATCATAAATATTAATTGACGATCGATCAGATTGTGGTTCCACGATCACTGGTGGCTGCACTTTTCGGACGTCTCGACGTACCCCGGGGCATCGCAACCGTACGATACGGGCATGTGCCCGAGAAGGGCTGTTGTTGTTGCAAATTTTACGCTCATATTTTGCAAATAAACAACCATATTCTTTGCGTGCGGCACCTGTCTAGAATCGCTAATCTGCGGCACCGGTCAGAATAATGACCCATTAGAAGGAAGGGCAATACACCACGTGAGCCTAGCGTATGGCTCAGGTCGAGTTCCATTCGCGAGCTTTGCGGCCCATCATCAGTTTTAAAGATGAGCATCTATTGGGTTGTTGTGTTCCTGAGCTGCACTCATGCATTTCCTGTCAGTCAAAGTCCCCGACGGTGTGGCGGAATCGATTACTAATGGCACATTCTCTCCCATTTATGCTCTTCTCTCGCACACAGCTCTACCTCTCACAGTTTGGGTATTTAAGCCCCAAATATCGAAATCCAACCAGCGGGAACCTGCTGGATCAGGACACATGGGAAAAGGCCATCATGGAGTTCCAGAGCTTTGCTGGTCTCAACGCTACCGGCGAGCTGGATGGTGAGACGATGCAGCTCATGTCACTGCCACGGTGCGGCGTTAAGGATAAGGTCGGGTTCGGGTCCGACACACGCTCGAAGCGGTACGCCCTCCAGGGAAGTCGCTGGAAGGTGAAGGACCTCACCTATCGGATATCGAAGTACCCGAAGCGTCTGGAGCGGACGGCCGTAGATAAGGAGATAGCGAAGGCATTTAGCGTGTGGAGCGAGTACACGGATCTACGCTTCACGCCCAAGAACAGTGGTGCCGTGCACATCGACATTCGGTTCGAAGAGAACGAACACGGTGATGGTGATCCGTTCGATGGCCCGGGAGGTACTTTGGCTCACGCGTACTTCCCAGTGTACGGCGGTGATGCTCACTTTGACGATGCGGAACAGTGGACCATCGACAAAGCGCGCGGCACCAACCTGTTCCAGGTCGCTGCCCACGAGTTTGGTCACTCGCTGGGTCTGAGCCATTCGGATGTAAGGTCGGCCCTGATGGCACCGTTCTACCGTGGGTACGATCCCGTATTCCGGTTGGATTCCGATGATATTCAGGTAGGTGTCTTGGAGTGCAAAGGTACAAAAAAAGGATGGGTTACTCAGTACTTCGATTGATTCCACCCTGCAGGGCATTCAAACGCTTTACGGTCCAAAGACGAGGACTGGAGGTGGAAGCGGTAATGGTGGCGGAGCCGTTGCACCAACGAGGACTCCCAGACCAAAGATTCCAACGGAGCTGGATTCGGAACTGTGCACGTCTCCGAAGATTGATGCCATATTCAACACTGCCGATGGCAGTACCTACGCCTTCAAGGGCGATAAGTACTACAAGCTGACGGAGAATGCAGTCGCCGAGGGATATCCGAAGAAAATCGCCGAAGGCTGGCCAGGACTACCAGGCATGTATCCCAGAGCCTTTGGAAATGTCGTGCTTTCTAACTAATTGGAACTTCTTCTTTTTCATTGCAGGCAACATCGATGCCGCATTTACGTACAAGAATGGCAAGACTTACTTCTTCCAGGGCACCAAGTACTGGCGGTATCAGGGCCGCCAGGTTGATGGTGATTACCCGAAGGAGATCAGCGAGGGTTTCACCGGCGTGCCGGACCATCTCGATGCCGCAATGGTGTGGGGCGGCAACGGCAAAATCTACTTCTACAAGGGCAGCAAATTCTGGCGGTTCGATCCACTGAAGCGGCCGCCGGTGAAGTCCACCTACCCGAAGCCCATCTCGAACTGGGAAGGCGTGCCGAACAGTGTCGATGCCGCACTGCAGTACACGAACGGGTACACCTACTTCTTCAAGGACGACAAGTACTATCGGTTTAACGATAGAACGTTCACGGTAAGTGACGTTCACGGAGATTAGGTCTGGATCGTATCGCGGGCGGCACTTAGTATGCTCGAGCGCGCGGGAGACCGCGAAACGATCAATGACGGTGTGCCGTCCGGAATCGCTAAGCAGCGTGATGCTTCTGTCCACTTCCAGGTTGACCAGTCCGATCCACCGTTCCCGCGACCGACGGCCCACTGGTGGTACGGCTGCAAGAACACACCGTCGACCTTCAACACGCTAGGTAATGTACGATTGCAAAAATCCGACGAACATCCCGACGATATCACCAATTTGATTCTGGATGCCGGTAAGTGAAACCGACCAAACCTTCTGTACACCTGTCCCTTCCTTCCCTCTTTCTTGCCCTCCTCTCCTCTCCTATCTCCTATCTTCTCCCTTGCAACGAAAGGCAAACCATCTCCATGATCACGAGGTCAGGATCGTGCTGTCAGATTTTTGACAGCAACCAAGGTCGTCGTACCCCACATCAACTCCGCTTCATACTTAATCGCTCTCCTACGCGTTCTTCAGCGGAGTTTTGTTTGTTCGTAATCGTTCGCTAGTCGCTGGTGTGTGCGCAGAATGCCTAAGTAGCTGCTAGGTGTCCGCCTCCTTCAGGGCCGATGTGTTTCACCGTCTGTGCGTCTTCGCTTGCGGAGTGTGTGCTCCTTCATGGTGTGGTCATGAGACAGCTATTACTTAATACTCTGCGCATTTGTGTGTGTATGTGTGTGAACTGAGCAAAATCTCGATCCCGTTTGAAAATGTTCTGTAGCTTGCCGGACGCATTAACAAACGATTCGCGCTTCTAGTGGCCGGTTAGTAGCGGGGTTTTGTGTCTAATGTCTATCTCTGTTGCTCTGTTGTCGTTATCTTGTAGCTACCGCTGAGTATCAACCGTACAGTCGCAACTCTCTGTAAAAACTCCATGGCCGGACGCGACGCTGGCCGTTTCCTTTCTACTGCATCCGCTCTTTCATTTATTGCTATCTTCCAACCTGTGTACTTCCGTTTCTGTAGCGCCTTTTGAGAGCTATCCTAAGAGCTAAGGTTTGTGTTTACTACCTCTGTATCTTACCATCTCACTTTCATCCTTCATTGAATGCTTATCCGCGATCGGTCTCGGTTTTTCAGAAAATGTGGAAAGGTTTAACAGCGCTCTCAAGAACAGTCTATTAACTCACAAATGTCAAGGGAAATCCCCCATAAAGATGAAGATGTACAGATGCTATAGCAAAGCCGAGCATAAAGCGCCCCTTTCATATTCCGTCCAGAGTAATCTAACAACAACGAGTCCATTCTAACCGTCGTTTCAATAACTGCATTTTTCCTAACCAGAATAAATGCGTCAATATCCGTCTGCTACGTTCGTCGTTTTGTTTCTAACCAAAATAACAAGCATTCCTCTAAACTAACAGCTCATAATGCGCTCCCAACCACTCAAGCTGTCTTGTTCCGTGCTGTTTCAAAACAAAATACCCAAAACGGATTGCATCTCTGCCTGGACACTCGTGCATTTTCCCTCTCCAACAAAACAGTTACAGCCAAAGCAGGTCGGTTTCACACCAACGATGCCCGGATCGGGTGAACGAGTCGTACCCGCCCGGTATCCGAGCCAAATCTGTGTGATAGACACTGTGTAGTAGCACTTAGCGCACGCACCCGGAGTGATGTAGTAGCTGCCTAGTCTGTAGTGTTTTTTGCGCATTATATGGAACAAATTGGCACACCACCGCCTGAAAAACCACCAGCCAACGGGCAGCAGTAGATGCACTAGTTTCTTGTGGTAGAAAGCACGCACGGTAAAACAGTGTTGGATATGGCACGCTGCACACACTTTTCGCGCCCTAGACGTTTGGATGTATTCGGTAGCCCAAAAATGCTTGAGTAGTTTGTTGTAACTTGACATTTATTTTGTTTTCATCAAATTGCACATTTCTTGGAGGGGGTGTTTTGCATTTCATGGTGTAATATTTAATCGAGCACTGGAGCTTTCCACTTTCGCCACTAAACTAATCCGTTACGCAGGTGTTCAACAGTGCATGAACTAACGAAATTGTCACACTAAATGGGTGGGTAACATAATAATAGTTCTTGACGGGTTGATCAGCTATTGGGTTTATTGGCAACCGAAATCGTAAACCGATCGAATATTTCGACTTTTAGCGTTACTTGCTGCGGTATGAGCACTATCGGTATCGGTAACGCATGAATAACTGCAAAATTCAAGAGAAAATTAATTATTTCAAAAAAAGGTTTCAGAAAATTTCACGAAATTCTTTATCACGCTTTGCACATTAAAATGTTGACTGTACCGTATCAGTCTCGTACGTAGTGAATAGAATATAGCACCGTATTTTTTGTTAGCTCGCACATACTTGTAGCATCACCTCTGCGTAGAAGAAATTTAGACGCTTCTCAGCACACAGTCCTCAGCAGTATCGAAAGGACATCTTACTTTGCACATTGGCACATCTTCAGAGTGTTACTGCACGAACGAACCTGATAGGAAAAAGTCCTGGTACAACTGCACGTAATCACCATTCGTTTTGGGTAGTAGCATTGCATCCGTAGTTACGCTACAAAGCATTCCATTGCCACTGATTAAAACGACCCACTGATTTGATTTATTTTGTTTCTTCTTTTCTTTTTCTTACATGAAATTATTATAATTTTCTTTGTGCTATGCAAATAATGTCAAACGTTACGTTAACTGCGCGTCTGTACCACCAATGAACCCGAATACGGAAATTGGAATGGTGGGGCTTGCAAAACTTTCTTCCTACCTCAGCATGAAGATCGCCACCCATCAGTCGACTGGAAACAGCGTTACAGCGGTGTGTGTGTGTGTGTGTGTCCGCAGATGTGCAACACAACGCAACCACCGCACGGTCACTGAACCTCCCGCCTGTTTAGTTGTTTAGAAAGCGAAGAATACTTGTTGCAAACACAGAATCAATCAATGCGCGTCCAAATACTGCACTCGCGGTTCGATCGGATGCTTGAGCCTAACGCGGCTAAACCATGTGCCAAACGTGCGTCCATTAGAACACTCCGCAGCCTTGCTTTCCCGTGCGTGTTAAGCGTGTTACGCGTTAGAGTTGTGAATCGAAAGCCATGCCGCTAAATAATCCTCCCAAAAATTCCGCCTTTGATGTGCGGCCGGTGAAAAAAAGAAGAAAGCAGGAGATGAAGAAAAAAAAAACGACGCGTTACGTAGCGTTACTTCAGCAGGGCTATATTAGCAAGCTTATGCAAACAGTTTTGCCGAGTGCGATAGATATCGTTTAGTTTGTACCCTTTTTTTGTTTTGTTTTGTCATTCGCTACGCCTTACGTACACAATTTCGTGCTGGTTGTGCTTTTCTTTCTTTCTTTTACAAGCTACCGTTTCCATTTAGCTTAGCGTGTTCCCACCAACAACACGGCTGTTGCGAGCGTCCCTATGCACGTGGCGTAGTGGAGCACCTTTGCCGTGTGGTCGCGAGCGTGCCTTGCGTTATCCTGAAGCAATGTGTTATCCTTTTCTTCTGCCATTTTTTTTACTCTCTTCTCGTCCCACCCTACCAAAACACCGACACGCAATTTCCACAACACAGCAGATACGGACGATCAACCAGAACCGGACAGCTACAGCGGCAATGGAGCTTCCACCGTTACTGGCGTCAAACTCAGTATTACTACCCTGTTGTTTGCTGTGCTGGGCGCGTACCTTGTCAATCGCTGTTAGTGCTACGTATTGGCATCACGCTGAACATGGGAGACAAAAACGTAGGAGCGTAGGAATTTCAATTCTGCTGCAGAGCGACAGGCGTGTCCTGTCGATCGCGACAACTCTCCGGACAATCTCGATCGCGAACTGCCACCATGAGCCGGATGGACCAAAACAGTAAACTACAGACGCGCGAGCTTATAGAAAAACATCATAACCGAAATTGATCTCAACGGTGGGCAGCATTAACGGGTGAGCAGACACAGACACAGGACTTGCGGGTGGATTTCATACAATGCATGGGATGCCTGCGATGCGAGTTGCGAGTGTGCGTGGGATTAATTAAGATTTCGAAGTGTCCACCAAGGGAGAGTAAACCAAACGGACAAAAAATAGGCAAACAAAAATACAAACGTTAGCGGAGCTTTGGGGCGTGTACTGTTGAGATGTAAACGGGGCAAGTCACTAGCCATAGGTCTTTTTTTGCTAGCTAATTGGTGTTAAAGAAGGGATTGGAAAGCTGGTCCACGAGTAACCTGGTGCCTTTGTAAAAGTGTGCTAAGAACACGGAGTGAGCGAAACGTATCAAAAATCGTAGCAGAAACACAGCAATCTGTACATATCACAACCCACTGCAGAAAGGGCCACAGTGCACATTCCGGTTTAGATCGAGTACGATCGTATTCGATCGTGCACGTTAGCAATATACGAATATTATGTCAACTTGTTGATCGAGTGCGCGATGCGTAGAGTGAGCGAGCGAAGGCTAATCGAAACGGCACCCAGTTTACAGTGTAATGTTAGATGCGAGTTAATTTTAATGTACTGTACTGTTGCCCGTTTTACCCATGCGGGCGATACGAAACAACAGCAACCTATACAGCGTAACCCTAAAAATCCCGTCTTCAATCGCAACCGCATAATCAACAGGGTGCAGAGCAGTCGGCCGGTGGGCCACGCTCGGTGACCAATGCTGTACCAGCATTTTGTATATATTTATTACTGTCTATCGTATCGCGGCGGGTTTTTTTGCGGAATGTTTCCCGTGCAACCGATCCGAGACGGTTGTTGAGATGGAAGCGGGGTGGAAATAAAAACTGACATGTTTTAACCAGAAGCTGGAACTCTTCCTGGGCAAGGAGCTGTGCTTTCGGCTGAAAGAAAACTTACTCGTTGCTAGCGAAATTCGTACACGGTGACCATCGATCTCCCCCACGCCGTATCGGAAGTTTGCATATTAATTATCAATTGATGATGATTTGCATAAAAATCAGGTCACTGAATTGTTGCCGCACTTGGGCTGTCATGCTGAAAGAGGTAAGGTAAGGCGACTCACAGCGATGTCTCAGAATGGTACATGATAAACGGTTTTCTCGCTAGATGCCACGTTCTATGTCACTTGAACTTGGAACCGCACGGTTCGGGGAGGGAAAATTAGTATTGGTGGAAAATTAATGTCTGGTCTGACCTTTCCCTTGGCATCATGGGCGGTTTAAATATGCGAGAAAACTTTTCAACTGCTGTTCCGTATATCTGGGCCTGTCGATAGGAGATTCGGGGTTGAGGTATGAGTTTGTTGAGGTATTTACATACAAATTTAAAACTAACTGTGTTTGTGAGAGAATGAAGTAAATCTCAACGTTTGATTAACATATTTGCTTGGAACTTTTTTCATTAATAGTAATTTAAGAGTTTGAGTTAAAAAAACATGGTTTCAGCTGTTGAGTGTCATGCTTTTAAGAATCAGACAATCACATCAATCATGTTTGTTTGGGAGATTTTTTGTGGCACAATAATTTCTTTCCTTTTCTGTTTTACTTTTTAACAACTTGGGGGTGATTGTGATATTATAACTTTCGAAAACCAGTTTTTTTTTAAATACCAAATTACACTAACTTATCGTTTGACGAGCTTGTAAGGTAGCTTGTACACAAACAAATCTCGCACGCAGCAATTGCATGAAATAAAGGTGGTACGATATGTTGCCACAAGAGGGCGCTGTTGGAACATTTGAGTTGTGTTTTAAAATGTATTTATTTTATTTTACATGCTTTTCTTTCGAGCTCGAATTAAAGTAAAAAAATAAATAAATATCAATTGATGACTGCATGACATTCAACTTTCAGGTATTTAAAACAGCAATTAAAATTTACTGCAATTAGAACTCTATAAGACAGGAAAATAAACCACATAACTAGTATGTGCTATGAGATAACGTCTATAACTGACGAGTAGTTGGGCATTGTGTAATTTGGGTTTGCAAGGGTTATCAAAATTCAGACACACAGGCCAAATATGGCACGACGATTGATCTGATAAAGCTCAAGAGAAAACATTTTAAAGCCTCAGAAAGAACACAAAATCTCGTCAACTGGAGTCTTGAGATATTTTTCATGTGGATCAATGTTGATATTAAATTGTCCATACACTACGAGAAATAAGGATAGCATTGCCATCGATTTGTATAATACATTTGAAATTACCTATCCAATTAGGCTAATTTCAGTTGGCAATGTTGTGCAAAATCCAATCGATCAAACCAAATCAAATCAAAGGGCATATTTTAAAGGGTTCCTCATGAGACCCATTACTTAAAAGTAAATAGCTCTCAAAAATACATTTAATATGATTAAAATATTTGTAGCATAGAACTTACCAATATTCTCAACTTTGGTATGAAACAATTTTTGTGGCAACATCGGTATCAAGCAAGCATAATTACAAAAAACATGGGGATTTGTTTGTATTTTCAATAAATTATTTTTGGGGTTAAACCATAGCGCCATAATTGATGTATGATTTCTACATTTTTATTATGTCCTGAATGGAGAAGTACTTCCTGTTGCACGAACTTCATAAGATATTGAACCTTATTCCAGATCTGTGACATTTTTTAACAAGGTAACTATCAAAGACACCGGAAACCCCAGCCCGTAAAGTCCTTTTAGACCGTCCATATGGATAGACGAGGCGTTGTAAGCCAATCACCGATAAGTATCGCCGGATAAATCAGTAAGAGCGTCAGAAGTGCCAGCCATTGTTCAACAATATATTATTACAATAGTGAAATGTTTTATTCTACTTATTTCATAATTTATACAAATTCTTCCATTCAGCATTACTCTAAAAGCTACTACTTTATGCTTTGTACGTTTTCAGAAACTACATTAACATTACATTTAAAAATATTTTATTTCATTTATTTCTTTATTTCTTAATTTATTTACTTATTTATTTAATTATTTATTTATTTATTTATTTATTTATTTATTTATTTATTTATTTATTTATTTATTTATTTATATATTTATTTATTTATTTATTTATTTATTTATTTATTTATTTATTTATTTATTTATTTATTTATTTATTTATTTATTTATTTATTTATTTATTTATTTATTTATTTATTTATTTATTTATTTATTTATTTATTTATTTATTTATTTATTTATTTATTTATTTATTTATTTATTTATTTATTTATTTATTTATTTATTTATTTATTTATTTATTTATTTATTTATTTATTTATTTATTTATTTCATCAGCATTTACACAAAACTCTGAGTTTTAAGAAATCTAAAGCAAATTAAATCTACAATAACGTTATTAGCTTTCAAGCGGCTTCACTAGTGGCTTTTTATTAGTCGAGTTACTGATGTTAAACTTTACTTTGTCCTCTAGCAATTTTCGTTCAACCATACTTCTTTCTTTAGCAAAATAATGCGTTCGTCAATTCCTGCTATTCAACCATGCAGACTGGCTTTTCCCAGTCAAGTTAACAACATCCCCAAGCTTGACGAAATACCAATTAAACTCTACACATTAACGGTATCGCACGCTGCTACCGGTACCATAAATCAGACACCAGTCAAACAGCGTCATCGAGGGATACCGACTTCTTCCGCCCGCCCGCCTGCCCTTCGTTTGCGTTTTGAACCGTTGTCGAACCGAAATCAGATCTTCGGATCAAGCGATCCACTTGAACCGACTAGGCCGAAGGACGTGGAAGCTTCCGGTTGGTGGTGCTCGCGTCAATGCAGGACATCCTGTTCCTCCTTTCTTCGAGCCAGTGGGTGTGTGTTTTTTCTGCCTTCTGCTTTTTTTTTGTTTTGTCTCCCAACCGTTTACGTTCGCACACAATTAAACGCAAAAGTACCGGATTCGATTTCCCGTCTCGGTGACCCATCATTAATTACTGTCCCACGCCAATCGAGAGCCTCTACCCACCAACGACCGCCATCCTCGATACGAAGCAGAAGTCACGCCGGACGACTCAACTCGGTGGCATTGGCAATTAATGATTTTATGAGCCCAAAACAAAGCCGACGGTGTTTGCCATCGAGAAGGCTCATAAAATCCCATATCACACCGGCTCTTCCTGCACTACCTCCAACCGGCTCATCGCCTTCCGCTCGCGCCACAGAAAAGCTCTCAACTATGGCGATTATCTTGATCCAGCAGGCTCACCGTTACGAGTGCACCGGGCCTTAACTGGGGTTGGGTGCGAACGAAAGGCCTCAATTGAACGGTTTGTGGCGTGCCGTTAACAACAAGTGTCAATTCCGCTTCGTACGCATCCCGCATTCAGCTGGTGGCCCCGAGTCTTCCTGTGCCGGTAAAACTAAAAGTCAATTAGTGTAGTTTCCGAAGATTGTTGCTCGTTTTCTTGGGACGCGGGCCAACTCGTGCGTGTACGCGTGTGTCAATTATCGAATCGTTCTTTACGGTTTCGAAGTATCACGCTTCCATTTTCCCATCCTTGACATTAGAGGGTGTGTGTGTGTGTTGGTGTATGTAATTAATACGAGTCCATTGCAGACAGGCTTGGGCAAGACGGAAGAAAGTTTCCTAGTGAAAGACGCTCGGTAGAATCGTCCTGAGCAGACTCGCACCATCATTCGCTCATTATCCTTGTGAGAAAACGGACTCCCAGGACTCCCACCCTCGGAAGCTCGGTCAACCCTAAAGTGCATTCAGCACGAGTGTGTGTATTTGTTTCCCGTGTGTGCTTGCGTGTGTGTTCGTGTGAAAACTGCTTCAAACGACCACGGAAATGTTGCAGCAACGCCGACGGGAACGCAAACCGAACAAACCCGGCCTGGGTGTTGCAGGCATCCTGTTGATTG
This sequence comes from Anopheles moucheti, assembly GCF_943734755.1. NCBI lineage: Eukaryota > Metazoa > Arthropoda > Insecta > Diptera > Culicidae > Anopheles > Anopheles moucheti. Next base: position 53,167,122 of record NC_069141.1, read on the forward strand.
CCATCGGATTAGTGGGAAAACTTTGCACCGCAAATGGGGCCACTACCGTCCACCGGCGGAACGCTGCGCTGGGCAAATCGGCATCCACGCCTGCACAGCTCTACTTTGATGCCATTGCACCGGAAGGTAAGACCGGCGAGGGACGAACGAAGACGTACGGGGCATCGGGACCATCTCCCAACATCTTTCACAGCACCACAAGCAACGCCTGCTTGACCAACTTTCAACTGCTTTTATTAGTTTTAATTGCAGAACGTTCCGTCAAACGATGGCCAGTGCTAACATCCGCTGAGTCCTGGAATTAGTTTTCCTAAGCACATTCGCCACGCACGGCTGCAGGCGTATGCAATTATTGCAACCGAGCCAACCGGGTGCGTGCCGGTCTATTTCCCGGCGAATTAAAATGATACATTACGATCATTATTAGCTGCAAAAACCATGCTGACGAGCCGATCGTCGGGTTGGTTTTCAATCTAGTTGCGAATTGATAACGCTTTTCGCATACTATCCAATTCGATTAGCCGTTCGGGGCTCACCTTTTTCTCTTTATCGTCAAATTAATTATCGAACCCGTTATCATGCACAATCGGTTCACGTGTTTGGCTTGTTGCTGGTGGAATGGTTTATTGGTGGAGCTAAATTTGATCGATTAATTACTGAAGGGGTTATTTTCACATGATTCACGCGAAAGTGGGACACAAGAGTGAATTTTTCCTTTTTTGCACATACCCTTTTCAGTATCATGTAAGATTGCTATTACAGGCAGATAAGGAATATTATTTTTCAATGTAGACCTATAAAAAGACATCACTCTTTTATTGCAATGTTTTTTTATATTTTTTATTTTCTCTTTGCACTAAAGAGCTTTTTTGAAAAGTGATTGTTAGTTCATTTATAATAAAACACAACAGATTTCTTTATGTTCAAAATTAAATCAATTAAAAATAGCAGCAAAGGATTAACTTCTAATGAATGAAAGGATAAGATTAACGAAACATCTCTTCATCAATTATGTATTTCACCAATCACCTTCCGTCAGCTCTTGCAGTCGACTACGCCAGCGTATATCGGGCGCTGGAAAATGGTGTTAACTAATGGGACAAAAGTTTGCAAACCATCTACGGCGCAATACCGTTGAATGAGTATTTGCAACAAAAACTCCACATAGACTAAGATTGATTAGAGAGTGCTAGTGCTTTTTGCAGACGTACCGTTTGGCATCTTTGACGATGAACTCCCGGCAAAACATCAATCATTATCCGACTCTTGATTCCGTGACTGAACGCACTGCTTCTTCACTCTCAATTTAACTCCAATCCCGTCGGTCTCTCTCCTATTGCTGCAGATCGAGAAAACTTCATCAAATACCATCTGGACAAGGCGCTGGAAGGGCGTTTACCTCATCACACCAGCACCATACCGAGGGACTTTGAGTTCGTTACCTACCAGGTGAGTAAACGCTGGACAGCAAGAGGTTTAATTCGGTGATGGAAGGAATGCTACCGCTCGTTCGCATAGCCCACCGCCCCGCTGTTAGAACGGTCTCGGGACACAGATCGAGGACAGGACGCTCATTTTCCTTGTCATAATATTGTCTTCCCATTCACGAACCGATGGCCAGATAGAAAGGTCAACTATTCAAAGTGATCGTACCGTAAGTTTAAGGATGGCGTTTCGCCAGAACTGCAAACGAATCACACCAACGCTAGCATGGAGTGCAAGTCTTTGCGTTTTCGGTGCTGTGTCTGCCATTTGCTTTTTTGTTTGGTTTGTACTCATTGTTTCTTATTCTTTTCTTGTATACGTTTCGAAAAGGGATGCTTTATGAAATCACTGTGAATGGTTTTGTGAAGAGGGTTCCGCAAGCATCGTTCACAGTCAATTAAGAGTCGGTACATTGGAACAAGAGAAGTGCATTTTGCCACTCAATTACGGCACGACAAACGTCTGCAAATGTGCTAACGATGGGATGGTTTGGGTTTAAATTTAATTTTCTCCGTTATCGACGAAGAAAGTTTCTTGATGCAAATAAACTGAGAATAAGAAAGTTTCTCGCCAATTGGTACAACACAAAAATCATGGTTAATAATATTTTTATTATTTTCTACTCAACTGTTTAGGAAGTAAACAATAACAACAATGATTATTTGTTTATTAATAAAAGTCATCCAGCCTAATGTGGCCTAAATAACTTTACCAAACCTCATAATATGCATGAAACATTTTAAAACGTGCTACGCAAGATTAATTTAACATTATTCATACTTGTGTTAAGATCGACATAGTTATTTATGGAGCAATATGATTTAACTATTTTTAATAGAGAGTCGTTCGAGCCAAATTCTGTAAATCTAAACTCAGTAGTCAAAAATGGTCGTGTTCTTTAATACCTACTAGGAGCATGAAAGTTTAGTTTGTTCTAGAATGTACAGAATGGATGGAATGGAAACATTCCAAGCATTTAACACATTAATTATCATTTAACAAACTAAAACAGGAAATGCTCTCGGAAATCAAATAACTTAAGTCTATAAATCCTTGCTATGATTTTTTAAATCTACGAACTTTATCTAATCTACGAATTCAAACATAGTATCCTGGATGTCATCAATATGAATGTATATTCGGTGAAAACTTACCGAATATGGTCAAGTCGAGGTTGCTAACTGAATAAACCACCAGCAGCTTCCTTTTATTAACACCCCACTGGAACACATTCCACCCCACTGGAACGATACCGGCAGTGACGAATAACGCTATAAAACTTGACGAAAACTAATCCAGTGGAGTTCAACCACCACAAGAAGGCAAAGTTTCCGATAAACTCCACTATACATTTTCATCGGCGAAAGTTCACCATCCGAGTCTACACGACCTGGCAAACAGCTCTGTCGCGACATGCTTCCCATACCCAACGTTCGATTGCCGGTTGCTTTTGTCTCGATTGACATCACGACCAGAAATAGTGCACGAGTCGCTTTCATTCGCCAGTCATTGCCAAAAGTTTGAGTAGTTTCGTCGGAATCAATTTGCACAGTTCATTAAAGCTGGTCCCTGGTCTGGCAAGTTGGTCACAATTGCTTGCATTTCTCGCCACCACACCACCGCAGAAAAAAAGGCTCATTCTCCTGAGCAGCCCGATAAAGAAGCATTACCGCTTCCTTTATCAGAACGGAGGGCAGCCAAAAATAGCACCATAAAACCATGCCCCAGCCGTGTCTTGCTCGAGTGGCTCAACGAAGGTACCGAATGCTTGAACGATACCCTATGCCACCGAACCGTCTCGTTAAGGCTCGCCAGCTTGTGTGGCGAAGATCGTCGCGTGAGTTTCGCACAGCGTCTTAATCCGTCCAAGCGTTGCGGTGCAAACGATCCTTGCCCCGTGAAGGATATTCTGCAACGGATCCACACCGAGCGGGGGTTTCATGTGAGTGCGCTGCAATGATCCGAGTGACCTGCCGGTACGTGTCCTTCCTTTCGCTGGTCGGCTGGCGGTAAAGATGAAAATTTAAATATAAATTAATTTTCCTCAATCTATAATATAAGCAGCGAGTGAAGGAGCGTCTTGCTGCAGTTACCGCGTCGTGCTGGGCGGTGCTTACGAACGGATGGCCTTTCCGGGGTGCGTCGGATCGCTGCAGACCGTGGCCGTTGCGTCGTTCCAGCTGAGGGTCGTAAAGTTTGGTGCAAAAGTGTAGGAGAAATTTTATAACCTCGCTTAATAGCATCTTAGCAGGTAGAGGATGCAGGTCGATTGTGACCCTTGGCGCTCTCTATTCCAATAATAGACGATATTATGCCAAGAACACCATTTATGATGGGTGCGTTTCGTTGATGAAATCTTCAAAAGCGAATAAGGTGATCTTTTTCGTACTCTTTTTAGCAACATTTACAGACACATAAAAAATAACTAAAGCTTTAGCTCTTCTGAACTCTCGTTATTACAATTTATGTTAAATTATATTATTTATTACCTGCGAGCTTTTACTATTTTCAAGAACTACTGTATGGTATGACTTTTGCTGAACGAAATTCCTAAAACAAATAAAAATTAACTTATTTACTTCTCTATCAGGCGCTACAACCGCTTGTCGTACTTGGCTTGCTGCAAGAGTCCTCTAAACCGCTAACGTTCGAGCACCATTGTATGGTACAAGGCTCTGCTATAAATTAAAGCTTGTTAAAAAATCTGGAAGTAATAAAATTAGCAGTTTAGAATTGATTAAGGTATAATAATTGTTTAGGTCATCGTTTAATGTTATCAGGCGCTACCACGGTTTCGCGGTCTCTGCAGGAGTCGTCTAAACCGCTCACGGTCGAGTGCCGTCGTCAGGCAATGCACGATCCCTGCCATTCTAGCCTACCACGCCTAATCTTTTCATGTGGAGTACCTAGAAGTGCTTTACGGGTTATGTCGTACGTGACATGAACAGTTCACCAGAGCTTAGCGTGGGGCTGTACGACAGTGAGTTTAACGTACAGCTCGTAGTGTTCGTTTTTGTAAAGATTGCTCCATTGCCCTGTCAAACATAAGAAGCCAATTTTCGGTACTAACTTAACATATGTTCAAGCCAGTACTTTACAGCATCCTTATTATTTTTAGTATCCGCTTTAATCATTTAATTAATCAGTTCTTCACATCTTGAATCTGAGAGTTACTACAAAGCTTGTAGCCATATATTTTCCATACAACTGGGATATAAGTATCTATTTCTTTGGTATATTTAGGTAGATTATCTTGATATAATACCCCGTTTTAAGGCAAATAATTCAGATTAAGTGCATGTATTGCGTTATTAATTAATGTTTTCATGTTCATCCATGACACGTATAACACAATATTTTACAGTTTTCGCTTTAAACTTTTATATTGTTTTCGTACATCATAAACTATTTTCAACGTCAGATGCTTTAACGTACTGCCGGCATACTTTTATAACAAACAACATCATTTTGAACTAATATACTAATTCTTTCGCCATCTTCCTCCCTTGCTTTCACACGCAGTTCTTTAGTTCCTTTTTTTCACAGAATGGGTAAATTGACTATTACAGATGTTATAATAAAATGATAAAAACAAAATTCCTTATAAGGGTTACGAAATTACTAAAATAAAGAAAAGGTAAAACTGCTTTTTACCGTTCCAAAGTTCACAACGAAAATCATTCTTAAAACAATACGTCAAACTGAAAACAAAAATATGACATTTACTGTTAATTTAACACACTTGTGTTTTATAGACTATGTAGACAGTTTGGGTAAGGCAACAAATGGCTTTACAGTATTTGGAATCAGCTTGTAAGAAACATAAACTGTTTTCCAAAATGATCAAACCACCTTGAATCCAAATATCTTGATTCAAGTTACACCATCTGTTAACCAGAATCTTCTACATGTTTCCATACAACGAACAGAAAATATTTCATCCTACAGCATCAACAGGTTGTTGGTTCTAGCTTTCCAAAAGTATTTATTCTTCCCCGGCAAAATCCACATCCCTTCGCTCCGTCTATCGCTTGCGCACAAATGCCTCTGTTGAAAAATAAAATCAAAACGTCTGACCAAATGAGTATGCAAACTCCGTTCCAATGTTCAATCGATGAAAGTCCTGCACCCGGTGAATCGATAATGATTTCCTACCAGCTCGATAACGGGCCAATGGCTGGTGTGATTCTTCATTCGCTTTACTCCTCGTGCCGACTTTAAACAAAAAAAAAACACAAAACCATCTCAAACAAGTGCATCCGTTGGTGTTTCCGGGCTTCGATTTCGACTCTATGTCCGATGTCCCTGTTTGCATTCCGGTGTGTATTCCTTCCCTATCCCGTTTCCCGTTTCAACTTTTTCGGTCAAAACGAACGGTCCCCGGGAGCGGAATGTTGGAATGTTGATTAATATAGATTTTCCATTTAACATACTGCCGATGCTGGAGCGGAATAATTTATCACTCCGGACGCCAACATTCGAAGAAAGCAATCAGGTTCCGTATCCGTTCATTCCCGCTACTGATCAATTTCATCGGCTAAATTGCAGTCGGCTTCAGGAGCACATCTTCGGGAACGTGGGATGGGAGCAATAGGGAATTGCTAAAACGGTGCAAATGTTTCATTAAACCGACCCCCGGTGCGCCGTTTTGGGCACTGTAAAAATACTGTACCATCTCTCCCACAGCACAAGCAAACCGAAAGTCATCAGCATACCACCAGATCCTTGCAGTTGGAAAAACCCACTGGCACGAAACGTTCATCACCGATCGTTGCTGGTCACCCGTCGTTCATTAGATATTCGATCGTCTGCTACCGGTCCGGATGCATCGACACGAGTGACATCGGTAACATCTGCTGCCCGTTCTGAAGGGTGGAGTCACACCATCGATGACCAAACATACGGCCAAAATATGCACACACATACACATGTAAAATCGTACAAATCGAGCTTTCCTTCGCATCGCTTCATCCGGGCCGCTTGCTTCATACATCCATAAACAGCTTCGTGTGGTAGTTAAATTTCCTGTATATGTCGATGGCGTTACGAGTTCGGATGTTTCTAACAAACCCTTTTTCGCACCCCGCCCCATTCATTGCAGGATGCGCTCGAGCCGGAAAATTTTTCCACCAACCTGTTGGACCATTTTATGATCGCTTACGGTCTGTCGGAGGTGGACGTGTACGCGTTTGTGGCGCTGAATTTGATCTGCTTTCCCTCCGGCTGGTGTTTCAATCCGGACGATGTCGGCAACATTTGTTGCCCCTTCTGAGCGCGACGGCATGGGCATGGGCGGCAGTAGCTTGATGTGTAAATAAGAACCTTGAAAGGAAAAGCAACGTAAATGCAAACAAGCAACGAAAAACACGGGTTGGAAGTGTATCGAACCACAGGGAAATCCCGAGCCGAGGTGGTTCAGTACGCCAAGCAAAAACCACATGTTGACAAAATTAACATCAATAAAACCAGAGCAAATTGCTAAATCAATTAAGCCACCCCTCACCCAGTTTCCGGGGCGTTTTATTAAACATAGGCGTTTACGTGGCAGTGTTTATTTTTCGTGCGGTTTTCAGTACAGTTTTGTTTCGTGCATTTCCAGCATTCCAGCAACCCATCCATTCGACCCTAATCGTTAGACGTTTAATCACAACCACGAGGATTCGATCTGCAACACTGTCAGCTCCGTTGCACTGATGTCCCAGTTGATGACAATGTAAATTACCCGCTTTGCACCGCACTGCAAGTAATCAATCCGAGCCAAACTGAAACTTTGTGTCCACATGTTCGGTCAGCGGGAAAATGGAGCAACCGATGGAACCCATCTGGTCGGCAGCCAGCGTTCCGGCGGTCGGGTAGCGATCGATGGTCAGCCAATTAAACGAAGCTAATCGTGTAAGCCTGCATTAGTTCCGCGATAATGGGGTTTTGTTTTCATTGAATCGTAATTATCGGCTGTTGATAAACAAATGATAGAAAATACATGTCATTAGCTAACTCGTTTTTGCACGAAACGAGCTGTCGTACTGGCGACGTGTTTGACTTTCCATAATTACTGTTTATTTCACGATACGATCGCGTTGATACGGAGTTCTATACAATTGTTTATTTGTCATAACACAATAGAAAAAAAATGTGCGAGGAAGTATTAATCAACCTTATTGATTCTATTCGAACCTTATTTATTCAACCTTATTGCGATTATTGAAAGGTTTCCCAAAGAACAAAGCATCGAGTCTTCAGAAATATAGTTCTAAAGTGCTGTTCATTTAGAATTCGGTCAGACTATTTTATGTACAGTAGCGCCACCAGTGGTGCTATATGGAACTTTTTGACATTTATGTGTAGGTACTGGAGCACTCATTCAATTAGTGTAAAAGTTCGTGCAAGTCCGTGCAAACTTACAGTTGTGTTTGACCATGGAACTAGAACGCCTTAAATTAATTGTGCCCCACCCACTTAGAAAATCCAACTTGGACCGGGAGAAAAATTGCCAAATTAATGAAAATCACCGCTTCTACAGCTGGATGTGTATTGAAACGGTTTCAGGAGTGTCAAAGTACTACTAGAAAGGTTGAAATGAAAGAAAAAAAGAAAAATGAAAGAAAGAAATGAAAATAATACTGAAAAAGACAGTCAAAACCACCAAAACAGCCTCTGAACCACCAAAAAATAGCTGCTGAAGTTGCTAAATCGGTTGTGCGGCAGCTGATGGGAAGCATCAAGAGAAAAGTCCATGATTTCATCCGTATATCAAAATTATAATTTTTTGCTTATTTGAGTGAAAAACAATTTTCAAAAACAAGGATTTTTATCCTTTCATTTGATGTGAAAATTATACTTCTATGTTAAAGAATGGTCCTTTTACAGCTTGTGATGAGTGACCGAATTCTAAATGAACAGCACTTTAGTAAATCGATACCGATCGTATGATATACAATTTTGGACGCAAATTTTCGATCGTCCCTTTCTGTAACTTGAACTATAACTTTTGGATCATTTAGGAAAACTCGTCAAGGTTTCATTCTTGTAAAGTTCCGGAAGCATGCAGCAATAAAACAATTGTGTTTAAAGCTTCTCGGTGTACAAAATGATGCCGAGGTAATACCGAAAAATCTACCCTACTCTGACTTTCAGCGAAACACATCTTGAAACCATGTTGCTTAAATCAAGCATTTAAAAATTGAGTGAAAATTTAAATTTAAATAAATCCAACTGCACAGCTGCTTAATTTGAATATACAGTAAATATTCCGACAATTTTAAGGGATGAAATGATACAGTAAAAATTTGAAAGTTTAAATTCAGTTTAATTTTTCCAAATTTTTGAAGACAATTAGTACGTGCATCAACTGAGTTGATTATTTTTTATTATCTATCCTTTTTCGTGAAGTCGTTGATGTTCCCTCCCCAAAACGAAATGTTGAGGAGTTTTGATGGTTATTTATATACTTAGTTACTAAAGAACTGTTGGATTAACTGCAATGTTTTCATGCTAAATAAAAAAGTATCCTTTGACATAAATATCTATAAAATATAGATTCAACATCAAGTTACAAATCTAAAACCAAGTCGTTAAATATGCGTTTAAATGTGTTAGTCACATAAAAAGCAATTAATAAAACAATTATAAACATTAGCAAAACGGTTATTGCTCCTTTCGTATGAATCCGACACTTTTTCTCTGTACCTTATCATCTATCGATTGTTTGTTTGTGTACGACTAGCGTATTTATGGTACGGGAGGCACAGCATCTTTTCCGCTCATCACCACGTACACAACCTCATGCTAGATAGAGAGTATTGAGATCAATGAGTACGAATACTATCATGCTACTACACGGCACCAGCATGGGCACCTATTAGTGACATCACAACAGCAGCCATACGGCCATTGGGTCTTAGCATGGTCGGACCAAACAGTACCACATTGTCTTTCACACGCGCACACGTGCATCACTGTGTGTGGTTTACAAACGAACTGCAGCACCTCCATCCGATCCGACGTCAGTTCATCGATGGCAGTTGATACGCGGCAGCCGGCCACAAACCATCGCGTCCCGCGGGTTCGCATCACCGCCGAAAAACGGGTGACTTATCGACCTATCCACCCGAACTAGTGTCGAAACGAAACTGACGCAGCACTGCCATTCCGTTGCACCGAGTGCTCACGCTTGATTAAGAGATCAAAAAGATCACGGTGAAATTGAACGGTTCGATTGAACGGGCTTTTCCCGCGTCCGTACAAATTGCTCCGCTCGGTTTGTGATGGCGCTCACAAAGAAAGCATCGCCATTGCAGCGTAGAACGGTCGTTTTTCAACCATCATTGACCTGCTCGATCAGGTACGTGCCTGTGTGTGTGCTTTTTTTTCTTCTCTCGCGTGTGTAGCAACATTCGACAATGAACAGGAATCACCATTAGGACGGCAAAGAAAAGTCTCCACGAACTACACACACGGAGAACAGTTCAATCCGCCGCCGTGACAGCGGAGGCCCGGTTAACTCTTGCACGAAAATTTCGCATTTGATTGACGGCATTTCGTGGTGATTTTGCACGCTGACAGATTTCAAACGTGCATCGCCAAAAGCCGGACGTACGGCTGCATCCGATTGCTACAAATTTGCAGCTTCCACATGCCACGACAAAAACGGCCATTTTCGGTCATATTCTTCCGGTACAGGGCTTTCCGGTTTTGTGCAGGGCCGCAGCAGTGGAACGGTTGCCAAACCGGTGGCATTATTCATTTTCGCGCATTGTTTTTTTTCCTCTTTTTGGGCGATCACAGCCACTGCACAATCAACGGTTGATGCTGCACAAACAAATCATGTGCCCGGTTGCAAATTGGAACAGTGAACGATAGGAAGCATGGCATGACACGGTTAGTGTGGCGGAACATAACTACGTACACAGCATAAAAAGAGTGCTAAAGGTTATACACGAAGTTAACAAAAAGGTGTTAAATAAAGTGAAGGTTGTGATCTGTACACTAGTTCGCGAATAAACTGTCGCGAATCAGAATAAGTAAACTAAGTGACCAAAATTGGTTGTGTTTCCATGGAAACTGAATCGCAGATTGTTCAAACTAGGACGTACAAATTAATAAAACAAGTTAACGGACATTTTCAAACAAACAAGCAACTCATCTGCACCGCGACAACCTATCCTAACTAATCTTCAAAAGAATTTATTAAAACAAATCCAAAATAAAAAAAACAAAAGTGAAACACACCGCTTATCAGGATTGAACAAGTGTTTTGATAATTTCATAAAGATATTACAGACATTTCAGTACCAATATTTAAAATTTTGGTAAAACTGTCAATTAGTAAACATATTTTTTTCTGAAATACCTCTTCATTGTAGTAAAAAGAATTGCATTTATTAACAGATAGTAGGCACTAACCTAAGAAAAGGAAAAAGTGCTCCTGTATTAATTCTTTATTCGATTTCATGTGATGTTTTGCGTATTCGAACAATTATTAGACAAAACTCCTATAAAATAGCAATAATAAACACAAAACGTCATGTTATTTACTCGTTAAACTCATCCAATACTTGTTAGTGGGTTTATTAAATTCGAGTGTCCATTATTGGGCTCAAAACTAACCTAAAAAAATGACCTTGACATCCGAGCAGTAAATGTGCTTCAATATTCGGTAAACTTTAGTTGTTACCAAAACCACCCACTGCTTCATTATGGGTAACAATGCGGTCAGTTTCCATCGCCATTGGAATTTTATTTTTCATCGCCCTTCTCCCTTCTACCCCCACGTCCAAGCCTCGGTATGCTGCTAATGTGCGGTTTGCTGGCAATGCTCTCCGCCCCGGAGGCGCATATGATCATCGAACGACCTGCACGTCTAACGCCAGAAGAATACCGCTACCAGCGTGGCTTGTTAGCCGAACGTGAAGAACAGCAGGCCCTCGGAGCTGACATCGTCCTGACCACAAACGAAACCATCGTAAACAACCACCTGATGGATCTGAAGAGAGACGAGCTGGAAATAGGTTTCATCAATCCGTACAACTTTTCTCCCGCTCGCCATTTCTTTGAAGTGCTGGACCAGATCAACGCATCACCGCTGTTCCGGTTCATCCGCGCAATGCCCAAGGGTGCCGTGCTCCATGCGCACGACACCGCACTGGCCAGCACCGAGGTGATCGTGAACGCAACGTACTTTCCTGACCTCTGGCAGCGAGGCACCTTCACCGACCAGCATGACCTCGAGTTCCGCTTTTCGCGCGTAAAACCGTCGACCGGTGATGGTTGGGAACCGGTCCAGACCGTCCGGAACCGGACGGGTGCCGACCGGTACGATGAACAGATCCGTCGGCTGTTTTCGCTCTACGATGCGGATCCGCTCCACGCGTATCGCAGCATCAACGATGTGTGGGACAGGTTCAGCCAGATTTTCCTGGCGCTCGATCCCATCGTCACGTATAAACCCGTCTGGGAGCATTACTTCCGGGAGGCGCTTCGAGAGTTCCGCGAGGATAACGTGATGTATCTGGAGTTTCGGGGACTGCTGCCAACGGTAAGCGCACTGCAAACGGAGGACAAAATAGGGCAAGTACATGCTAACGACTGTGGGCAACTGGGGACTCTATTCGACTGTCATCGTGTGATTGATGGCATTTCGTAGTCGACGCGTTGGCCCTGTCGTGAGGGACGAAAATAGACAGGTGGATGAGCTTGGTGATGTAACGGTTCACACCGTAAGTGTCTCATTGTTGCAATCAAACCATTACGTATTCACTTATAAGATAATGGCATCGGCATGTTCTGGCAGATGCCTTGAATGTTTGCTCCCAATACCAGACATTTGAAACTGGTCTAAAATGAAGGTGAAAGCTTTGGAATTCACTATCCAAACGAGACACAATAGAAATTGTAGGTTTAATTGTTGCATAATGTAGGGTCAGGAATTCGTTGAACAATCGCCATCTGTTTTTAAATCAAAACTGCATTCACTTTGCATTAATCAGCAAAGAAAGAACAACGATGGTCCTAAAATGAAATGATTTTAAATTTTCCAATTTGGCAACTCTTGCAGCTGTACGATCTAGACGGTAATACCTACACACCCGAGGATGTGGTAGAAATATATCGAACAATCACGGAGGAATTCAAAGCGGCCAATCCACGTTTTGTCGGAACCCGGTTCATCTACGCGCCGCTGCGGTTCGCCGACAACCAAACGGTGGATCAATATTTGAGCCTTGCTGAACGGTTGCACCACCAACACGGTGACTACGTGGTTGGGTTTGACCTTGTCGGCCAGGAGGATACAGGTCGTCGCCTGCTGGACTTTGTCCCGCAGCTCCTGAGCTTACCTTCATCCATCAACTTTCTGTTTCATGCCGGCGAAACCAACTGGCACGGTATGCCGTCGGATGAAAATTTGGTACGTACCGCCGTAATTTGCCTTCGTACTTGCGAAATCAATCAATAATGCTGGAATGAACATCTCGTTTCGTTTCGATATATCGTATCCTCTAGTTCGATGCCATCATGCTTGGTACGAAGCGCATCGGGCATGGGTATGCCCTGCTCAAGCATCCAGTGCTGGTGGAAATGGTGAAGAACCGCGACATTTGTGTCGAAATCAATCCCGTCTCGAATCAGGTTCTCAAGCTGGTAGCCGATTATCGGAACCATCCGGGCAGCATTTTATTTTCGACCGATTTTCCACTTGTCGTATCATCGGACGATCCGTCATTTTGGGGTGCCGCTCCGCTGAGCCACGATTTTTACATGGCCTTTCTGGGCATGGCATCGGCTCATCAGGATCTCCGGCTGCTGAAAAAGCTAGCCCTCAACTCGTTGCGCTACAGCTTAATGAACAAACAGGATAAGGCCGCGGCGGAAGCAATATTCTACCGGTCTTGGGACTATTTCATCGATGCGAAAGTCGAGCAGATATTAGCAGAGAAACGAAATCAAGTGTAAACTCAAGCGGCAAATATAACACGAACCGAGCACTGAACAGAAAAGACTCTTTCTTTTATTTTGCCTTATCCGATATAAGCACTTCGGGTGAAATTTAGTCTGCTTCAGTTGCAGAGTAAAAAGTGTAATTACTATTTTTTCATTTTGATGTAGCTCTGTTGGAAGGATTCACATGGCATGTGAACGTACAGCGAACAAATGAAACGAACCAGACGATATTGTGAAATATAATTCAACTAAAATTTCAAGATTTTCGTGTTTAGCTAGCAACGTTAGGAGGCAGTTTTGGGATCTGTTTAATCACTTCGGATCAAAGTTTTCTCGAGTGACACATTGAAAGCCCTACACTCACACATTATCAACGATTATAGGATCATGCGATCGGTACTAAATGCACTCCATGACCGTTCCCTTAAGCACTGATTATCCATGTACGTAGAACACATTACAGGGTTTACAATATAATCTGGTAAAATCGAAGCTATCTCAAGATTCGTTTATAATAGAGCCAGAATGAGCCGAGATGGATCTGGAGTAAATGCGAACCCTTCACACAGAGAAGGCCACCTAATTATCAAAGAAAGTTTATGTCAGCTCTAACCTTTTTAGACTGTAATATTGTATGCTTTGTACGCGTGTGAATTGAATGATTTCAGTGAATTTGAACTGAATTTAAAACATTGATCTGAAACAGTCTCATTTTGTTAAAGGTTTAGAAAGTACAGCTGTTGTCAGATCTAACTCGTTTTATTTTGACCGCATTCCAAAAAAGCCCTAACTTCCCCAGATAAAACCTTGAACTCTGTGAGTTTACAAAAACTGTTATGAAGTTCATTACCCAGGAGGTCGTTACACCTACTGGACAAAATCAGACCCGTTTCTGGAAATGTAATTGTCTTAAATAATGTTTGTAAATGCTCTTGTTGGATGAATTTTCTTTTATTTTCCTCGGAAGATATTCTGTTTCTGTTTTCTTTCTGTTTTTATACAAGGCAGGTTTGACGCTGTAATATTGGATGGATTGTCTGTGGTTTGTAATGCAAGCTTGGACATAGTGGTGTATTCTTTACTTTTTGTTTGCTTATTTATCAACAGAGCTTTACTTTTCAGATCTGGCATCTGAAGACGAGGCCACCTTCTTTAGTTGGTAGAGCTAAAGTGTGAGCTGGAATTCTTAGCTTCCCTCTGCACCATACAAATCTCGTTATTTCTGCCTTGATTTTACTAATCTGTGAGTTCAGTGGAGAAAAAAGGGCAGCAATATACCATATCTTGGGTAGAATATACATGTTTCAAATTTTTACCTTTTGAAATGAATTCAAAATTCTGTGGTTGTGGAGCAATATTACGTTATTTACGTTACGTTACGTTATAATACGTTACGCTATGATACGTTATTTTTTTCACAACCTAATCCCAGTTCTTTTTGCCCATGAAATTGAATATATTCAAAGCTTTTTCGACTAAATTGAATGATTTATTTAAATCAATAAGATGCATACTGTGCAAAAGATTTTAGATCTATTTCGGCATAGTATAATTCAACTTGAACGAAATATAGTAATGCTCCCCAATTTACAAGTTAAACTAAAGAAACATCTGTATAGTTGGTGGAAAATTTATTCATGTCCAAAAAAGGGAAAAAAATCAATTCATCGCTATTTTCCTATCCATATCTTAAACAAAACTGATAATGTTAAACAAAAACTGGAGATAAACATAATACAAGGAATACAAGGAGTACAATTCAAGTAATGCTGTTTTTATAATATTTTATACTAATTACTTAAAATGTTAATATAGTTACTTATTTATTTGATTGTTTATTTGCTCGGTTAACACGGCTATTACAGGGTTTACGAGTTTGCTTGACGTCAACGGGGTTTTTTCCTGAATCGATTCAAACAGAGCTAGCATTGAAACAGATAGACCCGGAACCATTCACATCACTTGGAACTAGCTCAAATAGAAGCTGACTTTTTTCCCCACAAATCGGAATTATTCGTCATCACAAATCAAACTTTCCATTTGCAAGGTGAAAAATTATTCTTCTTTAGGTGAAATTGTTGTAGTAGCTACGCCCAAAAAGAAACATATCCAAATATATCATCAATCTAAATTTTAGCAAACATCGCCAAGAAGTTCAACAAATTCTATATGTGCGATATGTTAGCATCTCATTCGCCGGCAGCATATTCCGCAGATTGATTACTTTTTCGCTAGCCTCTCAAACGTATATCTCAACTACCACAACAAACGTTCGACAACAACAATCGCTAACTAGACAACCCTGGTGGTCGTTTACCATCGACCAGAGTCTTATCTGCTCTGAACCACACATATCAAATCGCCACCACTGAAATGTGATAATATAAAACAAAAAAAGAGAATATTACACACCCCGCAGTAAAAGGGACAACTAAACAATACGCCACCAAAACGCTACTATTATTTTTAAATCCACAGTTCCGACGCATCGGGGTGCGAAATGTTGCGAATGGGATGCGAGAATGATAAGTGTACATTGAAGGCGGCGGCAAACAAGCAACAAACCATTTGTTTGTTTGCCAACAATAATAAAATAAACACAACATACACCCTTCTTCCGTTGCACAGTTTCCTTTCTGCCAGACCGACGAACCGGACGCTTGACTGTCAATGTCTGTCCCGCGTAACCACCGCACCCGGCATTCTGGCAGAAGTGTGGTCGCGTCGAAGTGTGTGGTTGGTTCTGATAATCCAACCCCACCGTAGTGCCTCGAGGGCAAGCCATCGATCCACGCCACATTATCAACCACGTCAGCGGATGGTGGGGTTACCATCTTGCCACCCCGAACAATGACGTCTATCACACCGTCCGGATGCGGATTGCTGATGGTGGTGGTAATTCAACACCGAACCAAACACCACCACACATCGTGCACCGCGCGATATCTCGTGGAGATCGCATTGAAATTATCTTTTACTTGCCGTTCTTCTTTATGGCGTCGGATTTTGATATTTTTTTTGTTCGTCGAGCTCACGCCGAAGAATCGGTTCTCTGCGTAGGTCGCGATTGTGTTGCCCTACTCAGTACTGTCGCGAACACGTTGCGTGGAGCTCCGTTTATTGTTTCTGTCGGTGCAAGTTTCCCCGGTTTGATTTAGCGAATGGCTCGCCACTCGTACGATGAGTTTTGCCGGCTGCGTGAGGAGTTCTTCGCCCAGGAACAGAATCGTGGACTTGGCGCTGATCTGGTGCTCAGTGATGACGAGCAACGGCTTAACCGGTATGTGATGCACCTCAAGCAGCAGGAGCTTGCTAAGGGTGTGGAGAACCCATACGAGCTTGTTTCCGCCCGACATTTCTTCGAGATGGTCGAGCGCATAAATGAGTCGCCGCTGTTCAAACTCATCCAGCAGATGCCAAAAGGTGGCGTTTTACATGCACACGATACGGCCATCGGTAGCACGGAGCTGATCGTGCGAGCGACACGCCACGAACATCTCTGGCAGAGTGGAAACATTCCGCAGACGGACCGTGATCCGATGCCGGTGTACAAATTTTCGCGCACCAAACCGACTGCTGAAGGTGATTGGCGTTTGGTGGTGGATATTCGCACCGCGCTCGGTAACGAAGCGTACGATGACGCCATCCGGAAGATGTTCACCCTGTACACGAAGGATCCGCTAAACGCTCACCGCGACATTAACGATGTGTGGCGCAAGTTTATGGCGCTATTCATATGCTTCGAGCCAATGGTAACATACCGCCCGGTCTGGGAAGAATACTTCTACGGATGTTTGGGGGAGTTGCTTGCTGATAACGTCACTTACTTGGAGTTCCGAGGACTGCTGCCACCGGTAAGTAGACCATGTCCGATCACAGCAATCCAAACTAATAAACGGACCTGTTGGATCGTAGGTTTACGATCTGGACGATCGCACATACTCCCCGGAAGACATCGTCCAAATGTACGTCGATCAGTCGGAAAAGTTTCTCCGAGCCCATCCCAAGTTTATAGGCGTTAAGTTTATCTACGCACCGCTAAAATTCTGTGACGATAGTACGTTCGACGGTTACCTTACTCTGGTGCAGAAGCTTAAAGAACGCTTCCCGCGCTTCATCGCCGGCTTTGATCTCGTGGGACAGGAAGATCTTGGACGGCCGCATACGGACTTTAACGAGCGGCTGCTGCAGTTGCCAACGGCGATTAATTTCTTCTTCCACGCCGGTGAAACCAACTGGGTTGGTCGACGGGACGAAAATTTGGTGAGTAAACGATAAGATATCTAACAAAAGCATGGCACTCAATTCTTCTGTTGATTTGATAGACGAACCATTCTAATCTGGAATGCGACAGATTCAATCGAACGATTGGGTGCGTAAATATCAGATCGGTTGTGGTGTGTGGTTAAACTTGAAATATGAGGCTCAACGTCACCGGCACGCTAGTGATAGTAGCGTTCGATAAGAACGAAAGGTCCATTAAGCACCAGGACAGCTTGTTGCCATATGATTTGATATCACCTATTGACACCATACTCACTGCACGTGGCATTGGGATAACCGGCATTGATAAGATAAGCCATAGTAGTTTTTGACAACTCCACTATCTAATTAAAACATTAATTGCATAATTTGTGCGAACAGCAATATTTCAATTATTCGTTATATCCCTGATATTGTTGACCTTATTGTGCAAAATTCAAAAGTATTTCCATTTTTCAGATAATAATAAATAATGATAAGGGCTCATTCAATTAATACGTAACGCTGATAGGGGGGGGGGTCAGTACCAGCGATACGATTTGTTACATAGGGGGGTTTAACTTTTTGTTACGTAACATACGATAAGATGGTACTTAGATTTCCGCTTCATAGTCTATGTACGAAAAATTAACTTATTTTAAGGATTTTTATACAAATTTCATGTTATCTATCTACTTGTCGATTGTTTAAAGGTCAAGTTTCTTGATATCTTCTGTTACCCATTTCAACCATTGATAACTACTGATTTCCACTCAGATGGTGATTTTGGATTCCTGTGTGTAGTAGTGGATCTAGTTTGCATCAATTATCACAAAACAAGCATCTTCGTCTCATGAACCTTAAATTTAGATTGAAGAGCTCCCGGTTGCCGTGTTTGAAGTCAGCATACCAGCTAAAATAGTTGATTTTAATGGTGCTGAATTTGAAGAAGCTTATCAATTCATTTTAACCGTTTTTTTTTTTCCACACCAAATGCCAACCACCATAACCTAATGCCTAGCCAAATAACAAATATTGACATTCTAAAATTCTGATGTTCCATTGGGTGTTAAACTAGAGCTATATAAGTTATATATACTCCCAGCTTCGTTCATCTGAAAATAATTCACTAAATCTATTTTACCAACAAATGAAGTTATACTTTTACCATTTTTATAGAACCTTTAAATCTATGTTTAAAAAAAAAGTTAGTCAGTGAGTAAAAAAGTGAATTCATAATAAAAAAAATAATAAAAGACAACTACGCAAAAAAAAGGTTGCTAGAAAAATAAGAAGCAGTACTGATAAATCATTTACATACGAATTCTTGTTCTAAATAGATTACTTCGATTAAGTTGATATGTAATGTAAACTTCACAACGAGCTTCTTAAGCTTTTTTCAGTGGCCGATTAGCGAATGAATAATGGTCCTACGTTTGGGATCTGAGGTGATTGAGGACTTGTATACGAAGCATCTTCCGGTAATTGATATCTTTATGCAGAACCTATCTCGCCTTGGATTAGTTAACATGGTACATGTCAATAATACAAATTATATTGATGAAAGAAACGGATAGCCATTGTTAATTATTAACAAATATTGATAAAAAAATATCGTATGCAAAATCTTAGCTGTATAGATTGAAAAAAGTTCTAAAAACCTCTAAATATTAGCAACGATGAAGCAATTCAGCCTGGCGTGAATAGTAAATTTATTAGGCAGTATGTTTGTTTCATTTTGCAATTGTCGGAATACGTTGGAATTACTTAGATAAATTAAGAAAAATTCATTTTTTTTAAACAAGGGGGGGGGGGGGG
Organism: Anopheles moucheti; assembly: GCF_943734755.1. NCBI lineage: Eukaryota > Metazoa > Arthropoda > Insecta > Diptera > Culicidae > Anopheles > Anopheles moucheti. Next base: position 53,186,604 of record NC_069141.1, read on the forward strand.
TTAACGAAATATTACGTAATTAATGGAGGGGGGTTGCGTCCAGTGTTACGTTTTGTTACAATAGGGGGGGAGGGGGTCGAAAATTGACGAATGTTGCGTTACGTAATAATTGAATGAGCCCTAAGTAATAATTACGTATGACAATCAATGCCATTATTTTAAATCATTTTATTTATTTTATTTATAAAACTAGGAAAGGAATTTTCTTTTTGGAAATACAATATATTTAGAATTATCTCTCATGACAAAGCTTTTCATATTTCAAATTTTATGTATTTCGTGAAGAATAGTCTGACATTACCAACGCAAAGTAAAGAAACAGGAACATAAGCCAACGAAGCAAACTTACTCTATTATCATTCATCTTCTGATCAAATAAATCGATACATATTCATGCAACACGACTACTTTCAGATCGACGCTATCCTGTTGGGAACGAAGCGCATCGGTCACGGATTTGCCGCTCTGAAGCACCCGGTCGTGCTGGAACAGATTAAGCAGCGTCAAGTGTGCATTGAAATAAACCCCATCTCTAACCAGGTGCTGAAGTTGGTGCAAGATTTTCGCAACCACCCGGGTGCATTCTACTTCTCCGACAACTATCCCGTCGTCGTGTCCTCGGACGATCCATCCTTCTGGTGTGCAGCACCGTTGAGCCATGACTTTTTCGTCGCCTTCATGGGACTGGCGTCGGCCCGTGCCGACATACGGTTGCTGAAAAAGCTGGCACTGAACTCGATCGAGTACAGCTCGATGGAGGCCGATGAGAAAGCGGGGGCGCTGCAGAAGTGGACAACTGCTTGGAACAAATTTGTTGCGGAAACGCTTAAGATTGTTCCTGCTGAATTTTAGTTTCGTTGGTGATCGTTTAACCGCAAATCCGTTGGTATCAGTATTTTGTTACTCTTAAAAATTTTGTAAAAACCCGTCTTTGTGTTGTGTTGTGAAGCATAAAACGACATAAATTTAAATGGCAATGTGAATAATTTGGCAACATGCGAACGTTAATAAAAACGTGTTTAATTGAAAAATGGAAAAAGAAAGGAGCTGGAGAATTATTACTGTATTCACGTTGATTATTGAACAATCCGCTTGCAAAATCCAATACCTTCGACCGCGAAATTGCAAAAACATTGACATTAAATGTTCCCACCGATAAACGATACTGTCACCAAATTCACTCACCACTCGCAGCCCATAAAAACACATTCTTAAGACTCCACCATTTGTCCTCATCGCTGTATTACGCTTTATCCTGCACTCCATTTTGGACGATGTGTCGAGTGATACGCCCCTGTTTGTCCACCGTGAAAATGGTCGTCCTCTCGACGTGACACGAGCACTCGATTTCTCGGTCAAGCGTATGTTGATCATAAAATCCTATGTTTAGCACCCAGGAGCCACATTCCAGCGAATTGCAACCATCCCCTGTCTCTCATCGTTTGTTATTTTTTTTGTTTCGCCTACCCTGCGTTGTGTGTGTGTGTGTGTGTGTGTGTGTGTGTGTGTGTGTGTGTGTGTGTGTCTGGCACAGTGGGAGACATTTTTCTACGGCTCAAGAAAAAGCGCTTCGATGGCATCAACAAATTGGTGTCCGTTAGCTGTCGGACACTCCCGGTGAACGGTACGATCATCTTCAAGGAAAGCAACCAGCGTTCCTTTGCTGGACAATCCGTGTGCTGTGGAGAAAGTAACCGACGAGCCGTTGGTCAAAACAGTGTTTCAAGGAAATGAAAATATCGTCATATTATGAAGCGCACAACGACTTTGGAATGAGACGAACGTGTCCCGACTGACCAAACACACTGGGCAGTTGCTTCTTTTTGCGGCGTTTTACCTTCCCCGATAGAACAATGGCTACAACCATCCAAACCGTCCGGACCGTCAGCAATCGGTTCGATGTGTTGGGTCGGGTTCATCATACATCACAAAAACGGAACAGCGAAACGTTGACGGCAAAGGAATGTGTCCTTGTGTCTAGTTAAAGATTTTAGCAACAGCGATAGCTACCGAACATCAGGTCGGTGTGGCGAGGAGAAATTATCGACCAAACTGTACGTGATGACAATTCACATACATTTGTCCGAAGGCCTATAAATCACACCATCAAGCCTCGTTTTGAACACTCGGACAGCCAGAATGAAGTAATTTTCCGTGTTATTTATTGGATGATTGGCTAGGATCTGGACCACACGGCAATGTGTCACGAACGGTAATGGTAGCCTTACTTTAAGCGAATTGTTTGATGATCTGATAACATTTATGAAAGGAAACTATTGAACAATTCTTCGAAAAGAGAGCTAATATTATCCGAACTTCATACTAAAACGAACAGTTAAATCAAAACATTTCACATCTGATATCAAATATTTAAAGTAATATATAATAATCAGTCCAATTAGAGTTAGAACCTATTTATTCTATATCAAAATCACAACTGTCTGGTAAAAGCTTCTTATTATGCATCAAGCCCAGCCGGCCTGCGGGAGCCGCGTTGCGCTGACTTGTTGTAACTTGCCACGTGTTGTAAAAATGATCCATGAAGTGAGGTGCATGGTGACGTACATTAAGCGATGGAATGTGTAACTAAATGTTGTAGAGTTCAGTTTCAAACCATTATGGCACCGACTTTGTATTTACAAATATTGAATACTCCTTCTTAACTTAACGGCCTACTAGGTTATGACTGTCATTTATGGATTACAGACAGTCCCCGAGATACGCGGTTCCTCTTATACGCGGATTCAGTGATACGCGGTTTTTGAAAATTTGACAGATGAGCTAGTTTATAGCACAAAATCTAATCAAAAAGGTGAAATTTAGTCGAAAATATATTTTTCGTTACATAAAACAAATGTTTTTAACTTATTTTAATGTTATATTTCTAAAAATCGTCTGATTCGCTGCATAAATTAAATGCAGAGAAGAAGGTCGACTTTGAGGTATAAACGAAATTGCAACAGGACTCGAACTACGCGGAAATTCGAGTTACGCGGATTTTCCCGGGTGCTAGCGGTCCGCTATAATAGCGTATCTCGGCGACTGCCTGTACTAATCTTATTTTTCCAAGTAGCCGGATGATCAATTTTTGCTACCGGGGATTAGCTCCTGATGAAATTTTGGACCGCTCCTGTCATGTGAAGACTGGCGCCGCTTACCATACCTCTACCAGCCAACCTCTATAGAATCTTTTGACAACTTTTGAATTGATCTTCGTATTTTCGTATTATTTAAATTGAAACACCATCTAACAATATGCCTTTGATCATAATTATTTTAAAATAATGTTGGCACATGCATTGCAAGAGTTACAAGCGATTATTCCAATTGATTAATAAACCAAACATTTTAATTAAAATCAAAAGTGGTTCATCAAATCGTGCTGGAATTATTCTACCTACCAATAATTTATTTACAACATTGCCGTACGTATCCGTTCCATTTCAATACCACATTCGCTGGACACTCTGTGAAATTACGCCGGCAAAAGCTCAATCACGGTGCCAGAAATCTAACCCATCTCCATCTTCCTGCTGCAATCTAATTCTCCGCCCGATAGATTCATTAGAAGATAACAAGGAAATAAACAACGTCACATGTCTCCTGCGCACCGTTCCCAGTTCTGCGCTTGTTAGCTTAATCGAGTGATGGATTCTGGGTGGTACGGTTGGAACGCAAAAGGATTCCTTCTTACCGGACAAAACAAAGCGATCAGACGCACGGGGCAGCAGCGAAGCTAAGCATTCAAATGAAAATTGATGGCATAGCATAAATCTGGCCATCGAATTTTGCTGCCACACAACAGCGAAAGAGCCAATGAGCAGAGGGACTGGTCGCTGCGTTTGTTAGGAGCGGACAAAAATGAACCGAACACGAGACTAATTCAATTTGTCCAACAATCACCACGCTGCGTTCGGGCGGCAGAGAAACACCTCATTAGCTTAGTGAGTCACCGATCGATGTTTGGTTTGAATTAAAGAGAAAAAATCGCTTTATGCGCTTCAGGATTCAGCCGGGTCGGACAAAAAGTACACACAAAAAATGCTGCTGTTCAACGTCTCCCCGATGCTCGTGTTGCAGATTACTGCTGCTCGATAGAACTTTCGCAACGAACAGACATTCAGGCATAATCAACGTTATGACGCGAAATTTATTGGAAAATCATTTTTCTACCGCATGCTGGAAGAGCTGCTCAAAAACGAAATGTATAAACCGAACGAGCGGAAGTCAATTTAGAGCCGTCCGTTTTAATTATCTTCATCATGGAGTCTGTGCGATTTTTGCGATTGGAGATTCATTAGCGGTTATTGATTCATTTTTCTGTCGTCTTGTTCTTGTTTGAAAGATGCATATTTGGAGAGAGCAGTTTTTATCCTTCCTAGTAAAGGATAATTGTTGTTGATTAATTTGGAATGGGTTTTAATTTCTCTAGCTACTAGAAAAAAAAATGTGACTGGTCTAGGACCTTAAACTCAATCGTAAAGTGACGTACTGGAACATATTTTTTAAGAAGAATAAAGATACTTTTAAAATACAACTCGTGTTGTATTAGAACGGTGATGAATTTGTGATGATGAAGTTGTCGTCCAAAAATACGGCCTGGTAATGAAGTTTGGAAGCGGTGCTGGTCTCACAACATAGGGGCTTTTGAGTACGTGATTAATTAAGTTTAGTTAACCAGAAATAGCAGGCAGGTCCTAGTAGGTTCTAACGCCACGAAAAAGTAAGAGACATCCAAGCTTAATCTGCTACTTACACAGCTTTAGTATCGCGTTGCCCTGTTGCGTTTATGTACCAATAAAGTTTTTTTTCCAACAGTATCATGAATACCCTAACACTCTTTCCAACAAGAAGAGCACTAAGCATCAATGAACGATATTAGTTCACAACTCAACAGCACACCCTGGCTCCGGATTCATGCAGTTCTATCAGAGAGAGCATTCGATTCATTATGGTATTTCCAGCACAAGGAAAAACCCATTGTATTTCCCAACTGCCACTTAACAAGATCAATGTTCGAGTATCATAGTGCCCTTCCAGATCTGTGGAATTTCTGGGTCATTGGGATTGTGGAATTTCCAACATTGACCATTGGCGTATATTTAAATCCGTTTAGTACTGTGTTCGTGTCTATATCTTGTAGGTTACTCACGAGAACCCAGAATCATATAAATTATAGTAGAGTACAGCTCAAACTAATCATTAATTTATGCTATACGTTCTTTGCCACACTCGCACTTTACAACCTGACAGCGCGAAGTGCTTGGCCAATAAGGTTCTCTTTCCTGCAACGGTCATAATTATCGTAAATATATCAGATGAGAGCAATGTACAAAACCTACTTAGAGTTGCCTAACGCTGTTTTCAGCAGTTAATCTCCAATAAAAATACTATCATAACAATTTGCTTGCTAGAAAATAATTACTTTACTACAAAACAATACCACGAGCTGCGCACTAATTGACTACGGATTTAAATATTTAAATACATCCAACATTCCGAAGCTTGTAGAAATGTCCGTGAATCGGAAAATAAACCATAACAAAAGATTGAATGCACTCTTAATGCTTTCCGATCATTTCCATCTGTGCATTTATCAATATTTCCATTCCATTAACCACAATGATCGCAACACTCAACAGATAGCTTGATGGATAGCATTATATGAAATAATAAACACTTATCGTCGATATTATACTTAACTTTTTCCCTAGAATTATTTATTATTTAATAACTTTTGCGAATCATATGCATGCAGAAACGTAAGTCAAGCAACTTAAAAGCTCTCGAAACGACGCATTCCACTACGGTCCTCGAATGTATTTCATCGCACTCCAAAACGAACGCAAACCCCATAACCCCAAGGTTACTGTTGTTATGTTATGCGTGGAAAGGGCAAAAAATAAAATACAGCAAAAATAATTATAATGCATTAATAAAGAGCTGCGTGGAAAACAAAACACAAACTGCAGCATGCGAAAGGTGAAGCGGGCGGTAAAATCGGTAGGTGCTTCTTAACCTACGGGGCCAAACATCCGCCCCGTCCATGACAGTGCACCACGATAACGCTTTTCAATTTGCACTTAACCACTCACGCAGGTTTTTTTTTGTTTTGCATTCAACGATGCAAACGTTTCCCTCATTGGTTCCTTCCAACACGTTCGATTGGTCATTTGCAGTGAAGGGTGCAGGCGGGTCGTGATTCATTTCCTGAACCACCGGCCAGTCCCACCACCAGCTCAAACGTTCACCATCACACGCGGTTGCGGTTGTTATCCTTGTTAATGGAAATGGATTAAAATTTTATTAGCAACTCTGCAGGGTTGTTTGTCGATGCGCTAGCGCCGCCATGCTCTGTCGCAGGACGTTATTTTACCGTATTTATTCGCACGTACGCTTGCGGGGAACCGGATCGGATAAGGATTTGCGAAACGAAAGTGTACTTTTTCTCGGCTGCAGCAGAACTGCTGGTAAAACAAAATGTAATTATTTACGTTTTTTTGGGCTGTTTTTATCATCAACAAAACAGTATACCCGACAGGCGTGATACTCAATGACTTTATCCGATATCCTGGAGGCAAACGTTACTTTACACATCCTGTTCAGGTCAACTAAAGATGCTTCTTTCGCAACTGATGAATATAAATTATAAATCATATTGCATGTCTCATGTTAATAAAATTGATAATGATTTATTTTATAACACAAAAGAGTTATCACTACTTAACCCGTAAAAGTTGTATAGTAGTATAGTAGTAGTTCTTCAGGGATCGACGTACGTTTCACAGACCATTCTGAATAATTCATGTTTCATATTATTTCAATTAATTGTCGGTATGAAGCACAGATAACGAATACTTCATAAAAAAAGAAGGATAATGATCAAATCGAAATTCTTTTTTAAACAAAATTCTACCAAAAGTAAATTTTTGAAATCAAAAAGTAAATGAAAATCAGAAAAAGAGAATATTTATAGATCAATTATCGAAAATTTTAAATAAAAATTACATTAAACATTGTAAAGTCAAATTAAAAAAAGAATGAAACAATTAAGGAGGGAAAATGCAACTACTTACAATTCTGCATATATTGTGTTTTAATTCTTCTCTATTTCTTTAAATGATTTATAATTCAGCCATTCATTACCTTAACAATTCAGTAGTAAAATATTTCGGATTTAAACATAAATAAGTAATAAATGCATGGACGATTACCTATTCATCTTGTTGTTTTATTTTCCTTATTCACTCTCAACCCTACGTTCCGTCGTGTATGCCATTTTCCAATAAGTTTTACATATCTATTCCCTCCCAAAAACTTCCGTAATTGATAGCTGCAAACGGCTCGGGTATACACGATCTTTCACTTTTTGCCAAACACCATGTCTAACACCATCCAAGGTTTATGCAAAGTTTTTTCACTTTCCTTCGATGACCTTTAGTGAAATTTTCACTTGCCGCGCTACTTCACTCAACCCATTTTCTTTCGCATTATTTTTTTGTTTGTTTGTGTGTGAAGTAGTTTTAAGAGCTCGCATGCTTATCTACTACCCTTGTTCGGTTTGTGTCTATTATTTCCATATGTACATACGTATTGTGCAATGATATATAGATGTATGTATATAATCACAAGCACACACAACAGTACAACGCACCGTCATCGAATCCTATCGTTCTGTTGTGCTAGCGTGAAGGTTGGCTGTGTCTCTTACTTCCGTGTGCTCGTGTGCAGAATAAATAATTCTGAAGTAGTTGTACAATTGTAAGAATGGTTGTGGGTCTGTCTGTGTGTACCGTGCAGTACCGTGTGTTTCTGTAAACAGCTTGTTCTCTAACCGCAATACACGGTAAGATGTCCCGAGAGGGATTAAGTATATATAGTTTCTTCAATCCGGTTTTCAATGTTCTCCTTTCTAATTCATGTTGGAATTCTTCAGCATCGCTTGCAGGAAAATTAATCAATGTTTCGTTTTGTCTCACCATTTCTTTGTTTGCTGTTTTTTCTTCCCTTTGGTTGAAGATATTTTCAAAACGTCAGCCGGTTTTACCGTTAAAAAAATCACACTAATCAATCATGATGTTTAGTGTAAATCATGCGAATAATTGTTGGTTTTGGGTGCATGCTACGCATCGAATGATATGAACATTTTATTTTGATTGTATATAATTTTTTAGATAACGTTTTCTTCTAAGCGAATTTTGATGTACGTACCAAGCAAATAAATACCAATTATCAAGTAAAGTCACTTACATTTTGAAACAAGAGACTACCCGTCCATTATGTTGATCCTTTTCATTTAGAGCGTGCAGGCATAATAGCACAACATGGTGTAATGTTGCGTAAAACAATAATGTTTACATAAAAAAAAATATGTTGGGTGTACAAGTAAGTTTCTAGCGATTTTTTTTTCCATAATTTCAGGGACTATTTCGAAAACTTGGGTACATAATATTTTTTCACAGAAACATTCACAAAAAATGAGATGTTTTAAAACGTTCTCATATAGGCATCAAGCTAATTAAATCATCTTCAAACACTGAATGCCTCAATGTTCGTCTCAAATAAATTCACCACGTTCAATATTGTTCCTTAATGGTTTGATCTCTCTGAGGCTGTTCATAATATATTGTTTGAAAAAATATTAACTGCAACGCCCTGAATTCAAAACAAAGAAGCCAATACTACCTGTTGGTTAACGAAGGAATATTAACATAAGAACTAAAATATAGATTTGGAATGAGTACACATGCAAACTGTCTTGAATGTACGACAATAGAAAACGTAGAACATAAGTTTAAAGACTGTAAAGCTGTATGTCACATTTGGAACTTATTTTGCGAGATAATGCGAGATAAACAAATGCCGTTACCGCCATTTGAGCAGCTAATCAAACCTGTATTAGACAATATGAAGAAAAGATACAGAACTGCTATTATGTCTGCATTTATAAATTATGTCATAATTATTGAAAACAAAGAAATATGTAACTACTGAAACATAAGCACAAATCACTTGAAATAAATCATTTTCGTTTAGTAATATAGTTAGGAAATAATCTTTGTAAAAATAGAAATAAATCTTAATTTGTTAAAAAAGGTTATTTTAGGGTACATTCAAGATTCCTGAAGATGAAAGGCTTTAGACGATGTATTGTTCGTATCAGAGATGACGATTAAACGTACAAAACACTTTATTAACTGAACCAGTGTCAAGATATCGCCAGTTAAATTGCCTAAATGTTTTGTTGTATATTAATGCAAATCAAAAAATGTATTACTAATAAATATGACACATACGATATGACATTCAAACCCGTAATGCACCAGTCTAAGCAATTTTTTTGAAAACGCTGGAAACTTCCTTTTAGACCCAATATAAATAAACTTAAAGATAATAATTAATAATAAATAAATATTCGCTTTTTCAACACTAGAAGAACTAGGTCTGCCAGTATGACTTAGTTTCATCACAATTTTTGGTTAGTTTAAAACATTCTACCTTAGTTTATGTATCGTTTTTGTTATTGCTATGTTGCAGTATAAACTCAAAGAATAAAAAACAATAAATAATAAAAGTTGTATTTTTAAAGGGACCACGAATAATACAAAAATGCTGAATACGTTCAGTACTTCCAAAGTTTGAGATAAAAGGAATGACGGTAATGAAAAGGAATTAAATAATAAAAGTAAAGCAAACACGCTCATATACCGACACATTCTACTACCCGGTCCAAATAAAAGACCGCATGCCCTCGATACCATTTATATAAGCACCCACACACATTTAAACACACCCACGGCCCACGATCAATCACTGGTGAGCTGCGTTTTCTTTGGTCCTGAAATTGTATCAATGCACCGTTGACTGTCCCGGCCAAATATGCTGCATCCGCGCAGTATACCGTTGCAGCACGACCCAATTTCCTTTGCAGATTTTCTTACTTCCTTCCCCATTCGCCCCCCAGCCCCTTAGCAGCCCCTTTACCCTTTACTTACCCTTCCAGCAGTGGGGAAAGTAACCACCCCCTAAGGAAAGCAATTGAACTAACAAAACCCATACACACATACCCACAAACACACACACACACACATGCGAGGAGAATGATTCTCATCCTCATACATTCATTTTCATTCGTACGCGGAGTGCATGTCGGACAGACAACTTCAAGCACGGCTCTGCCGGAAGTGTTTCGGGCTAGGCGATGACGCTCAATGGTGGCCGGTGAAGGCATTTATGTTTTTTTTTGTTTTTCATTTTGCTCAACCTGCTCCCATACCTTCCGTTTACGACACGGGTAAAGACCTATCAAGTGTTTGAAACCATTCACGTTCATACGAAACAGTGGTTGAGGGTGAATAGCAGTAGAATGATGATAATAGTGATGATGCTTATGTAGCTTTTTTATGCTTGAGGTTCTGTGAGGATATGGTGGTTTGCGGGTCAGGTTGTTTCGTTAGTTTTTTCCCCTCTTCTTCCTAGCGGAATGTATCGCCATTTTGTTTTTGCTATTTTCGCATTTTTATATAGCTTGCCTCCTGTGCGACTCCTGCGTTTCGGCGCAATAGATACTAGGGTGTGGAATGTACTCTCGTCACTACTTGCTTTTTATCACTTGCTTCACCGCTTCACGACTTAACTACAACGGTGCGAATTTAGTTCATTATCATTTGACGATAAAAATCGTTTCCCTTTTCCCCAACCTTGCACTCGCAATTGGTTCCACGGAGTAATGTTCGTTACGGTAAGGGGTATTAGCCAACGTTTCGTCTACTACCGTTCGAAGAAATATAATGTTCACTAAATTACAAAGCTTTCGTCCACACACGGTCGCACTAAAAAGCATCACGATCTACAGCGTCATCATGCTAAAGGAGTGGGAGTAGGGATAACTATTCCCAAGCGAAACTTGAACCATCCTTTCGGGGGCACCGTGTAAATACTTTGCCTTTACTTTTCCCGGTACGATCACGTCCATGGGTTTGAAGTGGTTGCTGTTCCACGTCCGTTTTTCTTTTTCCTCCGCTCAATCGATCATGTTCTGCTGCATCACTCAGAGTCTATCATTAAAAACTATGTACAAGCAGCAACTCGCCATTCATTCGCCCAACAACAGCAACTGTGCTACGCTTTCTTCGCCTTTTGCATTGCCACAAAAGAGCAGGTGAGGGGTTGTATTTGCATATATTTTTTTTTTCAAGTTGGATGAAAAGAACTTTTTTCCGAAAAGTAAACAGTACAACGCACAGAACATACCTAATAAAGGTGCATCTTTAGAAGCGATATTTGTACGCATCGATGTACACAATATATGAAAGTGCTTCGCCGAACCGGGCTTCGTTCGCTTGCAGTGTATTGCCCTGCGTCCACCGTCCGGTGTGTTTTTTCAGGGAAATACCCTACATATCATGCCGACTAAGCCGACCGACCCAGCCGGATACGGATGTACGGCAATTGCATTTCCGCATCGAATTTCACCCCGCGCATCGATTGCAGCTTTTGCACCGCGCCATCAGTTTCCCTGGGAACAGTTTATTATGTTCGATGAACCCGCTTCAGCAACTCCTCGCTACCGTCCGCTGGCGAACTGGCATCGTTCCAGCTGCCGAACGCATCCTGCTGCCGGTGCTGCTGGTGCTGCTGCTGTCGGCGGTGCGGCCCACGATGCACCAATCGCCGATGCACCGACGAACGATGGTGACCCGCATGTTTGTGGCCCTTCCCGGGCACACCCGGGCTGCCATCGTAGTAGTCGACGGGATCGTTGTTGTCGACGGTTGGATCACTTCCACCCGGGTGATCCGCGCCAGTCACGTCCTGAACGGCAAGCGGACGTGCCTGCTCCGGCAGCGTTCGATATGCGGTTCTGTTGCTCTGCTGCCCTACCGTGACACCCGCTGGGCCGGCTGGTAACGGGTCGGATGAGCTCAATCGTCGTTGTTGCTGTTGCTCTGCCGTTCTGCTGGGATGACCACCCGGTGATGATCCCGCTGACTTCCGGGGGCGACAATTTTTGCTCTGTTGTGGGCAGAGAGAATGAGAAAAATGAACGGGATGAAAGAAAACAAAAAAAAAACTCCAACTGCAAGTTCAAGTGTTGTTGACCGTTTTAATGACAGTTGGGGCTTTCCAGCGGAAGAGAAGTGAAAAGGTGGGGAGCATTGTGTGCATTTGAAAGCAAACGACAAATTAATTGCATTTCCCTTGAACAAACACGTCCAAATAAGGCATGAATGTTGGAGATGTTGTAGTAATTGTTTTGGTAAATCCTTATAACGAGCTAAAGTGTCAGTTCTTCCGATTTGCACCAAGTGGTAAAAGCTGCCGTTAAACGGAGTGTTTAAATGATCTACGGCTATTGCGTTGTGGTTCGTCACTTTACCATAAAATTATCCTATTTATAATTATAGAAGGTGTAGTCGTTGCCGCTAAAGTTTGTATCTAAAGTACTGTTTGTTTACCTCGAAATCACCAGATAGAGTCTCAATTGCTAAGTGATTCTCTATACTTAAAGGGGCTTGGTAGGGGGAAGGGAAAAAATGTCAATGGGGAAAAAATAGAATTAAATTGAATATTTGTAGTTAATTATATAAACCTTTTTCTTTGAACTGTAATGCCATGATATGATTTTCCTTTGTCGACACAAAATCGAATCAATTCGAAATAATCGAATAAGTGATAGAAAATTTAGGACTTGAGGTAACAATTTATGTCATGAAATTCTCGACTGTACTAAAAACCTATTAATGTAATCATAATAAAGTATTTTAATTGCATTTTTTTACGCTATCCCTGTCTTTTTGCATTTGTTTTAACAGGTCGGCTGATAATCATTTGGCCTAACACATATATTGCGCTAGAAGATTAATATCCATATCATATTTCGTTTGTACCAACCTTCAAACGAATTCTGTACAAATTTGACAGCACTCGGGCCATAACCTAATGAGCTAGAGCATTTTGTGTGACGCAACTTTTGTGCTTTGAGTAATCATGGAAAAGAAGGAATTTCGCGTGATAATAAAATATTGGTTATATTACAAGGGGAAAATATAGTTGAAACCAAAAATTGGCTTGATGAAGAGTTTTTAGACACTGTTCCACCAAAATCAACGATTAAATATTGGTATGCTAAATTTAAATGCGGTAAAATGAGCCCTGAGGACGGTGAACACCGTGGGTGCCCAAAAGAGGTGTTTACAGACAAAAACATTGAAAACTCCACAAAATAATTAAAAGCACCTAAAGTGAAGTTGATCAAGATAGCTGATAGTTTGAGCAAAATAAATCGTAGTTTTTGCTTCAATACGTGTCCATGGATGAGTCTTGGCTTCTCCACTTCACTCCAAAGTCTAATAGAAAGTCATCCGAGTGGCCAAGACGCGATGAACTTGCTCCAAAACGGGGGAAAACGCAACAATCAGTTGGCAAGGTTATGGCGTCAGTTTTTTGGGATTCGCATGGAATAACCTTCATCGACTATCTTGAGAAAGGAAAGCCTATTAATTGCGACTAGTATATCAAGATATTGGAGTGTTTGAAGGACGAAATCGCCAAAAAAGGCCCACATTTGAAGAAAAAAAAGTTTTGTTTCATCAAGAAAACGCACCGTGCCACAAACCAGTGAAAACAATGGCAAAAAATTATGTATCGGGCAACAAATTGCTTCGCCACCCACCGTATTTTGTAGATCTGACTCCGGTTCACTAATTCCTTTTCTCAGTTCTCAAAAGGATGTACTCTGAGACGAAATTTTCCTCGGATGAAGAGGTGATCGCCGAAACAAATGCCTTTTTTGAGGCAAACGACAAATGCTACTACAAAAATAGTAACCAAAAGTTGAAAACCGGCTATAATTGGTGGAACACTCTTGAAGGAACGTATGTTAAATAAACAAAACTAATTTTACAAAAAAAATAGTGTACGACTGTCTTAGGCCAAACAGTCATCAGCCCACCATTTATTTTCGTTTTTTGGCCAGTAATATATCTCAATTACCATGAGATAAACATTTTTCCACTCATCAGAATTTTTCTAACAACATTTTTGGATTACCTTCAATCTCTTTTTAAATATTATTTCTTTTGAGGTTAATTTTTAATTAATGAAAACCAATCACCAGTTCATTTGGATGAAAAAATCATAACCTATAAAATACAAAATGCCTTTAATGTGCCTTTAATTTCAAATTGAATTGCCCTGTTCATCATGTTAACCACATCAAGTTCCAGCGAGCAGTGAGTGCATTACAAATTCAACGTACAATTATACATCTCCTTTCGTGGAACATTTCACTCAGCTCAGTGAGCTATGCTTATACATTATTCAACCTGTTTAGCAATGAGCAACTGAGGCACAAAATGGGCTCATGGCGGTAGGACCGTTTTCAACACAACTATGCACATTGACAGGTGGCTAAACCATAGTTCTACCTGTACAAACCAGCACCAAATCCCTGCCCCAAAAAACGTCTGTTAACAAGCCCTTCAGCACAATACGTCAGTCTCATAATACCGGCCCAGCGCTGGCAGGTTCACGTTACTTCACGTTACCAACGAATCGTACTCACCGGACCCCGTAGTATCATTAGTCAAAACAGATATTATTTACACGAAAATTCCATAAACTGTACGCCACCGTGACGGCCACCTCGGGTCCCGAGTCCCCACCTCCCCATCAATTCGGCGAGTGTGCTGTAAACTTACATCGAAATGTACGATTACATCACCTAGCACAAATCTCTAGCTATGCTCGGCGAGAGATTCTCGCTTGTCACTCACGATGATTGATAACAAAGCGACCCGCCTGTAATCGTTGTGACATTTTCTTCAGCGTTACTACCGCCTAGCTTGCGGGTGGAGCCGTAGTCCCAGCTGGTTCGCATGAGGGTTTCATGCCCTCGTCCTCGATGTGAGTCCTTGTGACATATAGCGCTCATTCAACACATTTTTGGGGTCCTTTTTTAGTCATGATACGTTCACCTTAAAAACACTTTACTCGCTCAAGCCTCCGGGGGGTTGAGTTAGAGAAAATGACAAGAAAAACCCACTCCAACGCCAAACCTTGTACGGGGCAGGAAGCGAAGCAACCGTACACTGTATGGCGTGTGTAGTTACCCATTTCGTAAGCTTCTACAAGACGTTTATCACAGCTTTACGCCTTCAGGTAGGCAACCGTTTTTCGGAAACCAATTTTCTCACTCCTCTCGCCGGAACAGCACGTTTGTTTGCTGCTGGGGGTGGGTTCCGATTTCAGGAACACCATAACCGTTATCGTTCGATTTTATTTATCTTTCTTGCATCGAATCGAACATCCCTTAATGACATCCTTATTACCAACTCGTCGTGTGCTCAGTCTCAGTTGCGGAACGTGAGAGAACGCGTGTGCCTGCGGTCACAATACGATACACGAGCGCGCAGGGTGATTGGAAAGTGTTATGGAAATTGTTTTGATTGCGCAAAATGGAGCAGCGGCGTGGTGTTCCCGCAACCCGAAGAAAGCAACCGATGCTGGTGGATGTTGTTGCGGCTTGCGGTTAGTATGTGCCGATGCGAAGGTAAATATGTTCACTGGTTGAATTCTCTTCGTGCGGCATTCAAACCAGCCGGTGGAACCGGTAGAAGTAAGGCTCTACTACCCGCAACAATTGCACGCAAAACCGCTTTTCCAGCGTGCTTTAGAATTGCGAAAACAGTTCAATATTGAATTGCGAAACCTTACGCTTCGTTTGTCAGCGATGATTATGATGATGTTGTCTGGTGTGAGGGTCCCGGGCCCGGTCTGAAGGCTTTCCCGCACACGTACTGCAAGGTAGTCGGTAAAATCAACAAACATCACGGCACGGTTATCCGACTCGACACAGTAAAGCCTCGGGCTTTAATGATCCATTTCATCTGTGTGTTCAATTTCTCCGTTTACTGCGACACTGCTAAGTGGTGTACTCGTGTCGTCTTACTTGCTGCTTATCCGTTCTCGACATAAGGGTTATCCATTTGAACTTTTGCCACCCCCCCTTAACACGGTCCCATGTCGCAGCCACCATGTAACCATGTTGGCTCGAAGGCTTCAAGGCTTATCTAAAAGAGAATACCACCATGAAGCAATCAAGATGTTTCTCTCGCAGTCCGACGAACAAACCACATCCGTATGGATAAAAACGGAACAAAACCAAAGAAGAAAAAAACACACACACACATACAAGGACACCAACAAGTAGAAGAAAGCCACCTAAACTCCAGGTCCGCAAAGAGTCGTCGGCTGAGGTAATATATTCTCCGTACTTTGCATGACCCAAATGGTCATCAGCAGTGGACGATGGCCGGGCACACACCAGCACTTTGTCCCGGAAATGAACCAATTTATTTTAATACATTGTGGTATTGCCGTGTCTTTTGCCGTCAGCGCGCTCCAAAACCGAGCGGAAGCCATTCCGTGTGGCGAAACTATCTAGCCACGTGATGGTGTAATTTGTCGTCCCTTCGTTGTAACCGAACCCGGCAGGAGTAGCAGCAAAGCCCCCACCGGTGCAGGCCCCTTCATGCCACCCAGCGATAGATCAAAGCGAATTCTGTGTGTCCGGTCGACCAGAATACCTTTGCAGGTTCATTTCCGGTTGATTCTTCTGTCCACCGGACCGACCAAACACGGCCCATAACTACCCGTGTGGTGTTACAGTGTGCGGCGTTTTGCACCGGTAAAATAAAACTTTCATGGGCTTTGACTCTCGAGAGTCGAAAGATTGTGGAGGGGGGGGGGGGGGGCGAGGACGCACACAGAGAGATTGAATATACCGGCCCGTCTGGCCGGTCTGTGGACTCACCTTTGGACCGCATTCGCACTTCAGCACCCACTGGACGTCGACGAACTTGTTCTCGATGTGGATCTGGCGTGACTGCAGCATCTCCTGGTCGAGCGGATCGATCGACGCACTGTCCCACAGGTCGTACCCATGCTCGATGAAATCGAATGGATCGCCAGAGTTCAAAGGGCACAGTAATTCAACCTGTCGAATAGGAAAAACATCAAATGGGCATGAGGACAATGTACTGGGCTAGCGATTATGCTTCTGCTAATCACTCCGTTGCTATTGTTTCGATTTGCGTGTAATCAAAAAGGTAAGTATCACCATTTTAATTTCCAATTACAAAATGGCTTAAATTGAACACTCCGGTTAGTGGAAAACATACACCGTAAAGAGTCACTCGACAAAGGATTTAGTGGAGATTAGGGAACGGATTTGCATTAGATTCTTTTGTTTAACTACTCTTAAATGCAACGCGTAGAAATAGTATCTATTAATGATAACTCGTGTATATTACGGCGGGTTTTTAAAATTAATTTAAAAAAAGTCCATTTACTAGGCAACATATCGATCAACACGCAATCATAGAGTCGTAGAATTAACTCTTTTTTTAAATTTCATAAAGGATGACCTAGGTGTATTGCTAAATATCCACTATCGACATGAACAAGTATCCTGAAAGTATGCAATCGTTAACACAATTTTTTGTTCTTAACTAATTAGGAAGGGAGCAAGTGTCTATTAATAATGACTCATGTATATTAAAACGAACGTTAAAAATGAATAAAAAATTCCAATAAATAGGAAACATATAAATCAACTCGCAAACATGACTCTACTAACTCTTTTATATATGTCATAAAGGATGACCTAATTGCTAAATATCCACTATTGACATGAACAATTATCCTGAAAGTATGCAATCGGTAACACAAATTTATTTTCTTAGCTAACTAAGAAGGGAGCTAGTATCTATTAATGATAACTCATGTATATTAAAATGGATGTTTAAAATTAATTGAAAAAGTCCGAGAACTAGGAAACATATCGATCAACACTCAAACACGACTCTATTTACTCTTTTTTATATTTCATAAAGGATGACCTAGGAGTATTGCTAAATATCCACTATCGACATGAACAAGTATCCTGAAAGTATGCAATCGGTTACACAAATTTATTTCCTAAGCTATTTAAGAAGGGAGCTAATATCTATTAATGATAACTCATGTATAGTATAACGAACGTTAAAACTGAACAAAATCAATTAAATAGGCAACAAACAGATAACCACGAAAACATGACTCTATTAACTCGTTTTTATATTTCATAAAGGATGTCCTAGGCGTATTGCTAAATATCCACTATCGACATGAACAATTTAGCCTGAAAGTATGCAATCGTTAACACAAATTTATTTTCTTAGCTAATTAAAAAGAGAATCGACGAAACATTGATAACAAGAAAGATTTAAAGTAATAGTACATATCATTGAAGACATCTAAGCAAGCACTGGGAATATACCACATAGCACTAAAACCGTGCTAACCGTGCCTATTAAAGAACAATTTCCTACCAATTAAACACACACTCCTGGGACGCTTTTCTATACAAGCATTAATCGCAATGATGATGCGCACAGATTGTAACACACATTATTCGTAAATAATAATATACGGAACATAATATCGATTACAGACCACAGCGAACCATCCATCTATTTCACCGTTTCACCGGTACACCGCTTACCTTAATAGTAGTGGTTATTGAAGGCACACAACACATGCTGGAATCCTGGCACAGGCTGCAGGATTTTGGTCGATAAAGCTTCCGCGAAACGCACGGTCCAAGCCGCAACCGGGAGGAAGCCGTTCGCTGAATGCTTCGGCACTCGTGACCCTTCTGCCGTTCGGTCATTTTGGGCATGACGGTGTGAAAGCGTGCAAGAGAGAGAAACCCCACGGGACGGGAGTGGATCGCAAGTCATTAGATAATTATTCATCCTTACTGCCGTACCGCCGTGACCGAATCGTGCAACATTTGCACGGAAACACCGGAAGCGGAATTCAAGCTTAATGAGCCGATGGAAGATTATCTCCGACCAGCACTGGACACGCCAGATTTGGAAGATGTTACCATCGCTGGCTATCCTCTTTTGGATACTTACCCGTCTTCGATGTTCGTTTTCATTGAGCAAAGAAACGCTGTTGGGACGGTAGCCACCGGTACCCTCGTACGGTCGTTGTTTGTGGCTAGTGACACTGCGACGATCCGTTTCCCTCGTAGTTGGACCATCGTCCTGCCGGACACCTGCTTCCGCGTCAGCGATGGTCTGCTTGGGCTCGGCAGCATAGTCCCCAGCGAAGTAGTAATTATTGCTCTGGCGGTTGCACCGATGATTCTCGCACAGCCGTATCGTGCTGAGCTTCTGGCAGCCGGGCGTTGTGGTGATGTTTCTGGTCGACGTCCCGATACCGCAGCTCTGGGAACACGGTGACCACAGTGTGGTGGACGAGTTGTAACAGGTCGCATTCACTGCAGGGCATAAACCCGGACCACAGGATGGCGAGCATGCAATGACAATCGCAATAGAGATGTATGTATACCTATTTTTTTTCTATTTTCCATTTTGACACACATTCTTTTTACAGCTTTTCAACCGAATGTGGTGCGCTCAGCCCGGACCGATGCTCCGGAACGTTTCAGCCGTTATGTAAACTCAGATAACGAAAAACCACACCGCGAACCGAATCACTACCGTGCACTCGTTCGAAACCGCATAAAATACACCGAAAATATGTAACCAAATTAAGCAAAAGAAAAAAGCTTCCTAACAAAACAGATACATCTCACTCGTACCAAACGGACCCTGCTCCAGAGATATATCCAGGAGCAGCAGCAAAAAAATGCGCCACAATCAGGCGACACAATACGGAAAACAACCCAAATTAATGATGCTGCGCATACAAGGCACGCTACCCACTGTCAAGTGGCGATGCTTTGTGCGCCCGGATAAGGGACCCATTTTGTGGCAGCGACATCCTTTTGCAACATTTCAAAAGATTCAATGAAAAAGGAAGCATAAGAACCGCACCGAAATCCGGGAACACCAACATGCATGTCAGAACGTTCGGTAAATCACCCGAAACCCGGTCTGAGGCGATGACCGGTTAGCCAGTGTGGTGAGATAGTGCAAGCTGATATGCGGCCATCGTGCCCAGCTGGAATGGGAAAATTGGCTGGGTAGATGTGGTCAAAGGAAGTGTGAGCATCTGCATGAGGTTAATCTATAGCTGACAAGAAAAATCAATAAAGCAACCTAAAAACTATTTAACTCACAAAGGACAGTTGAGTTTCATAAATTTTGAATACTGCTATTCAAAATTATACAATTTTTTGGACAAATTATTATCAAACCAAAAATTATAATAAACAATAACAATAAAATACACATTAAAACAATAACAATAAAACAATAAAACAATATAATTGTTCCTTTATTTAAAATAAATATTAGATAAATAGTCAAATCTTATATTGTAATCAAATTAATTATTTCCGATACCTAACTGTTGCCTTCATTGCATTTTTCGCAAAAAAAACTCAGCTCAATGAGTTCTTAACATACTTTTATTTTGCATGTAATTACGAACGCGTTACGTTAATTATTTTTCCATCAATTTGGAACAAACCCCATGAAATATTACTGTACGTAAAACGGGCGCGTATATACAAGATGTACAAAGATGAAATGGGAAAATAAAAAAAACATTTAATATACAATTAAATTTAACACTTTACATACTGAAGAACAAAACGATTATTTTGATTATTCAGAGTTTTTACATTCGATTTAATTTCATTTTTAAAAAAATTTAGAACGTATTTTGTGGTAAATGGTCTAATCCAAAGAGCGGCCACAAATTCTCGAACGGCACAGCAAGTTCTAGAGGTCTAACGTTGCCAATTCTGGCCTTCTTTGACTTTATTCAACCGTAACTAGTCAGGATTTTGGATAGTCAGTCCTTGCTACCGGGAATTAGTCCGTAAAATATTTTTGGCCATATCCTGACGTGTAAAGACCGACAGTAAGAATTAACGAAATATCCAAATCAGAACCAAACTGCGTGGGTTCTTGTACCGTAAAGAGGAATTTATAAAATAGATAAAAAGTGTGTTAATGTATCCTTATGCATACTTATAAATTATAAATAATATTATTATGTTTTACAAATTACAGTTAATATGTTTTATATTTTCTGATCCTTTCTTTTATTCAAAATAAATTCTGAAAAAAAATATTATTCTTGAAAAGGTTTAAAGAATCTATGACACCTTACACCTGCTTATTGTAACGCAAATTTTGTTCATTTTTCATAAACACATTTAATTTCATTTAAGAACGAATATGAAACCAAATCAATATTTGATTTAAAAAAAAAGTTTAATAGCCTTTAACTGCAACAATTTAAATGTTCAACAATAAAAATGCAATTAAATTTCTCAAACAATGAGTTTTAAAACACTTCGGTTTCTTTTGATTTCGGTAGGGGTGGTTTAATCGATAATATGTTTTCATATATGCAATCATAAAGTCAATTAAACTCCTTACCATCGGTTGCGGGCTGCTCGCAAAGCCATACGCGACAACAGTGATCGGGCAGCTCCACTAGCTTTGGTGCAATGCAAATAGAGGTGTCAACGGGTGGTGGCAGGTTCTCGTGTGGACACAACGTCGAACAAGCATGGCGACCATTCTGGAAAAAACAACAACTCATTCAGATTTATAGAAAAACAAACAACAAAGTACTTTCACTACTCAAAACAGGTGTTCTTTATTATCTGTCTTCCATTTCTATGTTCCACATTAGATACAAGATTCTAATAATACGCTCGCCACTGGAACAATAGCACTTTTTACCCAGTACTACCCGCGTCATAAAATTTGTAACCTTATCCCAACAAAAAATCTACTCCTAGAACAGTTTAGAATCCCTACCGAAAGGGATTTCCCAGCATCTTTCAACAATATCAAAGATCAATCAGTTAGATTCAGTGGCAACAGTGGGATTTAAAAAAAAACACATAAAACCCTCCAAAGACGTGGACATAAAGCGGAATAAATTATCGGAAATTGCGAAAGCCCGGAAAAAACCATAGAATCTAAAGAATCAGATCAAATATTGACTATCAAGTAATTGGTTTTCCCTGCTGAGCGATAAATGGAGAACGAAGCTCACACACCCAATAGAAACGATATCCTTTTCACATTTCCTTCCCGAAAGACGGCCTAAAATTTCCTCAACATTCGCCCGTCGTGTCGTGCCCGCGCAATCGTATTTACATTGTACCGGTCACCGTCCCAAACCATCGACGGTGAGCAGAAAACTTTGTTTGATTAGACAACAAACAGTTCACGGTTGTAAAACGAATTTTCTTCCACCGAAACCCAAGCTTTTTGCCCGGTCACTCGCCGTAACGCTCCTGTGGGATGGCCTTGATTGAATTTGGAGCAAAATTACCGAAACGATAGCGGATCAGATTGACCATCCCACGTGCGCAGCGAAAGCGAATCGAAAGGGCGACAAAATTTGATGATCTGATACCTGAGAGATTTCTTCACGGGCTACGGGCTACGAAGCACGGTACGGGAAGAAGCTGTAGCGACCAAAGTAAATAAACCTTCTTTTTTCTGCTTCCTTTACCACCGACGCAAGATCGTAGTAAAGAAATGATACCGACGGGCAGGGGAGCTTTTGTAAAACATAAAAAAGGTACCTTTTCACACGCGAAATACTGTTAAATGTAATTATCACATCGGATCACAGCAAACAGTTAATTACCGGGCAGCGAAAAATTGACCCAAAAAGAGCATCGAACGCGCTGCTCACATCTGGTGGCATCGCCGGTACCATTCCTGGTAAAATGGAAACCATTGTTTACCCTCCATTTTGTTTAAATTGATCACAAAACATCACGAAACCGGGAAAAAGTACGATTTTTTCTCTCCCTTGAGCATAAAATACGTTCCACCGAAAGTCAATAACCTACTCGCTTGCGTGTTGTGCGGAAAATTCGATTCCCTATTCCCCAGGGCTTCGCGGTACGCAACGCTCTTGGAAGCTTAATCAACTACCTCATCGGCATACTTTATTGTCTGCATTGATGTTTCCCGTACCTCTAACGGATCACTTACCTGACAAACGCACTGTGTTCGACAATCGAGCTTGAACGTTTCCCCGTGATAGTACGTCCCGTTCCCTACCGTGCAACTATCTGCAAAAAAACGAGGAAAAATCAATAGCACATTCGTACGCTACCGCTACGGAAATGAAAAACATCGTTCGGGTACACTGGTTGGAGCAACGATGAAACGGTACGAAGAAAACATAAGCAATTCTTCGGAAATAAATTGTTACCGCTGCTGAACGATGTACGGATGCGGCACTGAATCCTATCAATACTGACGATTCATCTTCAGTAATTGAGTTCACTTCTGATCATAAAAATAATAAAACTACTTATTCCAAGCATAATATATTTGCAGAAGTACTCGGCAGTAGTGAATAAATTTAAAGGTTTCAGTATAGGGGATTGAGTTTTCATAATAATTTATAGTAAATCTATTTTCCCCCATAGAAAATAAATTAATAAAACATTTTGTTTCCCCAATCGATACATTTAACTTACGCTTAATATACTTACCATAATTAACTCCTATTTGTGGATCATAAATCTAACGAAGCATGAAAAGAGAGAATCATGAGTGATGTACAAGAATAAATTAGGAAAGAATGCATGATCTTCTCAATCCAGAATTTTGAATAATTGTTAGTAACATCTGCCGTCTGTTAGTCATGTAAGGCATACATCGAGTCAGTTCAGAGCAATGTTTTAAAACAATATATTGCATTTTCAATGCCTTGATTTCACCATCATGCTAAGTAATCCAATCAGAGCTAACGAGCCGTACGTAGCAGGACGGTACAAAATCTTTCCACCGATGGCACCGTATAATCTTCCTTAAAGCAGTAAATATTCAATAATCTATACCGTACCGTAAGCTTTCAAACCGCTCTTACATACCTACCACAACCGGTAAGGAAAGCTCGTTGCCATTGCACGTGTACGCAATCCGGGGGCAAGTTGGAATGCTTCTGCACAGAACATCGTTCGAAACAAAATTGGAATATACGAAGAGACTTTTCCCCAAAAAAAAAAAGTCCTCTTCCCTAACCCCGCCACGATCACCACAGGACACACAGCAAGCAGGAAATGAACGTCATCGTCAGTGCCCTTTGAAAACCTCAGCCCGAGTGCTGGGCCTGAATATAGGAGGCAAAAACTTTGAAAGCGAACCCCTGACTAGCCTTTGGCCGACGCAATCTCCGGAAGCCTTTGGTGAGGTTCCGGGCATCGTAAAATTTTAAATTTACTTCCTGCCCATCTCAATAACTTTCACTTCTCTTCATGAAACCTTCCCAGCACTTCGCAGAGTGGATGAGAATGATGCCAGAGAAAAAAAAAAGTAATACCAAATCTCTGGACAACGCAATGTCCCTGCACACGGGCGGAAACCATGGCCGGCAGCAAAGTGACATATTTACGCCAATTTCCAACCCTTGAAGCAAAACTACTGGATCTTGCTGTTCATCGGGACGGCCGAGCGGGATAAAGTTCTGCTTCGTGTTTTACCACAAATTGGAAGTTGATTTTTTTGTGCAGGACAGAAAAAAAACATCACGCATACTTCCAAGAAGCCATTCTTTCTTGTCTGCAGGATTAAAGTTCAAGATGGTTATGGTTCAAGTCCACCTATCCACCTGCCATGAAGCCTCTGCCGCTGCAAGCCAGGTCACCCATTGATTTGTGACCGCACATTCAAGCTAATGGTGCACAATTTACGGTGGTCAATGGGGCGATACTTTATTGAATAGCACCCCATACATTCCAGTTACACTGGTTCGATTCCCCCGATTCAAGATGCTGCTAGGCTCGATAAGAACAAAATACGATCCCGTAACTTTGTGCGGCCATAGGCGGAAAATCTTCAGGTGTCTTCTAATGGGAGTAGAATTAATGTGACTTCATACCACGTGAACTTCCCTCTCACGATGGGCAACGCAGCAGGTCGTACTAGTGGATGCTCCCGTATAGATGATAATGGGAATAAAATATTGCTAGTGTAAACTTTTCGATGTTACAAAAGCCAGGGACAATGATTTTGTTTCGTGGTCTAATGCTCCACTTACCATAAGAAACTGACAGTTATTGCTGAAACTTTTAATTAATCCATGCTATTGAACGATTTCGGCAATATTCAATTGAACTCAGGTGAGTGTGTTCCTGATCTACGACAGATATCTACAAATAATGATTTCAATTTTCGATCAGTAAGTCTCAAATTTGATTTTGATTTCGACGATCACATTATGAGATTACTCAGTTTATTTATTTACACTGACTGATACCTGACAACTGAGTTTCTTGTATTTTTAGACACTTCTGTCACTCTGAGTTATTGGGAAAGTAGGAGTAGGAAATTGCTTTATATTTTCCAGTATCAACTTAATTCTCTGAAGGTATCTTCCAATTCTTTTAAGAATAATGACGAATGATTTTATTTTCCAAAAGCTCTTATGATGAAAGAAAGATTACCACAAAAAATAAATCTGTCTTCCTGTTAGGAGTAATTCCACAGCCTGCCTTGATATGCCTTGATTGCATTTGCTTTACCAATTCAATACTCTTACTTAACATCATAGCCGGATAATTTACTTACCTGTTTATTCGTGTTGATAGAAAAGGCCGTGATGTCTAAAAGTCCTCCCAGCAAAACCCCGACCCAACTGTACAGCCACATGATGATGCTCTGCAAAAGCAAATCGAAAAGGGGTATGTTTGAGCGAAAAATATGCATTAATATTCGACCACACGAAGAGACACCCGCCAGATGCCCGGTGGGCAATTGGTCCCTAATTTTACATTACACGCCACCACACCCATTAAATGCAAACACCCATTACCGATACACCGTTTTTCGATTTATCATGGGAGTCTTCACGGGCGACCAGCAATTCCCACCCCCCCGTGCACCACTCCACCTCGAAAGATCCTGCATACAAACGTAAATAACGGCGAGGTGGAGAAAAGGATACCCCAAAACACGTTGCTCCCGGCTACATCCGCCGCTGAAGCAGGAAAACCCAAACTTCTGCTTTGAATATGTATTTTTATTCCGTTAACCAATTTCATGCAGATTATTTCTAGCGGAGAAGTGCACAGCTGAGGAGCTGAGCAGAGGGGACTGCAGGTAGCTAACGCGTTGACGGTAGCTTTTCTCAGCCCATTTATTTTCCCCAATCCCTTCCGTAACCAAAAAAAAAAAAGAAACAGAAAAGATGGTACCACGAGGATGATGCTACGGGGAAAATCACCCACGAGCAATACGGTTTACCGTTGCTCACCGGGACAAGGTGAAGAAAATAACTTTAGTAACGAGATTTTTTTAATGAGTTCTAAAAGTTTTGCCATTCCACGCGGGGGTTCCCTAGATCGAGGAAGGTTGGAGAAACGCGCTGCTGTTGATACTGTTGATTGCTTCCAAGCTGTAGGAGTGTTTTTTTTTCTCTCTGTGTGCGTGTGTATGCTATCGTTTACTTTGTCGATGATACTTCTTCCTTGGCAGCTGGAGAAAAAGAATCGCTACGCTTCTCAGCCACTCCAGCCACTGTTACAATGTTCGTCGGGTATTTGTATGATTATGTGTGAAGTGATTTTCCATTTGCCGGTATCAATAGCGGGAAAACTTTCTCCCCGACCGGGAGGGTGCTTTTATATTATTCAAAAGTTTCACTTAGTGAAAAATTGTTGTCCTTCGTGGAAAGCTCACCCTCACTCACCCAACGGTAACACAACTTCAGCCCTGGAAGCTGCACAATTTGAATGTGAAGTCGCGTGCAAGATTTACTCACACCTTGATTGAATGAAATGGAGATTTTCCATGCAGGGGGAACATTTTTCCGATGCTCGGTTCCAGCATTTCCCCCTTCCACTTCCAGTCTGCCTCATTTGTATTCATGCCGTACCGCCGAAACACTGCAGACCTGCAAGGCCTTCATCATTCTGCGCATAAAAATACCTGGCCTTGTAAAAATTCGCCCAACTCACCCCGCCCTCCCCCCAAACCTACCCACCGGTGCCCAAACCGGCCGAACTTCTTCTGCCGTCACTTTTGTAACGCGTATTTTTGGCACACTTACCGGTGCACGGTGCCCGGTATATCCCCCGGCCGTCCGGAGCTCGATCGATTCGGTTCGAACAACTTTTGCTAGCCGAGTGCCGAGGTGTACGGCTGTTGATTCGATTTGCAACAAACACTCCGGCACAAAGTAAAACATAAAAAGAGGTAACGAACCGAACCGGCACAAAACCGACCCGGGGTCGTTTCTTAAAGCTTCAATTCATGAAATTTTAGCAGCCCCATTTACGGCACCACGGTGTACAAAATTGTTTGAAAAAAAAACGAAACTCCACAATCGGTCCACAAACCTTCGCCAAAGGTCTTAAAGGTGAACAAATTTTCAACTGCTCCTTCCTTTTTCCTTCCTTTGGCCTACGTTTTGAGCCATTTTTTTTCGCTTCCAAACTTCTTGCC
This sequence comes from Anopheles moucheti, assembly GCF_943734755.1. Lineage (NCBI taxonomy): Eukaryota > Metazoa > Arthropoda > Insecta > Diptera > Culicidae > Anopheles > Anopheles moucheti. The sequence goes on from NC_069141.1 coordinate 53,214,059, forward strand.
AAGTGTAAATAGAGTGCGAGTGAGAAAGCGAAACGTAAAGTTAGTCATTTTCTTGTTGGGAAACAGGTAAAACGTGCCGCACTTGCCAACGGTAGCTTTTGTTTGCTTAAGCTCGTACTATTTACTCTCCGCACTTTTTTTGTTGTTGAAATTCTTTAAGGGCGTGATGAACATCAATTAGCCCTCAAAGTGGTCATTTTAAGTGGAGGTGTTGAAAAATTCGCCTTTGTTTCAAAGCTGTTACGGTTTACCATATAGTGCTAATTATTTTACTTCTTTCACTACTTATCGAAGTAATTGTAATTGAAACTATCAAAAAAGTTATCGTAACAATTCATGAAAAAATTGCAAAAAAACAACTGATGAAAGTTTCAGTTTAATATAGCAAAAGTTGACACATTCTCGATCATTTTAACAGATTATATACGTCTATTTTTAAATTCGGTTCAAGTTTAAGAATAATTTTAGGTGTATTGTGTAGCCCACAAAGATCCGACAGATATGAATAAAAAATAATAATTATTTCTTAGTACAACTAAAACCGTACACTCTGCACACAGAGACGATCGATATTTGTGTCTAGTAATTCTTTATCAAACTATTAGGTCCGCAAATAAATAACGGCCGTTTTTAAATCGATGGGGCCACTGTGGACTGTGGCGCGATTTTGACGTTTACAAACGTCATAAATCAAGTTCGGGAATGACATAATCAAACTGAGTAAACAGATTAGTGATTATTTCGTGCGAGTAACAGTTCCTAGCTCTTGAAAATGTCTGATTTTTAACCGGATAAGCGTCATATGCGGGAGGTGTTGCTGTTTTTGTTTCTAGCAAAGAAAACGGCAGCCGAAGCGCATCGAGAGCTTTCGAGTGTTTACGGCGATACTGCTCTAAGCGAAACAAGGTGTCGGAATTGGTTCCGACGCTTTCGAAGCCCGTGATTTCGCCGTGGAGGATGCTCAGCGTGAAGGAAGGTCCAAAACGTTCGCCGACGAAGAATTGACGGCTTTACTGGAGGAAAATCACTGCCAAACGCAGGAAGAGCTTGCAGCCGTGCTTGGTGTAACTCGTTAGGCCATATCATCACAGCTGAATAAAAAAACGGCCAGAATTACTCATCACGCCACGACAAAGTTATTTTGCTGCATGACAATGCTCGGCCACATGTTGCCCAACCTGTGCAAAACTACCTTAATACCCTCAAATGGGATGTTTTACCGCACCCGCCATATTCACCGGATCTGGCACCATCAGATTTCCATCTGTTCCGTTCCATGGCACATGGATTGGCTGACCAGCAGTTCTCCTCCTATGAACAGATCCAGAATTGGTGGGATACCTGGATTGCGTCGAAAAACGTATCATTTTTGCGAAAAGGAATCCGCGATTTACCCGAAAGGTGGAAGAAAGTAATAAATAATAATGGCCAATATTTTGATTGACCCAATTTCTTCAAATAAAAATGACACGAGTAAAAACTCATGAAAAAACGGCTGTTATTTATTTGCGAACCTAATATATTAATTTTTTTAAACCAAAAGAGCTTTCGGAGTAGTCGTTCAATTACTCCCAGGATTACTGTTTTCGTATACGTGTGTACCTCGCGTTTTGGTTTAAACTTTATATGCCTCATAATCATAACAAATTAAATTTAGCATCAAACTTTATAATGACGGATCAGCGTTTAAAAAAAACTGTTAAACAACCCGAAGCATCCGCTGCGGTCCAAAGGCGGAATAGGCAAGCAAAGGGAGGGAGGGCCCATCCCATAGGTCAAAGCATTAAACATAACAAATTCCACTGGCACCATTCATCCGTCACCGCCATGTTTCACAAATGACGTTCGCGAAATGTTCCACTCGCTATGCAAAGGATCCCGCGAAGCCATTCGAAGCCACGATAAATTATCGTTCCGAGCCAGGCGATGACTGCGCGATGGCAGTATACGCGGACTCCAGACCGCGCTCTAGTGTGCCATTTTTCGTGCACCGTATAGCACCGATCGTTCACACAACAAGCCGCAGAAACAACAACATTGCGGAGTCACACGAAAACAAAAAATACAGACTAAACTCCGGAAACTGAAAGGCATAGCAAATAGATGTCCTGACAAGGACGACGGTTTATTCGCATTTTGTTTTTTTCGTTTTGCCGCTTCCATCTCGACACGGCGAGGGGAAAATATCGATCGTAATATTGCGACGAAACGTTACTTTGCGACCTCCATTATGCGTCTCATGGGGCCCATGCTTAAGTGGACCCACTCCGCTAATCTTCACCGCGACACACGCGTTGCTTTTTTGTTACGCTATGCGCCCGCAAACGGTGTCTGCCGGTTACCCTTTTTTTTTTGTCGGTCGCAGGCGTCAAGGCAGCCATTTGATAGAAGAATGACGTTTAAGAAAGTACTTTAAAGATCATTGTGCATGACTGTTCTCATCAGTCTCGAGACCGAGTTCTATGTGTGGTTTTCATCACCGCCGATTTTGCTTGGCTGTTTTCGACGACCTGATCGACCACACTCGGCAAGGCCAATCAACAAACTTACGAACCAAATCGAGCAACCGCAACCATGCCCGCAAACCGTCGCGACGACTGAACGCCAGGCGTTAAGTAATCGAATTTATATTTATTGCCTATAAATTGTGTTTTATTTTCTTCAGCCCATAAATTCAGCTGATTGTGGAGATAATTCTATGAGAAAGTCAGTTACGCTATATACACCTTCGTGGCCGCTATCGGTTCGCCGTTGCCCTACAACTGCCATCGCCGTACGGCCATGTTTGTTGTGCGTACACGCGAGAACAAGTTCTTCTAGCACGCTTCCCAAGCAGCAGAGCAAAAGTCGACAGCTAGCAGTTTCATCAGTATCGAATATTCATACAGCCTTAGTAGGCAATTTGTTTCAACACATCGACTGCCAATAATGTATACATTATTCAGTGCCAAGGACCGAGGACAACGTACCGTGGCGCTAGGAAGATGATGTCTCAAATCTTTCACCCAACACCAAGCTTGGATTAGAAATTATCTAATTTAAGAAACCGTGACAAAACGAGAACAAAGCACCACGTGATAGAGCGTTTATACAGCACATGGAAAAAAAAAGGATGAAAGGAGTGTTACTGTCACACGCCGCTGTCGAAGGTTTCCCAATCGGAAGCATGTCTGCACCTAAAGGCAACTGCCACCGTCGGGGGCAACATTTGACTTCCAAAACCGACGTATGGAAATTACTTAATCCGCAATGAAAATATTTGTCTGCTCATTATTCAGCCGAATCACATTTGCTTTAGCTAGCGGAATCGAGCGAAAGCGACGCGGCGGACACTTCGTGACGTCTGGTTCCGCATGCATGTATGCATTGAACATTTATTCTAATTAAATATCGTTTATTTGAGATTGCTGTGAAATAAACATGAATAACCGCACGCTGTTCTAGGACGAGTTGGCTTTTATAATCAGAAAAGTTTTTTCCATACAAATAATTGCTGAAATGTTTAACAAACCCGTAAACCCCTAGAAACATTTACATAATGCATCATCATGAAGTTGAAATTAAAACGTCACACTTTACGGTGATGTATAATGTCTAGTAATGATCAATATTTTTAATAAACCATTTTAAATTTGAAAAATTCGATACGATTCGAGATACGTAAAATTGGCATTCAATTTGTGAAACGTTGTATATGGTTTTTTATATTTAATTTGCCAAATTTCAGAAATTCAGGAAACATTATATCAAATAAATTAATCACTTTATTTTTATTTAACTTAATTAATTAAATAATTTATTAATTATTAAAATTACTTAAAACTAGCGAAATTTTACTTTAAGCATCGAAATAATCGTAGAAATATCAACTTCACTGTACAACGATATATAAACCATACTGCTATGGGAATTCGACTTACGCGAGAATTTATAATTCGCAAATTCCTCCGGCACGCACTATTTGAGTAATTCGCGAAGCTCGCAGCTCGGCATTCCGATACAACGAAATTTGAAAATGTGCTCATATCCGGACGACCGTGCCTTATTATGATTCTGAGAAGCAATTATGTAGCAGGCATGAAATAATTGATTCGTACGAAATAAATGATTCACTCACGAAGGAGAATAAAAGTTATGAATTTATGACAGTCAGCAAATACGGTAAAAAGAGCAAAATAAAAGCTGCCGTTTATAATCGCCTTCCGCGGTTCATAAATTTCAACAATAAACATGAATAAAGCCAAATATTATCTTGCAATAAATTTCATACAACAGTGTTCGCTGGTCTTCGAAAAAATAATTTTCTAAGAAATATCAAATACGCATCAAGATCAGTTCTCCGAACGCTCAACGACATCCACCTCCAGCATGTCCTTCAACAACGGCTTTAAAAAAGCGACCCTTTCCATACCGAAACCGATAAGCTTTGGCTCGGAAACCACAACATTCCGGGCACGTCTTAAGTGAATGTACACACTCGTGAAAAAAGGAGAAATAAAGGCATTCAAACAGCCAGAAATAGAAACTGCAAAAAGCCACAACGCGTAATATTTTGTGGAATAAAAAAAAACCCTCATACACCGAAACCAGCTGTGGTTTAACTTCCGAATCGTTCTTCCAAAATGTTCCCCAGGGTTCGACACTCAGAAGGTTGGCAGTTACGCGACGAGCGGTGTGTTGCTACGTGTTGCCGATACAGTTGGCCACCTACCTCTGTTACTCATGGAAGCGAAGGAATTTCAATAATTTCACAAGCTCAAACTGCTCCATACACCCACAGCTAGGACAACACAATCTCCACACTTTGCTGCCGTAAAAGAAATGCTTCAAGATGCTTCGGTTTTAATCTGAGCACCCGTAATTCCCGCACGTATAATTCCAATCCATTTTCACCGATTGCACATAAAACTTCCTGTACCACCGAGCGCGTTACCGGTTCCGGTACGACCCTTTAACCTTCCTAACACCAGGGTAGTACTCGTGCACGGTACCAAACCAGCGCGCCGAGTTAATTCCTTATCGGAAGTGTGTGGCCCATTTTTCCCGCAATTTTCCATTTCGAAACGGGCCGGAATGCTGTGTAATTTGAGGCGAACAATCGTTTGCTCTACAAAATGGCTCAATTACACATTCTCTTCTAGGGGGCTTGGGGGCTTGGGCAAAGGGGTTTCATCTCGGTACTACCTCAGCACCTCATCATCCCCCGTCCTAGCAAGAATGCAAGCACTGTACACGGTTCAATCCTCTTCTACTGAAAACTGCTCAGATTGGGTGCGCTTCTTAGTCGTAGTTCTTCAAAGTTGAAAACCCTCTGGCAAATCTTTGCGTGGTCGGTGTGCACTTCTTAAGCAGCATTGGTGGGTTTCTTTTATTTTTTCACCCGAACCAATCCCATCGAAAGGGCGAAACACGCCAGCAAAAAGGCATCGCCCAGTGCACTCGGCGTAACGGGCATTCGGACTCGACCAAACGGTTCGGTAGTGCAAAGTTACGAAAACTTCTCGACTGATGTATTTACAGAACGTAAAACTTGCTCTCACATAATTGTGTGTGACTACTAGCTCCCCCCCCCCCATTCCCATTACATTCTAAGAAATTCCGTACAGTCGGAAGAAACCGCACCACCCGTTAGCGAGCAGTTGCGAAATGGATGTCGGGAAAACTACATTCTACACATACTTCCGCTACCAGCGAAAGTCATCTTTCCCATCCCTCTCCGTGCTCCGGATGCTAAAGTCTGTGGTTGTGTGTCTTACGAGGATTTTAAGCAGCAGCAGCAGCAGCAACACACTTGAAGACTTTTGGCACGTTTACACCGACACCCGAAGCCCAAGGATCCCTCTAATGACTGGTGCAAGTCGAGAACAGCGGTGTAAGTGGGTAGCTTGAATTAACTTTTTGCACCACGGGATTTTCAGCTACGATCACTGGTCACAACTTCAAAACAAAACATTAAAAGCTTATGACTGAAAACACTAAAACAAATTGGTTCAAACTTGATAGTACCCCATCAATTACAGAGATGATTTAAAAAATAATGAAGTTTGATTGCAATGCTAACTTTTAAGTTGCCGAGCGTCTCAAAGCAGTCCATATTTAATATTAATTCAAAAGAGTAAACTTTTATTTACAGTAAGTTTCATATAATGTAAAATTATTCTAAATCTCGTTCAGAAGCTTTTTTGTTCACTGTACAAACAAAAATCTCTAGCAATCCCGTTCAGCTGCAATCGCTTCTGATTTTCTGGTCAATAAATTTGTGCAGACACATTCGTCCGCTTCGCCCCTAAGGTTAATTTGAAGCTGTCCAAACGACCATAAGAAACTTTTACATTGCTGCTTTTCTACACTGTTCACTCTTGAAACTTGGTCCTTCATTCGGGGTGGCCCGTGTGCATAGGAAGTCGTACACCAGCATCCAACTCAAACCAAGCCCGAAGAAACCATGCACAGTACGTGCAGTCGCTGGGACGTACAATTACTTTAGCACGTACGGACAATTGTACGCCAGCGATGGTGTGACCACGTGCGGTACATATAGAAAAATTCTTCAATTCCCGGACTCCAAACTTTCCCGCCGGCCAGTAAATCCACCACTCGGAGGAAGCACACGGTGCGCGGAAGTCGCGCTAACCCTTCGCACTTCCACCCAGCTAATAGCTCAACGCCACTCGGTTAAACGTCCATCACAGTGCGTCAGAGGAAAAAGTGATTTCACACATTTTTAACCCCACCCGCTAACAAACATTCAACGTCATGGTACTGGTTTGTAGAATCTTCTCCGCAAGTAACGTACCGGGGGTGGGGGTGTCTTATTTGCACAGGAGTGCTCTTGCTCCGGACAGACGGGGGGTTTCCCCGACGATCGTGCCGTTTTATCTGCGAGCTCACGCAAGCCTTCTTTTCGGTAACAGCGAACGAGATCTACATTGTTTTCGTGAAGTGGCGTCGAGATTTATAGCCCCCGCCATAGCCCGGTGTGCTAATATTTGAGCAGCTTGTTGGGAATTCCCTCCCCTAGTGAGCCAGCATCATTTCGTGTTGTTGGAGTGTTGCCAAACGAGCATAGCGAAATACCAAAAAACGATCTTTCAAGTCTTGTTTTATAGATGCTCGAAAAACTGGAAGATACAACATGATTTTTATTTTTAGATTTTGTTGTTTCATTACTGTAACCTTATATATGATAACAAATCGAACGAATAGTCCCAGAAAACTATATTTCCCTCCCATAAACCGTCCAGCATCAACAACTCGATTGATCCTAGCTGGAATTTACGCGTTTAGGATGATCTTTGCGAATCCCCTCCAAACCCATCACACATTCCAAAACAGTTGGCACAGATTTGTCTCAGCTTGCCGCTAATCCGGTGAGTTACTCGCGGTGCTCAGTCGGAACTCGCGATGCCCTCACGCACACACGACGATGTGTCGTGACGATCGCTAATCAGCACACTCGATCGACTATAGCGCGATCGTATTTTCCTCAGTAAAAGTTTGTTCGCTTCCCGGCCAAGTTGTGCCGATGCGATCGTCTGTCCAAGCGTGGTAGATAGTAGTGGCGCTACTGTTTTTGTGACTGTCTTTTCATCTTGCGGTACAGTTCCCAAGCTTATGCTGGCAAGGTCAGAAGCACTGCTCGGCGCATCATCATTCGGCCTCCACGGAGTTGGGCATCGATCCGTGTGATGCTGGAGCATCAGTGAAGTGTGCGTCGTATCGTGCATCAGATATCACGGATTGGGAATTTACGCACAGTCTCGCCGATCACACACATCAACACAACAGCAGCAAATGTGCGTGCGCGTGTGAAGGCGTCAGTAACCACACCGTAAATAACAACACAGCGTGCGAGCGTGCTCGCTTGCTGTCAAACAGCTGTCGGGGTGTTACATCCCGTAAAAGCGAGGAACCTTTAAAGCGAGATGCGATCTACGGGGCCCAATAGCATCAGGTGTTGTAAGTGTCACTGCATTAAACGTTACATACGCATTAACGAGTCCAGCTGCAGGTTGTCTTTGAGGCCAAGGTCCCGAGTGTAACGTGGAGAAGAAAAAAAAACCCATATTAATAATAGCATTGGGTGGCGTTGTTTGTCGTCATCGAAGATGAAACGTGTCCACAGGTACGCCGTAATTGGGACAAACGGAAGCAATGGTACACCGTTGCTCCAGAGCGTGCCAATTACTGGTGACACATTAGCTATTCTACCGATACCGTTTACATTGCTTCGGAATTGCTGTCATCATCGCCGCTCTCTGGCGACGCTGAATGAAGACAGGCAATGAATCAGCTCGATCTCGCAAGTACTTGCGTCACACCGTACCACATCATACACGATTCGAAACAATCAATCTCTTGCCGTTTTATGCCGCTCGCTCGCGGCTACCATACAACACAAACGATTAATATGTGCACATACGCGTTACCACGATGTTGTTCGTGACTGATGATTTTTTAATGGGCGAACTGTAAGCTTCCGATGAGAAGGGCCTATTGTAGCGCTCGACTAGCGCTAATCAATCTCTTATAAACAACTAACAACAATAACGCACTGCGCATCCAGACGGTACCATTCCAAAAACATGCCCAAAAGCTGCCCCAGTCGAAACATTGAATATTAATAAGTTCAGGTGTACCGACACCATCGAGCAGCGCTCGATGAGGCAAAGCAAACATCAACCATGAGCTGGTTTTTTTTGTAAATTTCGGGAAGCTTATGCAGATTGACGGAAACATTCTCTCAAGACAGTCAATTAAACCGTGGTCGCTAACAGGTTTTTAAACAGGTTTCTGGATGTCAATGGCACGGTTAGATATAAAACGAAGGGTACAACATTGAAGATACGTTCGATCGGTTTGTTAGGTCAATACGGCGGAGGAAGCAGTTTGTGCAATACTGTCTATTAGCTATACAGGATGTTTCGGCTGTTTAATATGTGGGTAAAATTAAATCTGATTTATTAAATTATATTATATTTTCATGAAAAGCAAATACGCTGCGATATAAATTTAATATTACCCATGGCAGACTATCGTTAGATTGAGTAATATCAATTTGAAAATCATTAAAGTTGCCTAACAAGGCTTTTGAAATTCAAATATGGTCTTTAATAGATTCTTAAACACTTTTACATTGTATCCTGCACAAAAGAAATCGAAGCAATTTGATGCCAAATGAATTGTAACCAAACGGAAATGTTCCAGATAATTTGCAAAAAAAAAAACTCAATCAAATGAAGGAGTGGATCGAGGTTTTTCTTGTTGCGAGAACAGCTATTTTGAATTGTGTTCTGAGCACTTATACCTACCCGACACTGCAACCCAAGTGAAGTTGAAACCAACAACCTTGTTACCCATAAGCTATTATGCTTGGAATGTTCTATTCGTCATTCTCGACATACTAAGCTACTGCCGAAGGCTCCCAGCCGCACCACGAGCACGTTGTTTGCGCTGGTGCGAAACAAAATACGCAAACAGATGGGTTGCATCGTATGGCAAAAAAATATACAACTCAAATGCACGAGCCCGGCGATGTCGTAGACGTCATGCTTATATTATTCTCCACCCCGTGTTTTGCGACCCACTTCCAAACGTGGGACACCGCTGATGCTCGGTGTATTGATATGTGCGCGCTACATTTCACCCGTTTCGGTTCATTGCAGATGCAGTCCTGATGCTACTGATTTCCATCGGAACGGTGCACACCTTCCGAAGGCATCATCCCCGACAACAGTCTTCGTTCGTATCACGCAATGACTTCGACTGGCATCTCGCCCGTGTAAGTACACTCACCGGTAGCGCACTGATTGGCACTAGATTGCAATGCTTACCCTGTTCTGCATCCTTCTGCTTGCAGGAAGTTTTCCAGCATGAGAACTCGAACGTCGTGTTTTCACCGTTCTCCATCAAACTTTTGCTCACGCTGCTCTATGAGGCAGCCGAGCCTGGATCTACCACTCACACCGAACTCGAAACGGCACTGTGCGATCCAGATCTGAACCGAACGCGTGCCTTCTACACCCAGTTCCTGGACGCATCTGCGGTACGCTAGATCGATAAAATGGCCACCTTTTTATAGCGCTTGATTCATTATTTTTTATTTCTTCCCTGCAGCAAACGAACGGTGACTATGAGTTCGATATTGGGACGAAGGTGTTTCTGGACAAAGCGCACGGGAAGCTTCCGCAAGCGTACACGGATCTGCTTGAGCGAACGTACCGCACGTCGGTGGACCGAGTGACGTTCAACGGCACAAAAGCTACCACCGACCAGATAAACACCTGGTGCGAAAAGGTGACCCGTGGCCGAATCACGGAACTAGTAACCGAAGGTAAGATGATGTCTACAAGCCGCCAGGCATCGTGTCACTATCGTCAACGGTGACGGATACAATTTCCTGAGATGCGGATGTGTTAGCATTATTAGCCGATAAACAACGACTTTTTTTCTGCCTCCGTTTGACACAGACACGCTTCAGGATGCACAGCTAATCCTGGCAAACGTGCTGTTCCTGAAAGCATCCTGGAAGAACTCGTTCCCCGACGACCAAACGCACAATCGAACGTTCCACGTCACCGACGGCAATCCAGTGACAACCGAGTTCATGCACCAGATGGATCTGTACGATTATGTCGACCATGAAAAGCTCGGTGCGGAAGTGCTACGGCTACCGTACAAAGGACGCCAGTTCAGCATGAACATGGTACTGCCCCACAGGAATGTGTCCCTCGCGGCTCTTACCAGCTCCCTCACACCCGCCATGCTCGACTCGATAGCGCAAACGTTTGTGCGCGAAGAGGTAACCGTGATGATACCAAAGTTTCGATTCAACTATGGCACGCTGCTCAACGAGGCCATCCAGAGCGTAGGTTAAAGGTTCCAGCAGCCGTAAACCGTACGGGAAATAAGTTTCCAATCTCATGCAATCTTCTTTCTTGAAATCACTTTTAACAGCTGGGAATACGCGACGTTTTCACGCGCAATGCAACACTTCCACTGCTTTCCCCTGCCGCCGATGACCCAACGGCACACAACGGCACCAGCAAAAACAACCTTCAGGTGTCGAAGATACTGCAAAAAGCGGGAATCGAAATCAACGAAAAAGGAACGCTTGCCTTCGCTGCCACAGGTACGTCGTGAAAGCTTCCCGACCGGGAATGTTTTTCGAAGTTTTTAGACAAGAAAACATCGCATCTCGAGTGATCTTGCTGATAACGTGTTGACCCTCTCGGGAGTCAACCCTGGCAGCTGTACAATCGATCCCCTTTTTTTACTTGTTTGTCTTCCCATTCCTTATCATAAGAAACAAAAAACTTCTAACTTTGCCATTCGGTTCGCCATGTAAGAATGAGGCAAACAAGCGAAACCCCTCATCGAAAGCCCATGACCGTGATGATAACGGGTATCTCTTTTTTTCGTCCTGCTTTTGAACAGAAATTCAGCTAGTCAACAAATTTGGTTACGATGGTGATCCAATCGTATTCGAAGCGAACCGACCATTTTTGTTCTACATACTCGACGAGGAAACCAATGCGCTGCTGTTCGTGGGAAAGGTGATGGATCCATCGCACGGTACGCCCTAGCCCTAGGGCGCGTTGTACAAAATAGCTACCAGCAAGTACATCCAGAGAGAAAACGAGATTTATGCGGCTGAGATGCTTCTGACAAGCAAACCCATATCGAAGCCACAGCCCCGATGTGCGTAAAGTTCAAGCAGTTGATCCGAGGATAGCAAGATACATCCGGAAACGGAAACAAACAACTAATTATTCTTTGTGTAAGCGAATGCAACAGAGCGTGTAGGTTTTAACTAAACACTAGCAGCCAATTTCCATTGCCGAGACGACGCGACACGACTGAAGAGAGAAATAGCCACAAATAGCCGTATAAAACAACCTGTCTCCCGCAGCCGAGCCAGGCACCAATAGTTTTAATTGCCACCATGAGCTTGGGAAGAGTAACACAAAAATTCCTAGTTCCTTTATCGTGTAAGTTTGATAAGAAAAATAAACTATCCACCTTGCATATGACAACAAACAACGCAAAATCCCCATAGTTGGAGCTTTGACCAGTGGGGTGGACGTTGCTGGGGGTTTCCATCCATCGAATCAAATCACTGATAGTGGGTAGCTATTTCTTGGAAAGCAATCAGAAAGAAATGAGGACAACGATTAAAGTATACAATTCTCACTCATTACCCTTTCGTAGAATGATGTACTAAAACTTAAACAAGTATCATTACCCGTCGTAATAGAAGCGAAATCTCATTTTACAGCTGAATGCTCTCTTTACAATGTTTCAAAAATGTAATAAAACTCTTTTATTTAAGTTAAAACTATAACACACCAGTGAACGAGCTATTAGACTTTTCGATTTATTCCAAGCAAGACTCTCAACGTTCGTAATGATTAGCATCAACAAATCAACGCTCCCACTCACTCACCCTCACGGAAATCTTTCGTTCGCTACGCAGAATATTCTCACTCAAACATTCATTCGACAAAGACTCTCATGGATGAACACTCCGATCGTCTTTGCGCTCCATCTACGGCACCTCACCCCATATCAGTACACGTTGGCTGATCGTTCGAGCTGGACGAAAATGGGAATCTTCCACGGCGGACGGTGGACAGTGCTATGTTGTGTGTTTGCGTGTATGTTTTACCCAATCAGCTGTTGTTCCTAATAGATACAAGACTCAAGAGTGCTATTTAACTAACGTTCCAACTCTCTACTTCTCACAAATCAAGTAACCATCGCTGCAACTCCCAGGAAATTCCTTCAAAATCGCTTCAGCGTCGACTACCAACCATTCGATGGCCCTTGGAATGATGATTTCGACTGGGGCGTAATAAAGGTTTGCTCGCTGCATTAGTAACGGTGCGATAGATTTGATCGTTTCTCTTGTTCGCTTGTAGGAGGTACTACATAAAGCTCCAGGCAATGCAGTGATATCGCCGCTCTCCGTTAAAGCACTGCTGGCGCTGTTGTACGAAGGAAGCGCGAGCAGCTCTGTGACAGAGCGGGAACTTCTACAAGCGCTCAGTGGTGAAAATGGTCAAACCGTGCCCAAACTACAAAGTGATCTGCTGCAGTACAAAGCACAACAACGAAATCTGATCATCACCGATCGTGTGTACCACGACGTCTCGGTGACGATCATGCAAAAGTTTCACAGCATTATTGCGGCCCGCTACGGTGCTACAGCGGAAGAGATCAACTTCCAGGACAATGTGGCCGCGGCAGCGCAAATCAACGAGTGGATCGCCCAAAATACACGCGGAAACATTCAAAACATCATTAAACCAGACATGCTTCAGGATGCGTTGATAATGTTGATCAATACAATCTACTTCAAAGGTTCGTGGGCAATTCCATTCCCAACAAATGCCACCGTGGACAGGAAGTTTTACCCCGGAAGGATATCCACAGCAAGCCGATTCGAAGCTCAAACAACTCCCTTCATGAAGCAGCGCGAACGCATCTTCTACTACAAATACTCGGACCAGTTAAATGCCCAATTTCTTCGACTGCCGTACGATAGTAACCAATTGTCCATGATAGTCGTGTTGCCAGATGAGCAGCACTCGTTGGGTCAGTTGATTTCGCGTCTCACACCACAATCGGTGCATCAAACACTGGCGGATATGACCGAAGAAGAGGTGGAGATAGAGCTGCCGCGGTTCAACATCACCTACTCGGGCTCCATGCGAGAGTGTCTTCAGCAACTAGGCATCTCGCGCGTATTTACCGATCAAGCCGAACTACCATTGATATCACGCGGCCGTAGCACACCACTGAAGGTTAGTACGATACTGCAGAAGAGCTGCATTCTTGTGGACGAGCAAGGCACGGAGGCGTCGGCGGCTACTGAGGGAACGCTAGTGTTTACGATTCTCAACCAACCGATCAAGTTCATTGCCAACCGGCCGTTCCTCTTCCTGATCTACGACGAAGGCAAGGGCAACTGGCTGTTTGCCGGCAAGGTAGAAGATCCTCAACACTGAAGAGGTGAGACTGCGAAACCCCGTTTCTGCTATTAAAACGCATTGTACACTCAAATTCAATCAATAAACAATGTGTTTTTGTCACGTAAGCTTCACTAAGGCACGTTTTCTTCAGAAAAAAAAACCATGCCATGAACAAAAGTCGTAAGATCACTCTAAACTTTCTTTTCGTGTACCGTGTTAATCAAACTCCAATAGCCTGATAATGCCCTATGAAATTCAAAATTCGTTCTTTTTCTCGTTCCGTTCTTCATATTTGCATTCAACATTGTTGATGGATGATTTCGATGCCGCTCCTGTCCTAGTTTGAGTGCGTACTGGCTTTCACACACTCATCCGAAACCGGTTTATCAGCACGATGCGAACCTGAACTGCGATCGCGTTCGTGCCGATCGGAGGTGGAGATCACTCACGAGGCAAAGTGGGATGGATCTCGCGCATAGATGACCAGAACCATTTTGTCCGTTTTGTAGTTCGGTCGTTAGTGTGGTATCCGCTCGGTTGTGTTCAACCATGAATAAGTTTAGCGTTGTGATATTGTGTTGTAAGTGAACTTCTTCTGGGGTTGCTACCCTTACTTTTCAAATTTTAATGTGTGCAGGATCGTTAGACGTTTTATAAAAACAAGTTTAATCGTAGATTCCCAATTAACTTCCTCAGTATACACATTCTCAGGCGAAGAAAGCCGTTTGAAACAACGAAACCCCTGTCCAGTTTGAAAATGAAACAGTGCAATTGATTTTTATGAAAACCTTAAGTAACAAAATCGCGTTTACCAATGGGTAGAATCTACAGATAAGAACCTAGCTAGCCTGCAGGAATAGCCCGAAGGTACGCTGTTTACGTGACCCACACCAACCGAAGGTCGTCATGATCGATGGCATATATTTTTGATTGTGACTCCTCGCACACATACTCTCGCGATCATGTAGATTCTGCTCCTGACCTTTTTGACACGTCTCCTCGAGGAACCTGTTTCTTCCCTACCACTTACGGGAAGTCCCTGTCCATGGAAGAAGTAAACTCATCATGCGCTCATCATGATCAAGTTCTTGAAGATAGATCAGTTTGGCAATACTATTGGCTCATAGCTCTCTATCGAGCTTCACAAAGATCGTGGATCATATTACAGAAGAGCAGTATGTAACGAACGGTGTTAAGTGTTGGAAACTGGTCACACAAGTTTGGTGCCGGTTCGGCATTCAAATTTGACACTTGGTCGCGGTGCCAACGACATGCATAATGTATAGATGCGTGGTGCGTTCGCTCGCTACGAAGATGCGTCCGCCTATCGCTGCTGCTTGCAGCCGTGTGTGCGTGAGAGCGTACCGATGGGAATTCCCCAGTCGCGTACAACAATCATTCTGATAATACCGGTATTTCCCAGCTAGGTTCGTTGTGGCTATTGCCACTAACGATCGGTCGCATTTCAGCATCGACACTGACACTGGAGCGGAGAGCAAGAAGTTGAAATGGTGTAGGACACATCAGAGAATAGGCAATAGTTAAGAAACAAATTACCAATTGATTATTTTAGTGGTTATCTCAGCACACCTCACAGAACAGTGCCTTTAGGCAAAACTACTTCAGCCCATACTTAACGATGTAGACATTTACGACTATGTTTATTAAATTTTTTTATTGTTTTCCTTATACAGTTGGCGCACTTTTAATTTTTGACGTAACAGCCCAACATGATGTACACGGCCCATTTCAAGGCCAACGCCAAAACGAATTCGACCTGAAGTTCGTCAAGGTAAGATATTTCATTATCTCACAATTCCAAATGCTGTTAGTTAACTGACATTCAATTTCCAAATGGTCCATTTTAGGAAGTCTTCAAAAACCATAACTCCAACATTGTCCTCTCGCCCTTTTCGGTCAAAATCCTGCTCACCCTTATCTACGAGGCGTCCGACACTAGCTTCGGAGAATCCGTATCCAACACCAAACGCGAACTTAGCACCGTTATTCACAATGATAACATTGAGCAGACGCGCGGTTACTACAAGCAGCTGCTCGAATCTGCCCAGCAGGATAACAAGGACTTTGATCTGAACATTGCCACCAACTTCTTCGTCGACGATTTCATTGAGGTGATCAACAAGTACCAACAAATCGCGAATACACACTACCATGCGATGCTCGAGAAGGTGTCCTACTCCAACCCGTCGCAAGCGGCGACCATCATCAACAACTGGGTGGCACGAAACACCAACAACCGTCTAAAGGAAATTGTGACGCCGGACAGTGTAGAAGGTGCCGTTATTACGCTGGTCAACGTCATTTACTTTAAGGGTCTGTGGACGTATCCATTCCCGGAGGTGGTGAACAATGTCAAGCCATTCTATGGTTCGACCGGCAAGCCCACCAACGCGCAGTACATGGAACAAAACGGACAGTTCTACTATGACAATTCGGCCGATCTCGGAGCGCAGATTCTCCGTTTGCCGTACCGTGGCGATAAACTGGCGATGTACTTCATCCTCCCGAACGCGGAAAACTCCATCAATAAGGTGCTGGAACGCATCAACAGTGGTTCGTTGCATCAGGCGCTCTGGTACATGGAGGAAAACGAGGTGAACGTGACCATCCCCAAGTTTAAGTTCGACTTTAGCGAGCAGCTAAACGAGCCACTGCAACAGGTGATTTTTCCCCCGCTTTAAACAACATAATTTGCTAAATGTCTTCTATTCAATTTTGTTAGATTGGAATTCGTGAAATCTTCTCCCAGAACGCTTCCTTACCGCTACTGGCACGTGGCCGTGGAGCCCGCGATGAGGTGCGAGTTTCTCGAATCTTCCAGAAGGCCGGCATCACCATTAATGAGCTTGGCAGTGAGGCGTATGCCGCTACAGGTAGCTTTTCAGACCATACAGAGCTTTAAGGATTTTTGCTAATTTTTGCTATTTTTCCGATTCTTTGTCTATTCCAGAGATTCAGCTGGTCAACAAGTTCGGTGGCGATGGTGTCCAAATCTTTACAGCCAATCGGCCATTCATTTTCTTCATTGAGGATGAAACCCTCGGTACAATGTTGTTCGCCGGAAAGATTGAAAATCCCGTCTTTTGATGTGATGGATGCAACGATGTACGATGATCGCGTTAAGCGTTCAAAAAAAAAAACCATTCGTTTCTATGTAACCGATCGTTTTAATAATAGTGTCGTCAATAATAAAAGCTGTCTGTAATGATTTGTGGATCACAGATAAAATTCGTTCGTTTCTAATTTCTTTTTTTCAAGAACTATTTGGAACTATTTTTGATTTAAAAATTCATATTTGATTGGTCACAGTCATTGTTTACTGAACACAAGTTGAACATTTTGCACATTTACAATTCTACAGATAAAACATTAATTATTGTTATAAAACTCGGCTAAAAAGGTTATTAAATTTATCTATTGTTTTGAAACGCAACATAGGAATTCTAACCCGAACGAAAACATCTCCAAAAACATGTAGTGTAAACTCTCATCTTATAAATAATATTCGCTTCAATGCACTTCCCAAACGCATAATAAATTATGCGCTTCAATATCCTTCCTCGCTAACTACCAACGGGTGCATTAGGATTCCCTGCAGCCCTGGTTGTTTTCTTTAAAATTTCACTAACATCAATCATTGGAACAATCGCCTCGATTGATCAGTGTGTTATAAATAAAACCCATTCAGGTGCATTTAACGGCGCTTATCCTTGCTCCATCCGTATCGGGAAGATACACTCCTCCCGAAGAAACCTTTCATCCATGCAAACATTACAAGGCGGAACAATACGCCCTAGTCGATGGTTAAAGCATTCTTCCGCTTCGTCGCTGCTGTCCATGTTCCCGCAGACCGGGATGGGCTCTAAGTGCACCGATCTAGATTCGATCTAACCGAAAGTGCTGACAAAGCGTTTCGTACCACCATCATCAAAGGGCAGTGATGCATTATATTTAGTTCGCTTCAGTATCCAGTCGCCTTACATTCCGGTGCTCTATCCTTCTTTAATACTTCCAATGGTGAAAAAAACACCATTGCAGCGATTGCAACCGATAAAGGTGGGCTATCTTTCGTAAGGGTATGGTCCGTTCGTCCATAAATAATGCTGACTCATAAAAATGTAATTACCAAGGGTATGTTTAATTTCTACCAGAGCGGAGAATTCCCCTCCCAGCCAGAGCGCTTCTGTATGTTTTGTTTAAGGGGTTTGTTTTGTAAACTTTGTTCCACGGTCAGAAAAGATTCCCCGTTTGTTCGTATGAAAAGGTACTTTTTTCTTCTGCTTCACGATCTAAGTAAACTATGTGTACAAGAAAAGGACATAAATGCACTTCGTAAACATTGTTCTTTCCCGAGCGATGTTTTTACTACATTTTTCATACGAAACATGACTCACGGAAGCATGAATCTTGTGCGGTGTCACTTTTCTTTGTTGGAATATCGTCAGCAGGGGTTCAATTAATTAGCTAAATGCACCTTGGGTTTTTGTCCGTCAGAAGTTTTAAAATTCATTTTACTTTGCGAAACACCTGAAAATTACTTTTCACCTCTTGTTTTCATGTCATGTTTTTATTACTTATACGCTCCGTAAGAATTTACTTTTTAAAATGATCCATGAATATTTAAATAATTTGTTGATTTGCGTTTTATAATTCATCCATTTCATTATAATAGATAATTAAGAAGACTTCACACCACAAACACACATTTCATTTTGTCGATAATGTGTAAGCCATTTCAACACTCTCTTTAATAGGTTTTTTTTCCTTTTGGGTGTTGTTACATTATTGCTTTTGTCTAACGGTCTATTCCCACGCACCAGCTGTATAATCACCTGCCAATCTAAACCGTGATCAGATGGTGTATTTTACTAAAAATAACACATATTACCATCAATTTTCTAGCCAATCAACCTTTTCCACCTTTCCATTTTCTGCTCAATATTATTTCACTCCCATTTAAAGGCTGAACAATGGATTTTTTAGAAGGACGCGGTGTTTTTTTTCGGTTGCTTTCGTTAGCCTCAAGCGACGGGCGGCTAAAATTTCCGCCCTGGATTCCATGACGTGCTTTTGGGACCGGCACGTGCCGCTGTTGGTGGTGGTAAGCTGTGCATCGCTTATGGTTGCAATTTTATCGATTCACTATTGGCCGAATCGCGGCCAAACCGGGCCCGCCTAGGTGTCTACCCATCCGCTCGATTGAGGACGGTTGAAACCATTTTCATCGAACCCTGTCCGTTAATCCCTTGGCATTCGCTGAACGTGGCAGCGCTAGTGGGGAAACCCACTCCGATCGGCTTTATGCTAACCAAAGCCACTAAAACCCACCCTGGTGACCTGGTACACCTGGATGGCGAACGCAAGCGGTCGGCCCTGCGGGTGGTGAAATCGAGCCGGCCGCGTACATACGGTTTCAGTCCTGTCGGGTGAATTAACATTCCGAGCGCTTCATTAGGATCAACTCCGAACCCCGCACAGGCACTGTCGACCTCTGTGCGGTGTTGCACCCTTATCAAGTCGAGGTCAATCGGTAATCTAATTTGCGAGGTAAAGTTACGCCTCGCTAGCAACGTTCGTTTGAACTCGTTTAGAAGGACGCCAGGTGTATGCAGTGGGCATCTTCGCAAAAGAGAGCGCTACAAGATCGTATCGATCGGAGGATTTGCATTGAACAGTATGGTTATTTATTTCTTCTGTATTCATATTATTACAATTAGTGTGAAATCATGAGGCTATAACGATGATAAAAATTATAAAATGGTTTCTGTTAATGCTGAGATCATCAAGCATCAGCAGAGTGAGACATTTAATGCTTAATCAGCATTAAACACAGCATTTAATGCTTAATCAATATGCAAAGATAAAGAAACGTTGATTACGCCACTGCATCTGCACATTGAGAACAATATTGTTCAATATTCCAATACTTCTACTTTAGTGACATTACAACTTCAAGAAGACTTTTTCGGCTTATTCTGACATCCCTTGACTTTATTTCTTGACTACAGTAGAGTAGTCGATGGGAATTTCTACAAATCGGAATTGGTAGCAATACATTTGTTTAAAAATACAATTTTCATATGGAACTTTAACCATTGAATGCTTCATTAAATGCCACGCGAATCAATCAAATCTCTCTTAAATCGTGATCATACCCCGGCTCATCTAGCTCTAAGCAGTCAGAAATTCGATTACCGATACAGCGCAGTACAAGTGATAACGCTCGAGCAAAAATTTTCCTATCCTCGAGTCTGGTAAATCAAATTAGCTTCCAGCAAACTTGCAACCCAAAGCGTGCACACACGCTAAACCCGATTCAAACACACGAGCACACTCTTATCTTGTCCAGCAACAAGCCCGTTGGCGGTTGAAGTTGTCCTGTAGCAGTTTGATTGGTTTATTGGATTTGTCCAACGCGGGATCGATGATGCAAGAGGTCAATCCAGCAACAATCCGGTGGGAAAAGAGGGCTTACAAAAATCAATAAAACTAATAATCCGTTCGTCAGCTGCCGACCACGATTCCGTTAAAACCGGACCGCTCTAGCTAGCGCACTGTTCTACCTCCTGGATTTCTGCTTGTTTCTGTTTACTCTTACCGATCGAATTGGCCTAGTTCCGTATTGCCCGGCGGGCATTCCGGTCGGTGGTTGAAAAGATGCTATTCTTCTCCACCTCTTTCGCCGTATTCGCTTCCCCACACCGCATTCAGTTGCCTGCTCATTCATTAGTCATGCAATCGACCGCCAGGGAGCGGAAGCCACGGGAATCTAGCACGGGAAAGGTCATACGGTGGTCGGACAATTTCCAACACTGACTCCAACACAGCGAAAGGGCTACACCCTGTATACACGGGATGCATTAAGCTTCGCCCTCGCCCAGCGGCCGTCCCTGGAGCCGCTCAGGTGCGGTTTTGTTCTGGAAAAGCTTCACCTTTCCACTGCAACATCGCACATACGCGATAGCGTGCCGAGGGGATGGAAAAACTCACGAACCCACCCCCGGCAGGCATTGGCTGAAGCTCTTTAGATGGTCAGCGGTTCGGTGGGCAAGGACGATACCATGCCGGTAGCATGTAACTAACAACCATTTTTCTCGCTGTAATCAGAGCGTTTTTTTTCTATGTCAACCTGTGCTCTTTTACTTGCTCCTATTTGCTGTAAAACTAACACTAGAACAAAACAAGTAAACAGTTTCATTGCCATGCGCCTGAAAAAGGGAAAATGGTTTTGCAGAAAATAAAATGGCACATCACACCATGGCGAATGTTTGCATATTTTATTTTATGCACGAAGTGCCACTACAACCCAGCGCCAGGTGGAGAAAAAAAAACACGCGAAAAGCGCTTACCGAGGCGTACTATCATCCACCAACCGCATATTTGTATCGAAACACCATCATGCATTCACATATTCTCTAGCATAAACGGTGGGGCTGCGTCACACAAAAAATTCAAATATCAACAAAACGGAACACTCGAGAACACGCCAGTAGAAGCCGCGACCCCGTTAGCAGAGCGAAGCGCTAAAGTTTCGTTTTCCACGCGCAGTCTGGAATTCAATTTCGTCCTTCGCAACTTTATTTGCATACTGCAATTCATGACAAACAATCGTGCCACAGGTTTATCTAGTATGTCTCTTGCAATTAAAATAGATTTTCGTTACGCTTGGCCGATCTACTTTGGCCCTACGGGGACAAAGTTCAAACGCGGAGCCGTTGGACGATGCAAGTGCCGCAGCTAGGAAACGCGTGCATTTTTGTTGCTGTTGACGTTTTGTTTTCATAAATTGGTCTACCCTGGGTTTTTGCATCCGTTGTGAGTGATATACAATATTTAGCTAGTGAAATTGAATAATATTCCTCATCAGCAACGTTTGGACTACCATAAGACAAACGTAGAACTCGACAAATGCAGAAAAAAAAGGAATAACGGAAGCGACGCAATTAAGACAATAAAGGGTTTTCCATATTCCATTCTAAACGAAATATAATCGAAATATATATAAAATTTATGTAAAAGGGAAGCAAAACAATGAGTGGACTGTATTTCGTTTATTGCGAATCACTGACTTCCTAGTCTTCGTGACGTCTCTATAATAATTCACCTTCTTCACACAGGGTGACCCCTATTACTTTTTCCCAAAACTTCTTTATGGACACAGTTTAATCTTCAAATATTGATATTTTCTCATACTTCAGGTAAAAAACAACACCAGTATGTCAATTATGTTATGTTTTACCACATCACACCAAAAATCGCACTTTTTCCGAAGAAAAGCTCTTTCGTTGAATCTGCTCGACGACTGCTGGCTTATCAATTTCAGTTATTAAAAAAAGATATCTTTTCTAACTATTCAGTATTTTTTGGGTATCACTCCCATTGATTGGAAGAGGCGAATGAACAAATCCTCTAAGAATTAAATAAAATATACTCTGTTTGATTACCTTTACATGAAAGGTGGCACATCTTTGCTGGAGGAAGCATTTAGCGATTGCCCGTACCTAACAGAAATTACCAAGAGCGCCGACCATTTGTTCATTCGATTTCATAATAATTTTTCATTAGTGGAACAATGATCGGTTACTGATTTTTAGTACGAACTTTTCCAGTTGAATGCTACGCAAGCTATTTGGTTCGGAAATTAAAATTTTAATTGTCGTAATTCTTATTCCAATGACGTCTTATAATGTTAGACCCACTGAAGGTATAGTTTTTGCTCGTAGGTCACATGTTTAAACTCCTTATTAATCTTCACATCAAAATAGCATTAATCGCCATCCCCAAAGTAGGAGCATATACAATTATTGGAGCATATAATTGCTCAACTTTAAATTATACAATGAAATTAAAAATCAAACTTATACAAAATCCTGCTCATTTAACTTATTTTTTAAATTTTAACTTACACATCCGATAAGTAGAGGGAATAGAAGGAATGTGAACTCTTTCTTTTTATTAAACCTTACCGTTACTGTTTGCTTCCTGCTTTCACCTTTGGAATTTTGTGCAAAAAACGCTTTAATGATAAAAAAAAACATACCCTGAAATACTCTGCCAACGTATAACATTTGCTAAAAACTCGCTCAAAATCACTCCAACATGATGAAAACGGTGCCTTCCATTTCGCACTGTGCTCGTTCTGCTGCCAGCTCTGATAATTATGTTTCTCGTTCATGCATTTCTCCCACGCAACATAACCTAATTGTCTGCAAACAACGTTTCCATCTGCTTCTCGAGTGGAGTGTTTTCCCTCGCAAAATAAAACGAACAATAAAAGACACATTAAACGGCGCAACAAAAAAAAGCATAAGCGAGAATTCAAATTATTTTATCGCTTTCTTGTAGCTACCGTTCGGTTCCCACCAAAGCACACACGCCCATCATTAGAACAACAATCAAATTCTGTTGCCGATGTAGCATCGGGTTGGCCAAATCGACTGAAAGAAGGATACGCTGTTCAGCCACTCTGACGGCTGGTTACAGCACCGCACCCTTACAAGTACCAGCAACTGTTGCAAGGCAGCGTGCTACAGTTTTAAAATTACAACAGCAAAAAATACACAATTGTTGCAACCCAAATCAACCAAACAACCACACATACCCGATCATACCCGATCTAGCATGTGGCAGCACGAACATATTCATCGCACGTAGTCACCCCGTCGTAAAGTGGTTTTATGTTTTTATGTACGGCCCCCGCTCTCCAGCCAACCCGGGGCACACCTTCTGGTGAGCTGATTTGGAAACAATGAGAAAATGAATAAATAATATGCTTCCTTTTGCTTTGCATGTGCTGACTCTTTCTTTTTTTTTTTTTGGGTCGATGTCGCTCCGGATGATGATGAGCTGGCAAAGTTTTGGGCACGGCCCCCAAAGGAAATGCCGAACAACCCGATCGGGTAACGTGAGATAAAGGGGATATTCTGTTGTTTCTTTTTTTTTGGTTTGTTTTGGGTAAGAACTTCCTGCAAGTCGACAGCAAATACGGTAATACTGGTCTAACATTTTGCTTCCTTCCCAAAACAACGCAAAACCGCTTGCGCTAGCCAGAAATAGCTTTAAATTTCGTGCGGCTTCTCGCACGACACGGTTGCTTGTTCCGGTTGCATTTTCCGTGCGCAAACACACGTTCCGGTGACATTTATTCCGATTGCCGGGCTGTGTGTGTGTGTGCGTGTGTTTTTTTTTATTCTACTCGTATTTGCCATGATTCGCTTTTCCATCGTGCTAACACACACCAAAAAAAATGGATAACCATGGCCAGCATAAGTGGCGTTTCTGTTTCCTTCTTGACTGTCCGGAATGCGGGGTTGATGGTTTAATTTTGTGGAAGGTTTGCTGCTTTTTTATTTGACTTCACACACACATACATATATGCGTTCACACTCAGCTAGGGTTGACATGGTCCGTTTTCCGTTCCATTTCCTATCCAACGAACGGCGCTCGAATGTGAGGTGTTACGATCCTCTAGCGCTAATCTCGTACGGACAAGGGTTTGTTTGTGCTTGGCTTAGAGTAGAGAACACACACAACCGGCGATGATAAAGCGTTTTGCTGCCAAGTCTGCAATGTGTCTGCACGGTTTTGCAACATCCTGCTGCCAGTTTGGGGAGAACATTTCTGGCTACTCCAAAATCTGTCAAACTAACCAACTCGCTTGGTGGAAGGTGATTTTTTGTTTGTTGTTTTCTTCGCTTTGCAAAACAGAAAAATACACACACCGAAACATGACATCGTCCATAAAATCAAGATCTATAGCAAACAAGGCGAAAGTCCGACAGGAGTTGCGAGTCCGTTTGAGTTTCTTCTATTTACAGTGCAGTATTTCACTGCCAGTGACAGTCAAGAACGGCTGCGCGTCGCGCTCAGGCGAGCTTTAAATATTTACCAAAATGGCGGCACCAAAACCACTGCGGTCACTGCTTGAAGCCACCATTCCATTTAAATTCGACTGCAGGTTAACAGTTGCACATTTTCATTAAAGCACGACGGACTTCAAAATGCAGCACTGCCAACCAAGTTGCTTCAACACAGCAATATAAATGCATCCATTCATTCGGTCTGGCTTCGATTGCAATTAAATCTAAATTAGGGGTTCGATCTCACCCCACCATTTGCATAATGCGATAAAGTTTTTTTTTCCACCCCTCCCGAAATGCACGCGCAAGCTGTGTAAAGCGCTCGACCGTTGCATATAGATGGCATGCGTTGCCATGGCGACAATATTGAACCACGCGCGGAAAGTATGTGACGCAAATTGTAATTATGTGGGTGGTGTTTAAATAACATTGTGAGGTATCAATTTTCTAACGGTCAATAAATTAAATACCCTTACGGCATCGAGAACATCAATTGGTTGAACACAAGCGCACGAGCGCTGTGTAAACAAATGCTGTAGTATTAATTTACTCCCGAGCTTTTACACTGTAAATTGATCGCAAATTACTGAGAAATGAACTACCTCACATTATCCATTGGAGCGATATTGATTAAGCGAAATTAATAAATACCTGACAACAGGCGTCTATCCGCTCCATTCGGCGGTGATTGTGTTAGTGAAATTAATTTATGCTAAATTATTACATCAGTTATCATTAATTTTGCGGCTGAGTTTTGTGCGAACCTGCCGAATGAGACCGACAATCAAAGACATTTCACGGCAAGCTTTTTTTCAAGTATCGCAACAATTATTTCAGTGCCTTTCAGAGCATCGCAACTCCGTGCAGAAAGCTGGCTATTCCCACGTTCTGATACGTCCCGTTCCATCCAGCTCTTATTTCCGCTGAATTCCACTCCACTCGCGCTCGTAAAATAATCGTCAATCAATCGACGTCGATGATGATAAATCATTTTCCTTCCCTTTTCATCCTCCGCCCCCGGTTCCGTTCCGTCCCAGAAGGGTAGGAAAATCAGTGCCAAAGTGATCCGACAGATTCATTCACCCGAAAACGAGCATCGTTTCGGTGATTTTCTCTGCCCATTTTCTGCTAAGTATCTTCTCGTCCTTTAATTGAGAAACGCTTCGGGCTGGCCAATCGACGGATTCCGTCTGCCAAACTGCGTTGGGGATGGAGCGGCATGACGCACGGACGCCACGTTACTAGCTTGAATGACTTTTACAGCACATTCATCAAAGTTGAGACTATATGCGCGGCTTCTAACGTGGAACCCTCGAAGAAATTGACAACAAGCAACACATCCATCTTTACGCTTGTAACCGTAACCACCCGGAACTCATCCAACTGGCAAACGGAACCTCTCACCCCCTATCGACGCCCCAGGCGTTCCGGCTCAACCTTCCACGGGTGTGTGGCCACGAAATAGCATTCTCGCTAGTGAAAATGTTAATCTTCTCAATTTACATGATAAAGTGAGGAAACATTTTCACTGTTATCAAAATATTTCCACCATCTCGTGCGCGACAAACTCACCCCGCACCGAGCGACATCGCGCACAGTTGGGAAATAAATTGGAAAAGCGCACTCTTAATGCCGCGTTATGTTGCCACTGCTCTTGATGCATTTTGATGCACCATTATCAGTAGCATCATCATCATCATCATCAACACCGTCATGATCTTGGGATACGGGAAGTGTTTCGACAGCGTCAGAAATCGCTAGCAACTCGACGATACACCGCGGCCACAGTGCAGAGCTGCAAGCTGTCGGGCGATTATGTTGCCGTTTTTGATGAGTTTTTCGGGCGCTTGGCAACGCTGACACTGCCGCTACATGGAACAGCTCGCGACGCGAACAGATATGGTACAGTTTGGGTGCGAGTTAAGATTGAGTGTTGGCGATACACTCGACCGTGTGTACTGGAAGTTTTGTTGCCGGTAAAAGATGGTACCGTGGTGACGCTTTTCTAGCAGATTTTACACGCGCCGTGGTTTTTCCCTTACTGCTTTCACACCCATCCACGCTGTTTGATGAGGAAGGCATTCTGTATTTATTATACGATATTCTTGGTGTAACTTTCGCCAAAGCTACATCAACTGTGTAAGCTGAGGCGAATTATCTCTTTGCAGTGAAATGGAGTGTACGAACGGGAAAGAGTTTATGATGCCAGTTCTTTTTTTTTGGGGGGGGGGCTAAGTATACCACCACCGCGACGGTGGATGAAAGGTGAAATAAATCATAAACCATCAGCGTGGGTTGTTGAGTTCATGATTGTACATTAGCCTGGCGCTAGTTGTAGTCAACGTTATCTTTTCGGATGGCAACACTGTACCATTAAGTTAACGTAATGTTACAGTCGTATATCAATCATGATACTGCTGAAACATGGCGAGTGTTTGCATGAAATGTAAACATTGCGATTTGGAGTGATGTATGCTTATAACACTAAGAGATAACTTATGATTTTATTATATGTTGACTAGGAGAAACCCCTATGACCTAGATAATTTAAAAGGAAATATCGATTTATTTTTTTTTTTCGTTCTAACGGCCTAGACCGTTTCGAAGTATTTTAGCGCTTAGCTCAGTCATTCAGTCCTGGTTACAGAGGAACGATCCGGATGGGATTTTTTCTCGGTTTCATTGTGTGAAGGATGGCGCCACTACCAATACACCACCATACTGTGCCAAAAATATTAAAAATATGTGGGCCATAAAACCTATCCATTTCTTTCAGGGAACTTTTAAATGACACGACGATCGAAGTTAGGAGTGTACAGAACCTATATGGAGTCAGTGCGCCTGCAAGTCACAGATGAGCCTACAGGTACGACGAACTCGCTACAGTACAGCGAATTAGACTGAATAGGCTCAGTTGGATTTACAAGAATTAATGAAGTACTTATGTCATAAGAATGGTACAAACCGAACTAGCCCTATCAATACCCAAGTCTAGATCGTCTGTATGAACACAGTCTATATCTTGAGCATGATTGCGACAATTACGTAAGAAAGTATTTTAACCTTCAAGGAGGCAACCGGAAACCCGGGTATTTTTTTCAACTTTAAACTGCAATTACTTTTGATTCATTGCTTGTATTGACCTGAAAATTTCTGTAGCCTCCCAACTTTTTATTTCCGATTTTTTGGTGCATAAATTGTAATCAACGTAATCAATTCAACAAGCAGTAAGTATTTTATTTTGATTTATTTTAAACTTTACTACGTAAGTTGGCAACCAGCATACCCGGGTATTCCATACATTTTGTATGGAGAATGACGTTTCTCTTCTTCTTCTTCTTCAAATTCAATCGATTTAAAATTTGAAATAGATCGTTAGATTAATCATAACATAGAACAACATAATTAATTAATGAAATAGATTTTAGATACACACAAGCAAAAAAAAAGTCTAGAATAAATGAATAAATTGTAAAATAAATACATTACATAAAATTAAAAGTATAAAGACAATGGTTATGCTGAATAAGCGAAAATGTAAACAATGGATTGTAATACAACGCATTTCCTATTACTTGTTTCTTTTTTGTATTACAATATGTGAGATATAAAAAAATGTATATAATATTGCATTATAGTTCTATATTCATTTAACGTTCCGATTTTCACAGATTTGCAAGAATATAAATGTATAGGAAGCATTGTTTACCTACGAAAACCGTTAATTGTATACGTCAAAACGTATGGAATACCCGGGTATGCCGGTTGGCAACTTACGTGTGTAAATTTGGTTGACAACTCTACGGTTAAGGCCATTAGTGGCATGGTAGTTTAGGCCCACCAGTAGAGAGATGATCGACGACCTTCAAGAGATCCCTTTTCTCTCCTACCCCACACGAAACACTTTTCACATTCTAGATTTCTTTTATTTACCTATTTACAGGACCTTAAACGGTCCTACATCGAATGCCGTAGGATCCGCCAATAGTTGTTGATAACTTTGTCACTTGAAGTTCGAGGCTCTAAATAACCGACTAGTTCGCTCTTTTGAAGATCCGCTACTGCGTCACAACACTTTTGTACGAACAATAAACGTAAACAGATTTTCAGCTAACTGTCAAAACATTTCCCACGGCTACTTGTCATTTTACTTTAAAATCACCGAACTATATCTTATACTGACTTTGGAATAATTCCTCAAAACGAGGTGACCAAAAAGAATGGAATACTAGATTCACTAACGACAACGCACTACTGTGTCTGGTAAAGAGAACGAATGCAGCTGATCAAGATTTCGTAGAAGTCATAGTGGCGTGTGAGTAAGGTAAGTTTAACACGTCTGAAATGTAATGTTTAATCATTCTTCTTATAAAACTGTTGCAATATTGAAACAAAATTGATTATGCTCACTATTCTACTCCAACACCTAGTATAATATTCATAATATGTCCAAACCTATTCTGGCATTGGTTAGAGGAGGTGGGAATTATCTTTGAGATGTTGTTTCAAATACCGTACATCACATGCTTAGTACCACATTAGTCACCTTGCTTCTATGATAAAAACGGCTTCTTCTTCAGTATCACGTATTGTCTAACTTATGGTACAGCAGGTGCGACAAGCATCACTAATTGATATTGCTTAACTATTCCCAAGGCGGCGCTGTTCAAGATCTGACCAGTTCTACTGACTCTCAATGGACTGCACGTCAAAGCAACAGAACATAGCTTACATAGTTCGGAATGTATTTTGCGGTCTAGGAGGCATCGGTCTGCTCCGTGGCTTAAAAGACGTTCGAACCATCTTGCGGTGTCCAGTTATTAAACATTCAGCAAGAATGTGCTAGAATGTTGCACAATGATAACTCGCGCTTCTCAAAATTGTTTTGTCTCGACTGTAGATTGGCCTTTAACACCTTCTTCACAACCATTGCAAAGAAAGCTTTTAAAGTTTTTGGAATAATCTATCTTTTAAGACCCTGTTTTGCTGCCTAGTTCATACTCTTCTAGAATATGCATGTATTGCTTGGAATCCTGAAGCTGTAGTTTGGACTACGAAACTTCAACAAGTGAAGAAATATTTCCCTCCGATCCTGTTCTTTTCTCTCTGATCTTGGGTTGTGCACTAGATACGGCTCTAATGTCATGTTTCTTGTTTGTCTTAAACGCTATAACAGCCCGTATCACCTTTCCATTTCTACCTTTCCATTTCTACCTTTCCTTTACTGCTTTCCGCTCCCGCCCAACTAATTTAAGCTTAGGTTAGGCTTCACAATTTTAAGCCAATAAAATGCAATCAACAACCACCATATTCCTAGTATCACATTGGTCCCTTTAATTCAATGACAAATACGGCGCCGTGTTCAGTATCCCAATTGCTATTCTATTCGAATATCTCTATCATTCCATGCACAATAACACCACAACAACTTGTAACACCATGTAAACATTGGTTCATTTCGCTTCAAAATCTGACTTCTTTACTCCTACCCTGAATTGCAATTTCTAGCAAATCTTTCTCACTCTCTCGCAATCTCCCACCCCATCAATGTCCCCATAGCTGAAGACACTGCATTATTCATCGGATGTAATGAGCCCTTATGTTCAAATTGACGACTAATTAAACACATTTCCTTAACGATAAACTTTGCCAACATCCAACCAGTATTTTGTTTTAATTAAAGATTCACATCAACACGCGTCGTGCATTAGCGTATCATAAGCGCCATACTCGTCGCGGAGTTTTACTACGCTTATGTCAGTAGCTTTCCAAGTATCTCGTCCAAGGCACTCGTCAAGAGGTTACGTATATCCTTTGCCTGTGTTAGAAGAGATGCCACTGCAATCTGCAGTCTGCCGAACCGAACTGCTCACCAAGTACCATATGTGCAGCGCAAGGACTGTGTGCCTAACAATTTCCACTTGTGCGATCCTGCCATTAGAACGTTCCAAGCGTAATCCTTCATTCCTTCTGTGACACAGTGACGTATTGTCACAGCATGTTTTCACACAAACGTACACACATTCGCACAGTGCTAGTGCAGTCTTGGGAGTTCCTCGACAGTCACTTCAAAGTTGGCCCAACGACCCAACGACGCGGTGACTTCACGCGGCCTGCAGACGTATCTATGTCGCGGTAAAAACTGCGCCCGCGCTCCAAACAAAATGGCCCGTGCTGTCAACTTCCCTCACACGGCAACGATGTTTATATTTGCATAATAAACTTTTCACTTCCACCAGTGGAAAGTGTTCCGGGTGATGCTGGTGCTGATACATGCTACAAGGCCGATGTTAGCCATTCGACAATCGCTTTTTTTGTTCTGCTCCGGAATGGCCATTTTGTTCTCTTTTTGCTTAGTGTGCAGCTCTTTTGCACTTTATTTTTGAGCCGCCATTCTTTACTTTCTTGTTTTTTTGTTTTGCATCTGTAATTCATGTTTCGAATCACATTTTTCACATCACAAAACCCCAAACGGTGCTAGCGAACTTTTCCCAATCGGTGCTCACCACCTTATTCCAAGCACTGCCGGCTGCCAGCATTGCTTTGGCTGTTTGCATGAAAGCGCAACTGTATTAGCATCGAATTGCTATCTCGAAGGCGCACAGCGCGATCCGGCGAAACTTTCCAGCCGGCTGGCCTGAAAGCAGACCCCGGAACGACAGTTTTTGACTTTCATGTTTGATTGGCATTTCGGCACCGTGGGAAGATTTTCGTGCAAGAAAACACTATCTGCACTAGCGCACCCCGCATCCGATTTCCGCAAACCAAACGTTCTACAGTTTTACGGTTCAGCTACGCCTCAAAAATACGCTCGAGCATGATCGATCGAACCTACCCCGGGCCACCGGCGGCACTCTACAACGTCCTTCGATCGGGCCGGTTTCTTTTGCTACAAACATTCACAAAATCGAACGCCAAAATTTCCATTCCGTTCGACGGAAAGTAAAACAGCCCGTGCAATGCGCTTTTGTAAGGAGGTTATGAATATTTAATGTTCCACTTTCTCGACGGCATAATGCTGCTTCTTGCACTGCTTCAAAGTTGCTTCAATTGATCGAAGGATTTCTGGGTAAAACTTGCCTCGATACTGCCGGCCAACCCGGGCGCTCAGCCCGGAACAGACATCTATGGGTAATTTAAAATTAAAATTCATCCTACCCTCCTAGGCCAGATAAAGCTAACGAATGAGTTTAATTGAATTTCAGCTGCTTTTCAACTTTCTTATTTGCCCGCTTCACAATTTCTCCCAATACCTTCCAATGCAATCCCCTCTGCAATAGAAAGGTAAATGCCAATTTTAATCATGTCGATCCCGAGTGCTTCCAGCGAATCAAATGCATAGCTTCGAAGCCACCTAAGTAATTAGCTTCGAGTGAAGTGATTCTTGGGTCATGCTTGCTCCCGGAATTGCCTTTCAATTAGAATGTCCTTACTACGAAAGAGACAGTTTGTACGAAGGATTTCCTTCTTTTTTATTTGATTTCTTATTTCTTCGTCCCTTTACCCTTCTGGAAATCCTTCCAATCCTTTGCTGTTTACTTATTCACAGAGCTTTTAGCAAAAGGAACATAAATAAGATCTGGGTGAAAGCTATTATTTCGCCATCGGTTCTATCAATTAATCGATTCCACTTTTAATTCAAATAAATAATTCGAACTCCTTTCGGGTTAAATCGATATCATGGAATATCGTTTTGCACCACCGTATCGAATAGCAAACATACGATGGACCGTTAAAGGATTCGTACCAAATCACAATGGGTAAGTATGGGCCCATTAAAGATCAAAATTATACAGTTTATTGAATTCACAAGTATTTCATTTTTTTAATTGTTCAATCCGAACAATGCCATCCACAACATCGACCCCTCCCTGAACCCTTTTTTCCAATCCCTCCGCTTACCTGTACTAATGAATATTAGTATAAGTAAGCGGATCCTAATCCTACGTTTGTTTGTTAACTATATCGTCCACATTATTGGAAACAACAATGCTGTGATTGACATAGAAGTCTTTAAATGTTCATTGTAACCTTGTTTCTTGTATTCTCCGTTGTTTTTCTATTTTCTCTCCTTGCTTTCAATTGTATGTTAGTATTTAAATATTCGTTTCTTTCTTCTTTTTAAATAAAATTTTATAAAAAGCAACAAAGCATTTACTTTACTAATAAAGTAAGTTTTAGTGTAGTTCTTTGTTTATATACACATGTAAAAATCTATAATCTATATATTTTTAATTAGAAAATTAAAAAAACACCCAAATTTTAGAAAGTTTTTAAAATAATACACAAAGTATTATGAATTGTATGAGTCTAATAAGGACCCGTTTCAAATATCCTGGTCTAGATCATTAATATCACTTTAAAAAGTAGTTTTACCGATGTCCGCAGGGTGGAGCATGTCATTAAAAAGAATACCAAACAACCCAGTCAGTAAAGCATTTACAGCCCTTGCTCACGAATTGAACTATTGAACTTCAAAATATTTTCATACTACCTAACTTTTCCCACTGTGAAGGCATGACGAACAAACCCACTCTCGATCGACACAACAATAGCGGAAGAGTGATTGTTTCTCTTTTTTGCATTGTAAATTATACATCGATCCCAATCGGGACGGTTTTATTGTAGTTGTTTTTTCAATTGGGTTCGATTCAATTTTTGCTGTGCCTGTTGCTTTATTCTGTTTCGTTTGTCGAAAGAACTGCAGGCACGTTACACCCGAACGTATTTCATCCGTTGTTGTCCGGTTTTTGTTCCTCTCGGCCGATATGCTAATGACTCGCCTTCACTCCACTTCTGTTTTCTTTCTACCCTGGCAGCACAAGGGTTGCATTTTAATCACGCTCATCGCAATAAGTGCGAGCTACACCGTATTACCAATTCCGAATTCGATTACAGTGGAAAAATAATACAAAAACTCTACTCGCAAAATAATGGTTTTAACACTTCCTTTACATCCATTATCCTGCCAGACATGATGATTATTATTTCGTCTTCATTTGACTGTTATCAACAGCTCGGCCGGTACACATGAATTCAGTAACGAGCGTTGGAAACATTCTCAACATTCACTACAGGCGGACCTGCTGTTAACGGTGGAGATATTTTTCCAAGCGCCCATCGCATGCTTCCAAACGATAATACATTTTATTACTTCACGAATAATACGTCGCTGCGTTGTGATCTGTTTTGATTGGATCATGCATCGATGTATTTTCAGCGAAATACACAAACAATTCCAGACATCCAATATGTGTGCACACCGGTCCAGGCTACTTTCCACGTGCTTTGAAATTCGAGGCTCGTCCACATTTAGCACTGGTTGGGAAAAGGTCGCAATATTTATCTTTAATTTCCTGCAAATCAGATACAGTGAATTTGGTCAATGTTCGTAACGGTGCTGTGTTTGATGTGTTCATCGAAAAATCAGGCGGCTTCATCGAATTTTAATTCGGATTTTGATCATTCCAGTGAAATAATATCACCGAAAGTAAATTGCAGTAAACAAATCTTATTTATCTGTGATGTAGCAGCTGCAACAAAGATAGTCCAGTTCTTTGAATACAACTTTTCCGCTGCTATGAAACGCACAACTGTCACCTTTATCTCGATTACAAATCTTCTATCGTACCAATGCGGGCGGTTTTTTGTTCCTTTCTTTAATTTAAATCATTTCTACTACTTTCTTGGTTTTAATCCTCTTTGTCTACCCGCTGGCAATCCTTTTCCCCTGCCTGTGTTTGCCTTCAATCGCCTAATCTCTTCTACCAGTTTGTAAATCCGTCGTTTTGCACCCGAAACCTCAAAGGATGATTTCATTTCCTTCCCTGTTCCGGGGTTCCGCTTCCATTCGCTGCTTGTGCACACTTTTTCTGTGTATTTTTTCGCACCATTCTTTGGCACAGCGGCAGTAAGGATTTGCCCAACGGGCTCGACAAGTCAACACTCAGCTCGGGTTTTTGCTACAGTGGCCTTTGTGTTACATTGTGCAATTCAAGCATTCCACACCAACTTAATTACCGTGCACTTAAGCTTCCGCAGGGCATTATGTGCTACAGTAAATTTTATTCCGTGCGACTTTTTATACCTTATTTCAAATGTCAAAGAGGTTTTCTCAGGTCCACCATTGAAAGGATTCCGGTACATTTTATTTAACAGCATAAAGGGTCGATCCCGCAAAAACATGTTTTGGCTTGCAAAGGGCTCAACATAAATTCGGGTCTGCCATCTTTTCTGTAACACACTTACAATCGCAAATCATGTACACCGCACCATGGAACGGGTTCGATTTTTGACATCGACAAAACTGTGAAACACAAGGGCACCGCAGCAAGGCACCATTAATGCTACCGAAACATCCCCGGTCTCGGATCTTGCTGGATGAAAACGGATCCCCTTCACTAACAACTGTCTAACACACGTACTTGTCTCCGTTGGCTTTTGTATGTTCAAAAGAAGAAGCTAGAGAAAAAAAAACAAGACATCCAAGCAGCCCACAAAACGTTATAACCTTCATCGGCAGATAATCACGGACAAAGAAAATTCAATTTCATAATTTCCTTTCAGTCTTAGAGCTGGGGTTTGCGATTTTCAATCCTGCATCATCAATGTGGTAGCGACGACGCTCGTTACACAGCCATCCTAAGCCCGAATGTGGGACCCGGACGATAACCGACCCGTGACGAGAAAGCCACAAATGGTAGAGTGGAGCTTTCGAGAAACCATTTCACTCTCCGACGATATCGAGCACGTTTCACTGGGGCCTTTTAAATATCCTTTTTGACGTAGAAATAGTTTTAAGCCAACGATCGAGCCAACAATCTAACAGCAGAGACGGATCATTTATCGGATTAGTAACCTGTTAGAGATGCGATCAGATATAACATCCACAGAAACAAAAGACGGAAATTTATTTCCTGCTTAGATAATACCCTCATAAACACAATCTGCAAACACTCAACGTCTCTTCTACCGCTTGGTATGGGGAGGAAACCGTTTATTGTTTCATAATTTATTTCTTAGAATATAAACTCGTCACCAGGTCTATTATGTCCTTAAAAGGTTTATTAAAAACTGGAATTTTATGGAACAAAACATCATTTTTTTCTTTTCCATAGTAAACACCACACCAAGTCCTAATCAAACAAAGATACTAAAATCATCTTTGTACAGGACGTCGCCTGCTTCGGTTAAAAACGATTATTTATAACACTAAAACAAACTGTTCTATATCCTATTCATTCATTTAATCGCGTAAAGTATCGAAAGCTTTTCAAGGTGTAATAATAATCTCTAAAGAAATGAGCTCCTAAAATTCATCCCTTGCGTAATGATTTACACCGATGGTAGTCATCCTGCGGAAAAATAATAATAAATGCCACACTTAAGAGCTTCCCCGCAGGCCGGTACAAGAAAAACAAGCTAGAAACACTTACATCAAATATTCCTGGAAATGTAACGCTTCCACGAATCACTTCCTTCGGCTGCTCCGTACAATGCCTTCCAATAAAACCGATATACGGCTATCGTTTTGGGAGTACGGTTTAGTGCCACTTCGGGAGACCCGGTGGACCGCGTTCCGATTCTTGGTAGGATAGTACCAATGCTTGGATTATCTCACCGCTCACCGCGAACAAAGTGGTAACCTTTAAAGCTGTCATATTTTGCAGCCAATGTGCTTTGGTTTCTTCCCCGACCCATCCCGTCCGGTCCGGTTAACGGTTATGATTTTTTACGGCGAGCCGTCATTATTCGACCGGGCAAATGATGGGACTCTTTGGACACTTTAAAAGCGGGATGGCCGATGACGGTTAAAGCACAAACGAGCATTAAATGAGGCCGCTACGATTATGATGCGCGTTAGTACAAGCTTCCCTGTCGTTACCGGACACAAGTGATCCTACCATCCAGGAAACTACCTTAACTTGATTGTAAAGTATCTCTTTTGTCTTTGTGGTCCGAGAGCGCCACACCAAAAAAAAACTTGGTAAACATTCTATACCTTTGCCGTCCCGAAACGATCAGTTTTGGCATGATATTGCGACACGCTCGGGATGCCACCCGGATAAGCATTCCGCGAGGGATTATTAAAAGTACTGTCCTGCCTCCCCAGTACAATAAACGGGAGCGTGCATTGCGAGTCCCCACCGGTAGTCACGTACCATCGTGGTGAGTGTTATTACCGGTGATGACCGGTCCCCGGCAACCGTCGGGGGAGTTCGGATATGGATTTTTTACCACTTCCGGCCGTAATAGCATTTGGAAGTAATCGAGTAGGATTTTTATACACCCTAAGCGACCCTCCAATTGCTGCCACCGTTCCAGCTAAGCACCACATTACAGGAAAATACACTGCCACTCCTACGGCGAAACTTTGTTTTGCGAATTCGTTATCGACGACTAAGCTCCTCCAAAAGTCCGTAAGCAATCACGATCCAACCAGTCGACCAGTCGGAACTGGTATGTGGGAACTGTTCTCCATGTTGTATCCCGTTCTGTAACTTCCACACAGCTACACACCCGCATCCCGTGTCCGTTACCTAGCATGGCCTCAATGGAGGCCAATCTAATTTCCAACATGATTTACTAAGATTTATGCTTCACTGAATCGAAGTAATGCGTTTGTCGAAACAATTTCTTTCGATACACCCTGACAAGACCTGAAGTTTCCGGCCTTCGCTGTCTATGATTTATAGATCAGCCCTGTTCTAGTGTTTAACGACTCCTGCCAAACGCCACTTCACCATGCAACCAAAAACGATCGACCGCGGCTCCAATTACAAACCACTGGCACCGGGTAGAGGAGACTCCTTTTATTGAGTTTACAGCGTCCCAAACAATACACCCTTCGCTGTTCCGAACTCCGAACGGCTGCGCGTCATTTTTCGCCCGTCAAAGATTACACATCGAGTGCAAACAATTCGCCCTCGCCTAACCTACGGGAGGGGTTTTAACTCGCTCGGCACGGCAAACTCAGCTGCTAACTCAATCATGCTTCCAAACTTCAAACACCGTGCCCTTCTGTGGGCACCATCTGTCTTGACTCCCTCACCCGTACAAATGGGTGTAAATATTTGACGAACATCCGGCACATTAATGAAAGCTGCTCGGCGTGTTGGCAGGAGCCAAGTAACCAAGACGCAAACGCTAGACGTCGCCTTCAGGAGGATCGATTTCGTACCTCCGGAACCCTATGCAAGGGTCACCAATTAATTATTGACGGCAGAAATTGGCGCCCAACGGACGGGGTTTCAATCTCGTGCCGGTCGACTTCTGGCACGAAGTTTTCCGTGAAGCGTTTTTTGAGCGTCTTTCGCGAAGCTTTGCCCTTCGTACGATCCATTGTAACATGTGGATCGGATCGATTTAATTTGCTTCCCTCTATGCCACACATACGCGCAAAACGGTGAAGCTCATCTTTCTCCTACCACGCGATGCTTCTCGCAACGCACCGAACTTTCTCGTATAATTACTAGCGTGCTACAAAATTAAAGTGAGGTATGGTTCATTCCAAAGCATTACTAAGCTACGAGTGTGTGCTGTTTTTAATACCCGTCAATGCTTCTGTTCACGCAACGGTAGAACAAACCCATACAAAAGGGCGGGCGCGGCAAATCACCAGAGACTTGGGATTGTAATAAAAGTCATCCCTCGTGTGTCCATCGAGCTTATTGATTAATGAGAACACACTGCCGTATCAGCTTGAAGGATGATGGTCTGCATAATTAAGCTGCTACCACGCGCATACATGGCTGCCTTTATGGTTGTTTTGTGATATTTAGATGTTGTGAAAATGAGCACATTTTTCATCCGCTGTTTGGCCTAGACGAACTTTCCCCACCATTAATCAAATGTACACGGCACCAAACATTCGATTACTTTGCTTACACTACGTACCAAGGGCTAAAGGCAAAATGTGAAGTTTACTTAGATAAAATATAATTCTTGAAAATGTTCTTGATCTAGTTACAAATTTTGATATAATTAATCAACACTTCTTTTGATGGAATGAAAAAAAACCATTTTGGATGATAATGACATAAAATAAAGGCTAACATTTCGTTTTGAAATACCATAAAACACGAATCTACTTCATTCAAACTTCAATAATTTCCTCCACGATATGTGTCTATTGTTATAATGTCAGTTTGAGCTAAAACGATTGTTTTGTTGTTTGTTTGAAAATGAACAAACAATAATGGTGATTGTCAATTCTACAGAAAATTATTTCATTGTTTTAATTATTCAGAAACGGCTATTATTTCAATGTTCAACTTGCCGAAATTTTTTCATGACGTGTCTATTAAAGCTCATCAATCATCAAGAGATGTCAATCATCTCCTTATTGTGTGATAATTGTTATTATTATTATGTTTATTGAATGAAAGACTGCTTTACCCACTAGACTAATGAATTAAAGCTCCCAGTTGGTCACAGGTAAACATTCGTGTTGATGATAAATACTTTGCTCGAAATGTCTGATTCGAACACGTTTCAAAATCACTGAAGTTAACTAACATGCTACTAAAACTAAGCAAAGAGGAACAGATCAACACAAAACAGTTGATGGGTTTTTTTATTCACCCATCATGGTAAAAATCGTTTGAATTTGCAGCTATACCTTCAACTGTCATTCTCAATTCTATAATTTACAGATTGCGACAAACAAAAAAATACTGGTGACTTCAATAAAAGTGTTGTACCCTCGATATAATACTAGCTGTTTGTTGCTAAGTTTGGTAAAGAAACTTAAATAAATACTAACAAACATGTATGTAACATGTTAAAATTTAAAATTAAGAAAACATAACTCATTAAATAGTTATGCATCTAGCAGAAGATTAAAACTAGTTTTTTCCGAGTTCTATTGTTTTCGTTTGCCCAAGTTATCCAATAATACTGTAGTCGAAGTGACTATCATTTAATAGCTTATCAACAATACCGACCTTGTAATTTTAAATACTTGTACAAATGTTCACGTTTCTTTAGAGAAAACATTGTAATTATAGCGAACTAGTCTTTGTTTTCTTGTTTAGTGACGCTACAACCTGCAGATAATAATCGGTCTGTGAATTAACCTAAAGTATAATTAGTATGCAGCGTATTATGGTTCCGGTAGCTATACTAATTGAAATTAAATAAAAAAAACTATACAATAATAAATTATGTATTAATTTAATACATTAATAAAATAAAACACATGGAATTGCACAGTACCAACAACAATGTATTCTCAAATCTTCAAAACCTTGAACATTACAGTGCAATTAGACATGCAGCGATTTTTCTCAGTGAGAAAACGGCCTGAGGCCGTACGATCGATAAAATTTACCATAATTGAACAGTGCTGGTAATTTCCTCCCATATATAAGCCTTATCCCTTGCTTGCTCAGTTCCTCTATTGATGTCGTAATAGTTATGTCGTAATGTTATAGTAAAATCATTAAAATAGTAATTAACAATTAACACTTCTTTAGCACCTGCCTTCTTTCTAACCACAAAACACAAAGACCTTTCCGTTAAAGCTTGCTTCAATTGAGGTAAATGGCGTTGCGATTATTTCTGATTTATATCTTTTTTCCACCGATCACCGATCGGTAAAGTATTGTGAGATAATTATCGCTCATCATCATCTACATTTAATACCAAACCATCATTGATCATTAATAAGGCTGTATCTAAATCGTAATGAGCATCCGCCCATTACCATTCCATCGACCATCATTTTTCGGACTGCAGCACATTATTCTCCCATTTTTGTTACCAATAACACTAACGGTGCTTGTAAAAAGCTTGTTGCAATTGATCATTTTCGAACCGTAATAAATCGAACAAAACGGGTTATTTAAGCACGATATACAACATATTCAACTTTTATGCTTATACCATCTATCTGATACCCATAAACATGAAAACATTACGATACGTTGAAGCAATGGAACCAACAGAAATGAAAAAGCAAAGCTCAAAAAACACACAAACAACGGTCGCGAACCTACATTTAAACATCTCACCCCCGTCAAATCATTCCAGCAATTATACGATCAAAGCAACCATCATCATCAAACGTGT
Organism: Anopheles moucheti; assembly: GCF_943734755.1. Taxonomy (NCBI): domain Eukaryota; kingdom Metazoa; phylum Arthropoda; class Insecta; order Diptera; family Culicidae; genus Anopheles; species Anopheles moucheti. The sequence continues at coordinate 53,254,983 of NC_069141.1, forward strand.
CAACCATCAAAGGGCTCATATCACGTAATGCTGGTTTCGTAATGGGTTCACTCTCTATTTTTTGTCTTCGCTCTGGCGCGAAACGCTTTCTGCAGTGCCACGTGGTTCTTTACCGTTTGTTTGATATGCGGCCCAGGGCTTAGTGAGTCGGAAAGGTTCCTGAGAGTCAGAACAGCGCCAAACTTCGTTAATGAAATTCGTCACATTTCCCGATGTGAGCGTGTATGGGTGTGTAATGTTTTTTTTTGTTTGGGCTTTCTTTTGCTGTAAATTGCAACCATTCCTGGATTCCATTTTCTAACATTGTTCCGGGTAATCTTTTTTACGACGCTCCCCTGCTTTGTGTTGTGCATTGTTTCACACCTCGCTTAGTTGCTGCCAAACGCGTCTACAGCAAAGGCTTTGCCTATAAAGCGCCTTTCGGCCTTTGTCACGTGAAAGCCAAACGGATCGTAAACAGAAAACATCAACATTTCTATCCGCCTTTCCATCACCAGCCTTTCATGTGCCGGTGCTGGAAAGGGGAAAAGTTCGGGTCGTTCCAGGGCGGGAAAGTTTTAAACGGACCAACATTAATTTCGCCCATAATCATCGCTATCCGGGAAGCATCTTTTAAACAAACCATCCACCGGCTCGGTCTCCCGAAGCGCTTCGGCGTGCCGGTACGATAAAATGATTTCGGGGGCTGTCAGCGTTTATGAACGATGAAACTTTGCTATTTCTGTCCGCTCGTTTCCGTTCACCGTCACGCCATCCCACGGCCATTCTCTCCATTGCAGACCGCATTGCTTTTGGATCGTATCGTGCACGATATGATACGATTGCTGATACGAAATCGTCTCCGTCTCGAAGCGAACCATCATTGCCGAAAGGGGGAAAACTGCACCAAAAACTACCATAAAATATCTCCACTCTCGGTGTTTTGCATGCGAAAGTACGGCCACGGGGTACACAACAACAAAGTAACCCCGGCTGAAGTTTTAAAGTTTTCCATCCGAGTTTATCCTTCGAACGTTGTACCCACCGGGTGGTTTGTGTTTGTTTCCTTTGGGGTCAAATAAATATTCTAAATATTGTTGCTAGCGAGACGGCCATACAGTGCCATACCGATAAACAAATGGGTAAAGTCCTGTATCCTTCTTGGTAGCTTGGAGGATAAATTGTTCCCGTCACTTGAAAGCACGACAGGAGCAAAGGTAAATCTGGTGCCATTTATCTTTATGCCAGCGGAAATTGGAACGCAAGAATGTTTTTCGCCATGATACAACAGGGAGGAAAATTTTAAAGGAATCCTTTCATATTGCACGTTAGATGTAAATTTAACGATTTTATTCGTTATTAATTTAACAAATTATTTATATTTAATAAATAATTTACTTAAATTTTTATATATAAAAACATGTACACTTACCGATTACTTTATACTGTAACTGCTTTAAACCAATCCGCAGAAATATGCTCACACTACCCTTTTTTTCTAAGAGATACAATTCAATGTACGGAAGAAAGTACTCAGTACTTCAGCACTTCGCCACGAAGCGTCCGATGTGCAGACGCATTTTGGAACCAATTTGTATCAACTGTCGGTTCACTTCGCAACCGATCTGGACGCGGTTGTAGCACGTTCAGTAGTGGAAATATTTGCCACACACAAACTGCACCACCATCACACCCGCACACGGACACTGCCCAATCATCTACCATTCATATGCAAACCACTCACACCGGGCAAGAAGACTCTTGGTGCTCCTTATTTCGACAATTCTTTCCCACAACGGTTCCACCTTCACAATCACCTTCACCGGAAAAACTCACGCACTCACACACGAAGATTTCTGCCGGTCACGGAAACTGAAAGGTAAGTAGCGAGCAAAACGGAAACACACATCAGCGAGCGTGGCATGGGGACGAAGGATTTCCCGTGCATTAATCATCTGCCGGCGTGAAGATCTCTTCTCCTGTGTCGAGGTTAATCCCAAGATTTCGGTTCACACGCAAGTTCACACAAATACACAGCCGCATGCATTGATAGCCCGCTCTTGGCTGATCGTTATGCTCGGTTTCTGCGCCCGGTTTGGCGCAGCAGCCTAGCAAACCACGCTCCCCCAGTAGCACACCAAGCTTCGTTTCAGAAGCTTCATGGACGTGTAAATTTCATTTTCCTGCTATTACAATTTTATGAGATTACAGACATTCTGCCGTTGTTTTTCGTCTCCTTCGACAGACCGGTGCTTGCGAAAAGATATTTGCTTTCACTGTAACGTATAGCACGATGTCTACGTTCGAGGGCATCGCAGAAACATTGTGTGCGGCATGCAGCTATTCAACCCCCTCGATTGGAGTGGAGTGGTTCCATTTTCGCGCGAGGGAACAAAAAACCTTCCAATCGCTACCGGCAGAGAAAATGGATGGTCTGATGTCTGAATACACACGCACCCCACCCAACCCCACCCGCACCCGCACACATACACGCATGCACAATTTTACTCACAACCTTTAACCGTCATCCACAACCCATCGAGACGTAACGAGTCCGATACACAGTTTCTTCGGTATTGCTTTATTTTCGTTTTTCTTTTCGGCTTCCTTACGTCGTTTTGACACTGCAATAAGCATGGCTGAAGCTGGTGCTCCCGGTGCACAACTAACGTAATCAAAATTTATGTGGATTAACGGCGATGCCAAGTGAAAGTGAAGCTAGCGAACGGTGGCGGGAATAAGAGCAGCAGCACCAAAAAAAAAAAAAACAAGATCATCGTCCGCAGCACTGCCAAACATCTTGATGAGATTTTCGTTTCCCTACCGTTACAGGTTCGTTATTTGCTGATGGTGCAACGGAAATAGTACGGGCCCTCTGGCTGCCGGAACTAGGTATAACTTCCAACCAAAACCGTTCGCACACAATGTGAACGTTAATTTGGACAATTTATTTAGTATTACTTTCAGCATTCGTATTACTCGATTTGAAGCAGGTTTGGCACGACGGTAGGATTTTGTATTCTGTAGTTGATTCCTTTTCTTGTGGAATAGCACCCTTCAATAAACTTGTTACCAATTTTCTCCCTTTTCCCGACGATACGATAAACGCGTATTGCGAATTTGCGACCACCTTTGCAACCTGATATTTCACTGTTGGTCTTTGAATTTTCACGCAATGTACAAAGTACCGGGCGTCTCCATAATAAAATATTTAATAAAATAAATAGCAAAAATAATTTCTTTTCTCATCACTTGATACACATTCAAACATTCGCATTCAACACGATTATTCTGGTCTAAAAAACTGTTCATATGTTTAACACCGAATAGATAGCATAACACTCCGTCTGCATGCACATTTTAATTAATGAAAATATTTTCCTCTAACAAGATTCAACCTAATGCAAACAACCCGGTATATTTTGCGAACGCCCTCAACTGCGACCGGCAAATCTATGCGCACTCGCGAATATATACGATCAGATCGAAGTCAAAATAGTGCTGCAATATCCGTGAAGCTTTCGAAAGGAAAACAAACTACAAGAAAACTCCCACCTTTCCTCCCATTCAACTCTCTCCTCCTAGCTCACAACTGCTATGCTTCGCACACACACAGAACACATCGGTTCCCACCCCCCATTCATGGGACAGATCGGTACGGATAGTTTTTTTTCTTCTCTCTCTTTGCCAAGTTATTTGACAACTGACACGAACAAACACAACCACAGCTAAACACCTTCCCGCGCGACGACAGCACTGAACATCCGTAACGGCACGAAAATATATCGATAAACCGGGCTTTAAACGGCTACACGAGTTCGTGCCAACACGGCCGACATCCAGCTGCTGACTGAAGGATGTTCTATTGGTGGTACTCTCTTTTTAAAAGCTTCCGAATACAGGATCCGATGGTTAGCATTCTCAACTTCGGTTGCTCTCTCTCTCGCGCGCGCTGTATTGCTCTCGCGAACAGAGTAGCAGGGTTGTAGCCACAAGGGAATACGAAGCCAGACAGGAAAAGTGTTCCTTATGTGTGAAACAAAATGCAACATATAATAATTATTAATTATGACATCCTAAACAAGCGAACTAAATGCATAAACTGTCGAGGATAGAGCACAAACGTCTTGTATTTTATTTTATTTTACTCAAAACAAGAGAGAGCAATATTTTATTTTATAATGAAATTTGATCCAAGAGACATTAAAGGAATTATATATTGTTTGATAAAACAAAACAACCTTAAACAAAAACCATAACCTTCATAAATTCGAAACTAAGGATTGATGTACCACATAAAACCAATACATCAAACCAATCAACCATTAAGCTTTCATCCATCATACGAAACTACTGGCTTTGAAACTGACTAACTATTTTATTACTTAACGAAACTTTTGCGTAACAAACTGCCGAATCGAACAACCTCACCGCCAATAATCAAAAGCACAAACGTTGTCGGCCCCGATCGACCCACCGCCAACTGCAAATATCCCTTAAAGCTTATGGCTTTAGACGCTCAAAACTTTGTGCAGTGGGCAATTATTGTTTCCAAACTGATCAATCGAATTCTGTATCGGGCTTTGGCTAAAAGTTCTCTATGCTAAGCAGACTTGCCATTCATCAAGTCTGCCCATGCTAACATTTTAGACCAATTGCCAACCTATTCCTTTGCACTTTACACTTACCGTTCCGGCTCTTGCTCTTCGATTTCCAAGTTTTTCCGACCATCCTGGAAGCTTTTCACGTCCATTTTGTTGCAACCACCCAGCTGCAGGTAATGTATGTACCTATAGACGTTGAGGTTAAACTTCAACAAACTGGATACGTTAGCTGGAATTGAATCGGCCCACCAAAGCAAACTCCAAATAACTTACAACGGTAAACATCCGTTTACCGACGAACTGCCATAAAATACTCCCCTCAGCGTTGCTTCTCTACGCTGTGTTTCACCTTTCCACGGTGACTGTCGTAAACTAACTAAAAATAAACCCGGTTTCCCCCGGTGTAGCTTTTCCATCAAACTCTGCAACGTAGACAACCGTGCAAGGAACTGCCTTGCTTCGACATGCCACATATGTGATGAACCGAATGCTACCACACTTCGCAAGGTGCGCAACAACAAGAAACGGTGTGTTACAGGCATAACAAAATAAAGACATAATTTGTTTCGACTGCTTCTGCACGTCGCGAGCGCTTTGTGAATGTAAACCATCGCACATTCTTTTAAGTTCATTATGCCGTACTTTGACAATTCGATTACCATGTAATTTCTTAATCCGATAGTATAAATCCTCTCTCCATTAGGTAAAACATTCCCTTTCCAAACCGGTAACGCTTTCACAAAAACACTAAAACCCTGAGCCCGAAATCGAAATAGCAATCCACCAACCACCAGCTTCAGCGCCCCCGGGTCCAATCCACTTGCGAAAGTTTTGCAAGAAAATCCATTCGATATTAAAAACCATAAAAGTTACCACAATCTCAATGGTAAACAGTGATCCTCTGTGCGTCTTTTGTGCCGCTTCTTTTCCCTTTGCGCGTCAAACCGCACCTCTCCGGGCATTCACGCCTTTTGCTTTATTCATAATCAGTTCCCTACCCGTAAGGAATTCAACGACCCGAAAAAAAATGAACAGGCTGTTCCCATACGCTGTTTTCGGTGCGCTGGAAAAGGATACGGATGGACGTTTGAAGAAGCAAGGGAAAAAAATCCTTTCCTAGGAATACCTTTTCCCTACACGCAAGTAACGCTGCACGGTACGTATGAAAAACAAACATCCGTAACAATGGGAGAAAAAGAAGCACACGCGAACAAACAAACATCGTAGTGCGCACCGTCAAGAATTGAGTCCTTGTCGGCATAAAGGATTAAATGTGTATCCCATCGCGTAACAACGGCACATCCTGCCGGCACTCAATCCTTCCTATCTACCTGTATGTACCGTTCTGCTCTTGCTCGGTAGGGGTTTCTTCTTCATGCATAAATATTCTTACTTCCACTCATATTCATCCGGCAGCAGAATCATGCATGATGGTGCGATAGATGCGTTCTTCCCGATTGTACGATGGAGACGCCTGGTGTTTGGTGACATTAAAAGGAGACGCCTGGTGGCTTATAATTGTACCGCGCTTGACGTTTGAGTACGCACTACAGACCCAAATATCTATTCCATCCCTTTCAACTCTTCATCACAATGCAACAGAATAAAAGATAACAGCTTGGAAAAAAAACGCAACCGAACGTTCAAACCGAAAAATAAATGACCCTTCAACGCAGCACAAGGTATCGCAAGAGAATGTGTAGCTTTTTTAAAAGAAATTACTGCACGACCGAGCACAGCCATGAAAGCGAATCGAAACACTGTAACACGACAAACAGCACCATTGTGTCCTCCGTATAGCAGCACCGCTCTCGTGAAGAGCCCTTTACAGGGCTACACAAAGAGACAAGAGCGTCATTCATGAACGACTCGCTACACACCTTCTGCTGTGCCATCGTTTGCTACATTGCTAGCCAGCGGTGTTCTGCACATCGACGTCGTGTATACGCGTCTGCCCCGCATAGGTATACAATTCTTTCGAACTAAAGAATCTCCCACCAACTAACAGTCCAAGCAGCGGCCTGAATGCCATCAGAAAAAAAAATCCAAAAAGCACACAAACGAAGCCCCCGCAACAACAACATCAACAAAAAAAAACACATTTCTAAATTTGCATCTTTATAAGCTTGTCATAACAGTGCAATTTTTGTGTGAGGATCACTTGCCCTGCCCTTTCGCCAAACGGGGAAAGGTCACCGCCATCTGGCCGCACAACAAAAAAAAAAACAACCATTCCAAAAGGGCGGTCAATGTCAGTGACTCCATAAATCCTTCGGGTCAGACCATTTCACGCCATTGCATTCCAACAATGCGGTGTGTGATTTGTTTTCCCTGGAGGATTTCTTTCCTTCTCGACTGTTCGGATGCTATGGGATTGCTTCTGAGAAACCATAGCCACGGAAACAGCACCAGCAGAGGGTCAGCAAAGTTTGTTCCTGTAATCCAAATCGAAAACGGACTGTGAGAACAATGGATCAAATTTAGGGCGACCCAAGTCACAATCTGCAAACCGCACTCTGTTTGAAGAAATACGTTTGATTGGATTGTGGAGCTGGTTGTTTCAGCTAGAAGTATTTCATAACAATGATCATGAACTCATGATTCACTAGCCTAAATACTTGTTTCTTTCGCTCTATTTATCAAATTTAAACCGTAAAGTGAAGTTGCCGTGTAATGTGTTCTGTATGAGACTGTATTTTCATGTGTATTGAGTTAATTCTTGCTAAATGCAGTTAATTTTATGCTAATTTGCTAATATGTCATCCTCCGCATAATATTCACAGCTAGGGCTCATTCAATTATTACGTAACGCTAATAGGAGAGGGGAGGTTAGTACCATCGTTACGATTTGTTACATAGGAGGGAGGGGGGGTTTAACTTTTTTTTACGTAACATGCAATAAAATTATACTTAGTTTCCTGCTTCATAGTGTATGTATGAAAAATTAACTTATTTAAAGGATTTTTAAATAAGCCAGAGCTATATATGTTATATATACTCCCAGCTTTGTTCAACTGAAAATTATTCACTAAATCTATTTTACCAAAAAATTTAGTTCTACTTTCACCATTTTTTTAGAATCCTTTAATCTGTGTTTTTATAAAAAAAGTTAGTTAGTGAGTAAAAAAGTGAATTGATAATGAGAACTCACCGAAGACAACTACGCAAAAGAAAGGTTGCTGGAAAAATAAGGAACAGTACTGATAAAACATTTACGTACGAATTCTTATACTTAATCGATTACATCGAATTACCAAGTTAATATGTAATGTAAAGTCCCAAACGAGCTTCTTAAGCTTTTTTCCGTGGACATTTAGCGAATGAATAATGGTCCTATGTTTGGAGGTGATTGAGGACTTGAATACGAAGCGCCTTCCGGTAATTGATATCTTTATGCAGAACCAATCCTGTCTTGGTTTAGTTAACTTGGAACATGCCAATGATACCAATTCTATTGAGGAAAGATACGGACAGCCATTGTTAATTGTTAACAAATATTGTTATAGAAATATCGTATGCAAAATCTGAGCTGTATAGATTGAAAAATATTCTAAAAAAACTTCAAATTATTAGTAACGATTAAGCAATTCATCATGGCGTGAGTAGTAAATTTATTAGGCAGTTTGTTTGTTTCGTTTTCCATTTGTCGAAATACGTTGGAATTACTTAGATAACTTAAGAAAATTTCATATATTTTTAAACGAAGGAGGGGGGGGGTCAACGAAAAGTTACGTAATTAATGAAGGGGGGTAGTGTCAGGTGTTACGTTTTGTTACAATAGGGGGTCGTAAATAGACCATTTTTGCGTTACGTAATAATTGATTGAACCCCTAATATAAACGGACCTCATCACTTGACTTAAAAATTAACCTAAGGAATACAATCACATACGGTAGATAGTTGTCCTGGTTAGAATATACGTCGAAAGGTTTCGCTATATGCTCGTCTTGTTTGCTCAGTTCTAAGGAGTCTTTAATTTCGAAACTTTCTAGGTGGCACATAGATCTTCATAATGGTTAATAGTTCAAGCGAGTCTATCTCTCCAGCAAGCAGTTTGCGCATGAACTAACGTTGAGCATTTTCATGTCTACTAGGGAGGGATAACAACCAACAACGAGTGTGATATGTCAGACGAGAATCTATGTTACGGCCAAGAAATGAATCGTAAAACAAGATCCTAATTCTATCACTTCATGATGATTGCTCCAGATCGAATAACAACAAAACTTACTTAGCGCAATGTTGATGCCTCGTCTCGCCCTTTTCATTAGATATAAATCCTACGCATATTGTCATATTGTGGGAAACAATACTTTTCATTACATTATCCAAACAGAACCTGGACCATTTTACAAATACTGGCTGTTCGATCCCGATTAATCAGACGTTTGGGCAAGCGTCTGACGTGTGAAAGTTAATTGGGTCATGAGCGAACGTGACATTGGAAGTGTCCAGTGAGATCCTCAAAAGCACATGGAAATAAAAATGAGATCCTCATTTTAGGTTAGAAAGGAGCCTAACTTTGTGGCTCAAAGAGCTCTCTTTGTTCTTACACCTCTTGGTCTTCAGACAAGACAAGAAAGCCCATTTTTGAACCCCATTTGTGAATCCCAACGGCTCTTATCAGAGCCAAGAATATTTTGAAAGATATAAATTTCGACAAACTCCAAAAAACACAACTGAGGACAACCCCCGGACGGAACACTGGCAATACTTAAAGAATAGTTCAATTAAGAAACATCACCGCGAATTCAATAACTTTTGTAGAAGATCTACATCGACGTACGATTCAATTGTGGCATGATAAAAGCTATACAGTCACATCACGATGACCTACATCTTCCCATCCAATTCCCATTCTTCACGCAAACTGCCGAAACCATTTTCTGTACTTCCCACTTATCACTGTATGAGCAGAACGCATCGACAGACCGAAACAGTCAATATCTATTACTCACTTTCGGCGTATCCTGTACGCAGTACGTCCTAGAAAAAAAAGGACACAATCGACAATCGAAACAGGAGATATGCTGAGACCGGTGGTACCGACTACCGTCAAACCCATATCATGACTGTTTTCCGAAAATGTTGACAACTCTACACCACTAATGCCAAAGTTCTTTTCCGCCCTTTTAACCAAATTCTATGCTCCACCGACAGCACGTCGGATTGCTGCCAAAAAACCATAAATCACGACCATTTCCCCTAGTGATCCGTCCCGCCCGTGACGTGTCGAGGTGGGCAAGCTTAAATTTGTGATGCCATCTTACCAGAAAACTTATTTCATCGTGCCCAGAATGTCTTACACCCTCGTGTCATGTACTGCAAAATTTCACCCTCGCTCTTTCTCGCTCTGCTCCAGGTTGCAAAGAAAGGTAGAAAATTGATCTTCCCCATTGCGCGGTGTGTTCGGGACAGCTTCGAACCATTGCAAAACAATTCCAAACGCTTGAATCACAACTTTCGAACCCATTGAAGCGTGAATCGACTTCATTGCTTGTTTTGCTCATCACTGGACTGTTTTTTCCCCGCTTCTTTATATAAAAAGCTCCTTGTTTCTACTGGCGAAGCAACTGCCAGCGACCCTAATGGGTGAGCAGGATAGATAAGAATTGCTCCCCGGAAAGCAGTACGTTAACGTCGACAGACGGATCTGCCTGCCATTACCATGCTCGTGCCCGGGTAATTTAAGTATGACGGGGAACCACCGGCGCAACGACCGTTCCAGTGCGAACGGGGGCAAAACATCAAACCGCCGAGGAGAAATAAAAATACCCCATCCTTTATGATCACGGCCCTTCCCCAGCCGGTCTCCTCGTCCACGCAGTAACAACTTAATGAGCAACGAAAACAAACTGAACCTTACCGGAGGTTTGGTGCGGTACGAGAAGTTGTCTGCAATGGAATACATATTAATATTCCTCCCAGGGTGAGTACTCAGCAAACATCCTTCATGGTACCCAAAGACTGAGAAGCACACACCAGTGGGCTGAAATTGTACGGATTCTCGAAACCATTGCGTGCCTGGTCGTTTCGATCCCAGACTACCTCTTTTCCCGGCACAAAAAAGATAGGATGACCGGTGAGGATAACCTAGAAAAGATTCATTCCCGGGAAAGTATACCAAAAAGGCGAGCGAAAGTATAGGCTTTAACCTGGAAAAGGGACTCATTGTTGGTAGCACTGCTAAATTCGAGCTAAACATGCACCAAACTAGATGGAACTGGGGCTAACTCGGCTGAGGTCATTTATTTCAAATGTTCTCTACCCAGATAAATCCTTAAAAGAACTCAGGGCGATCAATGTAAGCTGCGCTAGCGTTAATATAAGGTTTCTCTCCAGAAGAATTTAATTGAATTCTACTCACTTCGTATCCAAAAATTTACTAATTTTGTTCAATTGTTTTAATATTTCATCATTAATACCAAACAATTATTTTAAATTACCATCAATAGCTAAGCGAACATTTCAACAAGTAACAAGCAATAAAATATTCAATTTATTGATTTCGTTGCACTTTAAGGCAAGCAACCGCACACCAAAATCCACCTGTCTTTTAACGTGCAAAAGCCCAGACAAATTTATTTTGTTTCGGCACTCTGTCTCCCTCTGTCTGCCTATTCACTTCCTCTGTCACTCCCTTTTTCCATCGGAGCCCAAACGTTTGGAAAAGCTCCCCGAATATGACGCTCTTCCCGCAGGGCACATTTATGTACCATCCTGTTCCGACTAACCCGGACTTTATCGAGCCTGGTGGCGGTAAAGGTGTAACTATGGCACGGCAACCGTGGCTCTAATTGAAACAAATGGCTAGTGCAAAGCCCCCGGCACAACTGACGGCACCCGGCAGTACCGGTACAGGCAATGAAACATTGTCACTAAAAGGACAACGAGTCGCAAAGCGAGCAGACGAGCTAGACGACAAATGCACGGAAAAGCGTTTTCCCTATTCAACGTAAATAATATATTAATAGACTTTAATTTTTCTCCCATCACTATAAATACTAATTAATTTGAGAATAATTCCATTAGATTAACTGTGGAGCCAGTTTTTGCATCCGAAAAGGTTTGGTTTGCTGCGGCCGCTGCTTTTGGGGCCCGGTTGCTAGAACACAGCAAAGCGTACTCCCTTTCACCCCTCTATCACCTGCTCTACGTCCGGTACGAAAATTCACCCCTACCGGAAGCACGTTCCAGCCATCAACGAGGACTTTCAGACCTTTTCCCGTCGCTTCGGTTTAAAGCCTCACAGCCTGCAGCGCCCACACCGACTGCCGACTGCTGCCAGCGCGACGACTAAAACCTGAAAAGCACATACTCGAAAAGAAATTAAGGAGCGGTTACATGGAAGCATCTTGCAGCCTTTCTCCCTCCTTTACCACAACTCACGTCGGAACGATTTTTATGGCGCGTTTCCCTTTTCGTTTGCGCTCCGGTTCGGGTTTTTTTTTTATTTTATTCTTCCGCCTTATCATTTCACGGAACCTCCACGGGTTCGGTGCCGGGGTTTGACGGGGCGATGAAAAACCCTAACCGCATCCGATAAAATACTAATAAAAAACAATCTTTTCACTCATACTTCGCACGCAGCGTAGCACGATGGGAAATAAATTATTACCTGTGCGCTGACGTGCGGAAGTGACGAGACGGAGTGGATTTCTGTTATCGGCTTTGCATGCAAAGCAATGCTGCCTGCAAGCAGTGTTTTTCGTCTTTTTCATTATGTTGGTAATTTTACAGCATTGTCCCTGTTCTTTATTTCATCATCTGGAAAGTTGTTCTGGATTCGTTATCTCTTACCGTTCGGAAGCAATTTACACGCACGGTTCAGAAGTTGTGTTGCATAGTAACCATGCGTTACATGTTGAATTACTCTTTACCATCCGGGGATCTCTTTGGTACATGATCTTTGTATTAATTTTGCATTCACGGACTAAAATATAATATAATTGCAAGGACTAAAATACAACAAATATCAAAAATATATATTTATCGCGGTAAAAACTATTTTTTAACTGATTCAAATAATAACAAAATAAAATAACAACTTTAAGATTTTAAGTAAAATTTTATTCACGCGATAGGACTGAGCAATAATCCCATACGATCCGTTCCACTTTATAAAGGACTGACTATATGGCTACGTTGTAAAATTATTCGATACGGCTTGGTCTTTCCAACGAAACAAAAACTAAACTTAAACAATGTGCAACCCAAAACACATTCACACATCTGAAATATGTTCTCCTACCCATCGTAAACTGCTGCATATTTACAGATAAAGCACATTTTTTGTATTTCACTTCAACCGTACAGCGGACTTATACCCTTTTTTTTACTCCCACAAATATCAACTTCGCGCCATGCTAAAGTACGCACACTGCTCAGGCGTACGCGCGCAATGTAAATGCCTACCAATAATTTACGCCTCCCCAAACGAGTGTTTTTGTCTTGCACATTTCTTTGTCCTTTAACTACATCTAACCACAAATCTGTGCTTCCGTGCAAGCAAAAGCATAATGCTCGAACACTCCGTCACCGTAACGGCGCTCGATTAAGGATGGTAAAAGAAAAATGTTTCGCAGACTTCCCTGTGCTCGACGGTAACGCGGGTTGCGTGACGTAAAACGAGAGAAGCGCGGATTAGAAGAGTGTCCTCCCGGCAGTGAATGTCACGCGATCGACGAAAGGGGAAGCAAAAATATGAAATTCCATTAAATTTAGATTATGACATCACTTAATATTTCCAGATAATGATATTTTACGATACACCATTAATGACTCGACGCGTTTTGCTTCTACTATTTTATTCTATCCTTCGCATTGGTGTTGCTGCCCTTTCTTTGCAGCACGACGAACGATAGGCTGCCGGATGCAAGTGCCGCTCGAAAGATATTCAACCCACTGGGAAGCACTTCCGTGGCCCAGGAAGCACTTCCCTTTACATGACCCAGCTCCGTACATACGAACGTGCCCACGCGAAGTGGGCTCACATCATTCCGAACAACTTCCGTCTTCCGGTTTCGATTGCGGCGACGAAGACCCGGCTACCCGGAACATATTGACTTTTATTAACGCTGTCACTGGCAGACGGCAGAGACTCTACGTCAAGTGACACCTCCGGGAGCAGGCCAAAGCTTAATAATCGCTCCCGATCGGTTTTCACATCGGCATGCGTCGTTTGACACTTTCATGCACGGTGCCACGGTCCGCCCGTGTGCCGTTTCTTTTATCAGCAAACGACCCGTAAAGAAGTTCTTACATCATCCAATGCTTGATGGTGGTGTTTGTTGAGGGTTATGCGCTGGATCCGAGGGTTTGGAAAATGAGATTTTCTTCTTTCTGCTCTCGAGATATCTATCATTGCTTTTTATTCGTCACCTTCCATAGGTGTAAGATAAAATCGGGAACGCTCTTTAGCATCCTGACCTGTCGGAGCGCATGTTGATGAGGGTCCTCAGGAAGTGACCGACACTCCCATCTTCATGAGGCAAGTATCTAACGACTACAGTACTTTGTCATCTTTAAAGTCGCAATCGTAGCTTTGATTAAAAACTACTTCACAAGAGAATTCGTTAGAAATATTCTGCACTGAATAGAATGTTTAATCGATTTTCCTAGCCTCATGTACCGTCGAATAGCCTCTGGATATCGATTAAACTTGGGCACCAAGATACGACTCAAAGCCGCTTGTGATTCAATGGCAAAATAAATGAGGCTATCAATCAGTTTTGCACACTTCTGAATGGTTTGTTCGGATTTGCTTACATCAACCCATAATTAACCCATGAAGTTCACGTTTTACTCATTAATAAGCAATATTCATGCTTGATGAAAAGAAGAGCCAGTGCACTAGAACTTGAAATTTATTCATGTTTCACAGTTAATCTCTGGTATATATTTTTTCGTAGGGACACTACACGATACCCAATACTTGCATTACGTGTTCTTTGAACTAACCTTTGAATTTTTCTTTATTATGATTTTCCTCCTAATTATTGAACCGTCTATCAAATTAAATCGGAAATCCATATAGACAAACAATGACGGAAAATCCCGGATAAAATTATTTTGATCACTGGGAAAAATGAGAGGAAGCTGGAAGTTAATAAACATCATGAAGCATAAGCGCATGAATAACAAAAGATCACAAACTTCAATCCATCCATATTATTCTTTGGATAAAATAATAATAAACTGCTTGTGTTAATTAACCGTTTTGTATTACGTCACATAATCTCAACACATCTCGACTGCATAATCTTAATATGTATTGAAATGTGTCCTACAAAGAGAGTACTGCAACCTCGTAATCCATGAATGACCAGAAAAGATAATGGAAGGAGAGAAACAGAAATAGATAGAGAGAGTAAGAGATAAGGAGAAAAAAGGTTAATAAGTGACGCGCGGCGTCACGAAGGACAGGATTCGCAAACTGACGATCAAAGCGGAAGAAACTGTATACCAATTATCATTTAATTGCAATCATTATTTTATTAAATCAATATTTCTAACAAATTTTTCCCTACATAAATAAATAAATGTATAAATAAACAAATATATAAATAAATAAATTAGGTAATACATAAATACATAAGTAAGTAAATTTATTAATTAATTACTTAATTAATAAACAAATAAATAAATAAATAACTGTAGCTTATCGCCAGAGTTGTCAAAAGTCCAAGACCTCAAGGATTTATGGAACGAAAGAGAAACCAAAACTTAAGTGCCTTTTCACCCCTCAGTATGTTAAGAAGCGAATGTCAGCAGGATGATGTTTCGAACAATGAGGTCATGACCATTTTATAACTCAGTAGGAAACCCTAAAGTTAAAGAAGAATAGATACCATCGCACATAAATACTGCAAAGCCTCTAGATAATCTCCATTACCTCCTCCAATCACGTATGTCTAATACTCAACGTGTTACATTGAAGCTAACCAAAAGCTATCATAAAATTTAATATGTTTGATCAATCAGTATTGAAATGATTGTCTTTAGCACCGGTGTGTCTATTCCTACCTGTTGGCATAGCTCACATCATATCGATCCAATTATTCAACATTATTAACCCAAAGCTGCAAGAAAAAAACGCCATACCTTCAGCACCATCCATTGTTACCATCCTCATTAAGCATCCACACTGTACTATTTTAACAGCAAGAAGATATTCTTCTCTGTTTACAACAGTTCAAACACGTTTCATGCATTAAACAAACGAACCGCCCCCAGGTCAGGACCTGCAGGTTACGCGCAGTCCATTCTGCGTCAAATTAGTGCCCGAAAATTTATTGTTCCGTGTTTCCCTGCCATCCAATCACCCGGTCTGAATCGCACGCACACCAACGGATCGTCGGTTGGGAAAAGCACATCGAACGGTGTACCGATCCGTTTGTGAGTGCGATAATGACGCTGGCGAATAGTGCGATCCGGTCCTGAATGAATAACATCCTGCACGCGTCCAAGTTTCGCTTCCCGCAAAACAACAATGGACAAAGGTGCTTTGGCACCGTAAAAACACACTCATATACACATTTCCTCGGTTCGTACCCGGAAGACAAAGAAAAGCTTCGATAATTACGATTGACACTTCATAAAGTATTCAACGGTATGGCACGCTTTTTTTCTCCCAACGTTGTGGAGTTGTGTGGCGCGGAGTTACGGTAGCCTCGAAAGGTCCTGCAGCGGTTCCGGTGGTTCGATGAAGGGCTTTGATATTGTATCCGAAGCACTCGATGCGAGGGTCGGGCGTAGGAAATTCCTCTGCTTGAAGCATCCTTTCGGCAGGATCGGCATTGGGACAATGGTACTTGCACCCACAAGAATGTGTCCTTGTGATGTCCTGTGAGCCTTTCACCCACTGCAGACATTTCGGTCCTTACTTTGCTCCACTAGGAATGGCCGTGAAACAACCGAATGAGTGCCATAGACTCAGCGATTTAATGCACGTCCAATTAGATAAGCACGTTCCGGGTGAGGCTCATTTACCGTGCCGAACGGGTACAATTTACACGGATTGCACACTTCCAGCGTTCGAAGACCAATTTCCGCAAATGAGCGCTCGTCACGATCGTACATCGGGAATGGCCTGTCCTTCCGCCTTTTTAACGTATCGTATCATTTTTCTTCCCACACCACACGTTTGTGCATTGATTATGCGGCTGTAACAAACATCCAGCGTCGATGGGCCAACGATGCAGTGATACGCCGGCACCGGCTAGAAGTACCGAACAGAACCATTTCGACATGCCTCACACCCGCAAAGCGCTCACCCATCAGCCGAACAAACATTCTCGACTCGTTCTTTCCATTCGCGTCACGTCTGGATCGATTGGTGTTGAGGTGGAGTAACGGCGCGTCCTCCTTCGCTGCTGTTTCGTGCCTGTGCCCGGGGGTCGCACACGTGTGAACGCTTGGCAAATGGCAGCTGCAGCTTCCTGCGATCCAGCCGAGTAACCGGTTGCGATTGTGTTTGAAATCAAATTAAATTGCTCTTTCTGCTATCGGCCGGTTGGGACCATCCATGCCGTGGCGTTCCGTTCGCAAACGGACAAAAAAAAGCACGATTTTTTCCTCTCGACGAACTTTGTAAGCTACGCTAGCAAAGATGCCCCAAAGTCAGCGCAGATGCTCATCTCATCGAGCCAGAGGTGGCCTACCATACGCAACGGTATCAACCGGATCCGACAGAAACGAAATCAAAAACCGTTTGACGTACACCCTACACCGGAACAACACTCACCACCGTTGCAGTGACATTTGGTGCTGAATCATGAAAAAATAGGTGTGGAAGTGAGGTTAGGTTTTTTTACTTCCATTAACCATGACTACCAACGAACGTACCTCCCGGAAGGTACGTCTTCTTACCAGATGGTTCTAGCGGGGAGATAGTTGCGATGTAACGAATATAGCACCGACCAAACGACAAGCTTGCTCAGTGGCATGCACGGGAAAATGGTAAATAGACTAAGTGCTGATTGCTGACATTTTACATTTTCGAACCAATCTCAGCACCCATTGTAGGCAGGTGTTGAGCGTGCTACATTTATTCTTGATTCTCAGGTGGTCTAGGTTAATCGGAAGTGGTGCATGAAACCCAGACAAACTACCAGAATAACAAAAGCAACCGGTAATCAAATAAACACTAGAAAAAAGTAATGTAAGTATAAAGAGCAAGAACTCTTCTACAATCCATTCTTTATATATATAATTTGAACAAATCGTACCAATATCTCCAAGAATCCAAGATTTACCTTCAGGTATACAAAATTCAGAAAGGGATTTCTAGTGAAAAAAATATAGTGAGCTTAAAATTATCCAAACATACCGGAAAATGAAAGAATATAACTCGTAGTTAGTAGTGTTAACTACGTAGAAAGTATAACAAAATAGTGCTTTTAACACTTCGATGATCTAAAAAGGAGATTGATATAAAGTAAACATACAAAACATCATAAACAGCATAATGTTGCGTTAACACGTTATTCTAGGACGCAATATATCATAATTGCAATATCTGCAAACGATTAACATAAAACTATTGGAGTTCAATCAATTTAAAAATAGTATGCAAGAACTTGTCACTGTCTTGTTGTTCTTCAAAGAGTATCTAATAAAAACCCCTGATATATGCTAGCAATTCTGCATGAAGTTACTTGTTTTTGAAAAATCTTGTTCGAATGCTAAATTTTTACTTTTTCGGATCAAGTAAAGTTTGTAGAATTCTTATGTCTAAACATTTATTTTATGTTTTATATTGATAAGTTCATCAAATAATACAACATAAATATTACCCTAAAACATCAAATTTGAAAACTTTAATTATTTATTTTTTTTCAAACGTTAGAACGGCCAGGCCGTATACCTTTAAACATTTAATAACATTTAATAACCGTATAATACTTTAAACATTTTATAAAAATCTATCACAATTAACTTCAAACTCCCATAAAGCTAACGTAAACATAACAATGTTTCTTATAAAAAATACTTCACGAACTATACAAGCACACGACCAAACAACGCTCACTTCCGTACCACACTGATCCACTAGATATCCGAGTACAATAACTACCATCAGCACTTAAGTTTGCCGTTTGCTGAAGATATTAGCCTGCACAAACCTTCCCCGGGCCTTGCCCGACCACCACCTGCACTCAGCATGTGTCGTGGCACCGTATCCGACGCAATGGCATATGTTAATCCAATGTCATTGTATCCACTTTCGAGAGCAGCTTCGAGTGTTGCAAGCACTGCTGCAGCGGGCTATCGCCACTATCGCTCTGCTGCGGTGATCTTGTGCAAACGTACCGTGGTGGTCAGGGCCAGTAACCACAACAACCACGAACGGTACGGTGAGCTGCACTGTCGGGCGATCTGCCGCACCGAAAGCTCGCCGCGAAGTTGGTGCCGGCCCCGTGAAGTTTGTTATCATCGTTGGAGCAATTCAACAAACGTAATACAGCATCACTACGCTCCTTCATTACGGCGGCTGATAGCAAACAGTGCACTGCTCAACAACCTTCCGAGCGCCTCGGCAAACTGGAGGAACCGGGATGAACTCGATAGCAAAACTGCACATTAAGCGCAACTCGTTATCCCAGGACAAGTAAACCCAACCAAACGGTTCGCTGTGCTCCCGGTGCCCCCAGCAGGGTCTGGTAGGATGTGCGCACAAGAAACGGGAAATTTATCGACAAATCAACTTGCATACATAATCGATAAATGGTATGCAGTGGCGTGTCTCCCCGTAACGTTGATAGAAACTGTTAACGAACTTTTCGGCTGACAACCATGAATATCATCACTGACGGATTATCTACACCACACCACGCATGCACATCGTACCTACATCGATCAGCGAGTCGACAAGCATCTTTCGATATGATAATGCCAACCCGTTCTCTTTGCGTACTGCCAACCCGTATTGTACTGTGTGTAACGATCCTTTTCTAAAAATAAATAATCCCACCCCGCCCCGGTCTGCATATTCTGTATCCATTATTCTTTACCGGTGTAAATTATGCAACTCTTTCCCGTTCCCTAGGTTAAAGGCCGATAAATCACACAATAAAAAGAGGGATACACACAGCCAACGCACACCGTGACGTGAGCGTGTTGCAGGCACAAAATGTACCACCCACCCATTTGAATGTGATTATGTTTGCAATACCGTGGAATTATTTGTTTTTATTTCTCGAGTGAAAGATAAACGCAACGTCAACGCAACAGCAATCCCATCAATATGTTAACTATTTCCGTGACTGGGTGGGCAATGAATTTTAAATAAAATTACTGTACATTGTTCTACTTTATTTGCTGTCACTGATTTGTGTCGCGGGTCTGTAGTGCATCATCCGATATGTATTATTACGTTTCTGATAAAAAAATAAAACTAAAGAGGTGGACATAAAAAAACTGTTAATGTCGATAATATGTTTATAATAAAAAATATAGAAAAAAGTTTACTAGAATTGCAATCGGATCATTGATTCGACACTCCAATGTTCTGATGCATTCCTACTCCATTCGTTGCTGAATGCTGGGAATTGTAGATCTAAAATCACTGCTCTCACATAAGCAAGCTATTTTCATCGCTAAGATTCTCCTCAACAATATTGATGCCCCATCCTTACTATCTATGCTTAGCCTATATGTTCCTTGTCGTCGTCTCCGTTCCCGTCTTCCTTTATTCATTCCAGCGCGCCTTACCTCTTACGGCCAAAATGATCCTTTTCTGCGAGCTATCTAAATCTAAATCTCTAAATCTTTTAACTGCGTTTTTTATCATTTCGATTATAACATCTCGGTAATTGCCGGTATTTTTGCCGTCTAATTAATGACTCCTTGTAATCCGCTAAGTTTAGTTTGTTTCCTCATCCTCCTCCTCTGACGCGTTATTAGATTTAAGATTAGACTATAAGATTCCTTTTGTTAAGCCTTATGGGCGGACAAATTATTTTCCGTAAAATAATAAATAATAAACAAATAAGTGCCGTCTGTAAAGTACTGGAACTTATCATACATGGGACATTATTAGACGCATCCGCAAGCTATATTAATGCCGAACTACGAGGATTCAGTTTGTTGTGGATGAGATGTTGTTTCTGAATGTACAAGCTGCATGGATCAGGGCCTGCAAGTAGATTGCATTTACACGGATTGCAAGGCAGCCTCAGACAATAGCTCCGCGCATACCTCTTCGACCGCCCGTATCAGGTGAAGGTTTTGAATGTGATATCGAAGACTCAAACAGCTTCGTGTGTTTGGAGCTATTTGAGCGAAATAAATCCGAGTTTTTGAGTCAGTATGTAATCCTGTATGAGTCTTGGCTCTTCCACTTCACTCCAAAGTCTAATAGACAGTCATCTGAGTGGACTGGACGCGATGATCCTGCTCCAAAGCGGGGGAAAACGCAACAATCAGCTGGCAAGTTTGTGGAGTCAGTTTTTTCTGGGATTCGCAAAGAATAATCTTCATCGACTATCCTGAGAAAGGAAAAACCACTAACAGCGACTTCTATATCAAGTTATTGGAGAATTTGAAAGACGAAATCGCAAAAAAATGGCCACATTTGAAAAATAAAAAGTTTTGTTTCATTCAGACAACGCAGCGTGCCACAAATCAGTGAAAACAATGGCCACCCACCGTATTTCCCAGATCTGACTCTCAGCGACTATTTCCTTTTCCCAGATTTCAGAAGCATGCACACTGGGAAGAAATTTTCGTCGGATGAAGAGGTGATCGCCGAAACTGAGGTCTTTTTTGAGACAACGTACTACTAGCAAAATGGTATCAAAAATTGAGAAACCGATAAAATCGTTACATTACCCTTGAAGGAATGTGTGTTGAATTAAAAAAAAAAATTTGCAAATTATTAATAATTTATTTTGCTTCATTTTTTTTTTGTTTTACTATCATAGGCCAAACAGTTATCAGCCCACCTGTTACTTCCTGATAATCGCTACATGATGTACGCTGACGATAGTAAAATGTTTAGGCGCGTAAAGACCCGTAAAGACTGCGTAAGCTTGCAAAATGAGGTGAAAAATGTGGTCTCTATGCGTTGATAAATGTTATGTTGTGTCCTACGCACATACGACGAAACCGCTTAAGTACATGGATTTTTAAAACAAGACCTGTATCGGTAGAGCCGAAAGTGTGCGTGATCTCGGAATGCTATTAGATTCGAAACTAGATTTTTGGCTACAATACGAGTATGTAATAGGACGAGCATTGTCAAGGGATTTTGACGACCCACTGCGCTTAAAATCTTTGTTCTGTGGTACTAGAGTACGGCTCAAAAGCGTCCATGCGTTCTACGCCTGGATCAGTAGAATCGAGGCTGTTCAAAAAAGCCTACTAGATATGCCATTTGTCGGTTTCATTGACATGGCAGAAACAACCTGCCACCTTATCCCGCACGCTGTGAACTTCTGGGTCTAGAGATTTTAGGAACTGGACGAAGAAATGTCTGATGATAAGACAGTGTAACAAGTTTCAAACTATTTTAACTACAACCTTTAAAAATAGACTTTTCAGAATTTAAGAAAGTTTTTAAGTCTATAAGTTGTTTGTCTATACGGTGGAAGGGTAAAATAAACGATTAAATTGATGTAATTAAAAAAAATGATAAACTATAAAAAATTAGAAATACTAAAACTAAGCCCTCCAATTGACTGGTTAGTTCAAAACTTTTAATAACAAATTACGTCCAATGAACGAAACGATTGAATTATTTCCGACCGATTGTATCAACAGCAACCAATAATCGAGAACCAAACCAACCGACCATCCGTCCGTTGATAAATAATCCTTAACCACTGTAATGAGCTCGTAAATATAATTTCAAATTACATTTTAGCCAATAACACTGCTCCCACACCAATAATGGGCGACTAATATTTGTGTGGCTTTCAGCACCGCACCAACCGAAAGCAAGTGTGCTTTGCTGGCCACAACGATACCGTATCACTACCAGCGCTCTAAAGCTATTGCAAGCCTCACCGGTACACCTGCCACAATATTGCTGCTATCCAGAGCGATCGTTGAGGTGATACATATTTGCTTCATGAAGTGGAGAGTTTAATTATGTCCAAATTTTCGAATCATCATTCTGACACGCGCGGCTACACATTATTGACCCATGCTATTGGAGGGTACAAAATCGAACCACTCAATGATTTTGGAGGTGTATGGTGGCTGAAATGAAGCATTAATTTACGGCCCGACCTGCCGGAATCACACCCGTTTAGCGCTACTTCTGTGAGTTCAAACCTTTAATTGATGACAGTTGGTCGAAAGCCTATGAAACGTCTTTATGGTCGTAGTATTGTGTCCAACAATGAGTGCTTTAAGTCGTAGGGATAATATTCCGATCATCGTCAGTAATATTCCATCAGTAAATTTTGTAAAGAATTGAGATTCACTTCCATATACAGGCAGTCCCCGAGATACGCGGTTCCACTTATACGCAGATTCGGAGATATGCGGTTTTTGGAAATTTTACAGCTGAGCTAGTTTATAGCTCAAAATTTAAGCAAAATGGTGAAAAATTGGTAGAAAATATCTTTTATGTCACATAAAACATTTCTTTCTTACTTATTTTAATGTAATCTTTCTAAAAATCGTCTGCTACGCTGCATAAATAAAATGCAGAGAAGGAAGTCGACTCTGTGACTTTGATGTATAAACGATATTGCTCCAGGATTCGACTTACGCGGAAATTCGAGTTTCGCGGATTTTTCCCGGGTTATAGCGGTCCGCTATAATAGCGTATCTCGGGAACTACCTGTATTTATATATTTTTGGATAAGTAATTTGATAACATTCCAATTAGTTGTATCAGAACCCTTTGCTTTATTCAGCTATGTAATCCAACAGAAATTCAGTTTGTTACTCATGCTACGAATAAAATGCTGGCATCACCTTACAATTAAGAGCCTCTTCTAATCTATTGATGTTATGAGCTTTAGATTGAGAAATTTTATTTTTGTTTCACCTGCAGCGTACTATTAATTGTATAATTATTATAATCACTATCTACACAATAGCATTTGTTTGCCGTCAGTCAACAATTAGCACACGGTGAAGCATCCACCCGTGCTTTCATATTTTATCGTTCAATGTTGTAGCCAGTGCCATACACCTTTTCTACACTGCAGCACACGCGTTCTGCGCGTACAGCAATCGGAATCCTCGATTCGCCACGTCCGGTGTTTCGTTGCCGTTGGTCACCGTGTACACGACGAAAGGTCGTGCGCTTGCTGTGGAAGAAGAGGGAACTGAAACGCTCAACGTTTGGATGCGACGAATTATGGCACCGACATCAACACTTACTCGTTACGCCTGGAAAACCAAGACCGCAGAATCGATCCGAGGTTAAACCGGAGGGATTCGGTATGACAACGAAATCCGTCGTACAGGCTGCTCCGGTCATGCTCAACATGGCCATACCCAGCAGGGCCGGATCGACGGCAATTGCATCACCGGACAGCGTAAAAGCGTACCGATCGTTTGAAGGCTAGAAAAAAAGCCCATAAACCAATATTCCAAATGAGCTCCTAAGGAAGACATTTCTTTCCCGTCAAGAAATCGGAATTCTTACCAGCGAGTACGTAATGGAGCATCGAGCCGCTGCAGGACGTATGCAAATACCGTAGTTCGTATTGGCTAGCTGTCGACTGCCTCGTGCACTGACCGTATTCAGCGCTGGATTTTCTCCGAGCCCATAGTTAAGGCTGCTGATCTCACCGCTCTCGTCCGTGTAATACTGTAAACATCCAACCGGCGCCCGTTCTGCGCTGGCACACGCTATCTGTGACAATTCTATGTTCCACAGGCGGTTGAACGATATGTCCCCGTTGGTGGCGATACGCAGCGAAATGGGACCACTTCCGACAAAGTTCACGTACAGATGTTGGCCCGTGTTTTCACCGCAGATCGGTACGACCGAGGGACTTGCACCGACGATCGTCAAACGATCGGTATTGCAGGACCCATCACCGGTCGGTTGTTCGAGCGTCAGTGAACGGAAGTCGATGCGAAGCTGACAGATCCCACTGGAAGGTGTGATTGTGAATGAACAGCTGAAATTGACGAGGGGCACGAGTTAAACACACATTCTCGATAGTATTCAGCAAGCTTCTTACGTTCCACCGCCGTTGTATGGTCCCGGGAAACCCGAGTTCGTAAAGTATGTGCTATTAAGGTTGGTAGAACCCCCGCAGGTTTTCGTATCTGTTTCCAAAGAAATAAAAACCCACATCATCAAACGATGGTCCACAATCACAACATTCCCCCCCAATGGGGCCACATTTTCGTACTCACACACACAGCATACGGCCTGGTTGGTACGGGTGCTGCACGAACCGGACGACAAACCGCCATTGTCTTTGCACTCGCCCGCAATCAAACAGGTACCGGATAGGCCCGAGGGTGATGTGCACGGAACGTTCGCAATACGGCCAATCGTGTAGAAGGGAAAAACTGCATGCAACCGAAGAAAAGAAAAAAAAACAAACAAATATACAGCCACAACCACAAACCAAAGAATTAGTCAATTTTTCCACTGGTCAAATGGTTCTCGCCACATGTGGTGTTTCGTTATGCACCAACTATCGGAACTTTTGTGCATTTCTATTCCATGAAATATTTCAACCCTTATCTGCAACACCGTAAAACAACTTCGTCCCACCGGACGGCAATGATAAAGTGGGTTGTTTCAATGAAGCGGACATTGCATTCTAGGTTGATGGGCAAATAGAACGAATAAATAATAACAAGCAAAATATACGTTTTAGTTTTATGATGTTTAGTACGGTAGAGTGAACTATTACGGCACGTGCTTCGCCGTGACAGGTCGGTAAAAAAATCTCAACATTACTGATCTCATGTATGCCAGTTATGTTATGAAACGAGTTAGTTTTAATTAAGTTAATAAATAAATGCTTAAAGGTTTGACTGTTTTTCGTCCATTTGTTTTTGATTCACAAATACCAGGAAACGATAGGAATTGGCAGAACTATAGTTCAAAAATATTAATATTATTAATTCGTTATTTTTATAAAACAAAGAATAATTTTGAAATAAAGGCTAACCAAACTATTCGTAGACTATGACCGCATACACAAACCAAAAGAGCAATTTCTCTCACAGCAGTAAAAAGAAAGAAAGAACAGAGTAAATCCTAGAATGCGAACAAAACCGATCATGTGCCATTCATTAATTAGTGCAGCTCGAACATAATTTCACCATCCTGCAGTTCATGTGAATTGATTCCCGTTCCTCTGACCTATTCGACACGTAAACATTTTCCACTTCAAGCATGACTCGTACCGTACTCGTAAATCTCACACCTAACCGATAAAATAAAAAGTAGTACACCATGTTTCTATCGCTGTCGCCAATTTTCCCCATTTTCGCTACACACACATTATTTTTGCCATTTTTTTTTGACACCGATTTGTGTCACAGCGCGACCACTTTTCATCACCAGCGTCAGTAACTCACATCTTCCACTACGCTGCGCCGTGTGCGATACTTCCAGCTCATTTTCGCCTTTGATTAACGTTGCATTCGGTAGCTGATGTGTGTAGCAGCTGCAGCCGTGCAGTACACTAAAACATAAAAGCACTGACCACCAATCCATTGCACAGCGAGATTACTAAAGTGTTTTAAGCAGTTTTTAGTAGCAAACGAATCAAATTTGTGCGACAGCTTCCGCTGTTACCGGAACGTAACCACCTTTGCCGATCCAGAACGATCGCAAGACTACGGCGACATATTGTTGCACGGACCTTGTCTAGCCTATCGTTCCGCTCTGGAAAAAGGTGATAATTCCCATTCCCGGTGCGTGTGAAACGTGTGTACGTTCAGGTCAGTTGCTTCTGGGCATCACTTGCGAACGCAGCAACTCTGTCGGTTCTTTTTTCCAGTTATGAAGATGTTCGGATTGTTGAATGCACGGGCAGTTTCAATGCTTCGGTGGAAAGGGACGCCGGTAGAACACGGCAACGCATGACTGGGTGTGATGCTGACTGCTTAAACTTTCTTTTTTCACGCGTCCGAACAGAGAGTGAAAACGCGCCGGGAGGTGTCTTGGTATTTGCACGATCGATTAGCTAAACTGCGACGATGCTCTTGCTGCGGCTACTGGACCACATCGAATGTGTGCCACCTAACCTAGATTTGCCAGGGTTCATGATCTACAGCACCGCATACGTCATAAAGGCGACTCAATGACGTTCAATTGCATCTGGCACGGGTGTAGGTTGTTTTGGAGTTTCAGCTCAGAAGGAATTGTATCATGCAGTTAATTCTCATTGCGCGATCTGTTACACTGGGCTTTGAAACCGTACATTTCTGCCAAAGGTACGAAAGAAAAGAAAAGAATAATGCAAAGAGAATAATGTTTCAATATTGAACAGAATATGTTTCAAAATTTTAATTTTCACTTTAATTATAATATGATTTCTCTTTGAATTTAACGATTTTTTCTATTATCTTGCATCTCAAATACTAAAAGTTACATTAAGTTACAAAATTGAAATAGAAAAGAACCTTTCAAAAAGTCGATTGTTCAAATCCGGGAAGCTGGGAGTCCACAAAGTTTGGCTCAAGTCAGTTAAATCTTTCCGAAATCCGGGTTTGAACCAGATTTCCGTATGTTCTGGTGCACTGTTCCGTTGTAATACGTAGTGTTCAACTCCGTAGAGGTTTTGAAAGTAGGACTTACACACAAAAACTAAGTGTAAAAGATTGCCGCAATTAGTGATGGGATGGAGCCACATTTGGGGACTGTCTCCCAAATCATCATGGACGATATATTTGGGATGTAACATGTTTATGGCGGATTCAGTAATTCTGAGCTATGTTGCAGTCTGCCAATTTCAAATATTCAAAACACTATGCACATTTCAAAGTAAATATGTGTAGCTAAAACTACCAATTTCCATACAAAATAAATACACGGTAATGATGCATACTTGACGACGATAATGTGCATTTGTACTTATTGAAAAGAGTACAATCATTTCCCGAGTTACGCGACACTCCAATTACGCGAATTGGAGATCCGCGAATCTCACAATTTTGACAGTTCTTGTAATGTTGTATGCAGAATTGAATTTTTTATTTGTCAAATTTCAAATATTCCCCACAATTCGTTATGTTTGAATAGTACAAATAATAATTTTGGTAACAAGTTGCTTTAATTGTCGAAATATATGTAAAAATATCAATTATTAATGTGACTCATAGCGCATAACCGAATTCTGAATACTAAATAAAAACGATATTATAAAGCGAATTCGAGTTACGCGAATTTCTCTGGTACGCATTATTCGTGTAACTCGGAAAAGACTGTACTTTAAAAATTTCAACTGTTCCTTATCTTATATCTCTTACTATCAAATCTCTAATGACAACTTATATATTCCGATCGATGTATTGTTATCTAAGCGTGTAATAATAATAAGAGTATGCATAAAAATATCTCCAATACATTAAAATATTAAACTTTGGCTTCCTAATAAACTCTTTCTAAAGGTTCGTTCTTCATTCTTTTGAATTATCAGAAGAGAGAATCTTCATAGAGAACACACATCGTTGCCACAAGGAAGCCTGCTCCAGCAGGAACCACCATAGTAAGGAAACTGTCCGATTCGCCGAAGCGTCTACGAACTAACAACTCCCCAAGCCTCAGAAACCTTTGTCGAATGGCCCGTTAGTATATTTACGTCAGCGATAGGCCACCTGGGTACATTTTTCTTAGCAGCTAACAAAACCCTCACGGCGCCGCGCGATGATCATTGGTTAAATGTCAGGCGTTCGAGATGATCACGGAATCCACCCAGCCAGTCACCAGAGGCAACCACCTTGCTACTTCAGCCAACTCCCCTCGTGATCGGCAAAGTATGGTCCGCGTACAGACTAAAGGATGAAGGTGGCTGCTCCTCCATGCTTCCTCATAGTCACCCTTCGCGCACTCTACCTCATGAGTCTGTTGCTGCAGTGGCTGTTTTTCCCACGAGGCGCACCCCTACAGCGGGGCATACCACGGTGTCTACGAACCGAAATTTGGTGTACCTGCGACCACCCGTTATGTGTACTAGGAATACTGTGTGGAGCTAACGGTGAAGACTTTGGATAGTCAAACTAAAGGGAGCAATAAGAGGGTCACCTAATCTTTGTCTCATCGTCATTCGTCTCATCTTTGTTAGCTTAGCCATAACACGTTGATCTTAAGCCCACCACAGATAGCTGGAGATACAGCGCATAGATACAGCGTACACATATGGCACCGCGCTGATCCCCAATCTTCGCACGTCGCTTCATGCAAATCAAAATCGTAGTTGTATGGGCGAGACTCCAGATAACTAGTCCATAAAGAGAACTAGCTGACCAGATGCTGTAGATACGGCGGATTGGCACAACTTGTGCGTCGCACTTATCTTTCAGTGTTTGCATTGGTGTCGCATGACTGCGGAGGTGGTGCGCAGTAAATAGCGTTCAGAACTACTAGTCCCATGAATTGCAAGTTTCTGCCTCGGCTGGAGCTATAACATGGCCTACTTATAGTGGTTGGATGATGAGGGGCCGGGCCGGATTTAACCAGTTCCCGATACCCTAAACGGTAACCACTATTTCAGCCCCTCCGAATTTGCAGGGCACAACGGATTTTAGAGTTGACCGGAGGTGATTTAACTGCACTCTCCAGTTCCTACATTGCGCGGCCCTGCTGGAGACACTGCGAATATTAGGATTGACCTTCCGGTGTTTTGACATTCACTTTCCGGTTCCTACATCTCGCACATCTCGGTTACTACGGTCATCGCAGACACAACGGATTTTAAGGTTAACCGTTTGTGGCCTACCTCCACTTCAGGTTCCTACATCTCGCGGCCTCAAGCCTTTCCAACTTAGTTAAACCATTTTGGGCTAGTGAGGTCCAGTATGTCCTTATCCAGCAGCGCCACAAGAAGACGTGTTAGGTATCAGATGGCACGAGCAATTCACCGAGGGGGGTTTGGAAGGCCCTCCCTCCTGCCACTCAAGGACCTTATATGGGCAATGGTTGTAGCACAGATTGCCTTCTACAAACCTCCAATAAACTCACTCCCTCGTCAATGTTATTCGACTTATCTTTATATCTTCCAGCTCATTGGACACCGTAATCTAAAAGCATTCCGAACCTTTCAACACATTTTCATTCAATTATGGTCGCTTCTGAAAAGCAATGTTTTTGCAAACGTTCCATTTTATCAACGATAAGCGATGTGAGATAAACGCCTTATTCTGCAGTACAAATATAACTTCGAACCACAAAGCAGTGGGGCAAGCCTAACGAACACAAATACAAAAAAAGCATACTCAATGCATTTTTCTCACAAGTCATCACATTCAAACAACAGCGGCAACGTTTGGATAGTAAAAGGTAAAAAAAAACAAACCATTCACCTCGTACGCTTCCATTTGATGAGTTTGACTAGCAAGGAGAAGTATATTTCCGATCCTTGCTCAGCTGGTAAATAGCAGCACAAGAATGTGTCAAGAAAATGCCACATTATGTTTTTAAAACACTCCCTACTGCCCACAACGAATGCGATGCGATCCGCCCCAAACTCACCCACACACATGTACAGGCCACCCTACCAGCACGAACCAGGAAAACCAAAAAGGCATCAAATTTAGAAGTCAGCATAAACCTCCGCTTCTTTCACCGCCACCAGCACCACCGAGGCCACCACCTGGGGTGGGTTTATTTGTTTTGATCTTATACGCCATAAATATACTCTCACAATGGTGGTCTGGTGAAATACACTTACCTTGCCTAGTTATTCCTACCGCTACTGCTTGCCCACTACCCGGAAATTCTTGTTGCAAACACATACACAAATGCGTGTATGTGTGCCGCCGTTTCGTTTATGAAGCAAAAAAAAAATGAACGTAGGGACGCCGTGCGGATCCTGCTAATCCACTTGATGGGATTCTATATTTCATGGACGGATTGGCGGAGGGTTTTTATGGCGTGGTTCTTACGCTTGTATACACAGACCCAGCTCCTTTCACTTACTTACGGATGTTCTTAACCTTTCCCCATATTCTTCGCTCCGTTCCGTTCCACTCCGCCCGATGTAATGGGTGAAAGCTCAGTATGTGTTTTTTTTTTGTTTGTTGTTGTAAATTCACTCTCCCCGTCCGCTCCAGCCAACATCTTAAGATGGTTGAATGTGTTTTAAACGGGTTTTAGTGTTTATCTTGCCAGTCTCATAAATATTGCAAAATGGAAATTTAGGTGTTAAGCGGTTCACTCCGGGAAGAGATGAATCCGAAGCAACAGAGTGGAGAATCAAGAATTCTAAATCGCTGTATCGCGTTGTTTATCAAGCGCGATATATTATTGAAGTGTATCTAACTATTATAAATTGTTATTGTTTTCCGCATGTTTAATGACACAGATCGTTTTAAAATGATTATGGCTCAAGGATATCCAATGGTAGCGTGATAAACGTTTGGTTTCATGCACCACAGTCGCAGGAAACGGTTTAGTTATCTAAACACTTAACTTACCAATATCTTATTGAATGTGTTTTACTTATTTGTTAATGTTAATGTTTAACTTAATAAATTTAATTAATGTTTTGTCCCTTCACAAAATTTTCTCTTACTCCAACTACTTTCTCTTACTTACTTTTAATACTCTTATTTCCTTATTTACTACTCTCTTACTACTTTACTTATAACAGTTACCTTGATTTTTTTCCAGTTTATTGCATTTTTAGATAATTTAAAATACAATAAATAAATAAATAAATAAATAAATAAATAAATAAATAAATAAATAAATAAATAAATAAATAAATAAATAAATAAATAAATAAATCAATAAATAAATAAATAAATAAATAAATAAATAAATAAATAAATAAATAAATAAATAAATAAATAAATAAATAAATAAATAAATAAATAAATAAATAAATAAATAAATAAATAAATAAATAAATAAATAAATAAATAAATAAATAAACAAATAAATAAATAAATAAATAAATAAATTAATTAATAAATCTATAAATAACTAAATCAATCAATCAATAAATCAATAAATCAACAAATAAATAAATAGCATAGGATGAAAACATTCACTTTTGTACTTTATGGATCAAAGTGTATTGCTATTAGAAGGGAAAACCAGTCTTCATGTCATTGAGAATAAACTCGAAATCGTCAAGTTAATTACTGAAGTGCCTAAAATACAAACTTTCACTGACTGGAAGTTTTATTTGTGTAAAATTTCGATTCTATTTATTTTCAATCAATTCTTCCATTCCATCAATTTTTCATTCAAATTTTGTACCAACTGCACTATAATGCAAACAAAACTCCAAACCACTCACTCAGGGATTGTGACCCAATTAAAAAACTGTATGCTGACATGTTGTTTGTGTTTCTGGATATATCAACCAATCCAGTTCACTCGATTTGCAATGCACGTTTTTTGCATCAGTTTCAGTTTCCACTGACCCCATTTCGTGTAGACATGCAACAGCAAGGATAAAACTGTTTGACAAAAAGCATCCCCACCAGATAGGGTACATCTGCATACAGTGACACGCAGCACGCAACACAAGGTGTGGCGCTTCCGTTTGTATCATTCTTTCTCCTTCTCGCTTGGAAAATACGAATGACAATTCTCAATCACCTTACCCCATGCCATGCGAAACGTGCACGGACCGCCTCTTGGACTGTCACCGCAAGAGAGCACGACCAAAGCGACACCAGCGGCTTACCTTTCCACCGGATGACTTCGAAAGCCATTCAATTAAGCTAAATGTAATGAAAATGCTCTACCAAACTTGAGCCCGGTGCTTACTCTACTTAATTATATGCCATTTGGAATGTCCAGGGCCGTACGGTGGTGGCTGCTGGAAGAACTGTTGGGCACAGGGTACGACTAAGCTTGACAGAGGGACACTACCAATGGAACGGCGATTTCGAAGCACGAACCAATAGTGCCATTCAGATCTGTGCGAAGCTCGCACTTGAAAGCACACCGGATTTGTGCCTGATCCCGGTCTCAAGTCCTTGTCTCGAGCGAACTCAACCGACGAGCTGTGTGCAGTCGGCGGTACAAAAACGGTACAACAACATTCCTCCTGCAACGTACCACCGTTCGGTTCGGTTTGCTCGGTTTGGCTTTTCGGCGTGTGATTTTGTTGGCACATTTACACTCTAACACTTCGCACCGAGGAGAAGGATTTTGCGTGGCCGCCCCACTTGAAGCAGAATCGTTTCAGTAAATTAGAATCATGTTTGCCGAGCAACAATTACTCACGAAATCGTTCCCACCCACCACCAACCGACCGTACGACCGTTCACTTGGCCGAAGGATCAGTGCCAGGCTGAAGATACCAATATCATCGCATGGCACGATCGGACGAAATTATGTAATGATAATCTGCTTACAGAACGGCTACGAGCGGACGTGCGGAAAGAACAACACGGACAGAGGTGACATCTTTGGCGTGCCGAAAAGCACGGAATGACTCATAACACATTGCTGCCAGACGTTCATTTCGTCAAGCGCACGGATTACATCGCGCTTGTTTGCATATGCTCTCATGCGGACGGTTGGTAAAGTTTATCCGCTCGAGCTAGTCTCATCTTCCGAAGGAAAACACGTTCTACGCGTTCGGCCAAACAACATATCGCCATTGTTTGTATCGTTTCATCAACCGATTCGGGCCGCTTATCATTCCGGAGCGTACAATGGGCATCCTATCGTGCATACTGCTTTACGGGAAATTTATCTCAGTCGAAACAACACTTCGAATGAGTAGTTGATCGCATCCCAAGCTTCACTTTGTTTCATGGAGTAGTTTTTTTCTTCATTTTGCATAACAAATGGAACATGTGACATTTTTTTGTAAACATGCGACAGCTGGATGCAAAGTTGAATTCTGTTTCTGAATAATAGAAATAATTAAACTGAGAGAAGAAATAATTGTCATTATTTCTTAATTATTTATTAAATTCAACACATCGTTAGTAGCTCCGTGAAACGTTACCTCACAATACATAACAAAATTTCACACAATACCTATTCACACGCATAATACATTTGAATAACATTTTACGTAGACGGCCGCACAGAACGAGTCATAGGAACCAAAACAAGTACGGCATTCCTCTACGTCAAGTAGCATTCTAGTACGTAGCGATCTCACCGGGACATGCAGATTTAGTCGAGAGAGCAGCTCAGGCGAGTCGATCCGATTGTCAAGGAGTCCCAGACTCTGATGGATTAGTCATATCATGAGACCGACAACGGGAAACCACAGTCCTTAATTCTTTTTAAGTCGTCCACGTGGACGCAGAAGACGAGGTAGGCCGAAACTGGGATGAAGTGATGACGTTCATGCATTCGTCAAAAGGACCGAGATAATGGAATGGCAGGCGACGACAATCGGTTGTTAGCAGTTTATACTACTACTTCAGCAGTTCAATACAGCGTAGTGTTTGTAGCTCCTGATTGGTAAGTAATTTTGTAGAGCTATTGTCTATTATTCACATTTCTCGGAATCCTTAGCGATTTACAAAACCATCTTACGTAATACATAATATAACATTTAATTTACGGCATATCTATACCAAAGGATTACTATGTCCATAACTAATACTGGAACGCTCCTAACGAAATAAATACTCAATCGTAAAGTCCTATTTGGCACAAACAGCAGCAAATATCACTAGAAAGACAGTTTTACCATAAAGCAGCCGGAAAATCTCGTGGAAAACGGTTGAAGACCAAGCAGAAGACACCGTAGGTGGATTGCAGGCTGGACACAGTTTGCCCAGGGAAGAAGTCCTAGCTCGAAACATGACAACCTTCGTTGATTACTTTCCACACCGATTGTGATATCTCAGCGGAACTTATACTTAAGTTAGACAGTCGGCTTTCTGTCTTCTGTTCTGTTCTGCTTAAGAGAAGGTCCTTTATTTGACCAACGCTTGCGACTTATCCTTATCGCTTCTAACATCATACTGCCGAGCGAAGGACCCGCTCCCGTTTTTAAAACAGTTCGATTAGCGGTACTCTCCTGTATCGCCCCGCTGCCACCGCGATATTATAATTCGTCGCCTCTCACTCTCTCTATCTCTCTGCCTCGCTCTCTCTTGTTCCGATGATACGAAACACCGATGATGGTGCGGACTGAGAGGTGACACCAAACTACTCAACTATACTCCAATGATACAATGCACTGTTTTTAGGCAAATAGAATCCCGGAATACGCTACATGTCCTCATTAAAAGGCCTTGTGCCTGTTTTCATCTGGCAATTATATGTTCGGAATGATCGTGAAACGTTAGCGTTATCACATAGTGGTCTACTGACGTGATCTGCCTATCTTAGACGTAGTCTACTGTCTAAGATGGTTTGGTATTTATCCGGATATGGCTAAAGCAAGTTTCTTCCACATCAATTACCAAAAATCGTAAACAGTTGTTGAAGACGCTGAGACGCCGAGTATATTTGGCTGGTATGTTAGAATTCACAAAATTCTACGATATTAAAGTATCAGGAGTGCCTATTTCTTACAATTAACTGAGCGTACTTGTATTTTCTTCAAGAATACTATTCATCCTTTTTCGTTGGAATCCTCTAAAATCATCAACATTCTGTTTTTTCACATTTGATTCCAAAACACCGCATCTAGCCGAAATACTCCCAATTGAATAACAAGGTAGTTTTCCTAAAAAACTACGATAACTATCTTGATAAATTTTAGAAATGCACTCTTGTAGTTTTAGGGAAATTAAGCACCTGCATTTTACCAGTTAAGAAAACTTTAATAGACCTTCACTAAACATCTCAAATATTTGCACGATATTTCGAACAGTCTGCTCTAGTTAATGAAATTAACTCCCCCAGCACACTGGCTACTTAGATACTTAGATAGGTAGTTATGCCTAGTATGTCTTGTGTGTCTTATCTAAATCTCTCCTTATTCCCAACCTTATTCAATTAAAAAATAAAGCAAGCTCTCAAAGTTCGGTCAGATAACTTTTCATATTTTTTGTAACATGATTTATAAGAACATGTACGAACTAAATCGAACTTTAAGAAAGCACACGTAAATTAATCTCACCGTCAGTAAACCCTTTTCGCAAGCACTACAAGTTTACCAACCAACGCTTTTTGTAAACAGACCTGAAGGGTAACCTACAACACATAAAAGGCAAACATAATCATTCAGCTTGTATGAATTTACTATAGCGTCTTCTTGCTTCTACAAACTTCACTTCATTAATCATAAATACGATAAAAAAAACACTTTCAGTACCAGCCGTTTAATGACACAACTGATTCGAAATCAAAACTCAACGCCCTGAAAACTGACGATTCATAGTATTGTTTCGAAATGTGTTATAAATCCTTCGTGAACCTACGTCAACGGCATCCCACAATTATGGTAGTAACATTACGCAGGCAACCCACTTCAACCTAGAGACATTTTGAAAATATTGCTGTTGCTTTTCTACATTCCTGTTTTATTTTTTGCTACCTCCCGGTCTTGATTCGTTATGAATTGGCTCTTTTTTCTGTCTATGAATTTAAAAACAAACCCCATGCCCACGATCGTCAGGCGGGAATGATTAACCAAATTTGGATAATTAACGGAAACTCAATTAAAGAACCCCTGCTCGAACTTCCCAAAGAAGCAAAGTGTCTCCGTTCGTCGAAACAATGAGCATCATTATGAAAAATGCGTTTATTTCTTCTCGACTCTTCTACTTGCTGGTGCGTTTCTTTATCGTTTCGCTCGGTGCTGCCAAAAATAAATTGTAAATGGAATTTATGTACGGTAGAGCCAGAACGGAACGGAAAAGATAGAAGGTTTAAAAAGCAGCCTAAATAACTAACAAAAAACCGAATAACCTGCAACATGTTTACTTTCATACGATAACGAAAGAAAATGTAATGCCAGCAACGCAACAAGCGTTACGCGTTAATTGAGTTTACGCAAGTAGGTAAATTTGTTTCTGTTGTTTCTCACAATCCGATATGGTTATAGTTTAGCGAAATGGTTAATTTTTATTCTGATATTGTGCAGGTTCTGTGTTCGTGTAGTTTTTATTACATTTCAACTTGTTAATTTGTATATTTGCTGTACCATTTTGACATGATATAATAATTTTTAATACTAATGAGTTTTGCAGTTTATTAATGCACAAACAATTTTAATAACAACTAATAATTCTGAACCAATTAGGTAGTTTTTAGCATTAGTACCAATATTAGTTTGAGAGACATGTTTTAAATTTTGAGTTCATTATTAAAATAATTGCTCCTTAGTTGTTTAAAATGTAAACAAATTCCTATTTTTTAATCATAAAGAATGGCGAGCTCATGTTGCTTAAATTTTTCGCGATCTTAAACTAAAGTACAATTCACGTTAGAAACATTTACTTCCTCAAACAGTGACACCTTTTTCCTGTAGTACTGGGTGTAAAAATATTCCACTTTATTTAACGAAAATCTCAATCTTTCAAATCCAGTAAATATGATGCGAATAATGCCAAATTTATAAAACCCCCACTGACATTAACATCAACTTTTGCTAAATCTCCAAACCCCATGAAAAGAAATAACATCCAACTCATCGTTAATAATGATGACAAATGGCTAAATCAGTAAGCCAAAGTCAAACAAGGCACAAAGCATCTTCCTGTCTTAAGGCAATTTTCACCAATCCCCGTTATGCTGTTATACGCTGGAAACAACATTCTCGTTACAAAGCTAACAACAAAGAATGCTAATTTCTGACCAAATCTCTTTGAACGGTCAGTGATGGACGAATGTTGGGTAAACCCGCTATTGCTTTATTGACATTTCTGCTTTTTCTCGCTTCTAATTTTTCAAAATATCCAAGCTTTTCCTTGATGCTTTCCTTTAATGTTTTCTTGCTCTACCTAACGAGTTTGAAATAAGGTGTTTGGAGCCGTGAGCATGATTTGCCGTAAAGACAGTAAGACCCTGTGTGGCGTCTATGGGAGTAGCGCAAGAGTTTTTATTTCACTGATGTGATACGCTTTAATCCCAGATCACTCATTCTGGCCTGTTTTCAGCCCGGCCGGCTGAGGCTACTGTACGTCTTGTAAAGCCATCGCAGCGAAACGTTTATTTCAATCAACTCAACCGACCTCGGCCCATACAGCACGGTACCCATACAGCAACTCATCCGTTGGCAGACGGCCAGCGCACGATTTAAGGGCCAATTTGCCCAAACCACCCGCATTCAAGTGCGCCAACCTTTTTGTTTTTTTTGGCTGCTTGTCCGAGCTACGTAAAGCACTTTCTGCCGCAAAACTTCGCATGCCGGCTCACAGTAACAATGGCTTCCGGTTCGTAAAAAAAAACACGAGAAGGTGTAAATGGGGCCTTCCCGATGTGACCGAATGGAGGCGCCCGGTCACGTTCGGTGGTCGAGTCACGGACAGGATCAAAATCAGCTGTACCACGTTTCGTGCCGTGCGTCTGCCACCTGCCTGTCACCTTCCTACCCTGTTTCGCTCCTGTAATGGCACGTTCTCGCTTTCGGCTTGTAATCATGAAAATTAAATTTATTCAAATTAAGAGCCCTAAAGTTTGAGCCCCGGCCGGGACACCGCACCCGGCGTTAAACGTACGAGCATCAACCTGCGCTTCCTGCTCAAACCACCGAACCTTTGTTTCGGTTTTGTTTAAAGCCAAATTTGTCGTCCCCTTGCTTGAAAAAGTGCGCCATAAAAGCAAGGCCCGTTCGTCAGGTGTATCAGCCGGCGCGTTGCTTTCCTTGCCGCCGCCGTACGACCGTACAGATACCGTCTCGACCGGAAGCGGGGAGTCTAACTTTGAACGCCACGGTCATTACGCTCGTTGTCATTGTCGGCCATTGCCGAACGCACCGTAAAATGTCATCGCCGAAACCCAGAGCTTATTCCCACCGACGGGACCTTCCATACCATGGTCATGATCCGGCCACACCATGATGCTGCTGTGGGGGAGCAAAGTTTTCCATCGGAAAAGTCTATGCACAGGGGATGAAAAAAAACGCTCGCCTTTCGCCCTTTCGCTGCTCAGTTTCGCTGCGTTGCTCCTTTCGGGTGCGTTTGGTCCCATTTTTCTTCTATCCGCAGTACTTAAATAAACGTATTATGATTATGTTTCGGCTACATCAACAGCTGCATCGAAGTGAAAGTTTTCCGGTTGCTGTGCAGTGGCAAAGTGCTCTCCTAGGGCTAATTTGGATGTGCATAAATTTTACCATCGACAACTTGTGATGGTGCATTGTGGTGAACTCATAACTGGTTATTGCCGATGCTCGATTGAATGCAACGAGTCAAAATTAGTTTAAATTCGTGGTATTCACTATTTCTAAGTGATTTTTTGAACAATGTAGTAAACAATTTTGCTAAACTAATATTAAATTTTCACCGGCGAACAATCAAACAATTGTTATCATTACTGTAGGGCCATTTATTTATTAAAACTAAAACGTATTTTCTAGGAGATTTGTTTATATGTTTCAGCGCTTTTGTTATTTTACCAACATTAAACTAACGAGCTTGTCAAAGTTTTTGACACATCCTACCCATCTAGAGGATCGGAGCTTAGAACGAATGACGGAAGAGGGCGCCACCATCAATGCAAATAAAACGGGTTGCATTTCGAGGATCGAGTCCTATTTCTGTAGCAAACGAGTAAAAGACCAGTATTAAATTTTTAACGTCTCTCATGTAAACGAGGCTGTTAAAGATTTACTGATGACATCTGAAACTTTGCAACAGAGCTGTTGTTCTTTAATTATTTTCAACACTCGATATTTAACTAGCTGGCAAAGTTATCAGTTATTTTTAATTGGTTCTCTGGAGAAACTATTGTGACTATCAATATCAGGTCATAGTTTCTTCAATATTTGGACTCCGGTACTGAGCAGCAAAAAAAGACTGGAATCCATAAGCTCATAATGCACGATTTAAAAAAAAAAAGTTCATTTGGAAGCAATACTCACATACGCTTCCGAAATATGGACTTTATCCAAAACAGACGAAAGCCTCTTAGTATGTGTGGAAGTACAAATATGAATAGCAACTATAATCACGATCCCTATGAGCTATACGGCGAACTCACACGGATTAGACTCGCCACCGCTTTGGTGGGCTGGTCACGTTGTGAGAACGACACCGGACGACCCAGCCCGTAAAGTCCTTTTAGGTCGTCAAGGTATGGATAGAGAAGGCGTGGTAGGTTCAAATTGAGATAAAGTGATGTCGTTGATGCGACCAACAGAGAGGCCAGAATAATTGATTGGCTGACGTCGGCGCTAAACCGTGAGCGGTTAAGAAGACACCTGCAGCAGGCCAAGGCCGCGAAGCGGTTGTATCGCCTGATAAGTAAGTAAGTTTTATTGAACTTGTAGGTTTCCTCATCAAACTCGTTAAAAGAATTATTCGTAAAAAAAGCAGTAAATTGTATCTGCCAGGTGGTTTTGGAACGTCTAACTTTTTTTAAATTTTATTCCATTATGGCCATATACGTATTTTTATTCGGTACGTCTTTTAACAACAATATCTCTCATTTACTCTTTATATGTTAATTTTTTTCTCCTTAAATGAGAGTTTTCTTAAAAATGTTACCTACCGTATAGAAAGGAAAAAATGTTCTATTTGCTTGTAAAAATATGACCCCAACTTAAAATACAATTTAATCATTCTTCCTTCAACACATAAACTGTTACTTCCACCTAAATTTCGCTGCTCCCTTGTGGCCATTACATTGCAATCCAGACTAACCTCATCACATTTTCACAATTTCCATCTTCCGGTGCAATTTTTACGATACATTACTCATCCACCAAATTGAAATGGACCAGCTTTTATGCAAGCCACTTAGCTTCGTTTCAATTTAAATTATCCACCACAGCGGCATCATCGCATTTTGCAGATGGTTCATGGCGACGTCGCTGTCTGTTTTCTGCACCTCTTCTTCCATCATTCTCACCTCATTCCGACTCACGCTCTCCTGTCTTTCCTGTTGGATTTCTTCACTCAAATTCAGCAAAACAGGATAAAAATCTTTAAAAAAAATCCCTCAACCTAAATAGCTCCTCAAGTTGGCTTCCAGGCTTACGAATTCACAGCAATCCTTAAAGACTACTTTTAATTTCGATTTCTCTTTCAAACATTCATTTATGAGCTGCTGCCACCGGAGCGCACAAAACGCAAAGCAAACTGTCAATGAAAGCACATTTTATTATGCGTCATCGACAAAATCCCGCGACCTGTCCGGGGCGGTCATGGAAGCTCAAGTGTGGAAAACGTAGCCGTAGCAAAATGGTTTGCAACGTAATCAAAATGAAATGTGCTGGCATTACTCAACTAAGCCGCCCAAACGTCCGGTTGGCGCTGATCGTTTTCGGTTTAAAACGTTGTTCTCTTTTTCCAACTTTTTTCACTCCTCCTCTTCCTCCTGTTCACTTTGCAAATTATCCATGTGCCAATTGGCTTAATGAGAATAAATGAAGGAGATTACGAAAATTTGCCAAACGCCTGTATTTGATCTGAGGAGCGGTTACGACAAAAAAAAACAACAGAGTGGAAAAAAGTTGTAATGCTTTCACGCAAGCTTGTTTCCGCTAATCAAAGGCGGCTATGACGTGCAATTATTCATTGTTGGTAAATTTGTTGAATGGTGAGTTTGATAAATTGAGTAATTGAAAATGTAATATTATGAAAATTGGGATTTCACTACCGTTTTAGAACTGTTATTTGTGTTTTAATTTTTAATTACTAGAACTCATTGGGTATTCAAGTAAGTTACCAAGCTCTTCTTCCTATATAATATCATGTACTATTGCAAAGAATTGTTGAATATTTTTTATACAAAACCAAACTCATGCTTATTAACTAAAATTTCCCATAATTTTTTCGCCATATAGTGATAGTTAAATACTGTACTAGCGACGCCAATTCCCAAAGTTTAATTTAAATTTTAATTTTAAATTTTTATTTTATATTGAGCGCTCCTACATCGAATGCTAGAGAATATGCCAATGATTGTTGGTAACTTTGCCACTAGAACCCTAAATGTTTGGAACCCTAAATGACGCATTTTGCAGATATAATGAAGTCTCTTCAGTTGGTTATTACGAAACAGACCTTTGGCGGGGTTTTTTATAAATAAATAATTAATTTTTCGATTCTTGCAAATAAAGCTTTTTTAGTCTAAAACTTGTTATGATTACTACTACTGATTATTTATTTAAAAAAATAACCAACGCCTATACAAGTGCTTTAATTGAAAAATGCAATATAACAGATTAACAGATGTCTAATCAATAAATATAACACATGATATTTGACATTCTCAATCGTAATGACATTGACGTTCGTAAAATACAGCGAACTTACTTGTAAACCTAACATGTTCCGCATATTTTGTATTCTATACATTTGAAGCATGTTTAACGTTAGACTAATCCGTATTGCACCACATCAGCCCCAAAAACAATCTGATTGAATAGAACTTTAGCCTGGATCTGGTTTTAAATCAAACCTTTCAAATCTGTAATGTATTCGAGGCTGTTCTGTGCCACGTACGGCGCTAGTCCCACGGGCTCGTTAAAACTTTCCTAAATGAATGCATGTAATTTTACCGCTGGCTAAAACACATTCGTACAAAACTGATGCCTACTAACAAGCCCCAAGCCCATTAAGGCCTTGTATTTCCGTGACCGAAGGGAAGCGTTTTCGGATACTTGTTTTTTCTCAATTTAAATATGTTCCAATTCGCGCAACGAGTTTTTTTCTTTATTTTGTCCTCGTTTTTCGCTTTGCGCCAACATATTGCGTTGGATTTTCCCTTTCGTCGGTGCTCATTTGCAAAGCCCGCGAAGCCTCTCCACGTTTTACGTGTACAAGGACGTAAAGCCTCCGGGCAGCCTTTCGACCATCCTTCGCTTAATAACACGGGGTTGAGGAATGTTTCCGTTTCTTTTTTTCCATCCCATATACGACCAAGTTCAGTTCTGTGCTTTTTTTTTGTTGATTCTTTCCCCTTTGCACGCGTTTACATTGCGCTCTGCATTGCGTTAGGTTTCCGCTCATTCCTGCTAATCTCTGTTTCTTTTGCCGGTTAACCACTCAAACGACAGCTTCAACCCTCGCGTACGTAACGCCCAGCAAGTTGTGCCCGGGGTTGCACCGGAAAGGACACGACGGCGGAAGTTCCCGACCGTTCTTTTGCAACAGTGTTGGAACCGCTGAAACGCCAGCCGAATGGCGAACAAAACAAACACACACACACAAAAGTAACAAGCGTTAGCAAACGCAAAGAAGAAGTGTAAAGTTAACTTTTAATCATCTCATTAAAAATAAAATCTTGTAACAAATTTATGCTATCATTTTACATTCCACCCGCCCGCGGTCCGTCCCACGCACGGCCACCCCCCTTCACTTCCGGTGTTGCTCAAATTACGAAAAACAAAAGGATACCGACGGTGTGCGCCCCAGCGATCATCAACCACCCGAGAGTGGCCACTCGGGAGCTTTTTGCTGTGTCGTTGTGGAAGGATTAGTCTAAAC
Source organism: Anopheles moucheti (assembly GCF_943734755.1). Lineage (NCBI taxonomy): Eukaryota > Metazoa > Arthropoda > Insecta > Diptera > Culicidae > Anopheles > Anopheles moucheti. Next base: position 53,298,200 of record NC_069141.1, read on the forward strand.
GGTAGGCACCTCAGGCACGAGATCGGCATAACTTCCCTCTCGCTCGGGTGAATGCTTGGCTGGGAAGTTTTGAAAAATTAACTTCCACCATTTTGCTTACCACACGGAACGGGCTGTGCGCACACACAACGCTTCAAACGTACGCTAGCCGATTAGCAGACAATCTTGATGTACAACACCGTTTGCTACAAAGCGCCGGGATCCGCTTTGACCCCTACGTTTATCGAATTATTTTACGATGCTTATTTATATTGCCCTTCGTCCCGGCAGGCGCATGGAGGGACTATTTGTAGCAAATGAATGTACCTGCGTTCCGTGTCGCAGTAATTATCGTTTGAACGTGTTTCATGCGCTCTGTGCAGTGCGAAACCACCCCCGGTTAATGCAAAATTATTACACGACGAGACAAAATTTTAACAACGTGAGCTGAACGCGCTTATAAATATTAATGCAGTACAGAGCGAGGTTTTGCTATAATTATTTGCTTCAAAATTCGCACCACACTTCAACGGACGAATTACGCAGCGAGTGTTATCTCACCAAAAATAACCCACAAAAACCACAAATCGCGCTAAAAATACTTAACTGTGCCTTATCGAACTGGCAGTTGCTTGGTGACAACGTTTCTGCACACTTATTCGCTTCTCACTTAGTTTTGAACATTACCGAACGATGGTCGCGCGACAGCATGTTTCTAACAAAAGTGCTTTTGGTGTTTTGTGCGTTGAAACTGGCGAACCATCAGCCGCTTAACTGCACCCACGTTGATCTTAAAGGTTTGCACTATGAGCTACTACTGACCCACCTTATCGAGATGGAGTCACGGCTCCAAACAACCCTGCAGGAGATCGCCCAAAACCAATCCCGCCAACTGGAGGAGCTAAAGCTTCGTGCAAGTGCGTGTGGTTCACCTTCATTAGCTTTAGAAACCACGGGACGAATCAGTACACTCCTGCCTGGACGTAAGCAGATACAATTCCATCGCGAAACAATTTCTGGCATCGGCAGTGATCGAACCGTTGATGGTGAATGGGTCCTATTCCAATGGCGATTTAATGGGTCGCTGCTATTTAACCGTAACTGGAGGGAGTATCGTGCCGGTTTCGGCGATACCGACGGCGAGCATTGGCTTGGTTTAGAAAACCTACACCAAATTCTAGCAACAGGACGCAACGAGTTGTTGATTGTAATGGAAAACTTTCAAGGCAGTACGGTGTACGCCCACTACGACATGTTTAGCATCGGAACCGAGCTGGAACGTTATGCGATCAAAACGATTGGCAAATACCGTGGCACAGCTGGAGACTCACTGTCATTTCACATCGGATCCAAATTTACTACCTACGATCAGGACAACGATGTACATGCATCGAACTGTGCCACCCTATACAATGGTGGCTGGTGGTTCAAAGACTGCTACTCGTGGTACGTTGCTTTCAGTAGAAATATCAGTGCGAGCAGTTGCATTCTGTAAAAATATTCAGTTTCAATATTTAATTAACAGTATAATTAAAATTATTTTCAGTTTCCTCAACGGAGATTACATTCCAACACCACAAAACCAAAACGTAGAAAAAGGATTGATTTGGGTTTCTTTTACCGGACCATTTAGCTCACTGAAGTCTTCCAAAATGATGGTTCGGCAACGAAGTTCTTAAAAGTGGCTCAGAAATGCAACATCGTTAAATAGAAAGTCATTCAAAAACAAAAGAGAATTTGTTGCAACTTAACTATAAGAACTAGTATATTGATACTTGAAATTATCCATTTTATTTCTTTTTTATTTAAAGTCTTTTCATTTGGACGAGGGCTCATTCAATTATTACGTAACGTAGATAGGGGAGAGGGGGTTAGTATCAGCGTTATGATTTGTTACATACAGCGGAGGGGGTTCAACTTTTGGTTACGTAACATACAATAAGATGATACTTTCATTCCGGCTACACAGGCTATGTATGACAAATTAATTTATTTGAGGGATTATTACACCAATTCCATGTTATCTATCTGCTGTCGGTAGTTTAGAAGTAAAATTTTCTTGGTATCTACTGATTCCCACTCATTGATGACTTCTGATGTCTACTCAGATGGTGATTTTGGATTCCGGTTTGTAGTAATGGATCCAGTTTACATCCATTGTCACATAACTATCATAGTCGACTCATAAAACTTACATTGAGCTTGAAGAGCCCTAAACAGTCTCAGAATGATGCATCTAAGTTATCCACTATTTTAAAGAACTTCATGCACTTATACATGAATCATTAATTATACAACAGTTCATTATTCAATATCATTTAGTGCTCGTACGCTCATTCACGGTACAATGATCAATTTTCAACAACTAGAACGTGTGGCATCATCATTAGAGTTTGTCTGGCCGGGTCTTTCTCATGACGTGACCAGCCCACCGGAGCCTGCTGAGTCTAATGAAAAAGTCCACGCCTCGGAGACGTATGTGAGTACTGGAACTATATAAGTTCTATATACTCCCAGCTTTGTTCAAATGAATTATTCGCTAAACCTACTTTACCAAAAAATGTAGTTATACTTTCGCTATTTTTTAGTTAGTTTTGGTTAATTTTTTTTTTTGTTTCGTAAGAATGGCCTGGCCGTATCGACCACGTAGCCGGATAGTTATAGTCTTTGCTACGGTGGATTGATCCGAATGGGATTTTGGTCCGGTCCGTACGTGTGAAGACCGGCTCCGCTACCATCATGCCACCGGGCCGCCTCAAATAAAAGTTAATCAAAAAGGTGAATGAATAATGAGAACTAACAGAAGAAAACTACGCAAAAGAAAGGTTGCTGGTTAAATAAGAAACTTATAGTACTGATGATTAATTTACATATGAATTCTTGTACTTCGCACAGCCTGAAAACAAACATTGTAAAGTATTGTATGCAGAATCGTAGCTGCATAGATTGAAAAAGGTTCTAAAACCACTTCAAATTATAAGCAACAATCAAGCAGGTCAGAATAGCTCAAAAATAAGTTCAAAGAGGTTGAACTATAGGGACCAGCTCGGTAAAAAACTACTATGAGTAGTAGCAATAGGAGTTGTTGATGTAATTGAAATCATAAAAGTGAAAACGTATATGGAAAATTCAACACGAAAAATTCCATCCTTGTTGATGTGTTCTCTAAATAATTCGTTTTCAGAAATTCAGCAGATTTCAGAAATTTGCCGACCAGTTGTTCAATAACTTAAAATGGTCGAGAAATGTCTTGATACTTACATTGCTTTAAAAGACAAAGAAAATTCCCGATAAGGACATTGCATTTGTCTGAATGATAGCAACAATCGGTTAATATGGATGAGCTCAATATTTCCAATAAAATTACCATAAGTCTAGTAAATCGTTCAAAAACAGACAAAACAAAAAAACACGTTACTAAGCACTTGGTAGACACCAACGGTACATCCTCTTTTCTATCACATCAAATCGCACCAGTCTCCTGCTTATATGCACATAACATAGCCAAATAAAAGTTCTCGACGAGTCGAGCCTGCTCAAGCCTTCTCTTTTACTGGCCAATATCTAATGAATTCACCGTACGAAACGATTCTCAGCTATCCTGCAACATTCACTTTATTGCCCACTTCCATGCAACTGTGCTCGCATTAGCATTCGAATGACTCACTTTCAGCAGTTCGCTATTCATCGATCTCGGACCACACACAAACAAACAGCCCCGTTGGTCGTGAACTGCGCTGTCCTTGATTTTTTTTGTACCCTCGAGCTGTCTTCTACATGACCTCAAACAGTTTGCCCGGTCTGCACTGCGTTTGAAATGCCAAAAGCATGCTCGAAAACCTCTGGAGAAAATCAATACCGACTTACCCGGCAAGGTGGAAACATTTTTATCTGCGAAAGAATTTCGATTGGCATGGGGTTTTTTGATTCGTCTTCTGTTTTATTTGCAGTTTGCGAGCAAGAAACAATTCACCGGTAAAAATGTGCTCCAAAACGTTCACCTGCACACAAACAACTTACGTTCAAAGGGAGCAAGTTCCTTCCCCTGGGGTTATGTCTGAGCTTATCTTCGGGAGGAGGAAAAAAACCCACAACTCAACAAACATCAACAAATCAACAACAATTTGCTACCATTCGACATCACATCAAATTATGATAATCTACATGCTACAACCAACCGTACGATGTGCATGCATATTCCTACGTGTTGGAACCATGATTTCGAATTAAAATTGTATCACCACCGAACGGAATGGTAAAATGAATGGATGAAAGCATTCCGATCGTTTCTAAACAAAGTGAAAACAACAAAATGGATTCCCATATCAAATGCGTTTTACTCTCTCTCTCTCGCATCGTACTAGCTTTTACACACGTTTCAAGTGGAAGGATTATACTTTCTATTGTTTCAGTTACGAATGTTTTATTCCACTAATCTTTTACGCCAACTCACTCATTCAAACTGTGCTACCCTTACCACACGCCGTCCAGCGAACGGGGACACGCTAAACGTCGCGACGCGTAAACAATTCATACAACTCGAAGCGGAAATTAAGTAAAACCACGTCCGCAGCGAGAAAAAAATGCTTCCACCCAAAGAACAATGGTGCAAGTGTTGCAAAAACAAAGCAATGCATAAATATGCAGATTCGGGAACGGATCGAAATGTGCAGAAACCGGATTGCACATTCATCCTTCGACAGCAGACCACGGTTGACAAAACTAACTGACCATCGGTGCTACAGTCAGGTTGGCATCTGCTCACTGGGTGAGTGATTTTTTTTTTCAATCACTGTATAAATTTCAAAAGTTTCAATGAGTTAATAATGTACCCATTCACGTGAGTGCTCGATTTCCCATTGCTGCTTTCATTTAATTATGGTAACGAGAATCCCATTTCCTACAAATAATAAATCCTTTTGTGCATTTCATTGTAATTCATTTTTTGTTGTTATACTTTAAATGATCACAACCTCGAAATACAAAAAAAAAATTATAAGCTCGAAAGACAAATATTTGTCAAACAGTATGATCCCGAATTTGGACTTTAGTACCAACAAATCTCGTCTCTTACGTATTGGTGACGTATTGGTAATTGATTAATAAATAATTGAAAGTTACTGTTGTTTTAATAGTGTGACATTTTCATACCAGCAATATTTCTATTACAACAATAAATAAGCTTAGAAAATTTCAAAAAAATGGTAATTAAACATATATTTTTGAATTTCAAGCCCCAGTTTTTGAATTTTGGAAACCCAATAAATAAGGTAGTTCTTTTCTCTTAGACGCTATTAAGGAGTAACTCATTTTCCACTACCGCTAATTACTAAAACATGTCTTTTGCACATAAAATAAAATCCTTAAACTATTTTCTATTGAAAGCCTCTCCAACCGTGACGCTTTTGCAATGCAATTGCTTACATTTAGGCGTTTATTAACATCCTTTCTATTTCCGGAAAAATCACCTCAATTCATTCGCCATTCATAAACACAGAAATCATTGAAATTGTAGATAATATAATTTAAAAAATTTGATATTCCTTATGACAGTACAGTCTAATGCATTACAGTGCTTGATGTAAACATACCTTGCACAAATTGAATAAAGAATCTTGAGAAAAGGAAAAACGAAAATGAAAAGGAAAAGGAAAAAACGAACCGTCGTACATCAGGCCTACGCCATTTTATTTTTTTACGACCCATTCGTTTCCATTTTCTTTTCAGTGTCTGAAAATAAAGCCACAGCCGTAAAAGTTAATACTCAGCTGATGTATTTATCTACTTTCACGTTTAGCCTACCCGCATCCTGATGATACTGTCTACTCGAGAGATGCCGCCCAGTTCCATCTTGAAATCGTACATAAAAAGTCTATGATTTTTCTCGCACACACACACACGCCCATATACAAAACATTTACATGAGTTATCGTGTATTGTTGAGTGCATTTGACAATAAGACATCTCTTCAATCCAGGAGTTTTAACAACAACTGCAATACAACTGTATTTTACGATTGTTGTTTCAAGCGAAGAATAATAAGCTTATCGTTTTAATTCAACTGTGCTGTTGCATGTTGTGATTATATTATATCGACATGAATACACATGTAAATTACTTGTATCGTTTTCAAAGCACATCCATTTACTCTTTCAATGATCTCATGAATGCGTGCTGTGCTGTGTACTTTAATACAATACAATACAATACAATGCTTCTCAAACAATCATGAAGTTGGTTCACAATAAAACACACTAATCGGCCTCCATAGAATGACAAAACCCCATCCCAAACAAACCATCCATTGTCGGTACATTACACAGCAAATACAAAGCAATAATATCCCTGTTCATAATCTACCACGGATCATGTTCAATCTATCGAAACGCTTAACATGCTAAAGGGGTTTAACCTACCTTTTGTTTATGCCGTTTCTAACCTCATCCAGCTCCACCATCCGCACGGGCCCAACACATGTCTAACTGGTTCGAAAATGGGTAGTTAAAAATTAAAGCCCGTTTCGACTGCGACTGCGGTTCCCTTTCAAACCTAATCAGCTAATGTTGTGAACCACCGGAACGTCTCAATTTCCAGACAAACGTTCCACCACCACCATTCAGCCTGGCTCGGCCAAACTAACCTGCATTACCAACCTGCGACCTCACTGGTACGCACCCCCCGAATCGCGCCCCAAGCAATAGAATAGTGCCCATCACTATTTGTAAATCTTGGCACGAATTTCCCGGACGCACTCGAACCTATCTCTTCCATCCATTCTATCCGCCTACGGAAGAAAGGCGAGACACTTTATCCAAAAACCATCCCAAACCCCCGTCCCCCGTCCACCATGCTCCCGTTTCACAAACAGCAGTCACAAGGTTCGTCATGGCGACACGTTTTCCGGGGACCATCGGCGAGATTAGGTTCCAACAATGAGCACAGGTCGTACTAGTGCCGGAAGCTATTCAAACAGATTAATGATTCATAGCGGCTCTCTTTCCAGCCCAGATCCCCTTTAGGATGGCCGGAAAAACGGGACAAGTTGAAAAAAATCCTGATACCTGGTTGTGCTAAAAAGGATGAGCAGTAGTAGTAGTGGCAGCGTATATGAATAATAAAATTGAATAATCCTAATGGCCCTCGCTACGTTCACTGTGTTACGAGCTTCTGGGTGACTTTCCACATTTTGTTAAACCCCTTTTTTTTAAAAAAAAGCTCCACACGCCTCTGCCATCCACGTTCGCTTTAGCGAATCTTTTATCCTACACGATTTTTAGTTTAATCTACTCACACACTATTAACAAAAAAGCTAATCTATGGGCAACTATTTCCCGTGCTCTTTGCCTTGCACGTCCGCTTTAGAATGTTGTGCATTCCGTTGCGGGAAATCGTTCTCATAGGCTGATCTTCGTCGACAAGCCATCCGAGATTTTGCGGTTTTCGTTATGTCATTCGATTCGCACTTCATTTTGCTATGATTTATTGCAGTTGGGACTGAATTTTTACAAAAGCATTTTACGGTTGTGACACACTTTTTCTTTTGCAAACGCAGAACAAGAGCGAACACTAAATCAATAGCATCCCAACGCGGCGGATTGTTGCGGGAAAGGGAATGCTGGCGCTTAAGCTAACCATAAATCAACCGTGCCACAAATGAACCACAAAGCACCATGTTGTATAATCTATAAACATGGACATTCCGGGTAAGCCTATGAACGTGCTGTAATCTCTACCTCGACTTTGATAAAATGCGTAGATTTTATTATACCATTCATTGTACTTGGGCCTGTTGAATGAACAAAAGATATTTATCTGTTTTGTGTTAACTCTGAAGCCATTGCATTTTACCATTTTGAAAAACTAATATCTTAAATTTAGTAACATTTTTATAAAATCTTCAAAATAAACGATTATTCTAAGGAGATTTTAATTTATAACTATTGAACTATAGTTCATGTGACTATTTTTAATGTTATTATTCTTCAAACTATTATTATTCTCAAAACGATTCGTATTTTACCGAATTTTCTTCACGGAAAGGAAAATGATTAAAAAATTAAAAATTCATAACTAAATTATTGTAACCGTTTTTTATTAAAAATTAAAAGATTATTTCAACGAGATTTTAATTAGTAATCATTGAACTATAAATCATGTAACTATTTTCAATGTTAAACTATTATTATTCTCAAAAACGATTCAAATTTACCGTTTTACAAATTTCTTCACGGGAAAGAAAATAATTGAGGTCTTTTCATTTTATCATTATCAAAAATTAATATATAAAGTTAAGTAACCTTTTTATGAGGTCTTCAAAATCATTTTTTTATTATGATAATAACAAAATTTAAATTAGTAATCGTTGAACTATAGATCATGTAACTATTTTTAATGTTATTATTCTTCAAACTCTTATTATTCTCAAACACGATTCGTATTTTACCGAATTTTCTTCACGGAAAGGAAAATGATTAAAAAATTAAAAATTCATAACTAAATTATTGTAACCGTTTTTTATTAAAAATAAAAGATTATTTCAACGAGATTTTAATTAGTAATCATTGAACTATAAATCATGTAACTATTTTCAATGTTAAACTATTATTATTCTCAACAACGATTCAAATTTACCGTTTTGCAAATTTCTTCACGGGAAAGAAAATAATTGCAGTCTTTTCATTTTATCATTATCAAAAATTAATATATAAAGTTAATCAAGCTTCAAAATCATTTTTTTATTATGATAATAACAAAATTTAAATTAGTAATCATTGGACTATAGATCATGTAACTATTTTTAATGTTATTATTCTTCAAACTCTTATTATTCTCAAACACGATTCGTATTTTACCGATTTTATTTCACGAGAAATAAAATGGTCCCAACATACTTTCAATCAAAGCACGTCTTATACAGGATGCAATGGTTATTCGAAAACCAACACTCAATATTCAAAAAGACGACTATGCTCACATGAGCCTTTTGATAATATTTCGCCATAGATATTTTTTTTCCAAGGGTCTTCCAACTTACTTTTTAGAGAAATTAGATCACAAATTGGAAAATTATCAACAAACTATACTTTAATAACACCTGACAAAACGATCGTTGCCCTTTAAATGCTGCATGTTGAGTTGCTGAGCGCTCATGCGTACTTTAGTAGAACAATCAACCAATTTGTAAATAATGTCATTTGAGAAGCGTTGTTGAATAATCCTGATTTACATACCATCCTTTTTATGCCTAATAAATGGCAAAGCTTTTATAATATTTTTTTCTACACCTTGTAAAACACACTCACAATACACCTCTTGATGAGCCACCGCTACGCCATTATGCTAATGTCCCATTGTTAAATACAGTTCAGAATACAATTTTCCACCACAATCTAGGCGTACGACACCGGCGGCACCAAATATCGGCTGTCGGCCAACCCACAAAACCCGGGGTAGCAACTAATACACCTAAATACGTACGGTCGGTACGCTCCGATCACACAATGGTTGCGCGCCAGCGACAGTGCATGACATCTTGTCATGCTGCACAACTTTTACAACATCTTCAGGCCTTCGTGTAGAAAACTTTTCCGTTTTTTCGTCCCCCTAAAGTTTCGATGGGCGAAAAAAAACCTCCCCCGAACAACCCTCAGAACACAACACAAAATCATCACTAGGCAAGCACAAATCTGAACCGAAAGCCCAAAACGGACAAGTTTTCGGTCGTACGGTCGAGAGTTAATCGTGCGAGAGTCACAGCTTCCTATACGTGTGCCCTTTTGTTGTGTTGTTTTTATTTTTCCTGTACAGGACCCTGAAAAAGACAGAATGGTACTTGGTATGCAAAAGTGTGGGCATGCTTTTTCAACCAATCTTTTCACCCGCTCCAACGCCGTATCGGGTCAGTGGTTGGTGGCTTGAGTGGTAAAACAAAAGGACGAGCAAAGGACGAGATGTACCCAACAAAACTTAGAGCAAGTGCAAGTGAGTGACTTCCTTCGGGATGAAATTCGTCCGCCGCACCCGGGGAAGGGCATGTACTGTTTCCTAGTATTCAAACGAATCTGTTTTTTATCAGAAGGGTAGGTAAATTTAAAAATAAAACCATCCAACAAATCCAACCAAAATCTACCTTCTTTGCAACATCCTCGGATTGTCGTTTTCCGACTCGTTCGAACTTTTCTTCGAGCTTGATCTTTTTTTTTTTCCCTCCCCCCTTTCTTGTGACACATCAAGCATCCAGCATCGTGGAGCATTATCGTCCGGTCGGGATTTACCACCTGTTTCTGGCTGAATCTTTTATAATTTTTTGCTATATTTTCTGCTTCCAATCCCTGCGTCAGCAGACGCGCATAAGCCCTACCGAATGAGTATTTATTTATGCTGAGTTTCAAATGATCATTCGTCCGCCCTGTACCATTCGCCGTCCCCGCTTCCATCGCTTTTCACTAAACTATGTTCCAGGAAGGAAGTGTATGGATGTGTAAATCTGTGTCCAAGCCTTGGCACGAGATATGAATAAAATTGTGCATATCATAAAATTTAGTTCGGTTCGGTGCCAACAAGCCCCCCTGCGAGGGGAACCAAAAGCCCTTCACATATGCTCCCATACCTCCATGTGCAGCTGTATCCGTTGGTAGGAGGAAAAATAAGGAAAACCAAACAAAAACACTCGCACTCCCAACACCCAACTACGCTCGAGGACGGATGTTGTTTTGCAAATACTGCACGAAGAAAGCACCGAAATAATCCGCATTCCCTTCGGGCAAAGGGAAACCCTTGTGGGGGGAATGGGGGGTGTGCTGTTGATGTGGGCCAAACGATGATTCAACCATTTTCGTGTTTCCATTGTTTTATGATAGATTTCTCATCTGTTGTGCTTTCTGTTTGTTTGTTTTGTTGTCTTTTCACCATCACCCAAAAGATTGTTGCACTGTACGGGACTGTTCGGATTGCATGTGGCGCTGGTTTTTCCCAGTACTCTTCTTCCTTCACATACTTCCACAACGGAAAGTTATTTCTGTTTTTCCATCGTTTGTCATTGTTGTTGTGGGATGCTGCTCAAATAGAATCAAATATTTGATCGCCGATGATGGATTTTCTCGTTTCAATCTGAACCCGAAAGGTTCATGGTGGGATTCCATGCCAGCCCACACAATGCAAATAATTGATCAGTTAGCTTTCGATAGCACAACCAGCGGCACGTGGCTAACAGCGTTAACCATTCATAAATGATTAGCTGATGTTTGTGAATTGTTTACAGGCTGATTAAAATAAATAACTTATTACACTATTTTGGTACACAAAGCTGTAGCTTTTCACTTACTGACATATGAAATATTTGCATTGCACAGGTTTTGCAAATGACCTGATTGAAGCGTAGTGCTGATTTACGATTGAGCTCATCTTCACGTCGTTACGGAATAAATTACAAACAAACAAAGAAATGCTGCATTTATCTCATTTTGATAATCCTGTAAGTATCCGTCATTCGCTTTATTTTCGTCCAAAAATTTGTTTCCATTTTTTTTTTCGAAAAAAAAATTATCTCCGCACTCCTATTCTTCGATCGCTGCTGGCGATTTGACGCTTTATGCGCACCGTTAAATTCGAATAATTCAGTTTATCCCGATGAAGGCGGCTATAACGTCCTTTGTGGAGGTCTGCTCGAGCTGTCAAAGCTGCTTTTATAAGCGAGTAAAGTAGTGGACTTTCCTCGAGATACATTATTATAACCAACCAATATAATCCGCAAACGATCCTCGATTCTCCAAGTTCCGCGTGGGTTGAATCGTAGAGTAATATCGTTTATCGTACTTCAATGTTATAAATTTGCCTTTCTGCTTTGATGATAAGATGTCCACCAGTTCGATCGACATTTTCAAAGAAAACATTGTCAAAACTTTTAACAAACATAAAGCCTTATCAAACAAATTTATTAACTTATCTGTCTTAACTTAACTGTCAAATTATTGAAAATAACTGTATATCTTCGATTTCTCTAATACTCGGTACTCCGTAGCTCGGCGACAATATGTACATTCTAATAATTGAAATGATCATGATTTCGATTAAATAATAACACATTGAATAAACTATCAATGTATTTTTAACAGATTGTTGGATGAATATGCTTGCACAATGGTCCACAAAGTAATTTTTTAAAAATCAATGCTCACATTTTTACAAACACAAGTTTACATAAAACGCATTGAATTTTCCTTGGGCATTCTTTACAAAATGTCAAATTATTTGGCAAAGGTTTTTAAAATTATAATGGCTTTTTTATAGTCAAAATGATGAAAACTTTCAGCCAATTTAGGCACTTTTTAACTTCAACTGTCCAGCTAAATAAGAACTAGATTTAAGTGTCTTTGGTCATAGTGTTGAAAAATGTGACAATCTGATGGTTTTTCACGAAAGAAGTGTGTATAAAGGCATCGTACGATATTTATTTACTTTGAAAATAAAATAAAAAAATATACAAAAGTATCTTTAAATAAAAAAAACATATATATTAAATATATTAAAAATACATAAATGTACATAACGTCAACACCGTGTACTTAAAAATCTCTTCCAGCACATGACTTTCCTAACGCGTGTTTGAATTTACAATTCCTGCCGATTCTCCGTGCTACCTCTACTGCGGTATTCCTTAATCCTCCGAGGCAAAAGATTGCCAATTGCTACCGGCGTTCGCGAAAGTTACAGAGCACACCAATAGCTTCCACGGTCAGAGCATCTCATCGTCTTACCGCAGCTAATCTACCCGCATGCCCACCTTATTTGCACTGCAAATGTAAAGCAAACCGCACCGTGCAGCACATTACACCAACCAATGCAACCCACATTCCACAGAAACCGACCCACAACGGAGATCGCTAAGGGGCATCAGGCTAAGTTAGGCTCGGTTGAATAATGCTCGCATCCGAGCTAGCATCGAGCCACAATTCCAATCATACGGATCAACATCTTGGTGCAGCCGAATCGCACGGCGGCCTCTAGAGTACGAACGATGTGAGAGCTTTCCCATCAGCTGGCGCCTCACCGATTAGTCACTAATGGAAGGTGGAAATTGTTATTTAAATTGGCGGTCACTGAATGTACCATCGATGCATCCGTTGCAGCGTAATGTGATTGCACGGCCAGGCACTGGAAGGTGTGCACCCAGGAGGGATCCTGTTGTACACGTGTAATGCCACGTGTAGCTGATGTATTAGGCGGAATATCACACCATGGATCAACGCGAACTCTGACAACCGGGTTTCGGAATGAATAATGTATGATTGCGCAGTTTCGTGGTTATTAATTAAATTTTCACGAACTAACTTCCCAGCCATCTAGACACCATTACATCATTCTACACCTAGACAATACAAAATGTACACCTAGACGTATTGCATAATGCAAGTTCCCTTTATTTGAGAGCGACTTCATAAAAGAGACACTTTAATAATGTAAAAAATTGCGAATCCTTGTTGAAACGAAAACAAAGCGTTTCAAATTTATCTTCTCGAATTTTCCATCCGAATGTGGAGATAGGACATCTTCCATAATTTATCCCTTTCTGCTGATGAAAATCAGAACTAATGGGAAAAAACCCCGGAATGCACACAAAGCCCCAAGAACGCGAAGTACACTCACTGAAGGGTGAACTCTTGAGCTAGATTAAAAATCTGAACATACACGGTGCATTCTGCGCGTAATTACACCTCCTGCCATTTTGCCGAACATTTAGCGATGGAAAGCGAAACGGGACAAAACAAAACCCGGAACGTTACGGATGCAATGCATATACGCCGCCAAAGAAAAGCCATCGTGATGAAAAGCCTTGTGATAAAGGCTCAATCTTCAACCGCAGTCTCGTTTCGGTTGAGCATTCCCATCGTCGCTGTGATGCTCGCCGTTGTGGAAAGCTTCATCAACGCAAAAAGGTGCATTATGTATGTACAAGGGTGTATAGAAGAGGAAAACAGAAGCAGCAGCGGTAGCGACGAGTAACCAGAGCAGCAGCAGGAGCTAGGACCCACCCGAGAGTGGCGGCCACGGACGGGTGGATTCTGAACAACAGCAGCAGCAGCAGACGGAAGACACGAAGCGGCAGCAGCAGCGAGGACAACTAGGAAGGACGACGCAGCAGTGCGCAACAGCAAGGGTGCTACGCACACACGACCCCGCATGGAGTACTACGCACATCAGCGCATCGGCAGGGTTCGGATCAGGTCGAGGAGTGGTTTAGTGCGGTCGCATCGGTTGCTTGACTCGCTTCACGGGTCAAGCTTCATGATGAATCCCACATAACCCATCTCGAGGGGCGGTGTCTAGCCGCGATATGCCCCTCTAGGTGGGTACCTTTTGAAGGTTCCCTCCCCGTTAACAAAAAAAAAAAAAAAAAAAAAAAAAAAGGGTGTATAGAAGAAAGAATTACCTCTTTGAAAGCTGCACTCTACCGATGTTGGCATTGATGGCACGAAATGATTTCAGCCGTTTTGCATCCTCCTGGTTGGGTAAAGAGAATGAAAGCATTTGCGGCGAGGATGGGATGCTTTCACGTGTAGTGAAGCGTATGAAAAAGACAAGCATTAGGTGCACTTTTTATTATTTGTGCGCAAACAAAACCCCTTTTTGCCAGTAGGAGCGTAAGTGGAATGGCTAATTATTCCGGCCTTAAGTACCCAAATTAGATCGTTGTTGGGTCTTCAATGGCGTATAATTTGCATAAACCACATTTCATTCATAGCAATTGTTCAACCGCGTCTCCCCATTCCGGAGATGCTTGGTTTCTATTATGAAAGCTTTAATATGAGTAAAGGACGATGAGTGACTCAAAATATAAACGTTTGCTAGTAGTTTATCATCAGTGTTCTATGGGTTTATCATCAATTTTTCACTTGAATAACAGTTTTAGGATTTTTCAACGTAATTCTTAACAACAGATACTCCATTACTTTTTTGTACCATACAAGAGTTCTTCAACTATTAGAACAGTAAATTGTTCTTCAAGGACTTTCATGACCTAGACACCCTGTAACACTGCATTTCCGAATTTTCAGATTATTTCATTCGTTAAAGGGTTATTTGGTTTGTTTTATCTACGAAGTTTGCCAATTGCCGTTCTAGAATAATGGAAGCCTCTCTGAAATGAAACCAGCATTTCAGCATTGACTGTACCGCGTCGGTTGACCGAATATCGATAAAACGAGGCATCCAATTTTTCGCATTATCCGGATAATCTCTGGCCGATTTATTTCTCACACGCATACTAATAGCCGTTACGAACACCATCGAACTAAATACCCTAGTCGGGAGACTGCCTTTTCTCGAATGCTGCGACTTGAAGCAGCAAGCATAGTCTTTGCCGATCATTTGGCGCTATCTCTACGCTTGTCGATATCCTGTCAGCCGCAGGAACTTATCAGGCCATTGATTCTCGGTACCGCCTGGATGTATTTGTGCGATAGACGCTTGCCATGTCCGCTTCGTTCACCAACATCTGCTTCAAAGATGTACGTTATTCATATGTACTTCGGAAAAAGTTTTTAACTTCTAAAAACCATCGATCGTGATGTTATTAAACGTTATAATGTTAGAAGCAATCAATGTACAAGAGAAAGCACCGAAGGAGACATAGTCGATAAACGTAAAACTGATGATCTAGCTTCAAAAGTTTACCATATAACAAATCCAATCCGATTAGTTTTGAGATCAGAACCATGATTTCTGGACTCTTTTTCTGTGCCTCTTTTACTCCCCCAACAACACCTCCACCGGACGATATACAGCCGAAAATCTAATTACCACGTGTCCCCACACAACTCGGCTGCGAAGAGCTGTCTGATCAAATATCACTTCAAAGAGACCTATCCTAAAATCCGACCCCAATATGTGGCGTCCGGTCCAGTTGTCCGGTAGTTCGGTTTTTAAATGATTTGATTTCGCATTCCGACGGCTACCCTCGCTACTCATCCGATCATCCCCGGCTTTTGGTTGGTTATGAAAATTAAAACCCCCTAAGCCCGCCTTCTCGTCCACGACGCCATCGTCAAAGGATTAATTAGCCCGCATGTGTGTAGAGCCTCATGCAGGTTCACTATCAGCCTCCGAATCGGTCGGGCATTTTGGCTTCCGGTTTGGTATGACAGGTCACAACTGGCCCGGCGGCGACAACCATTGTGTCGCGCTTTCCCGGTACCGTCAATCGATGGGGCCATCTTTTGAAGAGGCGAACGACCATCACTGGACCAAGCTGAAGACTTGCCTCGAAAACGGTAATTAGTCAGACCGTGCGCCATACCCTGATCGGATACGTTTTTGCTTCTTCTATCCGGGTGTATTCGGCGGGTTGCGTTACTTCTGCCAGGGCACAATATGTTCAGTGTGGAATATGAGATGGCCTCATGATGACCATCCCGGCGCTGACACAGATACAACTCATTAATTTTTGATGACTACCATCTTTGTATTTTTTTTTTTTCGTTCGTGTACACTGTTTCAACTGTGGTAAACTGATGGAGAAAATAATGAAATGGCCATTCGACTGTGAGTAAAAGCAACCATGGAAGGATGTAATTAGCGGAGGGCAGAACACCACGAACACGATACGACATGGGAAATTTGTATCCTTCGCAAGGGATGGTGAAATTGTGCACAATAATTATGACTTTTTTCCATCCTAATTTTTTCATTTATTTTAATTTATTTAAAATGTAATGATATGAATATGCAACAAAATTTAAAGGTACTATTTTGTAGTTAAATTTTATTACTTATTTCAGCTATAAGACCAGAGGTGTCAGTGCTTCTAGATTTTTTAATATAACTCTTTTATTTGTGCACAGCAATTAATTAAGTTAAATTCATTTTTTTGCTTAAAATAAGCCGTTTCGTTTATTTATCTTAATTTCCTACCTTCGGCAAATATGATTTTATAAAAAAAACGAAGGGGAGATTAGTGCTACGTCCTTCGATGTGATAATTCGAACGGATTAGCCTTTCCACGAACCTATGAGCCAGTAAACTCATCGTTTATTTGCATTGCATAACATTGGAAAATGATTTTTTTTTACAAAATATTAAATTCTCTTCTTCTTCTTGGAACAACCTTAATCGCAACAATAATAAGGACTAAAGCCTGCCATTTCCGGCTTTCTGTGATTTAATTTACCCGTAGCCGGATACTCAGTCCTG
This sequence comes from Anopheles moucheti, assembly GCF_943734755.1. Taxonomy (NCBI): domain Eukaryota; kingdom Metazoa; phylum Arthropoda; class Insecta; order Diptera; family Culicidae; genus Anopheles; species Anopheles moucheti. Next base: position 53,315,366 of record NC_069141.1, read on the forward strand.
CATAATTGATCCCGCACGATTGGTCCGGATGGGATTTTGTCTCGGTCGTGCCGCGTGAAGACCGACGCCGCTAGCAAACACACCACCGGGCCGCCCCAATTTCCTTCGGGTGAAATTCTGTTATCTTCGCTAAACATTTCATTCAGTAAAATGCATACCAATTAAATTTCACTTTAATATAAATAATGTGTTTAAAACATTTGCTTTATTTCTTATTTTTACAGATTTTTACAACTCTATCCACCTTTCCATGTCATCTAGAAAGACCATGTCTTGAATCTTTTTAAAATTGAACTTTGATAAGTGTCAGAATAGATTCATTCACGGGTACTTTTGTAAGCTGATATCGATTTCGTTCGCAGCTTTCTTATTTCACACATTACCAAAGTCGAAAAGTCGTAGTCGAAAGTCGCAAAAGCTTTGAACAGAATCAATTTCAGCATGCAATATTTCCACAAAGTGAGATGAACTCTAATTCTACCTAGTTCAACTTGAATTCTATAGTTCAACTTGAAATTAATCCAACAATGACTCCAACCTCGCCTTCTAAACTCAAAATACCTATGTTTGCTTTTTTGCTAACAAAAACTGGCAACGAACACATTCCCCAACACCCCAAAAACGCTAAATTGTACGATCGAAAAATAACACAAAAACTTACTCCATCGCAGCACGAGATAATATTTCATCCTTCACGTTTTCGCCTAATTTATTCGGAAGAATTCAGTTCTACATGTCCCCCCTTCTCGCAAACGAACCACCATAAACGCGAAAAGAACAACAAAAAATTACCCCCACCGGAAGCAAGCTTTTCACCAAATTCAGTCCAACCGTTGTGCTGTGCCGAATTTTCCCCCACCTTTTTTCATGCTACCTCTTTCGGTTCACTCTAATGATCCAATGACACTTGGGAATAGGGAGTGATCTCCGGAAGTTAGTTTTAGCTTTTCTTTTAAATTGTACCGTGCCTTTCTGCTTCCATTTCCGGCGGCGTGGAAGCGCTGACCGGGTGGGTTGATGAATTCCGCGAATATTTTAAACCACGCTTCGCCTCGCGGGAATCAAGAAGGGAACACACTCGGAGCCCTCCAGATACTCCGTCCGAATGGACCTTTTTTGTGCGAGTATTTTCATTCTGTGTACTGTTTCTTCCTTTCACTTTCAAAAATGCGTCTGGCGGCGTTTTTTTTCTATTAAACTGTAGTACACGTCACTGATCTTTACCCTGTTCGTGGTTCGTGGTGAAAAACCAAAAGTACGGTCACGACCACCAGTATGAAAAGTTTACGATGGTGCCTGAATACTTTTTAATCAGATTACTCGTCCAATTGGGTGGCTGGATGGAACACGGGAACACAGCGTTACGGGAAGAAATTATTCCCGACCGACCTCCCCTGCGCGAGATGTAAGGAAGTGGACGGAATTTACGTCGCCGGTGGAATGTTTCCTCTTACCGTCATTCAACATTCCTTGCCCGTCTTTAGCGGTAAATCGTGCACGTTTCTGCAGGCGAGACCACCGACCCCGACCTGCCACAGGATGCGGCGAATGCCGTTACGCCAAATGCTATACTTAATGCGAAAATCTTCACAACATTCGTCGGATGGTTCACGTTCCGGTAGGGTTATGATTTCATTATGCTCAGCGGAAGGTAACGTAACCGGTTGGCATGGGCTGAGATTTACCATTAATGAGGCTGTCAACAGGGTGAGCGAGCCTTGTAGAGGACTGGAAAGTGCAATGGTTTGCCGGATGCAGTGAAAGCAAAAAGTGGGTTTGTGTGATTGCATTTCATGAAGGTATGCGGTAACTTAAGTGAAATTTATTCATTATTTTGTTTGGAGAATATAAACAGAAACGAAATGTGTAGTATTTGATCTGTTGGAAAATTAAACAAAATTTAATGCTCGTAATTGATAATTGCTGTAAATTGAACCACTAACTATACATTAAATATTATTGAAGCAATGTATGTTAGCTGTGATCTACACATACCATTTAATATCTTTTCCTAGACTAACCAAGTTTGAGAGGTCACAATTTTTTTTTTTCGTTAAAACACTCATGCCGTACGTCGTCATAGGTGAATTGAAAAAAAATGCAAATTACCATATGATTATAATTTAATTTCTTTACAACCATTTCAACACATTACCATTACCCACACATTCAATCCATACAATGTGTAAGATGCAGCGTCTACCGCAACCACGAGCCATGGGAATAATTCAACAAATTTCATTTTCTTCCACTTCTCACACATAACCCATTAGGTCGTAAAATCTGCGTGGGGGGGTCTCTATTCATAACAGCATACTAAAAATATGCCCCCATGCCCTTTACACCTTGTACATGAATGGCCACGTGCTCGATTGAAAGAAAATTGTCTACGTTCGTCTGTGGAACCATCACGAGAACATGCTCCAATTTACTGTATGGCGTAGAGCAGGGCACAGGCAAAAAATAACAACCACAAGAACGGGGAGAAGATATTTTACTGTTCATTTCAAATTATTTCACAACACCTTTCACGCGCGCAAGTTTCTGCTCATTCTGCCGGATCAGTGTTCCGTGGGCGCAAGCGGGAGGAATGGCAATTTTGCGACCATCTTCTTTTCATAGTTCAATTTCAATTTGATCGTGTGCTCTATGAGACGATTTGCTAGCGAGCCAGAATCGGTACCGAAAAAGGCACGTACTGTGTTCCGTAGCAACACCGTTGGATGCGCCACAAACCACGTGTGGACAAAAGAACATATGGAAATATGACATGGAAATGTATTGTCTATCATATTATACAGCTTATGCCTTTTTTTTTTCTTAGAAGTGCAATGAATAGTGTCAAATATTTATATAATTCATTGGTCAGTTGTGGATACACCGTATGTCTTGGTCCATAGTTTCAACCGCATGTATGAGGCTTTCCCCTGAGCCGTAATCAAAAGAAATCAACGACATTCTTTGCCACGTTCGGTCGAAATTATTTCATGAACTTGAACCACCCTTCCATTGCCGATCAGATCTGGAGGAAAAGGCTAGAACAGACCCAAAGGACTTCTGGTTGTGCCATTTTATACGTGTCCTCACGTAGACTGTCCAATTTATTCTCCCGCAACCATTTCAATACGTCACACATCTTGTAGGACGTAAATCAAGCACAGTTTACCACTACCATCACCGAATGTATCAGTGTTTTAGCGTGTGAACGTGTGAACGAATTTACACCTTGTGCAACAGCTTTTTTCCGCATTGAACGAATTTTCATCTAGAATACTAAAAGTTGTACACTATTCACTTTAGCGAGAGGGTCTTTTTTACAGAATTCCACAAGTGTGTCTTGAATTTATTGTCGTGATTTCTACCACATTTTCTTATCAAATAGAAAGTTACATTTCATGCTCGTAATTGTTGTACGAAAATGTTAGTAGCTGAATTCAGCACACATGGAATTTAAGCTCCATTTGATTTCCCGCGAAATGTATCTTGCTGAATGCAGTCTGTAGAAACGAATCGCATGTTTTAGCCCAACAATCAGAGCTGTCAAATCAGAGCTTGGAATTTGTTTTTGTTTTTATTGCAAATTGACTCATTATTGCGTCGGTTATCCAAGAAAAACTGTGAAACAATACCATTCAACCTTTAAAGTAATTATTCAACAAAGTTTTTTCTTCAAATCGCAAGTCCATTCTTTAAAAAAACCAACATACTCAGTGTCTAAAATACGAAGACGTGAAAAACTACAATGGAAATGTTTTGCTGACACGCACGACTGATAACACATGTCAACAAAAGTCTAATCCTTGCAAGCGGCAGTGCGTAGTGTGGAAAGAATTGGTAAACTTATTCTTGAACATCAATTTGAGTGCTTATCGTAGTGATGTTCCGGTGGACAGCACTAGCCATTTCGCTGGTGATTTGTGTACAAGCTAAGGACGGTAAGAAACCATCACACATGAAGATCATTCCATCACGCAGTCACATCGAATTGATTGCTTTGATTGATTCTTGCTTCACAGATTGGACAGGTCAATGGTTCCCCAATGCACCGAAAGCACTTGCCATGGAGGCAGGTGAAACAGTAAAAACTGTCGACAATGCGCTACCGGCGGCCGAAGACAAACAAGAAAAACCGTCCCGTGTTGCCATGGGAATAGAAAATCCAGACTGTGATGATGCGAAGCACGGTCTGGCGATAGATTTCGATCCGTACAATGTAACCCACTCCACTGTGTATATGTGCCTTGAGCCAAAAGCGGACTACAAAGGCGATTACAATATGGATGCTGTTATTACGGAGCACAATGTACCGCCTGCGTACGTGGCCAATCATCGCTGTATGAACAGCAGCATAGAATATATGGAAAGGATTCCCTCTTAGTAAGTGTGTTAGATTTCGCTATCAAAGAATGTTCGAATGTTTGGAGTGATGCGTGAATGTCTATCATTGTTCTCTTTCAGTGGAACGCACCGTCCGCTTTGGCCAAAATATGGGGAGTATAAGTAAGTGTTTACACAACTGTGCAATCAAATTTGTTCTCATATATTTGGTTGTTCTTTTTTTTCAGATATGTTCCTCCACAGCGATGGCTGCACAGTAGTGAACACGGTGCAATAATTGCTCTCTACCATCCATGCGCCAATAAGCAACAGGTGTGACAACACGTCCATGTACCTAACAGCCAAAAACAACCCATTTGTTATACTTGAACTTGTTTCTATTCCATTAAAGGTGGATGAATTGAAGCGTATAGTAAAGGCTTGTCTTTACCGTCATGTGATAACACCTTCCCAGCTGCCGAGCAAAGACCGTCCGTTTGCACTCGTCACTTGGCACGCAACGCTAGAATTTTCTGTTCTCGAGCGAACAATTGTGGAAGCGTTTATAGAAAAGTACGCACTTAAGGGACCGGAACAGACGCACCGCGATGGACAATACGAACACCTGTTACTGGAAGCGGCAAAAGTGGTATCGACGATTGAGGACAGTGTGTTGTGCCCGAAGAAACAACGAGACTAATCTTCTGGTAGCATTTTAGCTATGGAAGTTACACATTCATTGCTTGCCATTTGCCAGATTTTACAAATCTTTCAAATCGATGTACGTTCTATGTGATATCTATATTTTAACATAACGGTGCAAATGCAGAAACTAATCTGAAGGGCAGATCGGGCGATGAATACATTGCAATATACATTATTTCAAAGCAATCAACTTTTGTATGCATGCTTTTGATACATGGATACATGAAATCATGGATTTTCCAATTTTACTGCCGAAACTCATCATCAAAAGCACAACATGGTGCCAAGAAACGCTATACACCTTTTGCATGCTATTTTCAACTTTGGTATATAAACCTTTACATTTTGACAGCGCCGCCAATCAACACACGAGAGAAAATATCAAAACAATACCGGCTGACGAACAAACGGAGAGCATTTAGCAGATAATAATTGGTCAAAAATAAGTACTTGAAAGTTCATAATTAACTTTATAAACTCCGAGCAAATTTAACACCATGAGCAACCTGATCGGAAACTTAGTTCCATTGTTCAGGCGCAGTTTTCTACAGCTGACTACTGCACGAACTTATGCAACACCAAAGGCTGGCGGTACGAGTGATCTGAATCGAAAGCATGTTCGCTGGAACCCTTTAATTCGAATGTTTTCTTTACTCTATCAACAGGCGCTCTGGGTGGATCGAAAAAGAAAAAACTCGGAAAACTTGGTCCAACGGTGGAGAAAAAAGTGATTCCCGTCGAAACGGACACGGCACGACTGGTAAATTATGTGTGTGGTAGCAACATATTGAAACAGGGAGAAGATGTAAAATTACAACCCGACACAGAATATCCTGAATGGTTGTGGAAGTTACATGTAGGTGCCCCACTTACGCTCGAAGAAATGGATCCCAACACGAAAGCGTACTGGAGAAAGCTAAGACGAATGGCATTACAGCGCAATAATAAGCTAGCCAAGCTAAAGAAATTCTGAAGTCTAGTACAATCTGCAATGTGCTTGGGATGCGCCAAACAAGTACATCCCCATATTCATAGAAGGTAACACGAAGAAGGAAATAAATCGTTATAGTTGTACATTGAAGCGTGTGAACCGTGTGGTGGACTAAGTATGCTGATATGATAATTTCAACGCTATGTCTTTAATCGAATTCCAATTCTCGAAACTGGAGCAATACCACCAGGTACGTAACGATTGCGGCTACCATCTGCAATAGAAAACATAATTTACATGAATTTAGAAACAATTTTACTTATTCCTACCCATTCATCTGTTTGACTCACCCCAAAAAAGTACTCCATGTTAATTTCAAACAGATCGTATGGTGCAATTTGCAGCTCGTGTTGAAGAATAAGAATTCTGCTGTTAAACATATCACTCCGTTTCTGGGAAATAGATATCCAACATTAAACTCTCTATCGCAAATCATACGATGATAATAATCGTACCATGTTTGATGAACGTTTTGTCAGCTTCGATTGAGCTTGCATCAGTAAACGCGCCAAACAACGTTGCTGCAATAAAAACCATGTGTACATTCAAAGGTTATGAAATACTATAATATGTACACCGTACCTCGCACTCGAGATCACTCGCACGGTGGCAAATAAGTAGCATGGCTCCCAACTGCGAAAAGAACCCTAAACTCTCCGTAACGCGCTTATACTTTTCGAGAAAACCTTCGTGGGCATGAAGAAGGATACTGTTCATATTAACGTAAAATATGGAAAACGAAACAATGAACATGTTCAATGCGGTTGCCACTAGCTGCAATCGAAACGCTCGACAATAATCTTTTTTCTGTTTATACACCATTAGCATACGATTGTAAAAATGTTCGATGGCAGGCAACCAGTAGGAATCATCCAAATTACCGGACTCACACTTAAGATGCTGGTCCATGCACTTGGACAATTGGGCACAGTCTATGCGCACACCTTCACGTATCACGTCAAGCACAGAGTCATAGTAAAGCACATTCATTACCGTTATCATTTCGATAAAGTAAACCATGAGGTAAAATGTGAGTTCGGGCCATTTTTCATCGTACAGTATTACGTATGTGAACTGGTTTAGTTCAAAGTTGATGTAATGCAGCAAGAAAATGACCAGCGCGATCCGTGAACCACGAAATGATGGTTTTATGTCTGCTAAGCTGAGCAATTTAGTATCACGAAAACTAGCATGGCACTCGTTCAATAGAGCCATTTGCTGTTTAGCGGTAAAATAATAGTTCGAAAGCATGTTCACGTTCATCGTTATCACTGTAAGGGTGATGCGCAAGAAAAACACTGTTATATGCACTGAAGGTACGGTCAGCAAGATTCCCGTTTGGCCAATCATTGTAATCCACAGCAGCACTGCATTTGGGACAATCAAATGAATTATGACTTTTAGAGCTGCGATCGTTCTGCTGCTGGTGAATGTTTTCCTTCTTTTGTTGTATCGGAAGTTTATTACCCCTAAAAGGTAGTAGAAATATAAATGGTTCATCCTCTTGCGTTAGTGGCGTATATTTGGAAACTATTTGTGGATTAGCAAACCTCGAACATTTGATGGCAACAGTCCAATTAAGATATGGATCGTTTGATAACATGCGCTGTCAGTTACCCTGCGTAAGAATAACAATTTTCTATTCAAAGCGATGTTTTCTTAATGCAGTTGTCACAGGGCATGAATTTTTTATGTCCCTTTACGATGGATTGAACACAAACAAGCATTGTTCTTTCATTTGTATGCATACTATCTCGACAGCAAACAGTGCATTGTTTCAGGCAAATGTTTTTTTTTTTACTGAAGCTAAAGAAACGATCCAGATGTTGCTGGTATGTGTCCTAGCGCACCATTGTTTGTGGGACAATTCGTTCTCGTTGCATATCTACACTCAACCTCAACGTGTTACTCCAAGAACCATTTCAGCTAAATCAAACGAGCATCCGTGCTCCTCCCTTCCGTACGCTTCCTTTAGTTCAGCCAATGGAAACGCGAACCGTATCTGGCCTCAGGTCGAGGATAATCCTCCGGCAATCCTGGTGTCGCATCCGGATAAACCGTTTTCTCTTTCTTCGGTGGTGGGGGACGTTCCGTGGCATGAACCTTAGCACGGCAGAAATATCCATAATCGGGACGCTCCAGTTCCATATTGTCCAACACACACTTATCGTAAACGCCCTGCGTTTTGCGGCAGCTACAATCAGATAGAACAACCACTTAGCAAATCATGTCATTCAAACAAATGCTTACTCTAGCACGTACTGCTTGAAATTCAAATCGCCACTGCTTTTGTCGAGACAGTTGGCGTACTGCGTAAACTCCTGGGCGCACGTCTTCTTTAGCTTTCGGAAGAACTCAAACGCACAGTTGGTAACCGCTTTCCCTTCGTTCACGCACGCCCGCGGGTCGTCCAATTCTTGACGGCATAACATGAACTCCTGCCGATGTAAACAAAGTTATAGTTTGAACGACGACAGGTTATGTTATGATTGAGGAGCATTATATAACAAAACCCCGGAACGATTTGTCCTCGGCTCCGGAGACAATATGGCTGGTTATTCGAAACCCGCCTAGGCCCTGCACCACTTACATTATTTTGAGCCTCACAGTACTTTCCAAGGTGGAAAGCACCGGCACGAAGGGCTGGTCCGGATAGGTTGATCTCCGGCACCGTAAGTTCTTCCTCCGTTGGCAGGAACGTATCTTTCGTTACAACCATGGTGCCGCAGCGGTTGCTTCAACTGCAATGTGTCAATAATTGAAGAATTTGGAATAGCAAACTTATACAACACTCTAGTACCTGCAACTGCGTTTGTCCCCTGTACAAGCAGGGGAATCAAATTTACGCGCAGCGAGATATCCTCGCAGCCGACGGAAAAATTCACGAAAATGTAGTTGGCAATAATAAGGAAAAATAAGTTTGACAGATCTTCACGTCCGTGCGCGGTAGTAGTGTGTGTGAGATGCGTGCCATAAAATGAGCAAGGGCTGGATTGCAGTTTGACATCGGTGATGTACACTTTGCGTGTTAGAATTTCTATTATTTTAACGGAATTGATGCCAGTTTCGTAACTCATCAAATTTTTAGCCTATTTAAAAATGTGATGGAAGGGATAAAATTGAAGGAAGAACAAATTATGTCGATGTGTTAATGTAGAACCAAACAATTTCCATAATTTGAAACGCTACAGTGTTTTTATGGCACGCTTTGCCGTCAAGCGCTTTTGTCTAGGGAAGCGTTTTTCTATTCAAATTTTATACTTCGAAATATCGTTTTAAAATAGAGCATCAATTCATATGTTTGCTTATCAGCATGAGTTTTAGTTATCTTCCTAAATAAAATACTGAAACCCATGGAGTTACTAAGGTAAATGGTACATTATTTTGCATGTCACAACTACAGCGTTAATAGTGAGATACACGCTAGGTTGCTGGTTGCCAACCGGTCTTTCAACTATCAGAGGAAACACCTGTCGCGACGAACGAAGTTGAGGATTATATAGAATTAATACGCAACAGAAACTCCTTAATTGATGAAATCCTCTTAGACGCGTTCGAGAGGAAGATGCCCAAAAGAATTTGGTCCCATATGTGTGGAAGAACAGTGGAGGAGCCGCTACAATGACGAGCTCTATGGGCTGTTCGGCGAACTCACTGTCGTACAGTGTATTAGACTTAGCAGGCTCCGGTGGGATGGTCACATCATGAGAAAGAGTCCGAGTCCGTAAAGTCCTTTTAAGTGGTTCACATGGACAGAGATGGAGTGATTGCCTTGATGCGCCCGCCGAAGTAAGGAGAAATCTCTGAAGTGATGAGAACCTGTGGCTCAAAAAATGCTCAAAAAAATGTTTGCTTCCGTATGTATGAGCTGATACAATTATGAGCTTTATGAGTAATGCTGTGCATTCTCTGTCGTACAGCGAGTTAAAATCTAAAGGCATTCGCCTGGTAAATCAGTCATATGATGAGCAATCATGACGAAGTAGTTCAGTTTTTATTGGCATGGTCAGTTGATGCGTTGTAAGTCAAAATTGAGCTAGAGTAATGAAGTGGATGGCACCGCAAGACATACCGGGATAACAGTTTGGAGAACGACGACGCTTGACCGAACGCGGTTAAAACGACTCCCACAGCCCAAGACCGCCTCGGAAGAAACAAGAAGGAATATCGTTATGAAATGAACATTTAACCATAAAAGCGTTATTTATTCAGTTTAGTTAAAACGATACATATTTGATTAACTTCATTCTAAACACGATCTTTGCTTCCTCAACAGATATAATTCGAAAGTGAAGCGAAGTTGTAAAAGTACCCACCGATACATTCATCTGCATAATATCACGTTTTTTGTGATAATCATGCAGCTCATTGTTGTCTACTGTTCGTCTACCTATATGCTATTGTTTCCATGCTATGAGATAAACATACAACAATGCACACTCCCCCTGCAATGCGTTTTCCTGTGCGTTGGAGGCCCTGGAGAAAGCTGTTTATTTAGTAGAATAAAAGTGGATGAACAGCTTGGATTGATTGGTGGGTTGATTAATTATAAATAACAAAAATATCACTGAGCGTAGAAAAATATTCATGTAACTACATAAAGTGATAAGGGCATGCCCCGTTTTTTGCGCTGAAAGTAAATTGCGCTCAATTTTACGACACGGACGATGAAAATTGTCTCCCTTGCCAATCCAACGTGTCCAAAAATAACCTCCAGCGGAACGGGATACCAAGAAAAAACACAGGATTGCCCTTATCGAAACAAGATCCGGAAATAAGCAATAGAGCATCAAGTACGCAGAGAAACCCTACCGGCCGGACCAATCAATCTGTCCAAGATGATGATAACAATTCAACCGTCCTGTACGACGGAGCAGTGTAACAACATTCGGCATGGAAAAGTACCGACACCCGTAATAAAGAAATCAAGCCACGAAGCGTGTTGTTACTGTGGCGGCTGGTAGGGCTTTCATTTCTCCATCAATTGCTCAGCCGTGTTCCGGGGACCTGAATGCATTGATAGGGATCTCGTATGTTGCAGTACATCGGCTGCAGAGTCACGATGCTTCAGCAATACCGACACTGCAACAAATTCAAAACACATTATCTACTCTCATCCCGAATGCTATATGGGAGTCTATCAAAATGTTTTACTTTTACCCATATTAAACTATTTTCGCCATTTTTTTTACACAACGTTCATCTGTTTCGAGTTCTAATGGCTCGACGCAGAGCAAAGTGATTCCAGCTGATAGAAAAACTCAATCGCAATCAAAAGTAGTCACAAAAACTGCACGTGCTGCAGTATATGAACGATTAAACTAAAAAAACCCATCCGCCAAATTACCTTCCGGCAGTTAACGTTGACGCTAATGTCAAATTTATTACTCTGTAATCATGAACTTGTCGAAAAGGAGACCACAATCAACGGACAAAACCTATTTGCGACGATATTCACGCCATGCGCCTGACGGTCAAAAAAGAAGTAAACGTGATGGACAGCTCTACCCTGATTGAATGTTCTCTTTTTTTTCCTTTTTTGTTCGCTTGTTTGTTTGTTTGGGGTTGTAGCAACATCATCCCCCCAATCACAGTTGCGAACGCACAACACGCTAGTGACGTGTGATTTGAATGCACATCACGATGCACGTCCGTGCGCCGATGGCAATGCAAAACGTGCGTACGAAGTTAATGCATCTTGCGGTAGTAGAGACAGTGTAAATAGCACAACTGCATCGATCGACGACTAGCTTCTCGGTAAAAGCGAACTTTTTCCAACTGGCCAGTCTAGCAACTGCCGGCTCATCTTCTCCATTTTTACACCATTTTCGCAAAAGAAAACCCCTCTACATTCTGTACCATACGTTTACCGTGTTTAGTTGGGTGATTACTATTCAGGAAATGCCGCTCTTAAGCTAAATTGCACTGAACAGTGCGTTTGTTGTCTTTTTTTACGCATTATGTCCCACCCCAGCACGAGTCTTGTACGATCGAGATCGTGTTTGGTTTCAGAATTCAACAAATAGTTTTTATGTTGCCACACAAATCCCACGTACAGCTGGGCGGTTGGATGTGTGTACGTGACAGCACACGGAGTGCGATTGTTTTAATCGAGCTTGTGTTCGTGTGGGTGTGATATTGTTTTGTATACAAACGAAAGCTGACCACATTGATGGGAGCTGTAACATTACAGTGCAAGAGAATAGATGTCTAGTTCCTTCCTAGGATGGTAAATGGCTTTAAATGTGCCTAGAACAACAATGCAACAAATAAAACAATAAACAATAAATTTGAACAATAGAAGAATTAAATTTTAAATGTTACATAGAATAGGTGAGGTGTAAAAGTAAATCATAGTGTTACCTAATGTTTGTCAACGCCTGTCTACGGTACACACCCATGTAAATGTTGATCTTCACAGTTAACGATGTAGTTGTGTGATCATACACACCATTCCAGCTAAAGCACGGTTCAGATCGATCAAGAAACGGTTGTGCTGTGCTTAATGAGTCTGTAATAAAGAGACATTCGTGTGAGTCTGTAGTAAAGAGTCATTCGTATGCGTCTGTAGTGAAGTGAGTCAATCGATTCATGAGTCAACTCTTAATCAATTTATAGATTAAATAATTCATGCGCATGCGCAATTTGTGAAGGTTTTTATGTGTTGTCCTTGGGTATTAGCGCGTTTTCTTGCATTTTCAGTCGGAACCTTTACAAGATTTTCAAAAAGATTTTAATTTTGGGCGGTTATACAGTGTGAACGGTTTATTAAACGACCTATAAGAGCCGCACCCCCGTACGCAGCACTCACTTCTTCTAAGAGGTCTGAACCTTCCATTTCTGGCTTTCTGTATCTTTATTTACCCGAAGCTGGATAGTCAGTCCTGAGTACGGGTGATTGATCTGGATGGGATTTTGGTCATGTACGATCGTGTGAAGACCGGCGTCGCTACCATCAAACCACCGGGCCGCTCCAATGCTTCCAAGTGCCAAGTGAGCGACTCACTATCCTGATTAATACAAATCAAGGAAGACCAGAAATGGTCGTTGAATCCACGAAAATAGCAGCATTATTTTCTAAAATAATACCATGCTTTACAGTAGCTTATAAATATTTTTAAGTTTTTTACTGCTTGATTCGCTGCAATTTTTCATGTTTTATATTTCACTAACAGAAATGCGAGAGTGTTTCAGGAATGATTGCTGTTGTTGTGCTATGTTGTTTACTTCTCAGTTTAAATAGAGCAATTTTTATCAAATCAGGAAACCGAGAAGATTTTTAGTAGGGTCAAAATTTTTTTCAGATCGTCTGTATTTCAATAACCCATGACACAAACACAACATCAAGAGATATTCGCCAGCAAATTCTGGGCTTTTTTTAACTTTATTTACCCGCAACCTGGATAGTTGTTCCTGGGAACGAGGGATTGGTTCGGTTGTAATTTTGCACCGGTCCTGTCTAAAGAAGACTGGCGCCGCTAAATCTGATTAAATGGCACCATATGAAATTTAAACATGCATGTGTCTGCTACTGGAAAGACATGACTCAAATATACTGTCTGTGAGGAAAAAGTTAGAAAAAAAATTGGGAAATCTGTGGTACCTGAATGTGGATGGCTACTTAACCTTAGATATATCCAATCAGTTACTTTTATCTAATTGTGAAAGACGTCGACTTTCGACGAAATTATGTGCGATGCCCACGAAAAGCATAAATGCATAGCAAGCAACTGGGGATCTGACGCAAAAATATTAAGAAGTGCTTTAGTGTAATTTGGAATACTCATGTTAAAATGATATGTTGCATATGATCCAGATGGGAGCTGAACGCAATCACGACGTGTCGTATATTTTTACGATACATTTCATTCGTGATAAATGACCAAGGTTCGGGACTTATCAACCACAAAGATCAAATATCTAAAACACGACGCTAGATGTCCAGATCAGAGGAATGGTTATATCAGACTAAGAGAAGAACGAAGTCTTCAAGGCTCAAGGTCTGTTAAAACTAATAACAACAACAAAAGCTCAATGTGACTTGGAATATGCTTTGCCAAATAGTTTTTATGAAAGTCAAAGGGGCCCGAGGTGAGAAATTTGATAATTTATTAAACTTAATAAAATAAAATTAACAACTTCCTCCAATTGGAAAGAAAACCTCTTTTTAAAACATCTTTGAGTTTGCGTACAGAACAAAATTCTGTTGCATAGTCCTGTAACCGGGCCGATTAGCTAGTAGCGGTTCAAAATCAATTAATAGACCAGAAATACTCACTTAAATAAATAAATCAAAATAAGATTTACTCAACACTACAGTAGACATTACGCAATTAAACGAGCGTAATAATTTTTGTAGTTAGTTAAACTACACCTGATCAAAACGATAAAAGTTGTCTAACGATTATTTAGGTAACCTGAAAGTAAAAAAGATAGAGAGGAAATAGCGCTCAGACAATACCAATTGTTTGCTGATGAAAGCTTAATTCTAAACCAAACACACAATCAAATACGTTATTGTATCTAATGTGCGATCATCAACAAGTTCCATTGAATAAGGTTGTGTGTGAACCGGACTTGAGCACGCACTGCAGGCACAGTTACAGCATATTTGCCAGCACGATCAAGCATCCAGCCAGCAGGGGTGAGGCAGCTGCACCAGTGCAAATCTCAACCGTGCCGTGGACAGTCAGTCGCTTCACAGTGTGTCCGTACGTGTGTTTTGCTGTTCGTCGTTGTTGGTACTGTTGGTGCTGCTGTGCCTAGCTTTGTATCCCATCCAGGTTGCCCATCCGTTCGTCGCCATTACACGCATTCACCTGCCGTTTTTGGCACAGCATCCTTCATTTTACCTGTCTCGCTAATGCTTCCGTAGCCCCGTTGCTTTGTGGCGTTGTGGCGACTCGCTGCTTGCCACATTCACAGCCACAACCCGTGTGCTTACCGTTGCATAGGAAAAACTACGCCGTGTTCGTTCGCTCCCATTGTGACGTTGCTCCGGCCGTTCGCGATCATCTACAGTCGGACATTATTAGTCTGTCATCTCACCTCGTTCTACCCCCGTACCGGGGACGGTACAGTGTTTGAAACAAAGTCCACCAAATCTGGCCATCGTTCTGTGCGCTGCGAGATCCGTCAAGATAGTCAAGATAGGCGATGTACCGCACGAGGGTTAACCTTCGCCCTATTTACTCTTCCTACCCGTTAACGCTACATGTCCTACGCTCACCATGTAGCAGTCCCATTATCAAGCCCTACAATCGTGTCATCAAGATTTTCTGGATCTTTTGTGTCATTTCTGTTGATACGCACCTCGCGAAGCGTTACCTCCGCCCCACTACAGAACGGTTTGCATGCAAAACGTGCAAGTTCCCATTTTGTCGCCTTAGTCAATTGTGTTCACAAACCGCATTTAGAACAATTGAACTTGTTTGCTCTATTACACCTTTAATAGGTGTGTATCCGATCCGCCCTTTGCTTACAGCTATTCCCGATTTTGCATTCTCTTCCAAACGGAACGGTGACGTCGATTAGTGGCGATATCTCGTACACGATCGACAGCCTCCAGCAAGCTTTTGTTCGGTTCGTTTCCCTAAGCCGTTCGTGTGCCCGATCTGATCATTAGCACGCAGATACGAGCGGGAAGGAATCGATCAGGCATGGAATATTTCGCTGTTGTAGGCTCTATACCAGTCAGCAATATACATTAGGCCAGCATTATACCAAGGCTCGCATTGCACGTATTGTCCCGATCGCACCCCGTCACTTTTCGCTCCTCGGCCAGATTACTGACCTCTCACCTGTAGCTGTGTGTGAATAAAACTTGGCGAGATTTCATCTTCACTCCAGCATTACAGGCTCCTCCATTGCCGTGTGTTGTCACTTGTTTTTATTGCCCCGTTTAATTTTGATTCCCTCGTACCCGATCTCCCCCAGGAGCCGCAAAAGCACCTCATCCAATATCCAGTGTATCGCGTGCGTTTGTGTTTGTGTGGAGTGTACGTGTGCACGGTGTAACGCCTATCGGTGAATGTGTGTGTGTGTGTATGTGCGACGGCTAGAGTTGTGATTTTTGGGGTAGTGTGTGCAAGTGCGTTGTTCAAGTCGCAAGATCATCGGTTCTTTTTTGTTGGTTACTGCTTCAATCCGAAAGCTCACGCTAAAGCTTAACGGGCAGAATCGAGAATCGGTGTGTGAGCCACGAAGAACGAAGTTGGGTTTTTTTGCTTTGCTGGTGTGTGCGTTGGCTGGCATTAGGCACGGGAATAGATTGCGAACGGAAAGGTAAACGTGCCAACGAGTAACACGTCTTCCACGGTTTGCTATCCTTCACGATCGCCATCAATTCCGGACCATCGAGAGTGTCGATCGACAGCCGGTTCGACCGTATACAGCAACTACAACGCATTGGACCAACATCTGCGCAGCTTTTAATCTTTGTTACAGTATAGGTAAGAGAATATTTTGTATTTTAAACTACAGTAATATTTATAAAAAACTCAATTTTGTATCACTGCATCGTATAAGTGATAGGTTAATGTCAACTATGTGTTGGTCGTGAACTTTATAAATTTTTAATTATACCGTCATCCCATCATACAGTTTTCCCAAAAATACGTTGCATTGTAACATTATAAACAATAGTTTTGGCAAAACATTACTCTAATTGACGAAATAAACGAAAAAATATCAATTATTAATGTGCTTCCTAACGTTACAAGCAGCAATCGATCCTTGAATACTAAATGTAAATTATATTTTAAAGCGAATTCGATTTATGCGAATTTGTCTGGCACGCATTATTCGGCGTAACTCGGAAAAGGTTTGTTTATGAAGTCGTTATTTTATTGTCAACTAATAATATTGACATGACCGTTATCAAAGGCTGTAAGGCTTCATTTGATCGAAACTGCTGATCGTCCTTCGAATAGTGTCAGTGATAATCGGATGGCACAATAGGGGATTCTAAATATATTGTTTTTGATGAAACGTTTTTTTTATGAAAAATGAGCCTTATCGTGATTCTTCGCGTGTTTTGGTCGGTTTTTCTATTAATGTTCTACTCATTCGCATTAGTTAAGGTTTCTCTAGGCTACAGCAACTCGTAATACACAACACAGAAATGGTCCCACCAAAATAGTCGTTAGCGGTTGTCAACATCGAAATCGCCATCTTTGAGCTACGAAACTAATCGCAAGAAGTATTTTAACGTTGAGCTGTATTTTCATACCAGTTTTAAAACTCTTAATGTACTTCGGAAGCTGATTTCTTCGCATCTAAAGAAAAAAATAGGACCGTTCCCCCAGATGCCGATCATTTGGCACAAAATTAAACTTTTTTAAGAATACAGAAGCAACAATAAAATTAATATTCCGATGAAGCACGTTTACCAAATGTTACCAATAATAGATTAATAAGATTTTGGATAGATCATTACCAGGTCAGCAGCTATTCCTTGGGAAATATGTTGACAAATAGCCAGAACTATTATTAACATTAACTTTATTGTCACTATTTTATTTTCCACCACTTTCAAACCCTTATGCGTTGTATCGCCGATCAAAAATAGTAGGAAAGGTTTCAAAGTCATATTTTATCTCATCAAATTTATTATCATTTTTGTAAATATCAAATAAAATTCTACGTTATTTAGAAGCAATTTAATACTTTGACTAGTGTTGCGTTCACATAATTTGACTGCAACTCATACCGGTGCCAATTTAACACCTTTCATATCGAACATGCAGTCTGCGAACCCATACGCTATCGGTCGAATTTTGGAATGCCTTCGGACACGCACGTTCCCGGTGCCGGAAATTGAACGCCACATGCAAATTGATGACGATCGCGAATCTCTGGCCTTTCTCTTGCTGTGTCTGTGTGTGCTTTTCTTTTAAATGACTTATAAAATCCGTGCCACAGCTCATCCTGCAGGAGCGTTGTTTACCCGGTTCCGTCACGTCTCCTGCAAAACGGACACTTCCTCGAGTGCTTTTTGGCAGGCCCCGGACGTTAGGTAATAGATTAACCCGCGTCCAACCCAGAGGCCCTATTGCTCGCTTGTTTGTTTTCTTTCGTTTGTGTCTTCCTTCTTTATTTTTTTTTTTCGCTGTTCGTTTGTAGTCAAGCGACATTCGAACGTCACATGGTTGAGGGAGTTTTTTTTGTTGTTGTTTCGCTTCCATTCCGTAAAAAGATCCCGCTTTGTTGAAGTTGTACGCAATAATGGCGCCATATGCGTTCGCGATCGTGTGCGTGAGCCGGTGGAGCCAGTGGAGAAAAAAAGAGAGTGTGTGTGAGAGAGAGAGAGAGAGAGAGAGAGAGAGCGAGAAGGAAAAAAGCACACTACTGGAACTTTCTCTTCTCCATTCGCGGCTTGTTGGGGGGGTGTTTGTTCGTTTTGTTTGTTTGATGCTGTCAGACGGTTCGGGTTTATAAGGGAAGCTTTCGCGCCTGCCCTTACTCACGGACGCAATTTCGTGTGGCCATTTTGGGATGCAGGATGACGAAATGTGTTTTGTTTTTTTTTCAACTCGTGTGATATAGATACACCAGATACAGATTAACACAGACATATTCCTTCCCGTGGTAAAGGTTCCGGCCTACCACGGAAACACACGGTTTAAGCTATTACACCCGAGCACGAGCAAACACCGCAAAACGGTCCCGCAAATGTATCTATTCGACATTATTATTGCAACCACCCGTGTTCGAGTGGTGGTAGTTCTGCTGCTCCGTTGCTGGTTCGCTTCGGTGTGGTTGTGGGACAAGCTTCACGCAGCATCCTCCCGTGCACGGGAACACTCGTACTAATCACCAACACAGAGCCCTAATCCAAACACACCTAGTCCGGTGCAGGAGAGAAGGAAAAAGACCGTGCCATTAAAGCATCAACCGAGCCGTGGCTTGTTGCCATGTTGTATAATTTCTGCCGTAACACAAACACCAACCATCGGGCCGGGAGATCAATCGTGACGGATAGTGTGTGGATCACACACACACACACACACTCCGTACCTGGAGCGGTTGATAAATTATTCGCATCACTTTTTGGTCACCCAGCAGTGCAGTAATTCAGGGCTCATTTTGGTTGCTTGTTCGGTTACTGCTTTACCCTTTCTTTGTAGGAGCTGCTGCCAGCGTTTGTCCATCGTGTGCAGCAAGGTTATCTGGCGCAGTACCACATGCGCAACAAAACAATTGCATTCCCGTTCGACGTGAACTATCGTTTGCTATTTGCGATAACCTACATCATCCCTTCACAGCTGCCACCAACAATCGCCCGTAGCGGGAGCCTTTACCTTTAAGGAACACAAAGCTTTCCCGAGCAGATAGGCAGAAATTCCACCATAACGTCGTTCATGCGGTGTGTGCTCTATGTGTGTACCGTCACTCATCCAACAAACCGTATGGATGCCTCCTACACGAAAGACCGCAAAATATGTGAATCGTGCAGTAAAACCAAGATGCAAAGCCTCCCAACAACCTCACACAACTCCAGCGCTTCTAGTGGATGAACAATACAAAAAATAGCTCGGGAATAGAAGAAGTGAAAGCTAGATAACCGCCACAGCGGGACAGAGCGCCCAATAGCGGCTGTTAGGCCATCTCCTCCACGTGAAACAGTCCGGGGGCGTTTGCCATTTTTTTTTGCTTTCCTCCACCCTCCCGCAGAAAGGGGCTTTTTTTTTTTGTTCGACCGGCAATAAAAGGTTATTTGCATTTTCTTTAATTAAATGAGCTGTGTTTTTAAAATATTTTACCTGCACCGTTCACTTTTTTTCTAATTTGTTGAGCAATTTTTCATTTCTTCTGGAAATTCTGGACAATGTTTGTAACAAACGAATTTCATGGGGGAGGGTTTTATTTTTGGATGATCTGATTATGCTTAACGTGTTTAAAAGCTGATTTTAGACGTGTACATTCCAGCGTTGCGTACAGGGAGTGCGAAAAAAAGCACCTCATCACTGATAACTGCCCCTATATTGCTCAATGTCAATTACCAAACATGTACATTGATGGGATTTTTTGTCTTCTTCTGATTGTTTTATAATCGCCACGGTGTTTTCCCCTCGCGGTGTGTTTTTGATAACCCGCGCGCTGACCGAACGAAGCTGTCGAAGTGCTAGAAGTTGTGCAACAGATTAACTAACCAACTGCTAATGTGTTGGGAGGTTTTCTCTACCTTTTCGGACACCTCTTGTGCGTTAAACCTGGAAAGGAATTCTTCGAACGCCTTTTGTTAAAATTGTTCTCAATTCGTGTTTTTCGCCACTTACGGCAACATGAAGATTCTCGAGAAAAGCGTAAATCTTACCGCTTTTGTGCAGCCGAGGAAGAATTGCACGGTTGGCAGCTCGGTTTTGGGCTTAAGACTTAAGTGCCTTCGGCTGTGGGATGACCACGCCATTCACCATTCCCATTCCAAGCCGCGACTACGTAATGATAGTAGTTTGGTCGATTGTAAATCCAAATGACTTGCCGAATGGATGATCGTTAATCAATCCCGTCTCGCATTGATTGATTGATTGCAATCTGCAGCGGTGCGGAAAAATGTGTTTCTTGTTTCGTTGGCAGTAAAGCAGCGCAACTGTGGCTGTGGTAGACTTGGGGCATAGCAAGCTTTCGAAGCGATTGCGAAGAAAACAAAGAGCCTTAATGCTTTGTTTATATTGTGGCACAGAATAGATATTTGCATTGGAAGATGACGCAATCAATTATAATTTTATTTGTCTTAAGTTTCCAATAACACTGCACCTTTGGTTTGGATGTCACAAAGACCCCCAAAAACCATACAACACACGAACGATCGGAATGAATTTCGGCCTTATTTATCCTTCAATTCTTGCACACTTTATTGACCGTCAATCACAATTTTATCAAGTACGGCTAAACCTCACCATCATCACCTCAAACCCAGAGTGCTGCTGCTCAAGGAACATCATCCGGACGTGAGAGCGAATAAAAAAAGCATCCCCTCGAAATGCTTCACAGCTCATCAAAAACCTTGCACTGTAAGCCCTCTTGCCACTTCCACAAGCCATCAGCCTCACTATCGCACGCAAGATTCCGTCGTTTCGGGGGTTACTTTTTGCTCATTATTTATCAAATTATCAGCACACCAACAAAAAAAAAGCAAAACAAAACAGCTCAAGCCCGAAACAAAATGTTTTTTTTGCGTTTTGTTTGCTGCGGATTAGCGAGACGGGCGAGTAATGTGTGGGTTAGTACTTGCACGCCACGGCTACGTTTTCCTGCAAAACACCCAAACGTTTCCCAGCCTCTGTTCCCAGGTTCAGATCAGCTTCAGGTGCCTTTTTTTTGGCAAAATGCAAAGTCTGTCGTGTGTAAGTGGTTTCCTTCTGTTTGTGCCTGCAACGCAAGTACGTCAGCAAACCATTCGAATTTGCGTTTGCTGTTTCACGACCGAAAAGACCATCTTATTGTAGCTAGATGGAGATAAAAAAAACATGCTGCATGATATGACGAACAACGCTTTGCTTTGTGTTTACAATCTAACGTTGGAAAAGGTTTTATAAATGAGCGACATACATAGGTACTTCAAATGTAATATAAAATATTTTTTTAGCTCAGGTTTTTTTTTTATTTTTACAAAAATTAGGGTTTATCATTGACTCTTTTAGAGAATGCCAAAAGATCTATCGCTTGTCTTTGTTTATTTAGCAGATTTAGATATTTTAATGGTAGAAATTTCATTCTCGAATCTTAAACTATGAACAATTCCAGCAAGTATGAAAAATACAAGCCAGCTTCCCCGATGACATGTAGCTTTTAGACGTCTATAGGATAGAGGCATGAAGAGCTTTTACTCTCCTCTGGTATTACTGAAGAAGCTACTGGAGAAAAATATCCTCTAATCACAATTACTTGCTCGTTGAGCGTTGTACAAGTCCTAAACGATATACCTGGACGTTGAAATTATTATAATGGTTTGGGCAAATTCGTGGAATATCGATTGGAACTTCGTTATCTCTAGCAAAATATGGCATTTTTACCTCAGCTTAACCTTCAAGTAGGCAACCGGATACCCGGGTATTTTTTCAACTTTAAACTGCAATTACTTTTGATTCATTGCTTATATTGACCTGAAAATTTCTGTAGCCTCCCAACATTTTGTTTCCGATTTTTTGGCGCATAAATTGTAATTTTCAACAAGCAGTATGTATTTTATTTTGATTTATTTTAAACTTTACTACGTAAGTTGGCAACCAGCATACCCGGGTATTCCATACATTTTGTATGGAGAATGACGTTTCTCTTCTTCTTTTTCTTCAATTTCAATCGATTTAAAATTTGAAATTGATCGTTAGTTTAATCATAACATAGAACAACATAATTAATGAATAAAATAGATTTTAAATACGCACAAGCAACAAAAAGTCTAGAATAAATGAATAAATTGTAAATAAATACATTACATAAAATTAAACGTATAAAGACAATGATTATGCTGAATTAGCGAAAATGTAAACAATGGATTGTAATACAACGCATTTCCTATTACTTGTTTCTTTTTTATATTATAATATGTGTGATATAAAAAAAATTATATAATATTGCATTATAGTTCTATATTCATTTAACGTTCCGATTTTCACGGATTTGCAAGAATATAAATGTATAGGAAGCATTGTTTACCAACGAAAACCGTTAATTGTATACGTCAAAACGTATGGAATACCCGAGTATGCCGGTTGCCAACTTACGTGTGTAAATTTGGTTGACAACTCTACGGTTAAGAATGACATGACTAATGACTACTCAAGAATTAATGAAGAATTCCAATTGATTTTAAATATAGGTTTGATAATAAAGGTATATATTTGAGGATTATCAATGTTCAATTTTCTATGCTAAGTTCTACTGACCACCCAAAGATGATTAAGTTCCGTATCGGTGGGATCTAAAGAAAAATCTTGTATTATGAGCAAAACTGGCATTTGGACTATTGTTTATGCGAATCGGATGCGATAAGCCACAAACTAAAGAGATTGCATTGAACACAATCGTAGTTAGAAAAGAGGATCGCACTCGCCTTTTTCTGTCCAGATTTGACACCAACCGATCATTTTGCCGATAAATGTTTAGCATCCAGATTAAACTCACAGAATTAGCTAATCAACTCGATGCCCTGGGTTTTAGTGTAATAGAACTAAGGAGTTTTGAAGCACAAGTTAATATTCGACTGTGATACCAACGGTCAGCCAACAAAAATCATGTTTTTTAACCATATGCATCTTAAATCCCTTGGTCAATGTCACTTTCATGAAAATCACTGCACTTGGAAATAACTACCATTCCGAATATGTATTTAACATGATTGTAAAAAATCTCAGAACTAATAATGCCTATCATAAATTATGGTAATTAAAGAAAAAACTTGACCATTCCAATGATGTACCCTAATTGCTTCATCCAAGAACACACATTACTCTACTCTCTCGCCGAGTGCATCTATAAAATGTTGAAATCAATCCGTCGGTGCGCAATCGAATCGTATTTCACACACAGTCGTCCCCGACTGCATCCAATGCGTTCCAATGCATTCACTCGCTGTGTCACCGTGAATTGTTTGCCCGTTTGGAATTGTGTTCCTTTGGTCATGGCCGACGGATCGGGCGATCTAGCCCTACCGTGCACGCCGCCGCACGACCGGTGAACGTTTTTCCGCGCATTTTCGCATCGCATTGACCGTGGCGGGTTGACCACGCTGACGATGGTAGTTGTGCTCGTGTTTGCTTTTTTTTTGCTTTTTGTGTGTGGACGTTCCGCCAGTGCGCCTCGGACGGTAGAATGAGGTACGTTATGGTCAGCTGACAATGAAATCCAGCTTTTCGAATTTCGTGCCGTGTTCTGCCATCTCCAATCCGTGTCCTTTGCTTCGTGCGCTAAACCGTGACTCAGTGGATTGAATGGTTGAATTGCATGCGGCAAAGCGAAATGTGTAAAACTCTGATCGATTTAGGTCGCACGAATCAGGTGATTATTTGCAATCCCGAGCGCTCGGAATCGTGAACTGAAATTCACACGAGAACAGTTTGCTTTATTAAATTATTGAGATATAAATACAAATATATTTCTGGCTTATAGTAGCTCTTCTAGCTAGAGTTGCAGTTATATAAAATCGAAATCCAGCAATCATTTAAATTTGTTTCGTATTTTGTATTTTCTCATACAATCTCCCAAAAAACCTTTCGAAACGACCGACCATTGCGGATCTTCATTTGCATTCTTCGCATCCGTTTCGGACCGATCCGTTTGGTGGGTTTTTGAAGTTTAAAAAAACAGTTTCCTCCGTCACCATCCGATAAGAGTTAGCAGAAACAAAAAATCCGCATAAATCTTTCATTACATAACTGTTCCTCTTCCAGCTGCTTGTTTAATGGGCATTAGCAAACAACAATAGCCTGAACCTTTTTCCTTGCCGCTTTGCGCTAAAATATGACTTTAGCTTTGTTTTGTTTGGTGTGTGTGTGTGTGTTTTTTTTGTGTTCGTTTACTTCATCAATATTGCCCGGACAACCGGAGACTTGATCGTGTGTTCAGCCTAAAAAAACCGGTTGAAACGCATTCTTTGCATCAACAACGGAGGGGTGCTGCAAACGGGTGAGGCGAAGTGATGACAAACATTCAGATTCGAATAGGCAGAAACTACACATACCCGTGTGGGAATATTAAACATGCCAGCAAATAGCTACCACCCTCCGGTTCGCTCCCCCCCTTCCAAAAAAGGGGGTTGCAGTTCTTTGTGTATGCAAAGATGGAGTCACCGTCGCGCACAGAATGGCCAAACGATTCGAGTTCTTTGCGAAATCAGCAGAAAAATAAATAAACACCCGCTGCCGGTGCAGCTGTAGCAGTGGCCAACCCACCCTTCGTGCAAGCCTGAACGTCAATGCCAGAACGTAACAGTACCCCGCTCAAGGGGAAGCGATCTTAATTAGAACCGGCTTTGACGGTGGCAAAGCTTCGACGCACCTCCCACGTACACACACAAGCAACAGTACTGGGGAGAGCTTTTTTGCCAACCCATACACCCATACAATCAGACGCGGGGTGCGCTGGGAACGCGCTGCATCAGCTGGTTTGCTGGGATCGCGAGATGCTTTCCGATGAAGGGATGAAAATGACCGTAAATGAAACGCCATTTGAATGATGCGGAACAAATTACACAGCGTCCCGTGTGAGGGTGTTTTTTTGTGCGAATTAATGGATTATTTAACACGCTAAGCATTCATTTCCAACTACGTCCAAATACCTGAAATTCCTAAACCAATACAAGTGATTGCTAGTGAGTGATTTCAAGTTCAAAACTCCAAATAAATTATTCTTTTTTTCGTTCATTTTCTTATTAGTTTTCGTTTGTATTTTAATTAATTTAATTTAATTTAATTTAATACAATTTATTCATTAGAAATTAATTACTACAAAAAATACAAAGTATCTTTTAGTAATATCACAAAGTAAATACTGTGTTTTATATTAAATTGTCCCTCCTTCCTTCCTTCAGCTATCAGTAGTTTGTATTTTATAGCCCTTTCCACCTTCAACACTAGAACGGCCCATGGTAGTATTCGTGCAACACCAACACCAACGGAACAGAGCTGCATTCCATTTGTGCTAATCTTGTGCACATCTTGCACGTCTCGTCCGGCAGGCGCGTCTCGCCGTACATCGTGGTGCATATCAATGATCGAAGATCACCAGATAACTATGCAGCCGTGCATCGTTGCAGCCGAGACAGTCGGGCCGGTGGTGTCGATGCGTCTCGCTAGGTGGTGCCCACAGTCGGAAACGATCATTTGCATAAATTAGTTAAAGATGAATGAAGCTGTTAGCACGAACGGGTACGAACGGGGGTTGCAAGGGATGGGAAGATGAAATTCTTTAGCCATGATCCTTCAAGTTCGGAATGCAAACAGCATCATCTGGGCACTGTTTGCCCAACGGTGGAATGCCACTTGAGTGATGGTGTATGGAGAGCAAATATTAGATCTCTTAAAGAGTTTAATAGAATTCAGTAATTTTAGCCACATCCTCACAGAGACCCAAAACCAACAACATTTAACGAGCAGTACTCCAGTAACACACATTATCGAGGGTCATATTGGGCATGAGTTCCGATCCGATATGCAAAAGCAAGTGACCATTTTCGTCCATCCGCGTGTACGGCCTGTTTGTGTCACGGTGCCGTACCGTTCGTCCTTCAATCTCTCGCCGCATCTAGATGGCAGCGACTAGAGCAGCACTCCTGTACGAGTCGTGCGAACAAAACAGCAAAACCAGCACCAGTGTGGATCGGTAGCTATCACGATGGTCACGTCAACAGTTTTGAAAATGCGTACCCGATACCGCTTCCGAGCCGAGCATCTCAATTCCGTTTTTGCTGGAAGGTATCGGTCGTCGCACACGTCGTTGGTTTGCGGTTGGGCAAGGTCCAAAAT
This sequence comes from Anopheles moucheti, assembly GCF_943734755.1. Classification (NCBI taxonomy): domain Eukaryota; kingdom Metazoa; phylum Arthropoda; class Insecta; order Diptera; family Culicidae; genus Anopheles; species Anopheles moucheti. The sequence continues at coordinate 53,341,844 of NC_069141.1, forward strand.
AAAACCCTCCAAAACCGGTTCCAGTGTGTCGGCACGAAGCTTTCTGCCATTCCTCCCCTTCCAGGCGGTAGGTAGGGAGCGGTAGGTTCATTTTTATGAGTCTCTAAACTTTAAGAGCCAACAGTTTGTTTTCGTTTTTGTTTGCTATGCGAACGCTGTCGCGTCGTTGTGTGGTGCGTTGCGTCTTCTTGTACCGAGAAGCTGACCCTAAAGATGGGCGCAACATTGGACGATTTGGAGGGTGATGATCGTACGGCTGCAACTCTTTGAATTGTTGGCCAGAAGTGGAAGTATGTCTTCAAACGAGGATATCTTTCTTTAGCTAGCTTGTGAATTCTTCGAATATGAGGTTTCATTCATACAGATAGTCCTCGACATACCCTGTTATACAGTAGACCAAGGCGATCGTCGAATCCTAAAATATCGTTTATTCTTGCGAGTCTTAGACTCGACTTCACGTATTTGCTCATCAAGCACTTAACATCACATTAGAAAATTAATTATCAACATTATTTAAAATATCTCGTGGTGAAAACTCTCAGAACTATCAAATGTCAAAATCCGCTTACATCAGATACCATGTATCTCGGGAACAAGCTGTGGTTTTATTTGATGACGCATTGTGTTTGGAAGGGAACAATATTCGGACATATTCCAAGGTCAAAAGCACAACCCGTCCGATAGAAACCAGGGAAGCGAGAAACTCCACTTCGCTATCTACGCTCCGTACTGCGCCATTGTGCGATGCCTTTCCATTGCAAAACTTTGCCCCGCTAGAGGACAGTAGTTCGAAGGCCCTCGAAGGCTCGTGATCGGAGAAGAATCCCGCCATTGATAGGGATTGTTGTAGAACGAGTTTTTTTTTTTCAAAGTGTTCGTCTTACATCTATCCACCCTCACGCGTGTGTGCGAATGGGGATGCAAAAACCCATGCACCCTTGCCCGCGTTTGTTCTTTTCTTAGACACGAAGCTTACGAAACCGTTGAGCGGCACCGACAGAGTCTTAACACACAAAAAGCTACACCTCACAGCACAGCACAGAGCGTCGTTGGAGTTCCAACCTCCAACACAGCGGTACGGAGGGATGGAATGTAAATATTTGCATTATCCGCCGCAATCTGCGCCCGACTGTTTTGATCTTCCGATTCGTGGCGAATGCACGCGTGTGCACCTGACGACACAACTGGCAAAGTTTGCCAAGCAAGATTGATTTCAACGATAACGCGCAAGGAATTTATTTTTACTAGCGAGTGGAAGAAAAAGGACCGATCGCATCTGTTATTTGTTTATTGGCACAAAGTTCCGAGTTTGGCTTCAGATGAGCTTCTTTGATGTCTTCACCTTTTTTATTTGTTTTAATTGTTTTGCAGAGTACATATTTCCGTTTTTCAGACCATTTTCAAAGGGATTACCGAGCATCTGGCAGACTTGTTCAATTCTGTGAACCATATTTGTGTTTAAAATGTTTGGTTGGATACGGTTTTGGTTTTTGGGTTCTATAACTTATTTAGGTTATCCTAAAAAAGGTAACTGTTGACAAATGTAAGCAGTCCGACCAAGATATATAACAAACTGGTCGTGATTGCGGCGTTTGCAAAGAGAGGGCGCTGCCGTCGTCCTGTAGAACCCGAAGTAGCACGAAGGATCGTTGGAGCGATGACCGGAGAGGCTGGGTTGACGACCGTAGATATAAGCACGTGTCAGCGCGCATTAGGGCCTCTTTTTCGCAAGGTATAACACATGTGAATTTTTTAACTCGTGGAAATACAACGTGTTAAATCAACGTGTGTGTGGAAGTAGAACTTTACCAAAGAATCCGAAAAGAGCCTGTTGCGTGACGCAACAGTAACCTTTAAAAAAAATCCTTCATAAACCTGTGCCAATTTGTTAATTAATTCGTAATTAATTAAAAGTATCTCACGAGATTTTTAATTGCAATGCGCAAATTGTGAAACTAAATTTTAAATTTTGCCCAAATTCATTGAATTGATAAGTTTTAATGTTCATGCACGTTAAGTAGCGTGAGGAAAATGCCACTTCCTACTTCTACTAATTTAACAGAGTTTAAACAGAATTTATTTTAAAAACTAAATGAGGCGATAACTTATGCTCCTCAAATAAAATTTCCACTCTTTTGCATTTCTGGCTCAACATAAAATTAACAAAACATACACTGCACCTGTTGACAAGCTCCAATAAGCTCCAATTTGCAGACTGGGGGGAGTTCCACTTTTCGCGCACATGATAATAGAATGCATTTTCACACCATGCGCCGAGGTCAATGACCCATTATTGAAACTGTCCCTAGGTGGAACAGGTAGACGCGTGGAACGCGTGACCTACACAGCATGGCGAGAGCATGGTGTGAAATAATAGTAATAATAATGATCACCAGATCGCCCGGATGCCATTACCAGCTCGGTTTTCCATCACACACGAGAATGAAGTAATCGCTCGGTAATAAACTAACCACCACCGAGCCAGGCGAGACCCTTCGAGATGGACCGACCATTTTAGTAGGTGGTAATGGGATCTATTTGCGGGACAGCCGGGTGTGGGTGGCTGTGTGACCGTCGGGGAAACTGTCGAACAATGGGCCAATTTCCATACGGACATTACCGGTGGCCCGGTGTGTGCAATATGAGTGTGTGAGCGAATTGCAGAGTGGTTCGTGTTTTTTTTTTGTTCGTCATGTGCAAACGAAACAAGTCAATAGCAGCACCCCAATTAGCAACGGTTGCAAGTGTGGGCCAGAAGCAAAAATGTTGCTAGTTTTCCATTTTTCATTCACCCACACACAGGGGTGCAACAAACTTTGTGTGACCCGGTATAGGTGTGAAGGCTTTGGGATGCAGCGTATCGAGCCGTGCCAACGTTGCTGCAACCCTTTTTACGTTGCTAACGATCGTTAAAATACAGTGAGCTACATCTCGAATCGAAGATGGGTCCGTGTGACGTTATCTTGCATAATTTGACAACCCAAAAGATGTAAGGATAAGCAGCCCCAAACGCTATTGTGACAGCGAAGCAGACAAACAAGCGACTGCCAGCAATAAGATAAGACGTGTGAGCTGAGCTTAGCGTGCCCTTAGGAAGGTAACATAGTGTTTACTGACGTGAAGAGGGATTTTGCCGTGTGAAAGGAACATCATCAGCGCCTTGTATTAATATTACCCATCAACGCGAGATAGGTGACGAGACTGAAACGGCAAATTGATGAGAAAACATCGCTAACAATATATCGAAACGAAATGCATGCTAATTTATGTTGCCGTTTGTTTTTCTCTTTTAAATATGTTGCAATAAAAATGGGAGGTTTCCAAAACAAATGTTCCCTAAAATTTGGGTAATGAAAACAAAAGACCTGAACCTGAAAACATTCCTCACCGAAGCCAACCTTCAGTATTCGAAGCGGTGTGCCATTGTCTTCCGTCCAAAGCTCATGACAATGTCCCAGCGGCTATGGCTTTCGAACACCCTCGGTAGGGTCCGTGCTATAGTGAAGCCCGAACTAAAAGCCATCATTACACACGTAATGGTGATGAACACCTTGAAGGCGGCCAGTCGAAGGTTTTTGGCCCTTGTGACTGTGCCGTGCGTTTGTGTACGGCTTTAACCACGCTTTGGTATAACGCGTATCGATGAAGCATGTGATATTGAACGAATTTCAAGTTTACGCTCCTGTTATCTTCTTCAAAGTTCCCAAATTCTAATGTTTTGCTTTTCTTTTTTTTCTTTTTAGGTAAGATGCAATCAATTCTTGAGAAGAAATGGAGATAGTATTAGCAGTGATATCGACATTTTATGATACACAAAATCGTACAGTTTAACGATTAAGAGGGACGGCAAAGATCCGACTATGCGATAAACACACATGAAAGCCTCCAACCAGCAAAGACGGCAATGCGTAAGAAAAAGATATTTCCACCGAAGAACGAACGGTATAATAATTTATCATAAAATATTACTAAAAGCCTCCGCGCAATAAAAATTTGCATACATTAATTGCAATTAGTATGCTTTGCTAAGCCGCAACGCTAACGGGCACCTCGCAGAGTCCCGTTTGCAGTGATGCATCTCGGTGCATTTCGTAAACCGTGCGCACAAACGCTCTCGTTATTTTGTTTTCCTAACCCATCATCAACCGCTGCCTCGCGGACTCACAATCGCGTGCTACAGAAATGCGGACGGATTAGCAACATTTTCATCTTTACGCTTCTGACAAAACTGTTCTCTCCATGTGCATTGCATTACCATCTCTCGCATATAGGATGATCTATGCACAACACACCATTCGATCATAAAAGCCCGTTTCGCCTATTCAACAACACCTCCGCTGTCCAGGGAGTGAGAAAATGATGAAAATTGCACATTTTGTTTTTTGATGCAACTGTGCAGCAACAGATCGACACGGATGGATTGGTGAAACTGTTATATTTTTCGTTAAGATGCATGATACGATCTGAACACATTTGGTATGGTGTAATGAATAGCAGCAATCTGATGCTGGAGAGCACAATAAAACATGATTAAAGCTCTACTTTAGACATAACTAGAAAAGATTACAATCAGATAAATACTACATAGTCTTTTTCATTAATTTTCTAACAATACTTTCAGTCTGTTACTTAGATTAGATGCATTACTTACTTACTAATCCGGTACTAGATCCGCTTCGTGGTCCATTGCATGTGCTCTAAATGTTAGATCGGTTTCAAGGCGATTAGGTACATCCATTCAGTGGCGGGTTTAACGGTAAGCAAACTAAACAATTGCGGGGGGCCTTGAGCTGACGGGGGCCCCGAGCTGACGGAGGTCCCAAACTGAGACAGGTCGAGAGTTGAGGACTTACCTTTTTCAGGAAGCGGGTTAGGCAAAAATTGGAATAAGCAAGCTACGCAGTAAGCAAGGTAAAATCCGAGATAATTTCATAAGACAAAGTCTACTGATCTACTGTTCTAAGAATGCCCCGATCTTGGGCTAGACCATTCCGCGCCAGGAGGCGAGCACAGCAAATGTGTGCACAATTGTTCGAGCCAAAAAGTATGAATCTGTTTTAGAACCCTTCAGTGCATTATTTGATTGCAATATGAGTATTCAACGCAGATCCCAGTCGTAAAAAGAACTTATAATGATGATATTGATGTACAAATGCGAGGTGATGAATTAGAACATTACTTACATTTCAAGAAAGATAAGGACACAATTCAAAGTTCAGAACTGAACATTCAGGAAATGCATAGAATAACAAGACGCATTGTTACGCTTTTTTTTTTCTAAATATTGAGATATTATTGAAAATTTTCTTCACCATCCCAATGTCAAATGCTTCAGCGGAAAGATCGTTCTCCACTCCATAAAACGTCTAAACTATATTTGAGGAATACACTAGGAGCATAAAAGCTAAACAATTTAGCACTTTTGTATGTAGAGCAAGATTTATTAAATCAACTAGATACAGAGAAAATTATTCAAGAATTCGCCATTAGCAAAGTCAGGCGCAAACATATTTAACTCATACTTATAGAACAGTATAATATTTGAAACATTATTAAATACAGTTGCAAATGATGTCCAAAAAGAATAGAATCATTTTTTTTCTTTTCCTTTAAATGCAGATTTAAACTTAAAAAAAAAAATAAAATCAATAAGTTTGAAAATAATGGAATATTTGAATTAAATTAAGGAAAAACATGAACTACAGGTATTTCCCATATTTTTCAAATAAAACGTAAGATATATTTAATAATACAAACATTTTTATTAGGGGCCCTAAAATTATTGTTGCTCAGAGCCTCCGCATTCCTAAATACGCCACTGCATCCATTAGGCGTCTTAATTTGGTACTTGTATCATTGACGAACTTGAAAAACTTACAACAACAAATGACAAATGAACGCTTCACTTCAACATACTCTTCTAATAGATCATAGAATATACGATTTTAAATAATACGATCATTAAATTTTAGCGATTACTTTGAAACTTTTATAGTTAGGTTCTCTTTTATCGTTGTTTTAAGAAACCTGTAAACAAGTATATGACTTAAACCTACTTATTCATAATGCATCATATTAATATTGAGCTCATTTTCTCTATTTATTTTTGCTTACTCAATCATTTGTTCTATGTTATTCGCACCAAAGTAAATCGTAGTACAACCTTTGCACGATTTCTACCCAATTCAAGCGTGACTAAATGCAACTGCATCAGCAATTATGCTTATTGTTTGTACAGCGTGTCTCTTTGCACGAATGCATCAACGCTCGGGGTCTTTGATTAGGACAAAAAGCAACAAACGTGTGATTACTAAATTGTATAACCTTTGAGTTTCATTCATTTCGTATTCGTTCATAAATCGATGAGTGACAGGTAATGAATTTTTAATAAATCATTCGCTCACTGTTGAACGATTACCAACGGTTCTATTCTCGGGCTTAGTCACGTACGCTCAAGGGCAGCGTTTTAGTTCTTTCTTTTGCTAAGGAGACTGTGCTGTATGCTGGCGACGTGCTTGGTGTAATATATTACCCACTCTGATAATCTGAATGCGCCGACAATGACTGTCAGGAAGTAGTTATAAATGAAGTAATTGTTGCCGCTAGAATGGATTCCGACAACAAATGATTATTTTACCACTACGTAGCTTTACTAAAACAACTACAATTCTTCTACGTTTTAAAGAAATTTTAGAGTTCAATTTCCGATCGTAAAATACACTCATTTGAAGAGAACAACTTCAGCTGCTTAACATGCTACTCTCAGCCCGAGCGACCATAATCTTCAGGTCACGATCGTTTCATTAAATTGCTGTCATCTCCTTTCTTTGTAGGCCCACTTTCTTCGATTCGTTTTGCTACCCAACCTTTTATGCTGCGAAACAGTGACCTGGTTCGGGTTTTTTTTTTTGCTTTGCCGCCACCGTTGCATTGTGAAGATGTCAATTTTCGTTCCCCTGCGTTTGGGGGTTAGAGAGCCTGGTGTACCGGAACAATGTCATGGGGTTGTTTCCGCTGCTCATCTTCTGCACGATTAATCGAAATGGGCAATCTCGATGGGTGGTTTGACATGCGCGCGTCGTCTTCCCAGCGCTGTGAACGCAGCGATGATTAGTGCAATGTTCCTGCAAAAACCTTTTCATTACAAATTATTTTTTTTTAGTTGAACTGAAATATGCAATATACAATCCTACGTATTTTAATGCCACTGGAATTAGCAAACTCTCGTACGGCAAACCCCATCTCGAAATGGCACCCTGGCATGCTACCGAACGGGAACAGGAAGTAAAATCACGCCACAGTCGAAAGGACTGATTGCATCGGCTGTGGCATGCAAGTAAACTAGTTTACGTCCCATCAAACACAACGTTACCCTTACTGCTAATGTGATTATTAGTACTCCCGTCCGTACTATCACGGGCCCCGGCATGAGTATGCGCTCCTTCCTTGCACATGAAATCGCCACAAATAGCGCGTTAGACGGCAAGATAAGATGGGCGCACTCGATCGCGTCACCGCATCAGGAAGAAGTATGCACCCGGTCTCCGTTCGGTGTCAGAGGGCGGCTGGTAGAAGTAACGGCAGCAGCCTGCAGCTTATCACTCTCACGTCACTCACAACGTGGATGGACGTTATAGTGGGCAAGTTTTTTTCCACGCCGATTTCCATCAACTGTGAGTCAACTGGTCCGTATCGGTACCGCTTTTCGCTGTATTATGTCGGAGTTTATGCTTCGGTGTAGCGTGTAAGTGATGTGGCGCTAGGATTTTGATTATTTTTGTTATTGGGTTTATAAGTAAGTTCACACGTTCCAGGAAATTTATTGTTATGGTGTGGTAAGCATCCTAATGCCAGTAGAGGTATTATGAGCTCCCGAGTGATCAAACTATCTGCGGGGAACGAAATCGAGTCCAATCGATTTGTTTGAAATATTTTTTTTAGAGAAAAACTATCAGAATATGAACCTAGCAGCGAATCAACAATTCTCCATCATGACAAAGAACATTTTCATGTTATTGATCCGGTCTTGTATAGGATCTTCTATATCAGCAACAACAATCTCAAGAGGTCAACCATTTCTACCTTTATTCGACCTTGCTTTTCCCATAGCTGAGAAATTAGTCCTGCATACGAGGGATTAGTCCAATTGGGATTTTGGACCAGTCCTGTCGTGTGATGACCGGCGCAGCTACCAACACACCACTGGCCCCACCTCGCAGTGGATAATAAATTGGGAAATCTACCTCTCTAGCCATGTGGCCCATACTTGGCACCATGCAACTACAGAAAATTGTTTACAAAATGCTTCTTTTCAGATGAGTGAATCAAAAACCGACTCGCTTGTTTTTGGGAAATTTGGAGGAAAAATGCTATGGGTAACTTTTTAACAAAGAGCTTTTTAATTAAAAGAGCCTTTAATGTTCATTTGAGTTTTGTTAAGACGTGCTTTACAAATTGTGTATAAAAATATTGCTTTCAAAGAAATGCCTCCCTTCTCACGGTATCTCGCCCATGACAATTGTTTCATAGACCTTTCAGAGTCCCGCACATGCACGTCCATAACCACCGGTTTCAACTCATTGTGTTTGGCATCGAAAGCGAAAAGGAAAAACCACCGTGCAATGCTTTCGATGGCATCGGCCAACAAAAAAAAGAAGGTAGAAGCAACCAGCGCTACTACACATTACACCCGAACGACGCATTCATGTCTTGGCACTAAAACATCCCCCCAAAGGATAGGTAGGGCATTTGTGGCTATGATGGCGCATGCGGTATGTTATTGCGGCGTAATCATACCGTGTGTGCGCGCGCGCGCCATCATTCTCTCTTCCCTCGCCACGCCACCACGGTCAGTCGATGATGTTGTGAGGGTAACGCCGAAGACGCACGCTGGAGGCGCAAGTGTAGACGAGCAAAACAACCCCCGCGCACACCGTACGGAGCAAGCACTCCCCCCTCCTATTCCAAGGAGAAAGTGATGAGGAACCGCACTATGGTCGAGGTGGTTCGCCTCTAGTATATTTGTACCAGCGCTAGACAAACACTCTACCACGCCAGTTGGTCGAAGGGCTCCAAACAAGGGCTCCCCTCCCGCAGTGGTGGCGCAGGCAGGCGAACATGCAGGGTGTTGGGTTCGTACCTTCGATACATTCGTGTGGTACAAGAAGTTACCCGAGCGATGCTACTTCGGCTGGGGTGTACCGTCGTGATTGGAGCGAATTATGAAATTTCCGGTTTTCATTTTCCTGCGGGTCATCGTGGTCCACCGTAAGACGCTGGGCTTTTAGGTACCCCACCCGGGGTGGTGGTAGTGTTTTGTTTTTGCCCACTGCGGGTTAAGAAGCGAGGACACCGAACGAAACAGCTCGGGAATGAATTCCGGTTTGGGAGTTGACTCGCTCGCGATCGTTTCTTTAGCATTCATTCACAAGTTTCAACGAACGTTAGATTGTATATTTGATACAGGGATCGTTAAATCGTAAAATAAGAAGCATTATATCACATCCAATGCATATACGTAGCCTGATGATGTTTCACAAATAATAATATTTTATAAAAGCTGAATGTTGTTTTCCATCCGTTCCCCTACAAAACCATCTTATAGTGAGCATTGACAATTGATGTGAATCGACAGTTGATTTAGTACACCGAAAGTCTTGGTTCGAATCTCATCTAGATGTTGCTCCCATTAAAGCTTGAAGCAACATACAGGTAGTGCCCGAGATACTTGGTACCTCTTATACGCAGAATCAAAGATACGTTCGAAATTTGACAGATGAATTAATTTATAGCACAAAATGTAGGCAAAAAGGTGATAATTTGGTCGAAAATACCTTCCTTTCTCATATAAAACATTTGGTTTTATTTGATTTTAATCTATTCTTTCAAAAACGCACAATTTGTTGATTATATTAAGTGCAGAGAAGGAAGTCGTCTCAGTGACTTTGAAGTATAAACGAAATTGCACCAGGATTCGACTTACGCTGTTTTTTCCGGATTATAGCTGTCCTCTATCACAGCGTATCTCGGGAACTGTCTATACTTATCTCCAAATACAGGCTGTTAGGGCTCCAAATACTGTGGTACGCTGTTAGAGTACCTCACTTAGGTAGTTTAGCAATTAAGGCGATGAAATAAAACATTAACAATAATTACAAATAAATGTTTTATATGTCACAAAGAGGCATTTTCGAGCAATTTTTCACCCTTTTACTAAATACTTATACTAAATACAGGCAGTACCCGAGATACGCGGTTTTTGGAAGTAAGACAACTGAGCTAGTTTATAGCATAACATCGAAGCAAAAAGGTGAAAAATTTGTCGAAAATAAAACTCTGTGTCATATAAAAAATTTGTTTTTATCTTATTTTATTGTATTCTTTCTAAAAATCATCTGATTCGCTGAATAAATGAAGTGCAGATAAACAAGTCGACCCTGTGACTTTGAAGTATAAACGAAATTGCACCAGGATTCGGCTTACGCGGAAATTTGAGTTACGCGGATTTTTCCCGCGTTATAGCGGTCCGCTATAATAGCGTATCTCGGGGACTGCCTGTACTAGATACTATTAGATACTAAATTTTGTGTTGTAAACTTACTCTGCTGTCAAATTTCCAAGAAACGCGTATTTCCGAATTCGCATATAACAGCAACTGCATATCTCGGGGACTGCCTGTACATACTTAATAACAAGTCTAGTAATTTCATTCCATGACAGGGGTGCACGATGCTTTGAACTGGGACGTTAAGCCAAGAAGAACTGAGAGAAAAAAACTTCTTGTGCAGCGTGAAGCTACCGTAATTAAGCAAGCCATAAGCATGATGATGCTCCCAGCGTAATATGTCCTTGGTTTACGACGTCTCCAAGTGCAAAAATGGTCAAGTGCGAAATTGGACAGTAAGTGATATAATCACTTAGGAAAATTATTCTTGTAGAAGGATATACTTAATTGCAAGCTTCATGGGGTGTGCGTAGTTGACCTTCCAATGCAGATGATGCTTGTGGTGGTACATGAAAAAGAGAACACTATCGTGCAGCCATCAGCAGACTCGTGTATGCAATTACGTTTTGTTCTATGTACTGATTATTTCATTGCCTTTAACAGTGCTTCAATTTTGCAAAGCTATGATTAACGAGAACTTGGCTTTTTACTGGAGATCTCAGAAGAATTCATCTTATTCTTGTTTTTTGTTTTGCTCTGTACAAATCCATTCATACATCACATGAATGAATGATTGTTGACTTCCATTCTATCTAGTTCCCTATCTCAAAATGCATTTTCTTCTTCCAACCCCAGTGCAACTGTCAGACATACCAAAACAACTCCATTGCACAATGCAGACTGCTCCTATCACACTGGCAAGCAACACCGATGTTCACAGTGCATCTTGTTCCGTTGGCGGACTATGGATGGATTCGTTTAAATTATTCTTATCAACAACTTTTCCTTCCGCCTCCCTGCGTGCCAGTTCCGAACAACCGAACAATCCAATCAACAACAGATCAACCATCTCCTTTGTTCCTCGGTCCCATCTTCAACAGCTCAAATCAGTTCAAATGGTTTAACACGATTATACCACACCACCGCATACGGCACCGGCAGGCGCGAACTCCCGGGCCAAAGGTCTTCCGATGTGAAGTGATCCTGATCATTTCAATCACCGAGCATAATTTTTATGACCACAAACAACATCAGGTCTCGCAGTACACGGTGCGGTCACGCGTTTGAATGTGATGATGGCTTACTGTTATTGTTGCGCCATCGCGCTCACTAGCCCGATAAGTAGTACATCCTTCAGCTGTCCGTTCCGGGAGGTGATGGATCTCAAAAACATCAACTCGGACAACGTGCGGTGTTGTGGAGGTACTAACAAAAATAACCATCAACAACCATGAAGAACATCATATCCTAGTGATCGCGGACAACCTTCCCTTGTCGTGCGCAGTGTCCTACTACTTCCCCACTTTGAACTTCTATTTTGCTGTGTATAAATAGAAACCTAACCCGATAATGATGCTCCTCCATAAGTACACTCCAATTCTCGCCAATGATGACAACGTGGAGCACACACGCTCCATTTTTGGGGTCGAGCATGCTGTCGTGTACCGGCTTTGCGATCGGCCACAAACATGCACCAAATAGCGCTATCTTAAACGACGATAATCACCCACAAGATGTCCACCGACTATGTGCACCCATCTCACCCCATTCGTATCCGTACGTGCTTAATCAATTGGAGCGAATGAATAAATGTGAAGATAGTTGGACAATTGGACACGACACCGCATTATACGCGCCTGGAACGCAACGGTACGCGGCGTTGGAGGTTGGCAAGGGTTTGAATGTTTGGCAGCACTGCTGTACGTGCCGTGAGTTTCATTTTCACCTCCAAGGCACGGAAGAGTTGCTTTCTATCGGTAGCTTTTACACTTTCGTAATGCATGACATTAGTCATTATTTTTGGGCCATATTATAATACAACCTCTCATTTCAATTAGCCTTTGCCATGTTTGTCACAATGTCATGCTTATTCCAATTTGCATACAGAGGTACCGTGTATTGACCACTCGACAGGAGCATTGCGCATGCTGTAAGGACATATCCGGGATTACGAAACGTACACTTTCTTTTAACTGTTTATTGGGCGGCTTCGGATATCAGGTGTACGTAATAGGTTAATAGTGAATATCTAAGCTAGGATAGAAAAGTAACATGGAGTAAAATTTGACGATTGTCTCTCGGGCCGTAGTCGAATGTCGCTGGCCTAGTAGACGGAAGTTTAAGGGAACCTTTGGGAAGTGCTAATAAACTAAAGAACCAGAACTTGAGAAACTAGAGAACCATCATTACTTGATATGTAACCTGCCTCTTCACATACTTAAAACAAGCAAAGATTTGCGGATAAAAATTCGAGTGAGGTTAATTAATAATTCTGATGCATTAATTAATAATCAAATAAAAACCTAATCACTTTCCACTTTTCAAATGTAATTCTTATAATGATTCTAGTAGAGGGTCAGTAACACTACTAAATACTAGAAAGTACAGTGGCGGATATGAAAATAGGGTCATAACTTCATGAAACACATCGTTGTATAATTGATTGGACAATACTCTTTTTAGATTAATAATGGAAAAGACTAAAAATATATTTCACTACAGCAATAGTCCTGATCATTTATGTTATTATTAGTTATTATTATTATTTGTTAGTTATTGATAGTTATTTATACCTTATTAAACTTATTTAATTTCTTTGAAACTTAATTCCTGAGCCCTAATACCAAATTACAATACTTCTCAAAAAAGAAACCATAGCCCAGTTGTATTTATCTAGAACCGAGATCATCGGATTTTCATTAAATAATTTCACCGATATTTTTCATAGATCGAATGAATAATCTTCATTGAAAAAAATTCTGAGAACAGAGCGAAACTAATCGTGGGAACAAAAAGGCATAGAGTTTGGTAAAACCCCAAACCCAATGGAATATCATTTGTATCAATAAGATAAAAAGTTTAGCAGGCAGTACGTCTCCCATTAAGAATTACTACATGAAAATATAACTTAATGAGAGATTTTTTTGTGAATTTGATATTGTGAATTTTAATTAAATTAATTATTGTGAATTGGGCGATATTGTGAATTTTAATGGTCTTTAATAGTTATAACAGACTTTAATTTATATCGTTTTACCTTTGCCCTTCTTTATAGACCTATTGTCTGGGGAAGCAACAGGTTAGGATCTGGTCACAGAGTTGATTTTCAAAGATTGTAGATTCTAAGCTTGTTGTTAGCATAAAAGCAAATGTTATTCTAATTGAAAACAAACTGCTGATGGCTATGAAGGACCAGAAAATTCTGCAAAAGATGTTCCAGCGTATTTCAGTTAACTTAATCAGAAAATTAACGAACTGTTATGCCAAAAATTATGGTGAGTTTGACAAAGGTCTTATGTCACTGTTCACCACTTGTGCATTGCTTGCTAGAAAAGTCACCTAGTCCTACTATCATTCGACACCATAACAGCACCTAACGTGTCCAGTGAGTCTATGTGGCGCTTAGCAATCAACCTCTTTCATTGAATCATCAATTCATCGTGAATTTTCACAGAAATCTGTCAAAAAGAAAAGCCTTTCATTCGCTTCTATCTTTTTGAATTGAAATTTCTCATCGGTATAATGAAAACTGTCAGATAAACTAAACTTCTGCTGTCGTAACACATCCCCGAGCTACAGTGCGAAAGCAGATGCAGTCGAATGATACGTTTGTGGACCCATGGTGTGTCTCATTAACGCTGACCGGTGTCATTAAATGCGATTCCATTGAATTTGGTGTTGCTTTTCGCTCTTGAATTCATAATCAAATTAGCAAATTAGCGTAACACTTCGGATGCTTGCAAGCTTGCAAGAGCAACAACCAGACCAAATTCAACCGTGATTGAAATTTGGTCATCATTCCGTTTTTTTTTGGTTGCTTTTTACACGATTTGTTGGGGGTGTACCACCCCTACATACTTGAACCGATGGTGGCCCATAGCTTTAGGCATGAAACGGAACCGTCGTGGGGTGGAGTGATGTGGAGGGTGTTTGATTTGGGGTTTTATAATTACTGCAACCATGAGTAACCGGTGTTCAGCGCTGGTAACCTTGAGAAAAACGGTAGCACGGTATACGGATTGGGCACCACGATCATTCCACGGCTGCCGTAACCTGCCTACCCTGTCCGGCGTGTCGGCGGTTGTGGTAACGTTAGCTCATCCGAACGAGAGGTGAAATCCAATGCCAAAAGCACAAATGCGCCCAGTCGTCGGAGAGGGCAGGCTGGGAAAAAGCTCCTGCACGGAAATTGAGGTAACGTTTTAGTGCTCGAGTTTCTGTGGTCGCTTGCCAAATGCATTCGCGCTATTGCAACACACAGCCCGCAGTTCATCTCATTTGGCCGGCATTATTAATTGGGTGACCGTGACCATACGTACTAGGGGTTGCATCGAGCGATGGTTGCATACATTATATTTGGGAGTAAGTTAGGTATTCCTAGCGCATTATTTTAGTTTAATATATTTTAAGACGTTGATACTTATCTGCTTTGTTATATTTATATGAACTATCACAAGCGAGAAGCTACACAATGTTGCGTTATTTCGTTCTCACAATCAACTTAACCGATCTTAGGTGGAAGTCAGTGGAAGCCCTGATGTAGGACTGAAGATATTCTTAGGTGCTATTTAACAGATGCATAAAATAAAATGTCATAAAAAGATTACCTGAGAACTGACATTAATTTCTGACAAGAATGGCCCATTTTCACCACAACACGAACGACAATGCATCAAAGTATGCTGCAGTTTTACCACATTTTTACATCCCAAATGCTACAACAGCATAAATTGGTCTAAGGAAGCCATTTTACTGCCGATTGTGTTTTGCACACGCTTTCATTGTTGGTCTTTTGAGGTTTACCCCAAAACAAGCACACGTGCGCACACATGAGTTAAACAAATTGAATGCCACAATGCATCCCACAATTGACTCAGTGTTTGCTTCTTATTGGTTGCGCCGTCGTCTCGTTTCGACAGTTACGACCGGGTGAATAAGATCTTAACTGCACACAGTAACTGTTCGTTTCGTTGTTTTGACGTGCGTCGTACAGATGACGTGCGTGCTGAAAATACAAACCGCGTCTAGTGCGACGAGAATCAGTAAAAACAAAACCCCCACCCTCTAAACCGTTTGATTATTCCTGCAGCAGCAAGTGATGCTATTTGTGACGAAGTGTGCTCTGCAGGTGTCGGTTGTGTAAACGCAAGCACTGGACTCATAAAGGAAGTTATTGAGAAAAGTAATGAGCTGCACAGTAAACCGGAATGTGGTTTAAAAAGTGTGAATGTTCTTTGTTGCGAGCGTCAGTTTATTGGACGATCGTGTTCTTGTCAGACTCGCTTAATCTTGTAGAATGCTAGTGTTTCTAATGATAAGTAATAATGAAGTTGACTTGCTGGACGTACATGTACTTGTTAATTTATTATAAATTTTCCATAAATACTTCTTTTTGAATAATGTGATTTAAGAGTTGTGTTGATCTCTTCACGGAGTAATCAGGCTTGTTCTATTTTTCAACATGCTCTAACGTAACCATGAGCACCGTGTCGTATCAGAACCACAACAAAAACTGGTACGGGGTATTTCCCAACTCCCCGAGACACTTCATTAGTATTCACATCATGGGAGGATGCATACTTATCGTTTGTACCGCGCGACATTCAAAGGCAACGGAGCCATCGCCAACGGTCGCCATTAAATGTGGTTGGTGCCGCGTAATCAGAACGGTTGAAACCTCAGCCGCGAGAGCCTTGAGAACACAAACCAGAACCCGACAATTGATGGCATCCGGCAGACGTAATACGATCGATCGGTTTCGATCGAAGGGGGAGGGTGAAAAAAACATGATGACGCACCAGCTAGATGCTGGATGCTGTTTATGCAGTAATGGGTTTGTAATTTGAGCGTCCTGTTCGAATGACGCTCGACGCCCAAGTCGCCAGTGCGCCGTCGACACGCTGGCGCTTCCAGTGTGATAGGATGTTTATCGCAATAGGAAACGAGACAGCCTCCAGCTTTCTTCTGCTGGAAGACACATTCACCCGATGACGGTCCCGATAGTTTCAGTTCCAGTGGGTTTTGCCTATATTGGATACGCAGGGACGTCTGCCGTTAGAGCAGCAAGGGACTTAGTTGCAGTACGTACCCTGCTTATTCCACGTTCCGATATATACGCTCGCAATCATGCATACATTAGTGTCGTCATTGTGTTGTGGTTATTGCTTATCATGCTGTAGCTAATTGCGGAACAACAACAGCTCCCATCTAACTTCCTTTCACGCTTGTATTGCCTCATTGCAGAGATCAGTTACGCAGCGGACGGTGACCGGGGCTGTTCGGTGTTTAGGCTCCAGCGCACAACTAGGAAGACACGTGCGTGCTCCGTACCTACGGCGGCTTACAGCAGCTTGGCGGCGCTATACGTGACAAATACGTGCACCGATCCCGTGGCCCAACATGGCTTCCACGCTAATGTTCTGGAACAAGCAGAACTCCAACTCCAACCAAAACGGAAACGATGCCAAGAACACAAAAAACGGCCGCAACTGGTTGCACGCGCCAGATGTGCTCGTCAACGGGCACGTCGCTTATCTAGTCAAAGTAAGTTGCGCTTTACCCACTACCTTCACCACAACCATTCGCCCCAGAGTTGTAATCTGCTGTTCTTTGTTCCTTTGCAGTACCTCGGTAGCACTCCCGTGGAGCAGCCAAAGGGTATCGAAGTTGTCAAGGAAGCCATCCGGAGGCTGCAGTTCACACAGCAGATGAAGAAGGCAGAGGGCGGTGGTAATGTGAAGACGAAGAAGGTCGAAATCACCATCAGTGTGGACGGTGTAGCAATACAGGTTGGTAGAGTTGCTAGTTGCTGGTTGACCGTACCGTACGTGCCATATCAATGACCACCATACTTATACATCTTCACCGTCCACTTGCAGGAACCACGATCACTGACTATCATGCACCAGTTTCCGCTGCACAAGATATCCTACTGCGCGGACGAGAAGGGCGTTAAGAAATTCTTTAGCTTCATCGCCAAAACCGGCACGGCGGCAACGACCACGGCTTCTATAAGTTCTGTCGATGATACGAACAGCTCGAACAACTCCACCACCAGCAACGGTACTGAGGACCGGCACGAATGTTTCGTGTTCATCTCGAACAAGCTCGCCTCGGACATAACGCTCACGATCGGGCAAGCGTTCGATTTGGCCTACCGGTTCGTAATCGCTGCACCAAACTTGTGCAATAAAACAATACGATTTTTGTAACACTCGAATCCCCCATCCCCACATTCGTTCACAGGCGTTACGTCAGCGATAGTGGCAAATCGCTTGAGTCGGTCAAACTTCTCGCGCAGAAAAAACAGCTGGAACACACGATCACCGCCTACCGGCAACGGCTGCGTGATCTATCGGAGCTGGTATCGAAAGCGGAACTGGAGAAACTGCTGCTGAAGATGGGCCTCAGAGATATTTGTGATGTACCAGCGCTAGAAAATGGTGTCGAAGGCCATAACAATTACAGCAGCAATAACAACAACATTAACAGTAACAACCATAATGTCAATGGCAGCAAGACGCCGGATTTGGGTGAGATAAAACTGCCAGTAATTGTTTTCTTTTTATCGATCACAATATTTATATCTAATTGATTTGTTGCAGGCATTGATGTCTCGTTACCGAACAATGACGATCAACTGTTGATCGAAACGTCACCAAAACACTTTGCACCGATGGTACCGCCGAGAAACATTCAGAATCAAGTAAGCCAAACATTGATGCTTGGTTTGAGAATAGTAATTTACACGTGGTTTGTATTCTTGACAGATTAACAACACGCTAGAAGCACTCAAACCATCGGTCGGTACGAAGCTGGAGGGATTGCTTCTGAACTCAGACTCGGACAGTGATTTCGATCCGCGTGCACCAGACACTGACTCGAGTATCTCCACTGGTGGCGGTAACAAGATCAGCAACGATCTGTTCGGCTTTGAGCCACCAAAACCTGCGAATGCCACCCTTGGTCAGCAGCTTTTTGGCAGTGTCACCAACAACGGTCACAACAATGGATTCACCAACGGCAACGGTGCTGTCACGAACGGATTTGGCGCTCCGAACAGTCCTCCTCCCATTTGTAAGCGTTGGTCCGCTTTATTTCCAGCAAGACGAGTAATTTATATTTAATTTCCTTTTAGTGGCTCCTCCACCAGCGAAGTCCGCTCCGCGACGAACGGTACCACAGAGCAACGGAACAACCAACGGAAGTAGCGCGTACCAGGACCTATTCGGATCGGTACCATTTAATCCGCAGGGTAGTGATGTAAGTATTGTGCGTTGCCGGTAAACGTATATATTTTTTTTAGGAAACAACAATACATACCAGTCAGTATTCAAATTCTTCTTGCCTAGGGCAGGACAAAGTACCTCTCGAGTAACATTTCCTCGCTAACTCCTTTACTAACTCTCGGACAGGATTCGACAGCAACGACGGAAGAATCGTCCTCCCATATGCTAAACGATCACACGTGCTCCGTCAACTCGGCCAACCTCAAATCGGGATTCGGTCCATTCGCGCAAGAGGTGAACGTACTGAGCAAAAATTCGTATCATCTCGATTCGATCCTTGCGTACGGTGCGGGTTGCAACGGGTCGGGCGCTTTTAATGAACCAACCGTCCCAACCAGCAACACCGCCGGAACCGCTGCAAATCTGGCCTCTAAATTGAATCCGTTCGCGGCGGCCATCCGCAACAGCAATCCGCTCGCTGCCGTGCAGCACAAGGCCGCCGCATACGACGTGTTCAAAAACGCGAGTGATAAGGAACGGTTAACCACTAATACCGGTACGGTCTCACAGCCTACATCGTTCGATGGGGACGATGGTGAAATGGCACACAGTGCTAACATTACGGCCCCTGCGGCCCTTGCATCCGATACCGACACTAACCAATCGGTTCACATCTCATCCGGTCCGGTGAACGAACAGGCTCACGCTTCTGAGGCGCTGTTTGAAGATTTTGCTTTATCGGCTTTTAACGAGTTTAAGAAAGATTTAAGCATCAACAGCCGCAGCGTGAAGCGTCAGTCCTCGTTCCAGCAGGACCGTCTTCATAAGCCATCGCTCGGAACACTTAAATCCATCGGTGGTAGCCTCGGGGATGCTAACTATAGTGGTGGGGTTCGCTTGCGCCGGGCCGGTGGTGGCCCCGTGCTACTCCAACCCGAGATGAAGGTAACGCGTTGATGCATAGCCTACCCCACACGGTGCATCAACGTACATGTCTAGTTTGTGTCGCGCTGTTTATTGCTGTTTATTGTCGTTGTAGCTGTACTGTCTTCGTAAAACAAAATCATATGTTAATGTTAATGTTAATTGTCATTAACTACTCCATAAACTCCATAGAATGTATTAATCACCGCATTTACATTCCGTTTTTTTGTTGTTGTGTTATAATTAATATTTCATGTGGATTTACTAATTAAGTGTCCTCGATCGTCACATCGTGTGTTCTTTTGTCCGCAATATTTTTTTCGTGTTGTTGTCGTCGTCGCGTGTGTTCGTCTATATGCCTAACCGAGTAGCAAAACCAACATTGGAATAGCTTATTTATCAACCAACTAATATACTCCTTTTTTTCTCTTCTCACACACTTCCAGACGACCAAGAACGGTTTCTTTAGCTCCGACGATGTGTTGGATACGTTCGATCCGCTAAAGAAGTAAATTCAAACCATCGTCCATCTGCAATCATACGATCTTCGCCAATCTCGTGTCGTGTCGTCATCGCAGGCAAACTGTTTCGAACAAGTAACGCATCATTTAGACAGTAAACCAGCCAACAACCATGGCGTAATGTGCGAAACAGTTGCAACCGCCCCGCACATAGCGCCCGGTGAATCCGGTCGTAGACGTTACGAGAATGTTTAGAACCGTGTTTGTGTCCGTGTGTTTATAATTTTGTTTTGTTTTGTTTGGAAATGGAGCGGCAAGCTTTTGCGTAATGTGGAAGTGAATTGTATTTTGTTATAGTAATTGTACGTACTCCGTTTAAGTAGGGACACGTTTTCTTCATACTTTGTTTTTTCCATTCTGTCTTTTTTTTCATTTTCTTTGGAGGAACTCGTTGCCGACCATAGCTTGGATAACATCTTTCTGATTTGTGTGTCCAAAAATAATCTTTGCAATATAATTAACGGTGCTTGAATTGGCAACATCCGCGTAAGGAGTGCTTGATCGCAATTAGAGTGTTGTATAGAACCAATGTGATGCCAAAAGAATTTTCATGGTGACATTATGCTGAACATAAAACATACGCACAATATTTTGCAAAGAAGTGTAGTAGAAAGGAGTGAAAGGGAAGTACTATCTGGCACAATGATCAATATTCCATTCGATACTTTAGTTTAGCAACGGAACGAGTTTAAGCTAGTAACAGGAAATATTCAATATACCATCAAGCGATAGCTTAATTTATACTTACTTTTAATCAAACACTAACGTAAAACGCTCTGTGGTAAAATTATCCTAAACGAAACATTCCCTCGATATGTGTAAATGATGATCTACGTGTTTCTTTATCGTTTCTCGTGTTTTCTATTCTTCGAATCTCCCGTCATTCCCGATTAGTGAATCAATTGGTGCATTAGAACAAACGTTAGTGTATGGTGTTGAGAATTGAAAAATTTCGTGATGGGATGAACAAAAAAAGGGAAAAGGTACAATTTTACATACATATTTCGCAACTTTGTCACAAAGCCAACTAGAGAGATGTAGAAAAAACAAAGCTTTTAAAAACAAAACACACTAATAGAATGTTATTGACGAGATAAATTGTTATGGAGCGAGAATTTGAAATTAATTTGCTAGTTTTTGTTGCTTTTCTCAAATGTTTGGATACTGTTCGACTTTAACGTTTCCCAAGTGTGCACTCTAGTGTGTTAGTACTTTGTAAATTTTTGTTATTTGTGCGTTTTTGACTCTCTCGATGTGTTGTATCATTTTTTGTTTCGAATTTTGCTTCTGTTTGTTTTCCTTTTTCTGTCCGGTAACCTTCGCCCACGTCTAAAGCGTTAGCAAAAAAAACCCCATCACGAAACGATTCAGTACTGTGACAGTATAATACGAACCATTACACATAGATATATAGAGGTACGCAATAATATATGTAATGCTAGTTGATAGATGCAGCGCAGAGAGAAAACTCGGTTCCAAATTGTATCACGGCCGGGTCGTAGCCAACGTTTTCCATTTACATTTTTGCTTTTCTTAACATACTGCGTGGTTAGTTTTGGTACGGCTATTGTGTAAACGAGCAAAACAGCATTCGGAAGGAATCAGTAGGGCCATTGTTATCGTAGTTGAGTAAACATATCAATCTATACATATGGAATTATAAATATAAACTTATGTTAGAAGAGTATGTAGCGAATAAACGAAAAAAAGAAAAAGTTTCGTAGTGATTATTGCAAAAACTAATAATAATGCAAGTAACATTAACAAGACATGGACAAAAGACAACATGAGAACGTAATTCATATAGGATTATAATTTTTTTTGTTATAATGAAAAGCGACTCACACGAGCGCGGTCCGACGGTGTATTAGTAGCAAAATCGCCCTTCACACGCCAGGACCGAGACAAAATCCCATCAGGACGTGATAAAAATAAGTCGATACGCGGCCTGACCGTTCTAACGAAATAAAAAAAGGCATTTTACACAACTAGCAGCCAGCCTGCTCAAACCTTACGTACAAAATGCTCAAAAAGTCCAAGAATTATCATCAATTACGGAACAGTGGCTAAAGAAAAAAAAACCGTTTCCTTTTCCCTAAACATTGCTAAATTATTCATAAACTTCCTTCACTGCACAGTTCGCTGCAGCAAGCGGGTAAAGTGTTTGCGGAAGTGGACATTTAACGGCTTACTACCGTAATCGACCGGAACTCTACCGTTGAATGGAATCGTTCGCGGTTCGGTCTAACGATGATAATAGTGATGCTTTCGATTTATCATGTCACTCGTTGCCCGTGGGATAAGTGTTATCCTGTTTGTGGTGGCTAAAGCAGTAAAACTGTTTGCCTCTTTCACTCACCATGATCATGATGATGGTGATGATGATGTTGTACATTGCTGACGGGCAATAATTATGCGAAATTTGTCGTTCTAGCAAACGGTACGCGGTACGGTTCTGTGGCCGAGATTAAACTGTACACGATCCTGACTGGAAGATCCAAAACGAAGCAGCAAAATAGGGAAAAAACAACAAATCATCGAGCAAAGAAGGCTGTTCGCATCGGTTCTATTTGTCTGCGGAGTGATTTGTGACTACGGAAACGAACCAAAACGGAAGAAAACTTTCCATGAAATGGTGCGGCAGAGTGTTATGGGTAAAGAAATGGTTATTTAGTGTTACATAGTGGGAAAAATGCATGCTCAAACATTTCAAATTCATTTCAATTATGCCTTTTTCAGGTATCAACCGTCTTCAATGTACGCTATTCAATTCAACGTTATCGATTTTATTTAACTTTTGTATAACTATTTATTATTTTATATATGTAATAATTTCCAGTGTAGTAAATCATTATGAAATACTTCGGTTTCATTGATTCGTAGAAGAACAAGAATTCAATGCATGATACAATACAAACGTTCGTAGCAAATTCGAATTTGATACGATAAGTTTATTTCCAAACACTTAGTTTAGTACAAGCCGTCCCTTAGTTCTTTCGGCACTGATTTCCTACTTAGCATACGCGTCACTTGCCAACTTTATGCACAACCCATCGTCACGTTCTCGCAGCCAGCATCGCCGGGTAGAATAAATATTAATCATATACACTCCCTTTGGCTCGTCGCACGGCATAGCGAATATCATTTCATGTTGGTTCCGCCTCTCAAAAATTATAACACGATAAATGAATTAGAAGCACCACCGCATACGGTCCCGTTTCCGCCACACGACCGGCCCTGCACTACCACTCATCGCTTAATATCCATCGCTGGCAAGCTGCACGATTCGACCAACTGTTTTTCTCTCCGGGACCCTTTTTTTGTAATGGGTTTGTTTTGTCCTTCTTTATCGCGATGCAGTGCATAATCAAGGACACGATAAAGTACGTCGTTTGATGATGATGATGATGATGCGGCTGATGATCTAGTGTTGGTTAAGATTTTTTTCTTAAATGCGTTGATTGACAGTTGGGTTTTGATTTCGTTCTAGCTTAGAAGGTCAATTCAGAGCACCCCTAAACTATCTTATTATTTTTGGTTTTATTTCGTTTTCCTAAAACGCGATTCGTTATTTATATGTTTTCTCGTGAAATTCATTAATTTATCAGTTGTAGTAATCTTTTAACACAATTGCTTTTCTTTATGAAATGTGTTCGATTTATTCGTTCAATTGGTTTGTATTATGTGATCTAAGAATGTTTTCTACCAAACTGTTTAGTTTTGTGTTTGATAACACATTTTAAACTCATTTTCATTTTTTTCATTAATATTATCAATTATTTATAAACAATTATATTTTCAACCGCAATTTAATAATTATTTTGCATTTAAAATTAGCTCTTGGTTTACATTACCTCACGTGCATTATGGCAGGCACAATTATTCTATTTATTTCAAATAAACGTTCATCGCATTTCCAAGAAGTTGTAACCCCCGAACCAGCGATGGCAGTCTATTACTAAACAAAGCGTTGTAACAATCATCTGCGATAAATGGTCCGTTTGGTTGACAAGTTCATTTTCCCCATTTCCTCTGTTTTCCACCGCCTAAGTGACACTTTAACACGAACGGGTTCTTCGGGACAAAACACTTTGTATCGTTTCGTTGCGCTTTTCGAGCCGAAACGAAATGAGAGTGTGTATTTGCTGCGTCAGTTTGTTACACGACCATTTGAAAAGGAAAAGAGTCTGCGGAACAGGAATGGCTGGCGAGTAATGCCCGTCACAATTAGAAACATCCGTCAATCACGGTGGAAAGCAGACACACAAATTTGCATTCTTTCAGCATTTTGTTTAAACCCCTCGTCGGTTAGGATGGATTTATGGTTTTATGCATTCATTCAAAGTTAAATGATTTATTCAATGATTCATGTTTTCGTAGTCAGTGAGTTTACTAAAAAAAAATGGTTAACCACAAAATGATAATAAAACCTAAACAATTTGCCTGCCAAGATCATCCTACCAAATGTAGTTATCGTCCTTATCATCAAACACAAAGCAAAATATGCTTTTCAATGTGGGTGTTGCGATCAGCATCTGTCGGACATAAATTCCATTTTCAGTTTAATGGCAAACAGAGTAAAGCTGTTCGTGTCCTCATGCGCTGGGGTTGGTAATGGGGTGCGAAAAACTGGGCGGTCAGTTTGAAACATTTCGCTTACACAATCAACTACAGATTTTGTTGCAAACGTTTAGTTTATCTTTTCCCTTCACAGTCGGAAGCTGTTTGGTTTTACATTGCTTTACTTTGTACTGGAATTGTTATACGTGTTTGTATACGGCAACTAACATCCCAGAAAGTCTTAATAAACTTCCTACCACGTGAATGTTATCGTGCTTAGAGAAATATCTAATAATTTTGTAAAAAATAACATAAATATTGCAAGATCTTATCCTGTAGTTTCATTGAAGCTTTGAGCTAGGAGCTTTAAACTGCTAGTGATTAATATCGTCTTGCTAACAACCATAATTGTATAGCTTTCATTGTATTGATATAATATAAGACTGAATCCGGGACAGTAACAGTACAATAAAATAAAATTAAATTTCTCATTTGTGTGTGTGTGGTTTTTATTTTCCATTAACTCATATCCTTTACTAGCACGGTGTGAATTAGGTTGACTTATAATTTTTAATTCAAAATGTATTCCAGCTTTATTAATTTTATAATATCCTATTTCTTTTACTAACATCGGTGTTATATAAATAAATATACAATTTTTATAAATAATATACTTTAAGAACCAGAACGTAAAACAATATTGTTGAAATAATTAATTATTTATGTTTTGAAATAATAAAACTAACAGGAAAACTAACTTCACCAACTTACTTGACTAATGAAGTAAACAGTACTACTCAATTCTTTCAACTTTTAGCAAGTACAGTGCATAACGTAACTTTATAATCGCTCTGTATTTGGGTACAACTTGAAAGGAAATATAGTATTGACATTGAAGTTCATCATTTCACTTCATCTCGTTTTAGGCCTACTACGCGTCCTTGACCGTGTTGACGGACTAAAAAGACTCTGCGGATTGGATCGTTCTATGTCTTACAGATGCTACTACTCATGACAGATGTCATTGTAACAGTTCTTTGACTGTCCTTCAATATAAAAGAAAGCCATAAATGTCCAAATAAGCTGCATTCATAACACAAGTTTTAATTATCATTCAAATAGCTATGTTATGTTTTAAAAGCTGTATTTTAAATATTTTAGTGATGATAAAACAAAAAATCATCATGAGTTCCACCTTTTACCCCAAGATCAGACACCTCTTACATCCTGCTTTTTCGAATCAATATAGAAATCATTTTATTTTCATATAAAACATAAATAAAATCGGAAATTAACGTCAAATAAATAAAATACAATAATAAGAGCCAAAGTAAAATTACGACAAAACGCCGCAAATAAACGCACACATGATAGATCCGGCAATAGTTTTCATAGTGAGAAAAATTCCACTAGAACCGGCTGTTTTGAGAAGTGTTGGGTAATTCAGATTGAGGTTCATGAATCTGAATGAATCTTTGAACAGAATGAATGAATCTGAATCTCTATTCCGAAGATTCATGAATCCTCAGAGATTCGTGAATCAAAGGATATTGAATTCTCATAGATTCATGAATCTCTTCGGAAAGCATAATTTTGGTCTGTTTTTTATGATTTTTGCGTCTAAAATAAGAAGTTTTATACAGATGAAGTTATTACAGGGTTTAACAAGTCACTTTGGCTTTTCTCGGTCTGAAATCCTAGTGAAGAAATAAAACCAATCGCCGCTAAAATCATAGGAAGCAGAAGGAAATACTTCATACGATACGAAATGCATTTCAAGACCGGCGAAGTATGCCATTGAAAAGCCAAAGTAACTTGTTTAACCCTGTATTAGCAAAGCTAGACTGCTTAAACCTAATCGGACTGAATTGTATTCTAGAGACCGTAACATTACGTTGCCCTTAGAGGATGATTTAAAAAATTATGTTTCCAAAGAGATTCAAGAATGTATGAGGTTTCAGTAATATCTGAGGATTCATGAAGCGCGAGGAATCTTTTGCGAATCGACTCATGATTTCAATGAATCCTCATTAAAGATTCATATGAATGACTCTTCGCAAAAGATTCATTAGATCAATCCCCTTGTGGTCGCGGTCAAATTTTCTCCAGGAACCCCTCAAGCATAAAGAGAGGATTCCAGCTTCGCTTTTCCAGCCCTTTTCTGACATAATCTATACACCTTTTACTACTAACCATAACGGCGAGACCCTAGGCAATAGCAGCTTCCGGTGCTCGTTAACGGCAGTCAGAGAGTCCGGCGTGCGTCTTGCTGATGATACCCTTACTCGAGTAGCAACGCCGAACCTGGCCGCCATCAAACAGGCACGGCATGCATTCGGCTGCTGTGTGGTTTTGTTGCTCTCGAATCATTCTGGAAGAGACGAATATCCAGTTGGCACTAGCATTACTGGAAGCTCGGTACAGATAATGCTCCGAACTGGAGTCGACTGAGCGGCAAATGCTGGAGAGACAAGCAAAAAACATGCGTTCTCCTCTTTTGCTAGTGGATTTATACTTCGTTTTCGTTTAAGGCAAGGTTCCAGTAACCTTGCACTGCAAGCATCTAACATTTCCAAAGCAAATATTGCCCTCATCAATACTACAGTCGACTCGCTACCGCTCATGCTATCGGTAATCAATCTCGAGTCTGCCTCAAACAGCCTCAAGCCTTCATCCGCGCCATCATGTGGTCCTGGGGGCATTCCCGCGATCATTGCAAAGCGTTGTTCTACATCAGTTGCCTTACTTCTCGTGAAAACCTTTCGGATTATACGTGAACACGACGACCACGTATGGCTGCGAGACTCTTTGGATGACTTCATCACCTGGTGTAAACACAAAGGCTTAACACTTTCATGCCGCTAATGGAGCCCAACATAATACGTTCGGCTAAGATGTGCCAAGAATCTTAATGACACTAGGCTCTCTCTCAAGGACCAGCTTGACCACGTGGTAGCCAGAAATAGTAGAGTGCTTGCATTGGTCATCCGTATCTTCGTGATCTTCGCGATCCTACTTGCATCAGTACGCTGTACGTTACTATCCACAGTGTCCAGAGTAAGAATGTATTATGACCAGTTAAATGCAGTTAAACATATATTTATTCTTCATCAGGTTAGTCATCCACTTCGTACATTGCAATGGCATTGTAATCTAAACAGCAAAAGAAATAGACGTTAAACGATAAAACGATGTGTGCAGCAATGTGAAAAAATTACTTCTAATACACTCACCTCTGTCGTAATAATCGTAAGCGACTACGTATGCTGGACGCTTCATAGCCACCTTGCCCCGCCTGTAAGCCGTCACGGTGAAACAGTGCCGTTCGGTGCCCATGTTGTTGTAATACACGACAACGGATGTGCCACCGTACCTAATCTCGATGTGCTGTAAATGTTAGAATTGCTTAAATATCACGTTTATCTTTACTTTCATAGAAATCTTCTCACTTGTATGGGATTTGCGGTAGTCTGTTCGCTGACCGGATTTTGGTCGACTTCGTACCCGCTGGGGAAGGTTACCTCGATGAGTGCCATATGCGAACGAGTATTGGTCATTCTCGATATGAAGCTGGCACACACTTTCAGCCGTAGTTCGTAGCTGGACCCCGTGTTCTGTTTCTCCAGATTCAGATCGAATCGTTGAGGGAAATTCACAAGATTTAAACTGTACTCATAAATCACTTGAACAATGCCGAAACCGATACCAGCAACGCTGATCTCCAGCCATTGAGTGTCTTCCGGTATGTGTCTACTCATTTGAAAGTAGATATCTTCAGGTTTTATGTGGAAATTTCCCGTTGTTGTTGTTTGTTTTAAGGTAGAAATTGACTTTCTACCCTGCAGCTGTACGATGTATTCGTGTCGCAAGGGAGAGACTTTTTCCGCCAACTTTGTCAGTGCCTTCAGTCCCACAAAGGTGTCTTGAGTGCGCGGGAAGCTTCCGGTAACGTAGCGTTGGTTCACCAACCAGCGCATCACCGGTATACCGTTCCCATAATATTCCGCCATCACAATGGACAGCAAAGCATAACCGGTAGTCTCGATGTTATTTTCCGTGCCGAAGTACATTGTCACGTCCTTTTTCAAGGGAGTTGCCATTCCCACAAGCTTTCCAAGTGCCCTTTTCTTCTTGCTGTGCCCATTCAACATCAACGCATAGGTCGCTATGGACAAATCGTAGGGATGTTCTATGTTTTCCACGCTGTCGCTTAAATAGCACATAGCCTTTTGGATCGCAACCGCGTGCTTCACTTTGGCGTTCTCATTTTCTAGGAGCGCTATCAGTACATAAGATGTCAGTGAAATGCCGTTGCGCAAACCACCTTGCATATCTTTGTGAATGACGGCACCGACCTCATCGAACCTTCCCGAGCTGTGTTGTTTGGAAGCAAGCCAATCGTACGCCTTCTCGACCATAGCCGTATCCACATCGCTGATGTACTTCGACGCCGTTTGAATTGACATTGCAACGAAGGCGGTAAGAAACACGCTGCCAGTAGCATTTTGATACGCACCAAACGAACCATCTGGCTGATGATAGCGCATCTGATTTTGATAGCCTTGGCGCAGCAGATTGGTAGCTTTATCGAGCAGACTCCGATCCTTCGAGCCAATTGCATGCAAGTAGTCGCGCACAACGATGTTCGGTACAAACTTTGCCATATTTTGCTCTCCATTGCCAGACGAAGTTGCAAGCAGATTATTCAAGTTATCAATTATGTTGGTAGGCTGACCGGCTTGAAATACAATCAAACAGTTGCATGGAATCGAAAGGATACACTTTTATTCAAATTGATACTCACGATTCAGTCGGAACGCGATCTTTTTAGAACCATTGTCTGCCTTCTTATGGAAGTCCAAATGCATCAGGAAGGTTTGATTTTGGTATGTATCAAAGTAGAACAGCTGGGATTGCATCTTTGCCTCTACCAAACTTTCTGGCATAACTCGGATCACCTTCTCCAGTGCGTCCGATTCTTGGTTGGTGTTAATTGTTGCCTTAATCCGTACCGTCATCTCGCCGAGCTTTCGTGCCTTTACCAGAAATGAGACAGGTATACCAACCTTCGGAGGAACAAGTACGGATTTGGTGTAGCTTAGGTCTGCAAGCAAGACAATGTAGTGTCAATCATTCAACGCATCAACAAATCAACGAGACTCACCTTCCAGAGGTCGTCCTATGAATTCCATCTGATTGGCCACATTGTACAGTGTCACATTCACGATGTACTCTTCTTCAAGATTGCTGAACAAAGTAAACAGAAACAAGGTCTTTTCGTCTCGTTTGATGGAGTACGGTAGATTTTCCACGATGTAGAACGACTGAGCCGTTGTTAACTGGACGGGTTCCTTAATGATGGACAAACCATACTCCGGATGAATCGAGAATCCCGTCAAGTACCAGGACGTGATCATATCTGGGACGGTCTCGATCATCTTATGCGTACCATACTTGCCTAATGTCACATTCTGCCAAAGCCACGATTCTGGAAAGCCTGTCCAGTACGAGACTGTTTTGGAGATCGCACTGCTCATCTGATGCCCATCCCGTGCTGACATATCGTGAGCTTCATTGCACACGATATCATCCAATGTCTTAACGAACACCCCCATACTCTGCAAAGTGAGCACATCTGTTAAATAAGATTTTGTGTCTCAAACTATTTTCCGAACTTACATAAAACAGGTCAAACTCCTTCTCTGCGTTCGGACCAATTCCTTTATACACTCGCATAATGTCCTTCCAGAACAAATCTGGGTTCTTGTTGTCGTGCATCAAACCATTGTTGTATGCAACTAATCCTACGTATGTTTCTTGTTGTCCGGATAAGCTGAGCTCTATATGTTGTCCCGGTTTTACTTCCTGTTTGTTTAGGTTTAAACGGAGCTGTTGGGTACAGAAGATGTATAAATTGAAACTGGATAATTTTGCGACTTGAGTTAACAGATTTACTTGAGATTAACAACTCAACAGGTGAGGTAGCGATACATCGTTTTTAAAATTACAGGCCCCAACTATAATTCCACCCTGGGCCTCCAAGCGGATTGATCCTCCTGTGATCTATTGTAAAGACTCGCATCCTGATATACCAACTTGTAAATAATTGATTGTAACAATTGCATTCACAATTGTAACAATTGTGGTGATAAGAAATAGTACATTGACAGATTCCAGTGTACTTACATTGTTATGATGTTCTTCGAAATCGATGTCCAGATAGTCGAACATCATCCTATCGTTCTTTACAGTCGCTACTATTATTTTGAAATACGGAATCATCTTTTGCGAAGCAATGAACCGAAGGGGATATTTGTTCTGTTCGTTCGTTCTTATGAAACCGGAATCAATAATGTTGCCGTTCTTCATTACGTAGTACACGAAAAACGCCATTGGTTCATTGCATGTTACCTGGACTTGCACTAAACGATTCAAACGAAGGCTGAAGGTAGAAGATAATATATCTCGTCATAACTACAAGCTGCTTTATCATCCGTGCTTTTACTACGTTCTACTTACGTTGATTTTAATTCCAGTTTGATGAACGCATTCGACGCAATACCTGTATCTTGAACTTTTTCGTCAAAGTAGAAACCGTCATCGCTTTCAAACTGTAAAATCAATTTATGTGCATGAGGATCATTTGTTTATGGCCTTTAAAATACACTTACGGTAATAACCATCTCTTGTAAACTGTTCCCTGGGCTTAGCTCCAGTTTGATCAAACCGCTATCGTCACTAGTGACAGCTTTCTCATATTCGATGTCGAGTATGATCACTTTACCGGTGATACCTTTGGCAGGTGTTCCATCGTGGTACCGGAACTGAAGCGCACATTTAAAGGGAAGTCCCGGATGGAAGTAAGGAATATCTTTTATCAAATCCACACGATATTTGTACTTGTACACAGTAATATGAGATTCTTTCACCACGGTGCGATCTAAACCAAGTAAACAAGAAAATCATGAGTACATCCAAAACTCTTTTGACATATTACTTACTTTTATGATGTTCGATAAAGGTCGTCTTTACCAACACATCTTTTTCATGTTCATGCTCGTCAAAGTGGCCAACGAATCCCAACTCCACCAGCCTCATGCCGTACATTGCGACCTGCTTCTGCTGGTTCAACTTATCGCCCTCCAAATACAGCTCCACCGTGGCTAATCCCTTCACTGGTTTGCGAAAATGATAGTTGGCTGCAATTGTCAGATTCAACCCCCGGTGCTCCATCAACGGAATGCCGCACGGTATCACCTCCACATCAAACACATACTCCTTCACTTCGAACGTTCTCGATACGAGCTCTTCTCCGTCCATCTGCACCGAAATTTTCCACAGTCCGGGTAATGGAGTTGTCGCAATCTGAAGATCACCCTCGAACACTCCGACGTACAGCTTGGCCGAAGGCCACACGCGGATCACCTTGTTTTGAGGATCACGGATTGTCGCATGGACTGATTTTACCCGTACAGGAGGCTTCAACTCAGTATCTAGCACTATCACACGAAATTTAACCGTATCGCCCGGTTTGAACATTGGCTTATTGATCTGTATTAATCCCGATATGGATTTACCGAGGTATACCAATGTAACTTCCTTCTGATAGCCAAAGCCACGCTGCCCGGCGATGGTAAGTTTGTAAGTTCCAGCTGATAAATCCGCAGGCATCTGCAAGAGAGTATACGTTTAACTTCCACACAGTTGTCAGTTGAATTAAGCTCATCCTACTTTGAAGGTGATCACTTTGTTCGTATTCCGCCGTACATCAACCGACTTCGTTAAGTTCAGCACACTTCTGTCATCATTAGATCGGCCTTCCATCCGTAGCATCAGGCCTACTTCGCTCATATTCAACTTAAAGTTACTGATCACAACCGTGTAATCCTGGTTGGCCCGAATGAATTTGGGGCCCACGACCAGTATTCTGAAACGGAAATGTCGTAGGCAATTTATTCATAAATCAATGATAACCACCGAACACAGAAAGTGCAAGATCGTCAGTTCCTACCCTTGAGTTGCACTTATGAAGATTATCAACGTTAGTATTCGCAATCTTATGAACTGCCACATGTTGTTCGAGCGTTGTGCGGTTTTGCGTTTGCTTCAGAAGGTGTCTAACATTGAACTGAATCCGGAGCTGCTTGCATCCCTATCTTGAAGGCAATGTTGCTAGTGGGGATTTCCTATCGCTAAAGTTCCACTGCAAAACATGCGAACAAGTCATCTTCCAAAAATATTGGGTGGTGATAAGTAAGAATTGTATTTCCCCATATGAAACGAAAACGTGGCGGCTCATCTAGCATTTAGCAACTTAAAGGAAAAGCACTTTTCGATCACAATTTTTCTGTCTTTGAAAGAACATTTTGTGTAGTTTATTGGCTTAACGTCAATAACTTAGGTATAAGGTGCATACATAAAGTAAATAGAAAATAACCACTGGAACTTGAAATCTGGAGGCTTGAAATCTTCAACAATATTTGTAGTTCTTGCATCTGAATGAAGAGATATCATTAATTTTGTTGATGTAGGTTAGTCTCTTCGAAGATTCTGCTCGACAAACAGACAATCGACATTGATTCTCCTTCGTCTATTATGGCACAATTCTTAAAGGTTTTGGAGAAGTCAAGTCTACCTTTCATTTGCATTGTTTACTAGATACAGCAAGATTTTATAGCATGAAGGCCGCCATTGGGTCATTTTATCCGATCCGATCCATAAAAGTGATTCCGATTGAGTCCGAGTGAACCGGTATCCATCAATATGGTTTCAAGAATAGTTCATGGCAATGTTTTTTTTATAGTGAGAATGATTCCGATCAGAGTTATAATAAGTTAAAAAGGGATTCAAATGCATTGAAAACATTTAAAAAAGACAAGAAAACCAAAGAACCGTTTTTTTCTATCTCTGGAACTACTGGACTACTGTTAAAACAACAAGAAAAACTGAAAAACATCAAAATTAGAACGACTTGTCTTAGAAAGTAATTTAAACATAATTTTTAACATAAACCTCGAAGAAAACTGTTGAATGTCGCATACTGCCAAAACAGTCTATGCAAACATACTTAACAATACAAAAATAGTTACTCGCGAACTCAAATTCGTTCAATTTTGCTTACAAATCCATAACAAACAGACCAGAACCAGACCATTTTTGGAATTATATGAACACTTTTACCACTTAAAAATAATCATAATTAAAATAATCATAATCATAAATAATCACATACTCTCCTAAACCCCTGCAAAAATCGTTTAATTTACGTATAAAACATTATTGATATTGGTAATTAATATCCGGATCATCACATGTTGTATGAAATTTCGTGGATGAGTCAGAACGCTTATAGTGAGAATGTTTCCCATGTGAGATGAACTAGGTGAGAGCACACGCGGAGAGCACGGAAGAAACGATCTCATAGTCCTCCTGTTGCTCTACATATAGTACGCCGAGCGGCCGTTTCATACACACGTGTCAGACTATTTGCGCTCAAAATTGTTTGTACTCGTTCGTCTCTCTCGTAAGCTACACACTTTCTCCTTTTTTATGAATTCTTATCACGTTGATTATGCGCATTGGTGTGTTAGTATTTTTGCTACAAGTTGATCAAAACATATATACAATAAATTTGCGTCAGATTCTTGCTAACGTTAACAAATTTAGGCTTTACAAACTAAGTAATATATGTTTTAAAAAATTAAACAGTCATTGTTTTTAGTTCCTAAATAACCCTAATTCTAAAAAAAAGATATCGATCGATTAAAGAATAGTTATATTATGCAATTCTGGTCTACCATCATCTTTATAAGAGAAACACAAACAAACGCTACCGGACGAAATCATTTGACCGTTAACAGTTTTAAATAATCACACAAATGTTCCTGTTATAATTACTCCCCAATAGAATGCGACAACTTCCCACAATAGATTGCACAGAGAACATTACATATTACGCAAATTATTTAAGTATAAGGTTACATACTGTTGATAACCATGTTGAATTTATTGACAAATATTTCTTTCAGTATCATGTCACCATGTTTGTATTTTGTTGGCATCAAGTGTTGGCATGATTTTAATTCAAGACAATCGATTATGACTCCTTGAGATAGAATAGCATATTGGTTGTAAGTAATGGGGCGCAAAATATTTAATCCTTAAATTGAAATCCGAAACGCGCTCCGACCCCGGAGCATACCGGATTGATCCGATCCGGCACATGGTCGGAGCAACCCATCTCTAATCACAACCAATAGTAAAAAACTCAATAGAAAATAATATTTGCAGGACGGAAATCAGTGTTACATCTTCTGTGGACGATCTCTTTGTATCGGAAATGATGAAACTGCCCTTTCTGCTGGAATTGTGTATCAACCGACGGATATTTTAACGAATGAAAAGAGTTGACAAATTCTTCCCACTTCAACTCGATAGTCGATCGATCACTCTTCTCTATTTAATAGTAATCCATCCTGGATCGCATTATGTACAGCGTCTGTTTTGGCTGACTAAAAAATATTTTTCCTGCGATCGTGGTGGTCATGATGGATGAACGATCGAGAAGATCTGGGCCAATTTTAAACATATTCAAATCATTTTGCGGTCCAAGCAATTAAATTATATGCCTTCAAACTATTTTTTGCAGCTATCTGCCACAGAAATAGCGTTGCAAGTAACGGGCAAAGTTTTTTGAAATTCTATATGTCTGAAAGAATTAAGTACATTTCAGGTTGTTACAATACCTTTTGCAATTATTTTACCATCCATGCGAAAAAAATACTCTTTTACCTTAATAAATTATTTGCTTCCTTCAAATGCATACTGCACCACGCATAATTTTTTGAATTGCAATATTTTCACCTATAATTAATTTTGTTCCCGACTCACGCAACAACGCCATGGCTTTGTATTACGCCGCGTCCCTACCGGTGTGCGCACCAATCATGCCGGCCGATCAGGTGAACATTATTGTCCAAATTACAACGAAAAATGTCTGGACAAGATTAGGACCTCCATGTTTGTCGTTTGCATGGCACAGAGACACTTTCGTAGCGTTTTTGCGTTTCTGTCTACGTATCAACGCGTTCCCACTGCGCCATACACCGCTCATTGTGGACCATGTCAGACATTGCGACGACGTTCCGTATGTTCTTCTGTTTGCCGATGGACTTTTTCTCTTCTCCACTCTTGGCCAATGCTATGCAGAAAGCAGCCCCCTAAACGTAGACCCCACATTCTGACCAAGCTCGTAAATGTCCTCAGCAAATGCGAAGGTGTGGACGACTACTACTTAGAATTCCATCGATCATCTACCGGCAGGAGGGAATTATCGTCGACAATCAACCGTCACTGACGCTACCGCTGAACACACACATTATAAGCTCATTGACAAAAATGACCAAACGCTGGTAGCGTCGATCGCTTAATATTCACGTAACGTTAGCGGAATGAATTGTTTAATTACCGTGAATGAATTGAGGTTTGGTGCAACCTAAGCATTATACCGGACTGTTAGTTTCTAATGTGGTTGCGTTTTTCTTTTTTCTTGTTGTTTTATTTCAGTTCGGAATACCATCTTTTTTGCCTTGCATTAATTGTTAATGCTGTTGCCATTCGCTAATCATGCTCACGAGCCAAACCGATGCTGGCGGTGTTTTTTGTTTGATGTGTGTTCTCTCTCTCTCTCTCTTTCTGAAAATGAAGGAATGCGACAACGAAGAAAACACAAACCATGAACAGAAGATCAATTTTATAGCTTTTTGATAAATGCATGCATTCAACTGTGGATTATGATTTAATTATCAATTTTTTTATTGCTTTTACAATGTAGAAACGTTCATATTGCTTAATGTGATCAATATTAGTTTCACGCCTTTGCCTTAATATAATAATAAATAATTAATAAATTGGTAGAATAATTCATAAAAATACGGCATTGGCGAAATAATGGAATTTAAATAAAAATAAATAAGAATAATTCATAAAACACTGCTTAATTTGGTACATTTACCTTCTATACCTTTTTTAAGAAGAATTTTTTAAATGATTTTCATCTTTCTTATGAAGTATATGTCATGTATGTTTTTTCCTATATCGCAAACAAAACTTACTCTAAAGTTCAACAAATACAAATCAAATTTAATGCCATTTTATATTATGAAAAGCAATTAAAAACATTAATTACAATTCCTTGTATTTGTGTATAAAATTCTCCCAAATTAATCTTACTACGGTAAAATGTTAAAAGTAACAAATAATCTATATGCTATTTTGGTCAGAAATGCTACGCTCAACTAAAAATAAAACTCCTTATAGCCTGCAGACTCGTTCGATCATCTTCCACGGCACAACGGATTCTTCCCCGGATGGACAATTTTCCCCCAGCAGCGTAGAACGGACCGGGCAGCCGGGTTCACTGTAACAACAGTGCACAGATTTCCACGCTACCGAATCTTTCAGAGGCGTGCCCAAAGTCATTAGTTTGTATGATGACAAAGGGAAATTTTATTACATCGCCCTTTTTATTCGTTGCACCCGGGAGAACGCTGGTTGGTTCACATCTGTGAGTGCGAGAGACATTTTTTATAGCTCCATTTCCTCGCTTTCGTCCTTGCTTAATTCGTTCGTTCCCTTTCGCAATACCGAATCGCTCCATTCTAACCAAACCACATCGATTACTTACTTCCGTTTCCGTTGTGCACTTTTGCTCGTCGCCCTACGATTATTTCGCTTCAATTCTTCCCATCTCCCGGGGAAAAAAAAGGTTCAATAGCGCAGTTGTCAGCGGTTTTTACTTCCGAGCACGAACCGGGCTGCATTGGTCCGGAGTGGAAATGGTCCCGTTTGCAGGAATTGGACAATATCGGACCTTGAGTGGGAGAACGTCGGTCGGTAAAGCAATTTGCTTTTTTATTTGCCATACTGTTGTCCTCACCGCGGGATACTGCTGTTGATTTGATGAGAGTTTTTTTTTCCTCGTGTATGTGCGAATGGTGTTTGTGTGATCTTGGTGTGACCGAAACTGGACAGTGGCAGTGTGTTAAATTTATTTACCGTTTGAAATTGGTGAATCGTTTAGCAAACAATACCATTTTTGAACTTGTGTGCTTTATGTTTGTTATTTTCGGCGACAATTAATTCGTGTGCCTGCCATGCAGCACATTAACATAGTTTTTGAGAAATGCTCTAATAAAGTTTACTTTTTTATTAGTTATCAGTTAAGTATTGTTTTAGATTTTTTTATTTTTATTTGTTTTTAATGAAGCTTTTCGGAGTTTGAGAAATTCATAATCTACGATAAACTCTGAAAAATTTGCTTCAAACTGTAATTGCGCACTTTCCGCCAAAGAGCTATTGGAAATTAGTCCACACACGGTTAGATCATGCACGGAAAACTGACATGGTTACTAAACCGTCTCACGTGGAGGCAACATTCGATTTCCAACAAATAGCGTTCCACTTGATCCAACCATTGGGCTCGCAACAGGTGCTCTTAGCGACTAGGACTTTCCTAGTACAACATCAACAGTATTCTTGATTGTTT
Source organism: Anopheles moucheti (assembly GCF_943734755.1). Classification (NCBI taxonomy): domain Eukaryota; kingdom Metazoa; phylum Arthropoda; class Insecta; order Diptera; family Culicidae; genus Anopheles; species Anopheles moucheti. Next base: position 53,380,286 of record NC_069141.1, read on the forward strand.
CATTGCCATAAACATTACTGTTATTATTGCTATATTATTACTAACATTCTTCTCCCTCGTATTTGTCTTACCGCTAGGAAATTATATTATTATTGATATTTCGCATACTCTAAGACTTATCTTAAACTTAGAGATATACTCTAAGACTTATCCCTGCTGACTAACTATTAGACAAATCAGCAGGATACGGATACTGAATTCCTGTATTGATGAAATCTGCTTCGGATAACTTTGTTGATCCTATGACTTCGCCTAATTTATACTTATTTTGCTTACTTATACTTATTTTTGCGATCTTCAAATCGGAGATCCTTTCAGTTTGACTAGCCTACAGCTTCTGGTTACAAAAAATTGTGCCATTTTATACTATCCGTTGATATAACATTCGTTTTTGGTATTTCAACGCCTAGTGGCGTGGATGCTACAGATTTTTTATCTATTCCATAGCATCGTGAATAAAAATCGAATAAACTTCGAAGAAGCTCTTAGCTGATCCAGATAATTTTAAACACTATGTTAAACAACAAACAGTAGAGTCCATCATTATGCTTCATTTTTGTAGGATTTGTCGGCGAAGGAAAATTTTGTCTGCGGTGGTATATTTTTCTGCAACACAACCAGAAAGTTTATTTCTGAAGAAAGTTACAGCAATAAAAAATTTGTGACTGAATCTATTACTAATGTTTTAGAACCTGAACGATCCCACAGTCTCAGTCTGTCTTCTTTCCTGGGCACTAGGTGTTACGGAAAAAAATTAATTGTACAATTGTTTTTTCCTGATTATTCTGATTTAAATTTCTTATATTTGCTCGATTCAAGTGTCCATCAAAGTAGCACTTCCACATACCGATGATCTTCAGTTCGATCGTCAAGATACCTACTTCTGCATAACGACACTCAACGATATTGAATGGTGTTTAGCTTCGTGGCGAGTATTTACTCGTTTTATTGCTAATTTATAATTACTTTTCGGTGGGCACACGCGGTGCGTAGTGGTTTCGATCGTAACGACGTGCTGGACGTTGGCAAAGGCAGAGAGCGAGATTAAGCTCGCCAACACTTTTATATCCTGGTGCGAACGTGCACCACTAGCTGTCCTATTCTTATATTATCCCTTGCCCTGTCTCCTAATACCCAAGGATCTTTTCTCCTGTTACGTCTTGTTTGCGCCAGATGGCGTCCTGGTCGCCACAGGTGGAACTGAAGTAGGAGTCAAATTGGGATGGGTGCTGTTTTAGTTGTTCCGACTTCTCAAAAAGATGTTTAGCAGAGACGTATCTGTTGCCTTGTTGTAGTTAATTAAAAGGGCAATTTTCTAGTTTAGTTTCACCCCAAATAGCACGAGAATCGTAAGTATCGATTATAACGTAGTAACGTTGTTTCTGGGACGGCCTGGACGGTGGTATAGTGACAATCCTATCCGGATCAAGGATTGACCATCAGGCTACGTTGTAAAATAAGTTTAATAAGCCAGAAACAGTAGGCATTACCTACTACGACGTTACGTTGTTTCTTAGTAGTTCTGGAAATTATGGAATCAGAAGTTGATCCTGAGTGTTGTTTTGCACCAAATGAAGTACTACGGATTCAAAGAAGCTTTTTCTTCGTAATCTTCGAAAGTAAATAAGAATTGAAAGCGAGCTCCATAACTTCTTGGATACCCTTACATCTGATATTTTGCTATAATCGTAGGTAATAAGAAAAATTGTTTAGTTCAATAACTTCTTGTAGTCACTAACGTTATAAACAAGAACTCTCGCAGTAAAGTATTAATTTCAATCATTTGAACATACGAAATTTGCTTCACTGTTAATTTTTTAAGCCTTGCCTGCACTTGCCAACACAGTCAATCATTTCCAAATATGCTCGAGGTATGCAACTCACATTTCAAGCAACATTTAAATTTAAACGTACTCTTTTTCTCTCCCTCCATCGTTGGAAGCAATTAATTCAACTCCCAAATGTACCCAGCTGCTCTCACGGAATGGCAAATCGGTTTCGCTTTCCCACCCCAAAAACTAACTACATTCCACCATATCCTTCCTGAAATCGAACCCCATCACATCGTCTGCTCACGTAATCGTGCACGATTTATACGATTGCTTTATTGATTGATTTTTAACGATATGTCACCCGATATATCAAACCATGAAAGGTGCAGTAACCGCGGTGACTGTGTTGTGTGATGGCCCGCTTTTGCAACTTCGCTATCCGAGCCGATCTGTGATGTGCCTCTGGACCTCTGCCGGTGGAGATCCATTAGTTCGATGGTATCCGGGAACCAAAGGTCGCAAAGTGTGATGGGATTGGCGCTGATCTGGAGCTGCTTAATTCACATCACAGATTGCGAATGTTTTAATAAATTGATTTCATCGCTCGATAACTGCACCGATCCGATTGCCAATCAGAAGAAACATATTTCGCATCATTGCTCTGAGGTTGCAGAATTTACTTATTTTTTATCAAAAATTCCCCATCGAGTGAACTCTCTACAGGTGCAATACAATATAGGTGCAAAGTAGAAAAGTAAAACAGATATCAGCAGAAAAAGCTTGATAATTTTGAGTATTTAAACACAAAATTATCACTTAGTTCAGAAACCGGCTTTTGATTTTGAGTTAATAAAACAATAAAACGAAACAAATAAAATAATAAAACAATAATGATCTTTCACAGCTATCAATAATAATGAGTTTCACTGATTACATTATAACAATAAGTCTAATAAAATCAAGATTTCATTACAACTGGCATTGTATTATAACAAACATTTCCAATTTGCATCAGTGGGAAATCAAACACCTTACATTTTGTGCAAATCTGCACTACATTTTTCATAATATTGCATTGCTAAATAGTTAATCAATGCTGACAATGCAACGCAATAAAGGTTAAACAAAAACAACAATGTGTTAAAAATTGAAATAGACCACATAAGTCTTTTTTCCCACACACAAATGTTCAAACGATGCCGCACTCACCGCCGCGTCAAACATATGCAAACCATGTGGCATCAAGTGTAAAGCAAAAATTCCGTAGCATTGGTTTGCCCTTCCCTCACAGCGTCGGTGGTCTTTGCGGCTTGAGAAGGGATAATCATATTTATCGGTCTTTACACATTTCGGTCACACACGCTACCATGATAAAGTGTTATCCCGCGGAACAACTAGAACACCCGGAAATTCTGCACACAAAGGGCACCGATGCACTAATTACGTCTTGATTTCTGGATTGCTCTGCTGCAATGTATTGAATGGGCCGTTTGTCGCCTTGAATGTTTCTCGCTTCAGAACGCATCGTCGGTTTTGACAGCTTTCCGTTTCATTTCGGCAACAGTTAATGAGAATTCACCAATGGACTGGGGTTACTAATGACTTATGAGGGTGTGACTTCTGTGGTTAAGCAAATGCTCAAAATTGGATCCTTCAAAGGTACCGACTTGGATTTATTGCGAAGCAATAGGCGGCATTCGAAGCTAACCATTGATAATATTCCCATTCCAACTAAATATTTTTATTTTGAAATAATTGCGCAATGTATTTTAATATTATTATTAATATTAATCCAAGTTTCGTAAATTAATCTTGCAAAAAGAAACAGGAGCCTGTAACAAACTACAACTTTAGTTTAATATAACTTGATAGATTTATTGCTATAATTTGATAATTTAAACTTAAAATCAATTATAATGCTCTAGTCAAATTAATGCATGTCCAGGTTAACCAAGATGGCGATTAGCATCGCATCTAATTAAAGCAATCTGACAAGGTACATGATATATGCATCCAATGATGTTGTACGTGATAAATCTCAGGATTATTTTGTCCCCTAAGGTCACTAAAAGAGTGTCTGATGTACTGGCCATATGCAAACAATCGCGATAACTGTCAGGAGCACCTAAGCGGTTTGGGGGATTCCTAGATTCCTAGGAGATGGTTTTGAGAAACTAGGAATTCGACGTGTGCCGAAAATTTCCTTCGTGCGGAAGTAATTTCTTTCGCTTACCATTGAAGTGTTTTTAACATTTGTGGAATATTATTCAACGGACGATTTCAATGCGACAGCTGGAGTCGATTGTTTTGCCGTATATAAACGCCACATTGTGCGGGAAAGCGATCGAGTTGAGATTACCCGAGCTGACAGGATCAATGATCAGAAGATACCGGATTCGAAAAAAACATACCAGGTGAAACAAACAAACAACTTAACATAGCCATACCTGAGGCAATGAATTTGACAAATAAATATTACTAAATCAAGTCCTGTTTGTGTGTTTTTATTATATTTGTGCAGTTAGTGTTTCATGTAATGGAATGAACACTGTTGCAAGTTGCAACAACATGAATAAATTTGTGTTATTTATAGCGCTAATCTGATTTTTTGCGAATTTAGTATCTTCGACATACCTAATTAAATCATGAATTAGAGTCTTAAATATCCCCTTCTTTTTTATATCGGTACAACAACCTGAAGAGGTCTAGGCTGGATAGTCAGTCCTGCGTACGGGGGATTAGTCCGGATGGGATTTTGTACGGGTCCTGTCGTGTGAAGACCGGCGCCGTTAAAAATACGCCCCGATCTGATCTAATGATCTTAAAAATAATTTCTTGTAATACACCTAATACATATATGTTTTCTAATTTTTTCCTTTGTTTGCAAAACGACTTAAATCTGAAACGATCTATTGATCAGTCAGCTATTATAAAACTAAAATAACTCAAAACAAAAAAACTTTTGTATGACAACGCAAGTTTCGAATCCCACAATACATAATTATTAATTTGTTTTAAAATACTCTACCAAATCGTTGTAGTGTTAAATCAGTAATTAATGAACAATAAACACATTTAGAAATAGTAACTATTTAATCTAATTGAGAGCAACCTGTTTGTAAATGATGAAGTATTTAATCAAAAGAAAAAAAATAATTAAAAGGTATAATGTAATTGTACATAAAATGTTACAAATATGAATAAATACTTAAAATAAAACAGGCGAGCTCGACATTAAGCTATTTGAGATCCTTGTAACAGGGTTAACTCGTTGTATTACCTCACTGACTCCACCTAAACTCACTAAAGAGAGTAGATGTTTTTATCGCTAATTCAATGTACATCCGCCCACTGTTTCTAAGAACATTCTCTTAGGCCAATGCAGAGCAATCTGTACTAACAATGTACGTTCGCTGTTGTACGATTTAAGCAAACTAGAAACCATAAAAGCTTAACACATTTTCTCTCTATCTTCAGTATCGGTTAAACAGTTTGTATTTAACCATTCACCATGAAGTTTGCGTGTGCCTTCGTGCTGCTGGCCTTGTTCACAGTGCTCAGTATCTGCCAGGCCTCCGAGGAAGCCACTACATCCAGCGATAATGGAAGTGTCCAGACCAAAATCGACGATGAACTCACCAACGAGGAGATAGCTGCTATAGAGAAGATTTTGGGCGGTCGTAAAACCACTTTGGTAGATTTTCTTAATACACTAGGTCGTAGATACACTTGGGTTAATTTCTTGTCGTATTATAAAGGCTAATAAAAAATCAAGTTAAAATAACAAATGCATAGAGTTTGTGACTCATTGCATCGAACCAATTTGAAAAAGGTTTTTTCTGGTATACGTTATAGTCTATAGTAGGATGAGAATAAAAGGTTTGTGTTATTCTCAAGTAACACAGTAACTTTTTTCCATTTTTCAGCAATGGAATGATTCTGATTCCACAAGTAGGCAAGTAGACTAAATTTTAAGAAACCTGCGTCATATACGCCATATGCGTGACACAAGTGTTTTGAGCTAAATTATCCGCATAAGTTGTTTACGCGTGTCATTCGATTCCCGAGAAGATGGAGTGGTAAAGTAAGCTTTTTATAACCATAAACAACCAGTATTTTTGCTCACAAGTGCTCACAAGTGCTAACAGAACGTACATATGTGGAATTATAAATAGTAACTAATACATTGAATCGTATTCGAGAATATCTTTTCTCTCAATGCATTATCATCCATTGATATTATAGAGGAAATAGGCGAGATAGTTGGATTATTCACAATCAATATAATCTTGATTAAAATTTAAAAAAAATCCATATCGTTTATGTTCCAAGGGAAGGATGCACCCACTTCATAAATGTGCATGTTGACACAAGTAGTAGTTTTAACATTGGCTTAAAACCGTATAAAACTAAATATCTACAACCGTTTTCCAAAAAATAATACCTACAACAAATATCTACAACCGTTTTCATTTGTCAACACCACAACATTAACTAGAAAGTATATTAGAAAATCTCCAAACATAATCAACATTGCTGTAAGTTTTCACAGCAACGGTACATGTTGGGAACACTACAACAGTGGGTGAAACGTTCTGAACGACCTGTCAGACCGTAAAGGAGGAAGAAAAAAAGGGACCTCTTTCAAAAACGATAATTAAAGAATAAAGACCAATCTTTTGGCACACGTAAGAATCGTGTCCGGCAAAGTCTTGTTTCACCAAATTCGTTAGCAAACCAGTGGTTTTCTAACAGCACAATTGAAACGATGACAAATGACAATTCCAAAAGAGGGCGCTCAACACTTTCAAAAATTGGATCGGATCGTGCACACCACTCAACCGATGGTACGTTATAGACAGTTGAACAGACAGTTGAAATTGAACCAAAAAAAAATGTGCCAAAGAATTTCAATACGATGAACTAAAAAACGTTTTATAATGTGCAGAGTTGAATGTCAGCCTGCATGCACAAAGCCTCTATAAAATGAATTAAACAATTGTAATGTGTCATCCTAATCATAATGTCATTATATTTCATATTACACTGTTTAAATGCCATTCGCCACGCCTCCTCTGTCCATGTGGTCGACCAGCAACTTTACAGGCTGGGTCGTCCGGGGTCATTCTCATGACGTGGCCAGCTCACCGTAGCCAGGCAAGTCTAATCCGTTGTACGCCAGTAAGTTCGCCGTACAGCTCATAGAACTCGTTATTGTAGCGTCTCCTCCATTATCCTTCGTCAGTTCGTTCAAGTCTATGACTAAGAGGTGTATGTACTGGACCTGTATAAGTTCTATATAGTCCCAGCTTCGTTCGTCGCGACAGGTGACCTGTTGGTAGCCAGCAATGTTAATGTTATGGTCGGTGCTGACTTTTGACCCAAGATAGGCGAGGTTTTGGACAACTTCGAAAATGCGCTCACCTATTTCTATATCACCCCTGCTTATGTTAGGATTCAGTGTCTCATTATTCTTGAGCCGACGGTTGGCCTTTCGGGTTTAGTCAATGCTTGGTGACAGTAGCATGATATCGTTTGCTAGTGGAGCTTTTAGCTATTCGCTGAACTGATCGTTTAGTAATTCATCGCGAGATGTCCTCTGGCTGGTAACTGACCAGATCTCCATTCGTATTTCGACAACAGGTCACCTTATGCAAATTACCGAACTCGCGTTCGTTTAGGGTTTTTAAAAAATTTTATTTTGTGAACAACTAGACTTAATTTCCCAAACCGTTCGATCGGACTGCTACATCAGAACTGGCTATTGTCTGCTGCTGGTGTTGAATTGTCGATACTGCTTGGCTCACCGATTCCCACGATTTGGTTAGATTCCGCTGACTTTGCAACACACGTGCCGATGGTGTCATCGTCCGATGCACGCGCTGTTGCTAGGTCCACCAAGGTGCACGCGCAGTTACCCGATGCCTCCGTTGACGCGGTAGCTTGCTGACGCGGTAACTGCTCCCTTTTTTTGAGCGTTGAACCTCCTGGTTAACGTGGTTGAGAGTATGCCAGAGTTGATGGGTTGAAGTACCTAACTGCTTCTTGGTTATTGTCTCTTACTGTTCTATCAGCGGATATTTGTATGGTGTTTGCGGTTGTTTTCTTGGTTAGCAACGTTAATGCCGTGATGATACTTATTATGATTACAAAAGTCCATGCTGGCCATGTAGCCCGATGTGTGAAGATGTGTTCTAGTTTCTGAAGGCGTATTTCTTCCAGGTTCTTTGAACTGGTTCTTGTTACTCCAAGGTCTGTCGATATCGTATAGACTGGGTGTTCTACCTTGGCTATTTCATTGTTGGAGAAATTAAAATTTATGAAACGTATTGAACAGTTCCTATAGTTTATCAAAAATGCTCCTTTGAGGTGCCTTTCTGTTTCCTCGCATGTTGAATATAGGATATCATTCACATCGTTTAAAAAGACTATTGTTGGGCTTATCTCTACGACCATGTTTCGTTCTGTGACTGTTTCGTAGGCACATTCACTTGGGTATCCCAATATCAAGTTGGCATCACATTTGTGTGTAGAGACATTTTCGACTTCGTCTGTCTTGCATAACGTTATGTTGCTCATTTTCATACAATTTCCGGTTTTCATTAGTATGTTGGACTGATGTCGTAAGAAACGGTTTGATTTTAGAATCACTCTATGATCTTGTTTAACTACTGGCTCAACTCGTAATGTTTCGTAAGATGTTTCGCTGAGGTTCGGGATTTCTACGATGTACAGTATTATTTCGTTGTTTACTGCTATTCGTGTGGTAATTAATTGTAGCATTTCTTCTATCATGTCAGTCTCGATGTTCTGTGTTTGGAGATTTTGGTGTATCAGATCGATTTCGGCGGGTGTAAGTAGATTCTTGTTTACAATGTTTATCTTAGACAATATAATCGCCATCTGAATTTGGTCTATTATATTATTAATCATGTCTAACGTGTATAATTGTTTCAATATTGTAGTTTCCTGATCATTCTTTGAAATATCGCGCAACCTCTCTCTGATAAGGGCGTTGATTGTTATTTGTGTATTACTATTATCAACTAGCTCATCTAATGAGTTTGTAATGGTTCTTAAATCGTCTGCGTCCGGCGTTCCGGCAATCCATTTCCACGCTTTGCCTAGTGAGTCCCATCTCTTATGGCGAGGGGTCTTTATTGGTTTTACTTGATTTAAGTTATATTTGATTTCTTGCAATTTCTTGGTTAATATTTCTGGTGTTGTTTCGGAATTGTAATATTGTAAGATTTGGTTTTCTACTTCTTGAATGGATGTTTCGATTATGGTTACGTTTATCGTATGTATGATTTTTCTATATCCTTCTATTAGTCTGGTCTGTCCTGTATTGACTATGGCTACCGGTTTATTCGTGAGGTCAATTATGTCGAGTGTAGCCGCTATGAAGGGTATGCTGTAACGGGTAGATTAACATTAACTATTTTATATTTTGCCATTTATAGGAAATTTCTGTGTAAAAGTTAGTTCGTTATTTCTTTTAGGTTTATGTTCTTTACATTCGATTTGTGAATTTTGTGGTTTGACTCATTCCTGAATGTTGTATTCTTATTTCTTTGTACAATGTGTCTTTTAAATGTGTCTTTATGTTTTGCTCTTATTATTTTATCTTTCACATAAACATTTTGACCTGTTCTTAAATTTGGTGGTTCTATTCTTGATTTATTATGCTTTTTTAACGACTTTAACTGTGTTTCTTGTAGTTTTATTATTACTTCGTCATACCTTTTATTTCTTATTTCATCAAGTTGTTCGGGGGACGTACAATTATTGGTTATTCCAAATAAGATCTCTTTCGGCGTTTTGCCAATGGTAGAATGAATTGTGTTATTATATTTTTCTATAGCAATGCAAATATTAGACCTGCAATTTAGGTTGGGAGTTAATTTCTTTTGAATTCTGTATAGTTCTGTTATTGTCGAATGCAATCTTTCTACCTGTCCATTTGACTCAGAATGACTACTAGGAGTAGTAATGATTTTTATATTGAGGTCTAGCATCATTCCTCTAATTTCAGCGGATAAGAAAGCTTTTTCGTTGTCCATCACTACTATTGATGGAATTATGTTTGAAGTGATTGTGTTATAGAATGCATTTCTTAAATGAACTGTATGTTTTGATTTTACTGGAAGCATTCTAGCGTATTTTGAGAATTTGTCAATACTAGAAAGAAACAATTGTCCTTCAATTTGGTAGATGTCTAAGTGTAAAACTTCAAATGGAAAATTTGGAATAGGTGTTTCTTGGAGTTGTATTTTTAGGGGTTGCCTATCGTATTTCGACACATTACATGTGTCACACGAGGAAATAATTTTTCGGATGATTTGTGTTATGTGTGGAAAATAATATTTCCTGAGAATTTGTTTCTTATTCTCATCAATTCCACGATGTGCTCTATTGTGAATTTGTTGAACTATTTGTTCTTGCTCATTTTCATCAGCTACATCGTTTAAAATTGTTTGTGTAAATCTAATCCGTAATAGTTTCGATTGGCTAAAGTATTTACGGTAGACTTCTTGTAATTGACCCATGATTTCTTCTGATGTCATTAATCCAATGATTTTGCTTGGTTCGAAAAATTCTTTGACAAGCGATGTTAATATTTGCTCGTCTAAACGAGTTCTTTTTATAATTATACGAGTGTAATTTGGAAACGGTTTAGATACTATGGTTTCGGGATTAGTATTTGTTTTTTCTAAAACGATTTGTAGTTTAAAAGCATTTAAAGGTGCTTCTGTCGAAATAATGTAATTGGAATCGTCGTTATCAGCGGAATGTCGTGTAGGTGTTAAAGTGTGTACCTGTATTCGACTTAATGCGTCTGCAACAACGTTCGCTCTTCCTGGCTTGTATTTAATCTCGTAATCATGTTCTTCAAGATATGATTTCCAGCGTTTCAGTTTTGCATTAACATTTTTATCTGACAATGAGAATGTCAACGGCTGATGGTCTGTCAAGATTATAAACTTTTGACCATAAATGTAGTTCCTAAATACTTTAAGTGCCCAAAATATAGCTAACATTTCTTTTTCTGTAGCTGAGAAGTTTTCTTCTGTTCTACTGAGCGTTCTTGATGCAAAATGTATCGGTTTGTCTTTGCCTATTTCGCCTTGGCTAAGAACTGCTCCGATAGCGAAATTTGAAGCATCTGTGGTGATAATGAAATTTTTCTTGAAATCTGGGTATATTAAGATGTCGCTTGACGTTATAACCGTTTTCATTTTAATGAACGTTTTTCTTTGTTCGTCGTTGAATTGAATTTGTTTATTCTTCTTGGAGTCTCTCTCCCCCCTGAAGATATTTGTTAATGGTTTTGCAATCTTTGCAAAATCTTTCACAAATCTTCGGTAGTAACCTAATAGTCCAAGGAAACTTCTTAGTTCCTTCACGTCTTTTGGCTCTGGCCATTTTTCAATAACGTCAATCTTTTTCTGGTTGGGTTGTATACCTTCATTAGTAATAACATATCCTAGAAATTCAATTGATTTATGCAAAAATTCCGACTTATCTGGTTGTACTTTCAGGTTTGCTTTTTGCAAAGTCTCTAGCACAATCTTAAGATTATCATTGTGTTCCTCTAAGCTTTTTCCGAAGATCACTACGTCATCAACATAAACATAGCATCTTTTGCCAATTTGTTCACGAAGTACATCGTTCATTGCTCTTTGAAAAATTGCGGGAGCATTTTTGAGTCCGAAGGGCATTCGAACGAACTCGTATTTTCCAAAGTTAACGGAAAATGCGGTCTTTTCAATGTCCTTTGGGTGCATTTTTATCTGATGAAACCCTGAAGCTAAATCAAGGGTTGTAAAATATTTATTTCCTCCTAATTGGTCAAGGATATTTGAAATCTCGGGCATAGGATATTTGTCGGATATGGTCTTAAGATTTAACTTACGATAGTCGATGACTAATCGAAATTTTTTCTCTTTTGATGCGTCCATTTTCTTGGGGACGATCCACACGGGAGAATTCCATGGTGATCTAGATGGTTGAATAATACCATCAGTTAACAGTTTTTGTATCTGTTTTTCTACCTCTTCTTTATATGAAATAGGATAAGGGTAGGATTTCTGATATATGGGTATATCGTCGGTAGTACGAATGTTGCACTCTACTTTTGTCGTACACGTAAGTTTTTTATCTGTATCGTGAAAAATTTGTTTAAATGGGTTTAATGTGTCAAAAAGAGTTTCTTTTTCGTGACTGTTCAGATGTGATGTTCTGACAGTAGTTTTCAATGTTAAATTGTTCACTTTGCGTATAGCAGCTTTTGGACGATAAAAATTTAATGGTATTTTTAAATCTTCTCCTTCACCGAAAACGTAAAGAGTGGGTTTGCTTGAAACCATTTTCACATTTTCGTGAAAAATAATTTCCGTTCCAATTATTCCATCGAAGAAGGGATGGAAATCGAAAATTAGAAATTCGAAATTTTCGTTCAAGATTGGTTTAAAAATATCTAACTTGATCATTTTTGAAATGTTACCACTTCCTGCGATACCATGCACTGTTTGTGAAATGATTTGTTCAATTGTTTTCCCTGATTTATTGGCCCATTTATTAGATATTAGATTGATATTTGCACCACAATCAACTAAAAGTTTTATATCTCCTTTTGTAGTTGGTACAATTATATAGGGCAGTGGATTAACCTTCGGGTTTAATCCTTCCACCTGTTTCGCCACTCCGTGGTTTCCTCTAAAAAATTAGCGGTCTTTCTTTCATAGTCGTTGTCACGATATGATTCTACGTCATTAATTGTTTCACTTTTTTCACTTTGATCTTCACAATATTCACTTATTTCGTACCTGTCTTGTAAGGTATGTGCCATTCTTTTTGGCTGTGGATTGTTTCTCTGCATTGAGGATGATGTAGGTCTGGAGAATTTCGGCCTGTTGACGTAATCAACCATTCTGGACCTAATGGAACGATCAACTTCCATTGGTTCGACCTTTGGTCTCGGCACGAATGTCCGATTTGGTGCAAACACATTTTGTGTTGTCCTTTGAAAGGTCTGCGGTGTAGCCTCTACGGGTTTTTGCCTTGGTGGAAAACTTAAATGCATCGGTTTAGGAGGTCGTTGTGGTATGTTACAACGCGGTGTGGGCACTGGGTCAAATGTCCGACCTCTATATGGTGCATTTCTTGCATCAACGTTTTGAAATTCGATACAATAGTGGTAAGCTTTCGCTAAACTCTCTGGTTTATAATTTTTACAAAACATTGATAGCGGGTCTCCTAAGCCTCTTACAAAAGTATCCAAAGCTATCATATTGTATAGCTTAATGATCATATGTTCATGACCTTTCCAAGTCTCGTCCATCACGATGGCTGAACTTATCAGAGTAATCAATTCTGTGATTCTGCTGTAGTAAGCTTCGATGCTTTCAGCACGCATTCGTGTGGTCGATTTCAACTGGTGATCTAATGTCATTAGATCCCGTTTGTCTGAATAGTACAAACATAGCACTTCTTTAATAGCTAACCATTCTGTTGGCGTATTATTGGTGACGAGAATGTCATTAGCTTCTCCTTTAATCTTCCTTCTAATCGTTTTTACGATCAAATAGTATTCACACGATTGACTGTAGTCTTTGAATAGCTCTAAAATTTCTTCTACGTCGAGAATGAAATGTGGTAGATTTCTCGGATTCCCATTGAATTCGGGTAGGTCCGACACTATTCTGGGGATATTGCCCCTATCATGAAATGATAGTGTTTGATTCACTACATAGTTACTCCTGTTACTACCAGTTTCTGATGTCTGGCCGTTTGTATTGGAGCTTTCTCCAAGATCGTTATTCATTTCGATCTGTGTAGTCCTAAAAAGTTCTATGAGATTTAAGAAGGGATTCTCTTTCACTGTCTTAGCCAGTTTTCTCGTTTGAACTTAGTTAGTTTGTTAGTTGGAGGTGAGTCTGATGTAAAGCCCTACTTTCACTTATCACTTTTTTCGGATGAGTTTCGGATCGAGATTAGTGTGTTAGTTATATTCACCAAATTAATCCCACGATGAGGAAATGCGTTTGCATCGCTGTTCAGCTTGGATCCTCAGGAGATGTTGGAAACCTTCGTTACAGTGCAGCTCTTCGCGCTCTATCGTCTCAAGTCGCTGGTTATACGGCGATGGTGCTCTGGACCGGGCGATGGATTCCTCTTAAGGGACAGCTGAAGCTGGCTTTTTCACTACCGTGAACTTATACGATTACTGCGAAGGTCCCTATTCGGGCGCCAATTACCGAACTCGCGTTCGTTTAGGGTTTTTAAAAAATTTTATTTTGTGAACAACTAGACTTAATTTCCCAAACCGTTCGATCGGACTGCTACATCAGAACTGGCTATTGTCTGCTGCTGGTGTTGAATTGTCGATACTGCTTGGCTCACCGATTCCCACGATTTGGTTAGATTCCGCTGACTTTGCAACACACGTGCCGATGGTGTCATCGTCCGATGCACGCGCTGTTGCTAGGTCCACCAAGGTGCACGCGCAGTTACCCGATGCCTCCGTTGACGCGGTAGCTTGCTGACGCGGTAACTTGCATGAAGTTGTTTCTTGGTAAAACTTTCTGCCGGGTTCGTAACGACTTACTCTGATTTCTTAAAGTTCACGCACTCGCTGTTCTTCTCAGAATTGTTGCTTGGTGCGGTGAACTTTTTTCTCCTCTCGTCTGAGCCGTGTGTATTCCTCTACGCATGCCCGTGTTCTATGCCGCTCTTACTTTGCTCGGCATGCGCGGTTCTTACATTCGGTCACTTGTCTACATTGTTCAACAAACCAGCCAGATGTGGTGTTGCCCGATATGGTGGGATAGTAGCATTGACATAATTGATAACATTCGTCCAAGTATCCGACCTTACACTTGTAGTTATGTATTCATTTTCTGGTAGTAGAGCCTCATACATGACCTTCTCATGACCTCATGACGCCGTCGTCTGCCAATTGTCTAATATTGCAGTTGGATGCTCAAGAACCACGAATGATGGGAGCGCGGATATCACCAGTATCGCTCCCCCATTTGATTAAAATATCGTAATAAGTTAAAATATCCCGGGATTAAAAATGGATAGAAATTTTTAGCCTCCTTACAGAAAGCCAAGTTTTCATCAGGAACCTTATTCCGAAGAGATCGCTGCTTCTTGGGCTGTTTCCTAGGAAGTTGTGGATCAGGAATGGAAGGATCAGCGTTCCGTGTTAGATTGAAGGAAGCAGGGTTAGCAGTTTTAGTGGGTTTTTGTTATCGACTGGATTCGGAGAGTTCTAAAGGGAGTGTGAAAAACTGTTAATGTTAATACAGTGAAATATCCAAAATAAAAACAACAGTAGACGAAGCATATCCATCTGAAAGTACAACGGTAGAAACACAGGAAGGAGCAAACAGGCAAAGAAAAACAAAGTTGAAAATAATCTGGAAGAAAAAATGGCAAGCAAATATTAGAAGAACACGTCTCCAACACGGAAAATCAAATGAAATGCAGGATTCTGCACCAAATGATTGAATGTTTGTACAAGCTGTTTGAATTCCAAGGTCATTTCATTATGCCACTCGGCTAGCATCTGTACTAACAAAATTCATACGCTGTTGAACGATTTTTGCTGAAAAGTAATACTATAAAGCCCCAAACCCAGTCCAGAATTTCTTCTAGCACGTCACTATGAAGTTTACCTGTGCCTTCGTCCTGCTCACAGTCGTCCTGCAGTAGTTCGTCGTGTTCATAGTGCTCACTATCTGCCAGGCCTCCGAGGAAGCCGCTAACTCCAAAGATGATGGAAGCGTCAAGACCAAACTCAGCTCAGAACTCACCAAGGAAGAGGTTGATGCGATCCAGAAGGCTATGGGTGGCCGTGCGTTTGATTGGTGGTATTGGATAAGGAGAAACATGGGCTAAAATAGGAACTGAAATATAAAAATCGTCTTTGCGACAATAAGTCGATTGTACAACTCATAGAGCTCGTCATTGTAGCGGTTACACTGTTGTCGTTGCACACATACTGGTCCAAAAATCCTTCTGACCATCTTCGTAAAGAACGCGTCTATGAGGATTTCGTCAGATTTGGGCAAAGTTCATGACTCAGTAGCGTATTTGAGTACTGGAGCTACATAAGTTCTATGTAGTCCCAGCTTCGTTCGTCCTCAGGCTGTAGAGAAACTATGCTGAAACCTTCACCTATCTGTACATCATAAATTATTTACTAATAAGGGTTTCGTCAATGTATCCCTTCTTAAACAAGGAGTACCTAATTATTAATATTATTGTGTTTATTTGTATGTCACAAAAGATTTACAAAAAAAATACGTGAGCGAAGGAAAGGAAGGGGAATAGAATTATAGCTCAAAAGTGATTTTAATAATGGGTCACTATGTACGTATGGCTTGTATGGAGCCTGTGGATATGGAGTGTAGGACTATCTCACAATCGTCGGAAAGAGTTGCCGTGGATAAATGGACTGGAGCATCAAGATCATGAGCGAAGATACGAGTGACGAAGTAAGCTTGTGACTGGGAGTATCGCGTGCTTAACATCTCTAATCGAAAATCGAATCGATCTCCACACTGGTTGGTTAGTCCAATAACTAAGCAAGTAATATAGACTTCCCATGTTTTCACAACCAATACATCCTTAAGCATTTTTCATACCCTTTTCATTGTTATTGATCCTTCTTTACACGATTAGTCATTTTTAATCGACTGATTGATTGTAATATTGTTGCACAGTTTTATAGTTCATCGCAGTGTGTTATGATTGATCGACGATCGCGAACACGTCCTTGATGCTTGAATAAACCAAAAGACTGAAGCGATAGTGAGCAGCAATTTGTTAGGCGAAGATGGAGCGGAAAGGTGTTAGAGCTGCCGGAAAGAAAATGTTTCGATCATCGATGAAAATCCGCCGTCCGTGTGATTTCGCCCAAATGTCAGCTTTGATGGGTCCAGTGAGATCATTCCCAATCTGGTCCCCTCCTAATCGGTGTCGGCAGTCTCGGCAGCTAATATGTTGCCGAAACATAAAAACACAATGACAGACACGAAACCGACCCTGAGTGGAAGCAAACCCACATCAAACGTGTCCGTCCGCCGGTATCATTCAACCGTATTGTACGCCCGATACGCACAACAATGGCATACTGCTCGGTGTTGGCTGTTTGCCTTTGCAGTCCGACGCTTCGAGCAGCATCCCGGGTGTCTTTATGCAACATAATGACACGAACAGGCAAAAGGCGTGAGACACCTGGGATAATGGACGAGCTACCGGTAATAAGGGGCGAGTGATTTAGGGGTGTGTAGGCCGTTCCCGAATCCCTTGCAGTCGTCTCTTAGCAAAGCACACGCACATAGAAGTTAAAGGATAGAGAAACCAAAAGAAGGTAATTCCCAAATGTACAACCCCGAAACGCACGGCAAGGGCACAATTTGGTGCGTGAAATTGTCCCACTTAGTCACGCCACTAGAATCTGTTGACTTTTCGTGCCATGTTAATCGATGTCCTTGTTATCCTTACGTTGCTTTCACTCGATCGCTATGTGGCGCCGTTCGGAGTTTTATTAATCGATTTGTACACACCAGTTCGATGCTTGCGCAGCACCAAACTGCGAGAACACACACTAACGCACTCGTACCCTTAAAACCATCGATGTTCACATCCCTTTTTTCGATGCAGTGTGCAGCTTGCGGGCCACACTAATAAGAAACGCCACAGCGAAAAGGGCAACAATTAATGTAATCACTGTATGTGCGCTAAAGCTAACCGGGTCGATGCTGAGCGAATGGCGAGAAAAATCCCGCCCCGAAATCTCGACCCAACAATACGACGAATTCTCCCTCGTCGCATGCAGGACAGATACGGATGGTAGGGAGCACGGTACGCAACGGAATGGTAGGGGCGGGATAGAAATTGTCGTTCGCCTGGAGGTGCTGCGCAATGCTGCGTTTACACCGGGCGCAACCTCCGTGCTGTGGATTAAATCATGCTCATATTAATTTATGTATACGGGTGGAAACGATTTGCGTGCGAGTGGGCCTCGTTGCAGATGGTTAATTGAAAAATTAATGACCGTAATTGGTGGTGGTTTTTCATCCTTTAAAATATCTTTCCCGTGCAGTCGTTCGCACCCTGTTAGACATTGAACGCAACGCAACACACACTGTGGTGTAAAATCTTTTCTTGATCATTTACATTTTATTACTTTCATACGCCACTGAACATCTTTACATGCATTCAACAGTTCTTATCTGTTGTTTTTTTTTAAGATTTTTTTTTCTTTTGTTAATTGTTAGTTCGTATGTACATTGGTTGGGTACGGGTGTTGTACAACACACTGCAGTGAATTATTGCTTGCTTTAAGTTTCATTATACTTCAACTCTGCTGTCATTTCGAAACGTCACATGTACTTAATTAAAAAAAAAAACTGCATTTTAATGCGATTTTGTTTGTTTGAACTGCTTCTAAATGGTGAGATGAGTGAGTGAAACGTAATACAAACGAACGATTAGGGAAGCAACTAAAGTGTTCGATGTTGTAGTACAATTATACATTTTTATTGGTTTATAGAAAAAATTAAGGCTGACCGTTACTTTTTTGTCTGTAACTATAAATCGCGGAAAATTAAGTTCTTCTGAGTCATGAACAAAGTGATGTAAACATTTCCCGGCATGCTTCTATGCATCCGTATAGGGTGAACGTATAAAAAATCGGAATAAAATGAATCGGTATGAGAAAACTTCTTTTTGTGCCCTAATATACTTAAGTAACAACGATCGTTTAATATCTCCGAGAGGAAGTGACTTCACCTCACAACAACACCGGATGTGACATTGTGTTTATCACGAGTTTTGAACTGAACCAGAACCAACCAGCAGATGATGTCCCAACAATTAATGGTGACTTTTACGGGTGAATCGTTTGATGTGGTGCGATGCCACTGTACACTGTTGCATCAATTACTTCCAATCAGCAGCAATTGACCACACAACTGATTTGTTCGTGCAACTTCATTACGTCAGTCATCCGGTTTTCACCATCACAGAAACCTTACCCGAATGTACCAAAACCAATCCAAACACATTTACACTGGTGTGGAAATTTGTGGTTATCTTCTTCGCGTAATGCTTTGCGCAAAGTTACGACTTAGAATGTTTTCGGATTAACGACGAGGGCGACTGGATGGGAGGCACTGTGTGGTGGGGCAGCAAGTGAACACATTCCCAACCCCAACTGAAATCCTCCTCCACCTCCACCTCCTTCTCCACCACCTCCTCCACCACCGTCACCATCATTATCAATGGTGCCGTTGGTGGCTCCCTCTGTTGGTCCCAATTGATGCAGCGGTTCCACCATATTAATGGACGGCTCCGTCGGTACCACCTTCGATAGGTGCTTGCTTAGTCCAAACCGTTCGAATCCTCCCGTTTCCGCTAGGCCGAGATCAGCCTTGCGCAGTTCAGCTTTCGGCCCTACCAGGTTCATCTTCTCCATTTGCTGGTGTTGCGAACGAATGGCGAACCGGTTCACGTGCACCGGGATCGGTACAACGATCTTATTAGCTGCCCCGGTCGTACCGGAAGTAGAACCGCTAGCATTACGACTTCCGAGCCCGTGCGAATTTAGACCAGCTTTCACCCGTTTCCATTTGGCACGTCGGTTTTGGAACCAAATCTTCACCTGGGATGGCAAGTAGAATGGATAAGTTGGAACCTAAAACCACGTAAGACGGTGTCTGTACCTTACCTGGACTTCGCTCAGCTTCAGGCTGGTCGCGATTTGGCTACGTTCCGTAAGACTGAGGTACTTTTTGGCGTGAAATTCTCGCTCCAGCTCCAGCAACTGCTCGGACGTAAAGGCAGTTCGCCGACGGCGTGATTTGGATGTTTCCGCTCCGCTGCCGGATTTGCCAACCCGTCCGGAGGAAGAAGAATTCTGTGTACAGTCATCTTCCGAACACGCATCCGAGTCCGTGTCGCCGAGATCTGTAATTGTATACGATAAAATACAGCCCGGAACGGATGAATTAACCACTATTTTGTTGTGATACGAATATCTAGAGAAAGCATAATTTGTTAGTAAACACGATAATTTAAAAGTCACTAAGCTTTATCCACTTCATCGAAAATTGATTTTTTTCGATTTCATCAATCATTAACACCAAAGTTTCAGACACTTGAACGTAAGAACATTCATTTATTAGAACGTTCTAAAACTCCTCTTCATAATGCACCTTCCTTTATTGTTTTGTTCACCTCTTTTTTACGTGTTGGTCTGTGAAGTGTTCTTTGTTAGGAATAATCTAGTTTGTATGATTCTTTGCAATTTTATTTCAAGTCTTGTTGTATAGCCCTTTGAGGCAAACAATAAATATTTGACATTATACATGTATGAAGTCCAAGTAACATAATTTGTACAAGGTAGTAAAAGCTTAGAGTGCACAATGTCAATTCACAAAGTAAAAGGGTATCCCATATCAAATTGCATTACTTAACGCTTAAATCAGCGCATTAAGTTCTCTACAACAGCTGGCTGTATCATCTTCTATATCGATATTCACTTTTCCTTCATTTCTGGCTATGATTAGTCCTTCTCGGGATGTTTCCGTAATGCCTGCTTCATAACTCATAACCACTCCGAGAATCAATAGTGCCCGGAAGGTGTTGGGGTCCTCGAGTTGCTTTTCCAGATGAAGCAGACACACATATTTTTCTTCGGGGATATCCTATAAGTCAATCCAGGACTTATCATGCGCTGATGACATAGATAACGTTGACTGCGGCTAGAATAACCAAAGGATTGAGCTGGTGGCGGAAAACTTCGGATTAGAAATTAACGAAGCAAAAACCAAGTTGATGCACCATCAGTGGTCAGTACCGACAACAAAATTGATGTTGAGATACGCTCCTAGAGTGCAGGCTTCCAACCGCTCTTTCTATTGTCTGAATAAATTTCTCAACCCATAACTCTTGTATGACGCGACGAATTAAACTGGTACTATGTAGAACTTATATAGGCCCTGTACTCACATACGTCTCTGAGACATAGACTTTGCCCAAATCCTCTTAAACGCGTTCGAGTCGAAGTTGTTCAGAAGGATTTTTGGCCCAGTATGTGTGGAACGACAACAGTGGAACCGCTGCAATGATGAGCTCTATAAGCTCTACGGCGGATTAGATTTGTCAGGCTCCTTTTGAGCTGGTCTGTCATAAGAATGACCCCGGACGACGCAGCCTTTCACATGAACAGAGGAGGCGTGATAGGCTAAAATTGAGATGGAGTGATGGCCTTACGAACTAGCTGACGACGGTGCTCACCTTCAAGGAGTTTAGAGGACTCCTGCAGCAGGTCAAGACCGTGAAGTAGTAATAGCGTCAGTTAAGTAAGCAAGTATGGTTTCCTTTGATTGATTAAGTTCAATTAAATGATCTTGTTGCAATTAAATCGGAAAAAATAGTTTAAAATCACCTTTATCACTTCAATGTTGAAACAAATTAAATACTATGATCGACTATTTCTGCGCTAAAACGTGATTGAAGCAAACACAAATCAGCGAGATGATTTGACAAGATTCTACGAGACACTGCAGTACAATGAACCGCTAGAAAAGTTAGGTGTTACGAAACCTGTTGCGAAAACGTATTGCAAAAATCTGTTGCCGAGGTCTGTTATACCACAGATTATGTAGATTGTTAGACACATATTTGATTTAGCATACACTGGTAACACGGAAACATTTCTGCAACGTTTCAAAAAATACCCAATATACAGGCTTTACTGTTCCCAAGGTCATTTCTAGTGATGTGGAATATCATCTGTACTAACAATGTTCGAACGCTGTCGAACGAATTTTGCCGGATGATCGTGTTATAAAACTTCATGGAATTATGGCTCCATCATCAGTATCAGACGAAGAATTCTTCTAGCAAGTCACTATGAAGTTCACCCGTGCCTTTCTCCTGTTCGCCCTGTTCACATTGCTCACTACCTGCCAGGCCTCCGAGGAAGCCGCAACCTCACGAGATGATGGAAAGGCCAAAGCCAAACTCAGCTTAGAACTCACCAAGGAGAACCTCACAGCGAACCAGAAGGCTCGATGGTTCGACGCTAATGCATTTTTGCAACAGAATGGTTTATTTGGCGGCGCATTCCGGAATCAGCCGTATCCATCGAGTAACCAAAACCAACGATTTGGATGGGGGAAGTAATAAAAACTAATTAAACACTTACTATTATTGCAAAAAATTGAGCATGAGACGGAATCTTAATACAACCGAAAGTTGAAAGCATTTTTCAAATCGTACCTCTAGTCTTATAGGCTGTTTTCGGTAAATATGTTTAATCCTTAATGCTTCAACTCGGTTGTTGCAATATATGATTTAGTCTAATATTGTTCGACACAGCACATTTCTTTCAATGTTCAATTTTTCCAGTATGAACAAATTAAAAAAAAGACTTTTTGTACTTTTGTATGTACTTTTGCCCTTTTTTACACATAGTCTCAATTTATCGAAATGATCGTAATAGAGATCATTACAACAAAGATGCAGTCTTTTGTGTGACGAACGTCATAAACCAAATTAATTTCTTTTTGTGTAATTGTAGAGCCGATTCTTATCAAAAGTTGAAAGAACCAATCGAGCAACAATGAATACAAGCCATTCCGTTGACTTACATAACATTAAATAACAGAAACAATTAACATAAATAACATTAAATAACATGCTAAGTAAGTACTAAAGTAATAAGTACTTAATATATCAATAATGATACGATGAATAAGCGGAAACATAAAATAAAGTTTTCGAATAATTATCCACTACAAAACAAAGAACTTGCAAAAGTGGTAAATTATTTGTAATTTCGTTACTAAACAATTGTAACATCAAAGGAGTGGAATCAATTGTGGCGCAACTAGCTACCGAAAAAGAAATATGCTTATGTTGATTGCTTGTTTAACTTTTGGTATGACTTGTGGATGTGTGATGAAGAATCAAATATTACTTAAACTTAAGGTGTACGGCTAGGCCATTTAGTTTAAATCTTTTACTTCAATTAATTTCTCCATTTCTCCAAGGCATTTGCCGAATTGCTGAAGTTTAAGCAAAAATTAACCCTATTCTGAAGCCATGGATTTTAATAAAAACATTAACGCATAGTAAAAGTCTGTAAATATGGTGATGTTGGAATTTTCATAAAAATACACTGAAACCAATGCCTATAGCTTTGAAGGGTGAACTGAATTATTATTCATTACATTAAAACAAAACGGTTCAAGTCATCATCCAATCAAATGTATTAAATGGAAACAAATTGTGTGATGTATACATGTGTAAACGATACAATCCATTGAAAAACTCACCGTAAATCCATAAAGTTAAATTCAGGTATATTTATTATATTATTTTTTTTTTATAAATTGAATATATTTTCTTATTTGTAATCAATAAACCTGACATACGTCTGAAATAGATCATGTAACCGATCGGCACTTAGTACCAATTTTCGAATACAAAGGCAAACTTTAACAATTGCCATTATAATGCTATTGAAATGGCGTTTATATGTGTTGCGAGTGTACTTTGTTTAGCAAAATGGAAAATTTGCAACATTTCCCGTACACTGGTTAATCCAAATTTGGTTAATATGCTGAGACTACACTCTCAATTACATCATATAAAGATCTTTAAAGTTTCTAAAAAGTTCTAAAGTTTCTTAAAAAAATTGGACAATAAGAGACTCCTTTATACCACGACAAGTACGGCATAACACTTGTGTTACATAAACGGTCCACGATTTCCTTAACTTAGGTAAGAGTTGTGTTACTTTAATATGTACTGTATTCGGTAGAACAGATTTGTTTTCCCTTTTTTGCACAGTTTCCACTTGAGTAAACAGTTAAAAAAAGAACAACAAAAAACAAACATGTCGATAAGTAAGTTAACAATGTGTGGTTAACAATTATGGTAAGTATATGAAAAATTAACTGACAGACACATGTTTCACAATTATTTATACCGTCAACCACGTAGTAGGACAATCAATTATTATTCATTCGCTTTAATCGCCAATCTTTACCATAACCAACGAAATGGCCCTCTTACTAACTCGATAACCCGCTAGCTAAACATTGATCCCATCAATTTGTTGCCAGCCTGTCTTGATTTGTTGCCGACAAAATCTTGAGCGTGAAACATTTTTTTCGCTCGTTTCCCACCAAACAACCCACACCAAGGAACTTTAGCGCACGAGGGCGCCCTTCCGCGAGTTTGTCCCGTCGCAAACGCACAACATTCCCCTTCACAAAAAAAGAGCGAACACGAAAGCAGAACCTTCAACCCCCGGCCAGGCTGCCAAATGGCTCACACACCAAACAGAACGCCACAAGAAGCGCCACTTTTCATTACCGCCTACAATGAAAGTCAATTTAGGTGAGGCTTTAACGGGCTAAAGGGAGAACTTACTTTGCGGTCGTCCTCGACACGCGTTCGGTAATCAAATCATAATTCCTTCCCGTCGAGATTTTTGCCACGTGATCGAACAGTGAGCTAAAAAAAAAACTGCATTATGGACGACGGGACACAGCACAACCGTTGTGCATCGTTCGGGGACGGTGTGGTTGGACAGTTTTGTGAATTATTCATAATCTGTTTAAGTGAATATTATCGCCCTCCTTCCGGTGGCCGGAGATGGGCGATGATGCGATGTGTTTGGTGTAACGTTTGAGGAGCGCAGATGACAACTGGTGCAGGAACATTTAGCATACGTACATCTGAAGTGTTTACTAGCGCAGGACCAAAATGAAGTGAGACAGTGAGGGTAAGTTGTTTCAAAAATTATACCCCAAAAAAGATTTACATGGGAGTTGGAAAGGACATACGATAGTATTTCGAAGGATTTTAATTAGTGCAATTTATAAGTTCGTTTCATACGTATTTGTCATATTACAGGTATAACAGATTTGTCTTAAGATATGTGAACAGCAAAATTTAGCCAATGAAAATCTGGTAGTCTGACGAAACTTCTATTTAATTCTTAGTACGATCAAAATCATCGTGATGAAAGATATGTTGGCAGTCTATATAAAATGCAAAAAAATGTTAATTGAAGTTTTAACAACGCATTGCTTTAATTTTATGATCTCTCATGCTCTGTACAGTGTCTTTGTTAATTCTTTCGATATCTCAAGGTTTTGCTTCACCATGCCCTTCTTGCATTGTATTGAACGAAGTTCTGGGGTGTTTGCAAAATTGCAGAACTTTGGATTTGCTTACATTGTACATTTTCATCATAACACAAAACACAACCTATTTAATGTATAATGCTCATCCTTTTTTTTTCAAATCACTTCAATTATAGGATTTACATTCTCTAGGACAAGGAGTTCTGGCCATTCCTGGAGAAATGGTGTCCGGACTTGGTGTCCTCGGTTCAATAGCTCTGCGTGTAGGGCAACGATTCTCATTTATTCCCCAGAACAAACTTGTTGAAGTAGTATTTAAACTGGGTAGCCTACGATACATGATCTTGTGTATAAACAACACTGTTTGATACATTTGTTAAATTCACATCTATGGAAGGATGTCAAACATAGCCGCAGATAAAGTGAATTTACTAAAATAAAATGCTAAGTAATTTAATACTACATTTGTTTTGGTAATTCTTCTTCTGGGTGTAACGACCGACTAGGTCATATCTGCCATTTCTGGCTTACGACACTTATTTTGGGGGTCAGTCCTTGCTACCGGAGATTGGTACGGATGGGATTTCGAACCAGTCCTCTCGTGTGAAGATCGGCGCCAGTACCAATACATCACGGGACCACTATCCTTTTGACCGTTTTGGTAATTCATAATTGCAATATTTCACGTTGTTGGTAAATACGTGGACTCACTTGTTTGCATTAATGCTAACTGTGTTATCTATAAAAGATATTTATATAAAAAATATAAAAACTACTAGAGAAAAATTAACCATTTTAAGAGGATCTTTTATCATTTGGCATTTGGTAATTTTGGTATTAAACATTTGTTGCTGATATTTGCCAGAATTCCTAGTCAGCTTAGAGTTCCAGATTCAATTTGTTAACTTGGTGTTAGTATAGAAGGCTCCAAACTAGTAACTGGCATAACCACTGTGTAATGATCATTGTAATATACATGTAACGGATATAGACTAGTGGCCGAATAACCATACCATGCCAATCATACATGGATTGGCCGACAAAATAGAGGAGATTTAAGGTGAATTTTCAGCCATGAAAATTTTTTTCAAGAATCTTGCAGTCTTCGTATTACAAAGTAACAGGCTTAGGACCTTCATAGGCTGAGACGTCCGTAGGAGTGTTTCTAAGAATTTCTAGATAGTAAGCGTCTCCCATTCGATCTCTGATTTGAGAACGCGTGTTTCTTCTGGTGTGATAGAAGAAAACTATTGAAGATTGCAAAATGTTCAGCTTTACCCAGTTCATCGAATATTGCATTCCAGCAGACCAAACGCTGTGTAATAATAAAGCTCCCTAAAAGTTGACGAATAAAGGAAATGTCCATATTACTGAACTACGAGTTTGGTCTTTTCAATAAAGTTGAACTTAACTTGAGCAATCGATTTCAAACTCAATGCGTGTAATGCGCTTAGGTAATTTTGAACTACTACTTCTTATTAATCGTCAATAATAGTTTTTCGTCGCATGGAGTTTCCTAAACTCCCACCGAATATGATAACGCAGCTTTAAAGAAGGACAATTACACTATTTCCTTGCGGCAATCTATTAGTGCAGCAATAGCATTTTTTTAAATCGCATAGTCTCGTTAACATTGTGTAAGAATGATAACCCATCAACTATTGTAATAATTATCAAATAATTCGGAAGGATTCTTCAAACAATTGCTTCAAACAAACACATGATCTTAATCTTTTGTAATCCAGGCTTGAGATATAATTCGATCAGGCCAAAGGCTATAGACTTATGTGGGGATATGTTCTCTCTCTCTTCTTTAGGTAATGACAAACTAGATCATGCCTGCCATTTCTGGCTTACTGGATTTAATTTTACGACGTAGCCGGATAGTCAGTCCTTGCTACGGGGGATTGGTCTGGACAGGATCCGTTCGTGTGAAATCGGCATCGCTATCATCATGGCCCAGGGATATAATCATGGTGTTGATCAAACCGTTGCTTCACACAGTTTTTCTACATTAGCCACGCGCTATAAATCGCTATAAGATTAGATATCCTAAATGTGGCGAATTTGAACGACAAACCTCTAAAAGTTTCTTAAGTTTATAAGATTTTCGTTTCCTATGTAATTTTGTTAAGCAGTTTAGTTGTAAAATATTTCAATACTAACAATCTGATTTATTCAGACGAAACAAGCTAAATAACAAGCAATAACGATGGATTTGCTTAATATAAATAGCAGTACTGCGGTTGATTAGTGTTGTACCCAATTCTCGAATGATATCATAAACAATCTTGCCGATTTATTTTCCTTCCACACATATGTTAAGCCTTTCCAACCTAAGTATAGAATAAACGTCAACAACAACTCTTTCGATTACAACATAAAAAAAAATATAATACCCTCTCTTTATGAGACTGCACCAAATCAAATTAAATCATGACAAATCACATTCGATTGAATTGACAGGCCTCTTCACGGCAACACCCGTTTAGACATCCGTCGTCTCATCATCCAAGATCTGCCAAGAAGTCGAACCGCCCGTTTTGCCGAATCATGACCCCATCATTAATAACTTACCGGTCGTTTTGCCGCATCCGGACGGTGAAAGTGTCAGACTAATGTCATCGCTATATGCCGACCCATCCGCACTCTCTCCCCCGTCCTCCATTGGTCGCGTACGTTCCTCATCCTCTCCATCACCGCCCGGGGCCACAGTGCCTCCACCTGGTAGCTCCATCAGCTGTGGCTGTTGTTGGAGTTGAACATTCCCGGCTGTTGCCATGCCATGTGGTACGTTCGAATCCAACGGCCCAACATAGCCGGTCACCCCAGGTGAGCCAGAGCTGTTGTGATACCGTGAGTGATGCTGTTGGTGATGCTGATGTTGATAGACGGCATACACCTTCGACAGTAGATCCGCCTCATTTGGGAACAATTTATCGCCACTTCTGGCACCCCTCGGGCTGGCCGCACCTGGCAAGGACATTCCCACCGACGGTTGCTGCGCCTCACTCGATGGATACGCACCGGCACACGGTTCCCCACCCGGGTACGATTTATGTCCCCCACTCGAGTGGTGCAGCAGAAGGGTGGACAATTTTTCATTCGCCGCCTGAGACAGATAACGCCCGGCGGCCGGGATTGTTGCACCCCAAGGATGGTACAGTGGTGGAAAGGAGCTAAACGAAAGCATGGCCGCACTATATCCTGCAGCGGCCGCTGCCAGGTACTGTTGCTGTTGAGACGCCTCGAGCAGGAGTCCACCGGCGGCATTAGATCCGACTGCCGGTGGAGAGCAAGACCCTTGATCGACGGGATCGATCTCGGGCGACGCAGATCTTCCCGGACTGCGGCGCCGTTTGACTGCGATCAAATTTTCTATACTAAACGAGGAACTCGGCAGTGGACGGGAAAACTTCACGTCCGTCACACCGCACACCGATCCGACCGTTGCCGGTAATGCGGTCGATAGTTTATCCATGACAAGCACTTTCAATCAGTTTATCCTGGATCACCGTGGCATAGAGGAAGCAACCCACAAAACACACACGCACTTTAAATCACTTTCACTCGCACCGGCAAAAACCAGTTGTGAGGATTTAATAGGAATGCACCCTACACGCGTTACGTTAAGGCAGCGCTCAGGAAATGCATTCCGAACATCAGCGCGAACACTCGAAACCACGAAAATCAAGCGACCCTTTCCGGAGGGAACTTTTCGACTGACTAACCTGACTCACGGGCTGTTGCTTGCGTGCGACCGTACCGTGCTGTTTGGCATCATATATTCGTTTCATTTTCTCTACCACAAATATCTATGCTGCATGATTCTGCTCTGTTCCGTTTCGGGTTCCAGCTCGGTTGGTTGTTGCGGGATACGCGAGATGTGTGCTGGATCAAAAAGTATGCTCCTCCCATGGCCGAAAGTTGCACAGCAGACGAGAAAAGAAAATAATCCCGAGTTTCCCGCTGCAATGTCCTTGTGATGATTGTTAGTGGAGTGTGTTAAACACAGCAAATACATAACGACTTCATCTAATAATGACCTTCATTGTTTCTTTCGACAAATGAAGCTATGGGTGTTTGCTGTGGGACAAAGGACTACAACTATGTTAAAGCATTTATCTTGTACACACAAAGAGCTCGAAGAGTTCTTCACGTCGGTAACAAAACGATGGAGTTTTGAAACATCACAAGATAATTGGATATGAGTTAGCTCACGTTCATTAAATGACAAGCAGTTAATGAATTTGTTTGGAGCGTTTACTTCAATGCGTAAACTTTACAGGGCATCAGTAAGGGAAAGATATTTAAAAGCCTGTCGATGTTGCTTGATTTACTCTTGATTCATTTATACAAACAAAGTTTCATGACCATGAAAAAAGCATAATCTATTTTAAATAAACAACACGGTTACAACAAGTATTATACTAATTGATATGACAAGCAACAACTTTCTTTCTACTTTATTAACCACTAACTATAAAAACATAATACAATACACAAGAAGGACCATCATAGGTTCAAGGATATTACTGATAAATCACTACTACTATTCCTATTACTGAAGGATATTACAGAAATCGAATTCGTTGCACTAACCCCCAATCGAGACTCATGGGACTACATTATTAGTACATTCATCAGGCTCTTCATCTTAGGTCGCCCAGTTTGATTAAAAAAATCGATTGAACCAGATCTATGCAGTAGTAATTGTGGCTATTCGGTTAGGGGCAATTCAGATTATTAATACTCTAAATTAAAGAATAAAAAGAAGAAAAAGAGAAGGAGAAGTGGAAGGGGAAATAAAAACGATAAAATAAGTATTAGAGTGTAAAACCAATTATTAAAACGAAAAAAAGTATTGCATTGTAATTTGGTATAAATTATAACAACCCCTTGCGTGGTGATCGGAAACTGATGTCTCGCAGTCATTGTATTTGTGTCTCCGAGTTTGAAACCTATATATATCAAACACCTTTGACCGTTTTTCTACGAAAATAAGCAATGCATTACGCATTATTAAATTTCGGGTTATGGTTTGCACCTACTTAAAGGCTATCGTGGGGCAGCCCGGTAGTGTATTGGTAACGGCACTGTTTCACTACATGACAGGAACGGTTCAAAATTCCATCCGGACCAATCCTTCGTACGCAGGACAAACTATGAATCGAAAAATCAATTGTAAATTAAATCCAATCTTTGGAAAAAAGAAAGTCAAAGAAAGCCAGAAATAGAAAACCGCCTGAGTTTGTTGTGCCCGTAAAGAAGAAAAGAAAGGCTATCGTACTTCATCTGTGTATCAAGCTTTTGTTGAAGTTTTTGTAATGAATAGACATTAATAAGTTTATTCCTTGTGTCCGACGCAGATGTGTAAACACATACTATACAAACTGGCATTTTATTATCAAGTTTAGTAATCTTCGTATTGATTTACTATCGCGCGTTAAAAATCCTCCTTTCCCAGCATGGAGTCCATCATCGTTAAGCACTGTGTGCAACAATAATGTGTATTGTTTTTCAACCCACTCCCGCTTCAGACAATCCACGAAGCGAACGGACAATAAAAATGACTTTTTAATTGCCAGACAATTTTCGGCCCGTGCATTGTCATTCGACAAGGAAGCGAAATTGTTCCGCACACAATACTCCGCCAAGTTGTACACTAATTTGTTGCTGCCAGTTCTGCAGCGCAATAGGAGCGCAATTAAATGTTAGATAAACAAAAACCCAACAATAAAACATACTGCTTGTTTGGAGCAAATTCAGGAAGTTGGCCATGCCTACTTTGTACCACAAGCACGCACGCGCCGCAAACACAATGTGTTTGGCGATACCCCCCGATAGGTGGCGCTCGCACAGGGGATTTTAGTGCGAAATGTTTATTTGTCCTTTCCGGCACATAGTGCAGTGCGTGCACGCAGAAAAAGTGGGAGGAGTCCTTACGGTTTCTTTCCTGAAATGAAAAGAGTAGAACGTGTTGGAGTTTAAATTGAAAATGCAATTGAAATGCAATTTACATTTTCTAATAAGTATTCTAATTCACAGCTGGCCTCAGTTTCTAGGAGAATGACAGTTACTAGTTCACATGACAGTTTGAGCTCAATTAGGCGAGTATCCTTAATGTCAATATTACTTAGTTTGCGAACTTCGTAGAAAATATTACTTGCAGCCGTTTAATCGTTGGAATAATGTCTGACCTTTAGTCTTTCTATTATTCGTGTTTACGCTTTACTACAAGTGAATTCTAGACCTATCTACCATCCTTCGCTCAACAGTACAGCTTGAGGACATTCAAAATGTAATGAAATGACCGTTTGGGCTACATTAAACATAAATTGATTTTAATGTTTAAAAAAAGTTGAAAACTTAAAAAAACCCTTAAAATTCGATAGTTGACATGACAAATAGTTAATTAAAAAACTAATTTACTTTATAAACAAACATTCCACATAACATCCATCGAGCGGCAGGCAGCGTTATGATTGCTACCATGTAATTTATGTTCCACTTTAAAGCATCCCTCCTTCTTTCCAACATATGTCAACAACGTCCAAACAACATGCGCCAATAATGATAGTTTAGTAAAAGTGTGCCAGTTCATGTCCTACAACCCTATAATTCCCCTGGCCTGTGTCCGTGCTTCTGTGGCAAACCGTAAAGGTCAACGGATACTTATGTTCTTTTAATTGATTACAAATGTACATTCTCCGGTGACATATGATGGTGTCCTTACCGTCCTATCCATCAATTACCCCGCTCAACGAACAATCAACCACAACGGGCCATAACAGAGAACAAATAAACAAATATCCACAACCAACAACTACCGTATTGAAGGAGGTGGTAGTGCAAGTGTTCATGTTTTACCCTTTTTTCCACGCAATATTTTTCATTCCATGAATGTTACATGTTTTGATAAGCAATAGTGAACGCTTGACAATGCTTGTTCAATTAATCAACTATTGATAACAATTACGACACAAAAGGAAGACACAAATTACGACATATTGTTTCATTGCGAAACAATATTCATGGGAAAACAAAACTCTATTCGCACATGTTGCAATCAATTATGCCAATTATTGGATGGGAAAAAAAATCGAACGGTAGTGTATGCAAATATCGATAATGTATTGAATGGAGCAGAGCGGTTTCAGCTCAGATTTTACCTTTTTTAAATAGGACTTTATAACGACTTTATATTGATGTAATATTATATTGTGGTTTATTTTAATCTGTCGAAATATGGTAAATGGTAGGCATCATTTTACACTGTAACGCCCGAAATATGAAGAAAATTCTTCCATACTCTGAAAATAACCTAAAATAACATTGAAAATAATCAGGTATTACAGCGATACGACTTAGCAGTTCTTCAAAACATCTCCAATCTTCTCAGCCTCTAAAAAGTTATTAAGAAAATTTTGTTTGGTAAGAAGACAGAGTATAATAAAGATTAAACAATAAATTTCGAACAAAAAAGTTTAACAATAGAATTAAATGCAAAAATATAAGGAAGTATACCATAATGCAGTAAAAAGTATACTACCGATATACCGATATAGAATACCATTTAACCAGGTGTATGATTAAACGTGCTAATCAGAAACGATAGTTTCAAAGGAGATTTGACATATTCACCGCAACACCGTTGACGGAAGAATTAAAGATCAAAGAGTATAACATAAAATGTGTTTAAATTCCACAGAGTAGTATAGTAATTGCAACAATAAAGAAAAAAATAGACAAAAACTGTACACTTATAAAATGTCCTTCTACCCCTACATTATACAGGCAGTCCCCGAGATACGCTATTACAGCGGACCGCTATAACCCAATAAAAATTGGCGTATCTTAAAATCACAAGCTTGACTTCTTTCTCTGCACTTAATTTCATCAACAAACTATGCAACTATTGCGAAAACAAACCAGTGTTTTATATGAGAAAGGAAGATATTTTCGAAAAATTTTTCACCTTTTTGCTTAAGGTGCTAAAGAATAATTACAGATTTTGGGTGATTAACGTTTATAAAATAGAGGTCAAGTAATTACCTTTTTTTTCGCTTATTACAAACCACTTTTTCGTCTAAACTACTTCACTTTAAGCAATGAAACTCTTAAGGTCTAAAGAAAGATGCCAAAAATGCATATTAGAAAACAACTGATTAATAATATTCAATAATTTGGTTAACAACATTATGGCAAGAAACTAGCACAATACAATAAAATTCAATTTTCGTATAAATCATAAACCATAAACATGGCGTACAGATGCAAAGCACAACCATGAAATGCGCCTTTTATTTGCTTCTGACATTTGCATCGCTATTGAACAAAACTACAATTCATCAAATGTATAATTACGCTTTAGTTTCTATGATAATTGATTTGTGATCGCCATAGACGTTATGAAACCACAAACCCAAATGTGTCAACATTCTCAAAACGGCACATTCCATTCATTGCTCATTCCACCTTGCCTGCCCGCTGAACATGACCCGAAAATATGTCGTTGTTAATTGCTACTTAGCTGCGCACTGTATTTCCACACTCACAACTCTTAACCTCCTCAACCACTCGATTGCCCGCCAACGCTGCCGTGTGCCATTATGGAGTGAACGAATTCCTTCCCCTGCCGCGCGTTAACATGGCGTGAAATTAAAGTGGGAACGATCCGTTCGCAACCGGCTAACGAGCGCCCACAGTAAGACACCCGCAGGATAAGGATGCTGTTCACGTGGAAGCATAACGACATCGACGACAACTCCCGGACGGCTCACTTGTGCTCACAGCCGAAGCAAAAAGAAAAAAGAAAGAATAAATGCATCTTTTGCAACGAACGTGCACCGCAAGCGCATCGGTTTGGGTTGGTGAAGCGCGAGAGGTGTGAAAATTAAATTTAAATTTTCAACTCATTAATTATCGCAAACGAGCTGTGGCTGATGGCAAGATGTGTGAAATTATAGCAACGGATGCGTTGAATGCACTCGGTGAGACGACCATGGCGGACCTGGATGGAAGCGTATCATGATGCTGATCTTTGTTCAATGTTTTATGCGGTTACAACAAACAAAACCTTAGAAAAGTTTGTAAAGATTAGCTAAACACACATTTACACTAAACGATTCCATCCGAAAAAAAGGATCTACGCATAAAAATAAAATTTATCATTTTCGCTTAAGCTGGTCCACTGGGCTGGTTCTTATGATTAGTATAGTGTACACTAGTACCTAAATAGTAACATTTGTGTCAGTGTTTTCCGATTGTTGTTCTCTAATTGATTTGATTGGTCTATTCTTAGACTTTGGATTGACTTTGATTCATTTTCCGAATATTTTTACTAATTTTATAACATTAACATTGATCAATCATCATAGGAATTATCTTATGATGAAACGTGCACACTATAGGCTGCACAAATTGCTTCGATTCAGAAGACATATTCAAGACACGAATTGCAGCATACGTCGCACATTGATGGTGATTCTGGACAATGCTGGCTGAGAATACCAACTGTAGGGAATAGGTGGGGATAGGTGGTGGGAAATCAATTAAGGAAATTGAAAAGCAAAGTAAATTACAATTATGTTATAAGAAATGAATTTAACATACAAAATACTGTCGTAAATACTAGTAAGATTAAACGCAAACGAAACGAATCGCGATCTCCACCAGTTAGGCGATCGCAGCGGCGGATCAAACGGTAGGCGGAGTAGGCGGTCGCCTAGGGCCTCGCCGTGTTGGGGGCCCCAAACAATTTGTGCCGATTGTGCGAGTTTTGGAAATTTAGCAGCAGAGTTAATTTATAGCACCAAATCTAATTAAAAAGGTAGAAAATTGGTTATCTTTGGTTAGATTTTTTTTTTAATTGATTAGCTATATCGGCCCGGTTACACGGCTACGCAAGAGAAGTATGCAGTGTATTCAAACTCCTTCTGCTTTATCGGCACGACATCTTCAGGATGTTTAAGCCTACCATTTCTATTTTTTTTACTTTATTTACCCGTAGGATAGTCAGTGCTGCGTACGGAGGTTTGGTGGTCCTAATGAAATTTTTCCGTGGTCCTGTCTTGTACAGACCGACTGCGCTACCAATACACCATCTGGCCGCCCCGTGAACCCTTATATGCCCTTTTACTTCAACCTATTCATGTATTCTATTTCTTGAACGGGATTTTTTCATCTGTTCGTAAATGATCCTACCGTTAGATGCTAGAATAGAAACCATGCTTATTTTCACTTCCGCAATATTCGCAAGCTATTGCCATTGCGATACTCGTGGTGTGGTATTGTTTTCTCTCCCCGATTGATCCGTGAAAATGTCCAGCCTACGTGTTTCGGAACAGTATTGTGGTGGAGTATTGTGTTTAGTATTTCGATTGTCACAATTTCTGCAAGTTTGCAAGCCGGTAATGATATTATAACCGATACAATCTGTCAGTGTACTACGACATAGCTAGCATTGTCATAGAATATGAATAAAATCATATTGCAATCATTAGAACTCTCTTTTCCGTTCGATATTTCATACTTCATGGTTCTTGGAATACCATTTCTGTCTTTCTTGATTATTACTTATTCGAAGCTGGATTGTAGGTTCAGCTTATGTCCACCCATCCCAAACTGTCCAAACACTTCATCATATCCCCGTGTAGAATACTGTTCAAACTACATTGTTGTAATCTCGGTAACATTTGCATCGTTGTTAGATTGAAATTGTTTTGAAATTTCCAATTCTAAATCCATACGGTTGACGATCATCACCGCGAAATCGTTGATCTATATTAAAAAAAGAACACGAAAAAAGATACTTGAAGAAATCAAGTATGCATTGATATAAAAACGATGTATTCAGTGAAGAACCTATCATAATAGTCTTGCTAAAACATTGTCGTGCGTGCTGGAAGCGGTCTCGTTTTTTGCATTGAAAACTCAGTTTGTTTGAGAAAAATTAGTGAGTGCTTTGTGGTGTTGTATCCCTATAATTTGCTACTGACTATCAAATTGTGCCTGAGGAGCACGTAGTGTGTTTCATACTGATGTAAATGTGACGAAATGATCGCAAGTGTCTTCACGATGACCGACGGGATCGGCCCAGAAATTCTTGGATTTCTTGACGAACGGACAACCGACTTAAAATTGGAGCATCAAACTTCATACGCAAAAATCAAGCGAAAGATCGAAATTCACATTAATATGTGCCACTAGAGTTGACAAAATGCTGACAAATTTGCCCAATGACAGAATCAGCTGGGCAACTGTGAAAACCACTGTGCCGTAGCCGCTAACACAATTTTTTTCAGATTTCCGATACCAGGAGAGCATGGTTTCCCAGAGGTGACATCTGCAGCTTGGGACAAATTTGCCCATCACATTTGCTATTGCATACTATCAAACACGTGAGAACGATGGCTAATAAGTAATATCAATAAAACGGAAAGGCTCCTTCATCTCGTTCAAACTTTCCGTCGGTTGGTACGAAATTCCATACAAAACCAGCTGTTTTCCGATTTCCGATACCAGGAAAGCATCCACGGAAGAGGTAGCACCTCGTACAGCAATTTTGGTCGAAAACCGCCGAAAAGTATGCAATATTAAAAGACTAACTTTCCCGTTGGTCGAGTAAAATTTTCCAGCAATTTTGTTCGAAAACCGCCGAAAAGTATGCAATGTTTAAACACTAACTTTCCCGTTGTTCGTTAAAAATTTCTTGGAAAACTACCAGTTTTTGAATGTATAATACCAGGAGAGCATGCACGGAAGAGGTAGCTCCTGGTTCTGCGCCGGAAGGTATGCAATCAACTTGCAATGCAATGCGCCGTAAGGTATGCAATGTGTATACACTAACTTTGCGACCAACTTGCAATGCAAAGCGCCGTAAGGTATGCAATGTTTATACAGTAACTTTTCGTACGAACCAGCAGTTTTCAAATTTCCGATACCAGGAGAGCATGTTGCTCAAGAGGTAACATCTTCCATCCCCCTCCCCCTTCCCGCTTCCCTCCAAGATGGCGAACAAGATGGCGGACAAGATGGTGGACACAAGATGGCGGACAAGATGGCGGCCAAGATGGCGGACAAGATGGCGGACAAGATGGTGGACAAAAGATGGCGGACAAGATGGCGGCCAAGATGGCGGACAAGATGGCGGACAAGCTGGTGGACAAGATGGCGGACAAGATGGCGGATAAGATGGCGGACAAGATTGCGGATAAGATGGCGGCCAAGATGGCGGACAAGATGGCGGCTAAGATGGTGGATCAAGATGGCGGACAAGATGGCGGACAAGATGGCGGACAAGATGGCGGACAAGATGGCGGACAAGATGGTGGACAAGATGACGGACAAGATGGCGGATAAGATGGCGGCCAAGATGGCGGATAAGATGGCGGCCAAGATGGCGGACAAGATGGCGGCCAAGATGGCGGACAAGATGGCGGACCAAGATGGCGGACAAGATGGCGGACCAAGATGGCGACCAAGATGGCGGCCAAGATGGCGGACAGGATGGCGGATCAAGATGGCGGCCAAGATGGCGGACCAAGATGGCGGACCAAGATGGCGGCCAAGATGGCGGCCAAGATGGCGGACAACTCGGCGGACAAGATGGCGGACAAGATGGCGGACAAGATGACGGACACAAGATGGCGGATCAAGATGGCGGACAAGATGGCGGACAAGATGGCAGACCAAGATGGCGGCCAAGATGGCGGACAAGATGGCGGACCAAGATGGCGGCCAACATGGCGGACACAAGATGGCGGACACAAGATGGCGGACAAGATGGCGGACAAGATGGCGGCCAAGATGGTGGCCAGGATGGCGGACAAGATGGCGGACAAGATGGCAGACAACACGGCGGACAAGATGGCGGACACAAGATGGCGGACAAGATGGCGGACAAGATGACGGACACAAGATGGCGGACAAGATGGCGGACAAGATGGCGGACAATATGGCGGCCAAGATGGCGGACAATATGGCGACCAAGATGGGGGCCAAGATGGCGGACAAGATGGCGGCCAAGATGGCGGCCAAAATGGCGGACAAGATGGCGGACAAGATGGCGGATAAGATGGCGGACAAGATGGCGGCCAAGATGGCGGACCAAGATGGCGGTCAAGATGGCGGACAAGATGGCGGATCAAGATGGCGGACAAGATGGCGGACCAAGATGGCGGCCAAGATGGCGGCCAGGATGGCGGCCAGGATAGTGGACAAGATGGCGGCCAAGATGGCGGACAAGATGGCGGACAAGATGGCGGACAAGATGGCGGACAAGATGGCGGACAAGATGGCAGACAAGATGGCAGACAAGATGGCGGACAAGATGGCGGACAAGATGGCGGACCAAGATGGCGGCCAAGATGGCGGACAAGATGACGGACAAGATGGCGGACACAAGATGGCGGACAAGATGGCGGACAAGATGGCGGACGAGATGGCGGACAAGACGGCGGCCAAGATGGCGGACAAGATGGCGGACCAAGATGGCGGCCAAGATGGCGGACAAGATGGCGGACAAGATGGTGGCCAAGATGGCGGACACAAGATGGCGGACAAGATGGCGGACAAGATGGCGAACAAGACGGCGGAAACAAGATGGCGGACAAGATGGCGGACACAAGATGGCGGACAAGATGGCGGACAAGATGGCGGACACAAGATGGCGGACAAGATGGCGGACAAGATGGCGGACAAGATGGCGGACAAGATGGCGGACAAGATGGCAGACAAAATGGCAGCCAAGATGGCGGACACAAGATGGCGGACAAGATGGCGGCCAAAATGGTGGACAAGATGGCGGAAAAATTGCGGACACAAGATAGCGGACAAGATGGCGGACAAGATGGCAGACAAGATGGCGGCCAAGATGGCGGACAAGATGGCGGACAAGATGGCGAACAAGATGGCGACCAAGATGGCGGCCAACATGGCGGCCACAAGATGGCAGACAAGATGGCGGACACAAGATGGCGGACAAGATGGCGGACAAGATGGCGGACAAGATGGCGGACAAGATGGCGGACACAAGATGGCGGACAATATGGCGGACAAGATGGCGGCCAAGATGGCGGCCAAGATGGCGGCCAAGATGGCGGCCAAGATGGCGGCCAAGATGGCGGCCAAGATGGCGGACCAAGATGGCGGACACAAGATGGCGGAAAAGATGGCGGACAAGATGACGGTCAAGATGGCGGACAAGATGACGGACAAGATGGCGGACACAAGATGGCGGACAAGATGGCGGACAAGATGGCGGCCAAGATGGCGGACAAGATGGCGGCCAAGATGGCAGACAAGATGGCATACAAGATGGCGCCCAAGATGGCGGCCAAGATGGCGAACAAGATGACGGACACAGAATGGAGGCCAAAATGGCGGCCAAGATGGCGGACAAGATGGTGGACAAGATTGCGGCCAAGATGGCGGACAAGACGGCAGACACAATATGGCGGATAAAATGGCGGACAAGATGGCGGACACAAGATGGCGGACAAGATGGCGGACACAAGATGGCGGACAAGATGGCGGACAATAAGGCAGACAAAAGATGGCGGACAAGATGGCGGACAAGATGGCGGACAAGATGGCGGACACAAGACGGCGGACAAGATGGCGGCCAAGATGGCGGACAAGATGGCGGACAAGATGGTGGACAAGATGGTGGACAAGATTGCGGACACAAGATGCCGGACAAGACGGCAGACACAATATGACGGTCAAGATGGCGGACAAGATGGCGGATCAAGATGGCGGATAAGATGACAGACAAGATGGCGGACACAAGATGGAGGACAAGATGGCGGACGAGATGGCGGACACAAGATGGCGGACAAGATGGCAGACAAGATGGCGGACACAAGATGGCGGACAAATGGCGGACAATATGGCGGACACAAGATGGCGGACAAGATGGCGGACAAGATGGCGGACAAGATGGCGGACAAGATGGCGGACAAGATGGCGGAAAAGATGGCGGACAAGATGGCAGACAAGATGGCGGACATGATGGCAGACACGATGGCGGCCAAGATGGCGGACAAGAAGACGGACAAGATGGCGGACACAATATGGCGGACAAAATGGCGGACAAGATGGCGGACGAGATGGCGGACAAGATGGCGGACAAGATGGCGGACAAGATGGGAGGACAAAATGGCGGACACAAGATGGCGGACAAGATGGCGGACAAGATGGCGCACAAGATGGCAGACAAGATGAAGGCTTAGATGGCGGACAAGATGACGGACAATATGGCGGACAAGATGGCGGCCAAGATGGCGGACAAAATGGCGGCCAATATGGCGGCCAATATGGCGGACACAAGATGGCGGACAACATGGCGGACAAGATGGCGGACAAGATGGCGGACAACATGGCGGACAAGATGGCGGACAAGATGGCGGCCAAGATGGCGGACAAGATGGCGGACAAGATGGCGGACAAGATGGCGGACAAGATGGCGGCCAAGAAGATGGACAAGATGGCGGACAAGATGGCGGACACAAGATGGCGGACACAAGATGGCGGACACAAGATGGCAGCCAAGATGGCGGCCAAGATGGCGGAAGATGCCATCTTGTCCACCATCTTGTCTGCCATCTTGTCCGCCATCTTGGCCGCCATCTTGTCCGCCATCTTTGCCACCATCTTGGTCCGCCATCTTGACCGCCATCTTGGCCGCCAACTTGGCCGCCATCTTGGCTGCCATCTTGGCCGCCATTTTGGTCCGCCATCTTGTCCGCAATCTTGGCCGCCATCTTGTCCGCCATCTTGGCCCGCCATCTTGTCCGCCATCTTGTCCGCCATCTTTGCCGCCATCTTGGCCGCCATCTTGGTCCGCCATCTTGTCCGCCATCTTGGCCGCCATCTCGATCCGCCATCTTGTCCGCCATCTTGGCCACCATCTTTGCCGCCATCTTGGTCCGCCGTCTTTGCCGCCATCGTGGTCCGCCATCTTGTCCGCCATCTTGTCCGCCATCGTGGCCGCCATATTGGCCGCCATCTTGTCCGCCATCTTGATCCGCCATCTTGATCCGCCATCTTGGCCGCCATCTTGGCCGCCATCTTGGCCCGCTATCTTGGCCGCCATCTTGGTCCGCCATCTAGGCCGCCATCTTGGCCGCCATCTTGGCCGCCATCTTGTCCGCAATCTTGGTCCGCCATCTTGTCTGCCCTCTCTGCCGCCATCTTGGTCGCCATCTTGTCTGCCATCTTGGTCGCCATCTTGTCCACAATCTTGTCCGCCATCTTGGCCGCCATCTTGTCCGCCATCTTGTCCGCCATCTCGGCCGCCATCTTGGCCGCCATCTTGGTCCGCCATCTTGTCCACCATCTTGGCCGCCATCTTGTCCGCCATCTTGGCCGCCATCTTGTCCGCCATCTTGGCCGCCATCTTGTCCGCCATCTTGGCCGCCATCTTGTCAGCCATCTTGGCCGCCATCTTGACCGCTATCTTGGTCCGCCATCTTGGCCGCCATCTTGCCCGCCATCTTGTCCGCCATATTTTCAGCCATCTTGACCGCCATCTTGACCCGCCATCTTGACCGCCATCTTGGCCGCCATCTTGTCCGCCATCTTGGTCCGCCATCTTTGCCGCCATCTTGGCCGCCATCTTGGTCCGCCGTCTTTGCCGCCATCTTGGCCGCCATCTTGTCCGCCATCTTGGCCGCCATCTTGTCCGCCATCTTGATCCGCCATCTTGTCCGCCATCTTGGCCGCCATCTTGGCCGCCATCTTGGCCGCCATCTTGTCCGCCATCTTGGCCACCATCTTGTCCGCCATCTTGGTCCGCCATCTTGTCCACCATCTTGTCCGCCATCTTAGTCCGCCATCTTGTGTCCGCCATCTTGTCAGCCATTTTGTCCGCCATCTTGTGTCCGCCATCTTGTCAGCCATCTTGGCCGCCATCTTGGCCGCCATCTTGGTCCGCCATATAGGCCGCCATCTTGAACGCCATCTTGGCCGCCATCTTGGCCGCCATCTTGGCCGCCATCTTGGCCGCCATCTTGGCCGCCATCTTGATACGCCATCTTGTCCGCCATCTTGGCCACCATCTTGGCCGCCATCTTGTCCACCATCTTGGCCGCCATCTTGTTCGCCATCGTGGCCGCCATCTTGGTCCGCCGTCTTTGCCGCCATCTTGGTCCGCCATCGTGGCCGCCATCTTGGCCGCCATCTTGGTCCGCCATCTTGTCCACCATCTTGTCCGCCATCTTGATCCGCCATCTTGTCCGCCATCTTGTCCGCCATCTTGTCCGCCATCTTGGCCGCCATCTTGGCCGCCATCTTGGCCGCCATCTTGTCCGCCATCTTGACCGCCATCTTGGTCCACCATCTTGGCCGCCATCTTGTCCGCCATCTTGGTCGCCATCTTGGTCCGCCATCTTTGCCGCCATCTGGGCCGCAATCTTGGTCCGCCATCTTGGCCGCCATCTTGGCCGCCATCTTGGTCCGCCATCTTGTCCACCATCTTGACCGCCATCTTGGTCCACCATCTTGGCCGCCATCTTTGCCGCCATCTTGGTCCGCCATCTTTGCCTCCATCTTGGCCACCATCTTGGCCGCCATCTTGTCCGCCATCTTGATCCGCCATCTTGGTCCGCTATCTTGTCCGCCATCTTGTCCGCCATCTTGGCCGCCATCTTGTCCGCCATCTTGTCCGCCATCTTGGCCGCCATCTTGGCCGCCATCTTGGCCGCCATCTTGTCCGCCATCTTGACCGCCATCTTGGTCCACCATCTTGGCCGCCATCTTGTCCGCCATCTTGGTCGCCATCTTGGTCCGCCATCTTTGCCGCCATCTGGGCCGCCATCTTGGTCCGCCATCTTGGCCGCCATCTTGTCCGCCATCTAGGCCGCCATCTTGTCCACCATCTTGACCGCCATCTTGGTCCACCATCTTGGCCGCCATCTTTGCCGCCATCTTGGTCCGCCATCTTTGCCTCCATCTTGGCCACCATCTTGGCCGCCATCTTGTCCGCCATCTTGATCCGCCATCTTGGTCCGCTATCTTGTCCGCCATCTTGTCCGCCATCTTGGCCACCATCTTGTCCGCCATCTTGGCCGCCATC
The DNA here is from genome assembly GCF_943734755.1 of Anopheles moucheti. Lineage (NCBI taxonomy): Eukaryota > Metazoa > Arthropoda > Insecta > Diptera > Culicidae > Anopheles > Anopheles moucheti. Next base: position 53,423,320 of record NC_069141.1, read on the forward strand.
TTATCCGCCATCTTGATCCGCCATCTTGTCCACCATCTTGGCCGCCATCTTGTCCGCCATCTTGGCCGCCATCTTGGTCCGCCATCTTGTCCGCCATCTTGGCCGCCATCTTGTCTGCCATCTTGTCCGCTATCTTGTCCCCCATCTTGGCAGCCATCTCTTCCGCCATCTTGTCCGCCATGTTGTCCGTCATCTTGGCCGCCATCTTGTCCGCCATCTTGATCCGCCATCTTGATCCGTCATCTTGTCCAACATCTTGTCCGCCATCTTGGCTGCCATCTTGGTCCGCCATCTTGTCCGCCATCTTGGCCGCCATCTTGGCCGCCATCTTGGCAGCCATCTTGTCCGCCATCTTGTCCGCCATCTTGACCGCCATCTTGGCCGCCATCTTGGCCGCCATCTTGTCCGCCATCTTGGCCGCCATCTTGATCCGCCATCTTGTCCACCATCTTGGCCGAAATCTTGGCCGCCATCTTGATCCGCCATCTTGTCCGCCATCTTGTCCGCCATCTTGGCCGCCATCTTGGTCCGCCATCTTGTCCGCCATCTTGGCCGCCATCTTGTCTGCCATCTTGTCCGCCATCTTGGCAGCCATCTTGGCCGCCATCTTGGCAGCCATCTTGGCCGCCATCTTGGCCGCCATCTTGGTCCGCCATATAGGCCGCCATCTTGGCAGCCATCTTGGCCGCCATCTTGAACGCCATCTTGGCTGCCATCTTGGTCTGCCATCTTGGCTGCCATCTTGGCCGCCATCTTGGCCGCCATCTTGGCCGCCATCTTGTCCGCCATCTTGTCCGCCATGTTGTCCGTCATCTTGGCCGCCATCTTGTCCGCCATCTTGATCCGCCATCTTGTCCGCCATCTTGGCCACCATCTTGGTCCGCCATCTAGGCCGCCATCTTGAACGCCATCTTGGCCGCCATCTTGGTCCGCCATCTTGTCCGCCATCTTGGCCGCCATCTTGTCTGCCATCTTGTCCGCCATCTTGGCAGCCATCTTGGCCGCCATCTTGGCAGCCATCTTGGCCGCCATCTTGGCAGCCATCTTGTCCGCCATCTTGGCCGCCTCTTGGTCCGCCATCTTGGTCCGCCATCTAGGCCGCTATCTTGAACGCCATCTTGGCCGCCATCTTGGTCCGCAATCTTGTCCGCCATCTTGGCCGCCATCTTGTCTGCCATCTTGTCCGCCATCTTGTCCGCCAACTTGGCAGCCATCTCTTCCGCCATCTTGTCCGCCATCTTGATCCGCAATCTTGTCCGCCATCTTGTCCGCCATCTTGGCCGCCATCTTGGCCGCCATCTTGGTCCGCCATCTTGGCCGCCATCTTGTCTGCCATCTTGTCCGCCAGTTTGGCCGCCATCTTGTCCGCCATTTTGGCCGCCATCTTGGCCGCCATCTTGGTCCGCCATCTTGGCCGCCATCTTGGCCGCCATCTTGGCCGCCATCTTGTCCGCCATCTTGATCCGCCATCTTGTCCGCCATCTTGGCCGCCATCTTGGCCGCCATCTTGATCCGCCATCTTGTCCGCCATCTTGGCCGCCATCTTGTCCACTATCCTGGCCGCCATCTTGTCTGCCATCTTGGCCGCCATCTTGTCCGCCATGTTGTCCGCCATCTTGTCCGCCATCTTGATCCGCCATCTTGGCCGCAATCTTGGTCGCCATCTTGGTCCGCCATCTTGGCCGCAATCTTGGCCGCCATCTTGGCTGCCATCTTGTCCGCCATCTTGGCCGCCATCTTGGCCGCCATCTTGTCCGCCATCTTGTCCGCCATCTTGGCCGCCATCTTGTCCGCCATCTTGTCCGCCATCTTGTCCGCCATATTGGCCGCCATCTTGTCCGCCATCTTGATCCGCCATCTTGTCCGCCAGCTTGATCCGCCATCTTGGCCGCCATCTTGGCCGCCATCTTGTCCGCCAACTTGGTCCGCCATCTTAGCCGCCATCTTGTCCGCCATCTTGTCCGCCATCTTGTCCACCATCTTGACCGCCATCTTGGTCCACCATCTTGGCCACCATCTTTGCCGCCATCTTGATCCGCCATCTTGTCCGCCATCTTGGCCGCCATCTTGGCTGCCATCTTGGCCGCCATCTTGGTCCGCCTTCTTGTCCGCCATGTTGTCCGCCATCTTGTCCGCCAACTTGGTCCGCCATCTTAGCCGCCATCTTGTCCGCCATCTTGTCCGCCATCTTGGTCCGCCATCTTGTCCGCCATGTTGTCCGCCATCTTGGCCGCCATCTTGGCCGCCATCTTGGTCCGCCATCTTGTCCGCCATCTTGGTCCGCCATCTTGTCCGCCATCTTGGCCGCCATCTTGGCCGCCATCTAGGCCGCCATCTTGGTCCGCCATCTTGGCCGCCATCTTGGCCGCCATCTTGGCCGCCATCTTGTCCGCCATCTTGGTCCGCCATCTTGGCCGCCATCTTGTCCGCCATCTTGGCCGCCATCTTGGCCGCCATCTTGGCCGCCATCTTGGCCGCCATCGTGGCCGCCATCTTGGCCGCCATCTTGGCCGCCATCTTGGCCGCCATCTTGGCCGCCATCTTGGCTGCCATCTTGGCCGCCATCTTGGCCGCCATCTTGTCCGCCATCTTGGTCCGCCATCTTGTCCGCCATGTTGTCCGCCATCTTGGCCGCCATCTTGGCCGCCATCTTGGTCCGCCATCTTGATCCGCCATCTTGTCCGCCATTTTGGCCGCCATCTTGGCCGCCATCTTGTCCGCCATCTAGGCCGCCATCTTGGTCCGCCATCTTGTCCACAATCTTGGCCGCCATCTTGGCCGCCATCTTGTCCGCCATCTTGGTCCGCCATCTTAGCCGCCATCTTGTCCGCCATCTTGTCCACCATCTTGACCGCCATCTTGGTCCACCATCTTGGCCACCATCTTTGCCGCCATCTTGGTCCGCCATCTTTGCCTCCATCTTGGCCACCATCTTTGCCGCCATCTTGTCCGCCATCTTGATCCGCCATCTTGGTCCGCTATCTTGTCCGCCATCTTGTCCGCCATCTTGGCCGCCATCTTGTCCGCCATCTTGGCCGCCATCTTATCCGCCATCTTGATCCGCCATCTTGGCCACCATCTTTGCCGCCATCTTGGCCACCATCTTGTCCGCCATCTTGTCCACCATCTTGACCGCCATCTTGGTCCACCATCTTGGCCACCATCTTTGCCGCCATCTTGGTCCGCCATCTTGGCCGCCATCTAGGCCGCCATCTTGGTCCGCCATCTTGTCCACCATCTTGGCCGCCATCTTTGCCGCCATCTTGGTCGGTCATCTTGGTCCGCCATCTTGGCCGCCATCTTGTCCGCCATCTTGGCCGCCATCTTGGTCCGCCGTCTTTGCCGCCATCTTGGTCCGCCATCTTGGTCCGCCATCTTGTCCGCCATCTTGTCCGCCATCTTTGCCGCCATCTTGTCCGCCATCTTGTCCGCCATTTTGGCCGCCATCTTGGCCGCCATCTTGGTCCGCCATCTAGGCCGCCATCTTGAACGCCATCTTGTCCGCCATCTTGTCCGCCATCTTGGCCGCCATCTTGTCTGCCATCTTGTCCGCCATCTTGGCAGCCATCTTGGCCGCCATCTTGGCAGCCATCGTGGCCGCCATCTTGTCCGCCATGTTGTCCGTCATCTTGGCCGCCATCTTGTCCGCCATCTTGATCCGCCATCTTGTCCGCCATCTTGACCGCCATCTTGGTCCGCCATCTTGGCCGCCATCTTGTCCGCCATCTTGTCGGCCATCTTGTCCGCCATCTTGTCCGCCATTTTGGCCGCCATCTTGTCCGCCATCTTGGCCGCCATCTTGGTCCGCCATCTTGTCCGCCATTTTGGCCGCCATCTTGTCTGCCATCTTGTCCGCCATCTTGGCAGCCATCTTGGCCGCCATCTTGGCAGCCATCTTGGCCGCCATCTTGGCCGCCATCTTGGCCGCCATCTTGGCCGCCATCTTGGTCCGCCATCTAGGCCGCCATCTTGAACGCCATCTTGGCCGCCATCTTGGTCCGCCATATAGGCCGCCATCTTGGCCGCCATCTTGTCTGCCATCTTGTCAGCCATCTTGGCAGCCATCTTGTCCGCCATCTTGTGTCCGCCATGTTGTCCGTCATCTTGGCCGCCATCTTGTCTGCCATCTTGTCCGCCATCTTGGCAGCCATCTTGTCCGCCATCTTGTGTCCGCCATGTTGTCCGTCATCTTGGCCGCCATCTTGGCCGCCATCTTGGCCGCCATCTTGTCCGCCATCTTGGCCGCCATCTTGGCAGCCATCTCTTCCGCCATCTTGGTCCGCCATCTAGGCCGCCATCTTGAACGCCATCTTGGCCGCCATCTTGGTCCGCCATCTTGTCCGCCATCTTGGCCGCCATCTTGTCTGCCATCTTGTCCGCCATCTTGGCAGCCATCTTGGCAGCCATCTTGGCCGCCATCTTGGCCGCCATCTTGGCCGCCATCTTGGCCGCCATCTTGGCCGCCATCTTGGTCCGCCATCTAGGCCGCCATCTTGAACGCCATCTTGGCCGCCATCTTGTCCACTATCCTGGCCGCCATCTTGACCGCCATCTTGGCCGCCATCTTGTCCGCCATCTTGGCCGCCATCTTGTCCGCCATCTTGATCCGCCATCTTGTCCGCCATCTTGATCCGCAATCTTGTCCGCCATCTTGTCCGCCATCTTGGCCGCCATCTTGGCCGCCATCTTGGTCCGCCATCTTGGCCGCCATCTTGTCCGCCATCTTGTCCGCCATCTTGTCCGCCATCTTGGCCGCCATCTTGGTCCGCCATCTTGATCCGCCATCTTGTCCGCCATCTTGTCCGCCATCTGGGCCGCCATCTTGGCCGCCATCTTGGTCCGCCATCTTGTCCACCATCTTGGCCGCCATCTTGTCCGCCATCTTGGCCGCCATCTTGGTCCGCCATCTTGTCCGCCATCTTGGCCGCCATCTTGTCTGCCATCTTGGCCGCCATCTTGGCCGCCATCTTGGTCCGCCATCTAGGCCGCCATCTTGAACGCCATCTTGGCCGCCATCTTGATCCGCAATCTTGTCCGCCATCTTGGCCGCCATCTTGTCTGCCATCTTGTCCGCCATCTTGTCCACCATCTTGGCAGCCATCTCTTCCGCCATCTTGTCCGCCATCTTGATCCGCAATCTTGTCCGCCATCTTGTCCGCCATCTTGGCCGCCATCTTGGCCGCCATCTTGGTCCGCCATCTTGGCCGCCATCTTGTCCGCCATCTTGTCCGCCATCTTGTCCGCCATCTTGTCCGCCATCTTGGCCGCCATCTTGGTCCGCCATCTTGTCCGCCATTTTGGCCGCCATCTTGGTCCGCCATCTTGGCCGCCATCTTGGCCGCCATCTTGGCCGCCATCTTGTCCGCCATCTTGGCCGCCATCTTGTCAGCCATCTTGGCCGCCATCTTGACCGCTATCTTGGTCCGCCATCTTGGCCGCCATCTTGCCCGCCATCTTGTCCGCCATATTTTCAGCCATCTTGACCGCCGTCTTGACCCGCCATCTTGACCGCCATCTTGGCCGCCATCTTGTCCGCCATCTTGGTCCGCCATCTTTGCCGCCATCTTGGCCGCCATCTTGGTCCGCCGTCTTTGCCGCCATCTTGGCCGCCATCTTGTCCGCCATCTTGTCCGCCATCTTGATCCGCCATCTTGTCCGCCATCTTGGCCACCATCTTGTCCGCCATCTTGGTCCGCCATCTTGTCCACCATCTTGTCCGCCATCTTAGTCCGCCATCTTGGCCGCCATCTTGGCCGCCATCTTGGCCGCCAACTTGGCCGCCATCTTCGCAGCCATCTTGGCCGCCATCTTGGCCGCCATCTTGGTCCGCCATATAGGCCGCCATCTTGAACGCCATCTTGGCCGCCATCTTGGCCGCCATCTTGGCCGCCATCTTGGCCGCCATCTTGATCCGCCATCTTGTCCGCCATCTTGGCCCCCATCTTGGCCGCCATCTTGGCCGCCATCTTGTCCACCATCTTGGCCGCCATCTTGTTCGCCATCGTGGCCGCCATCTTGGCCGCCATTTTGGTCCGCCGTCTTTGCCGCCATCTTGGCCGCCATCTTGGCCGCCATCTTGATCCGCCATCTTGGCCGCCATCATGGCCACCATCTTGTCTGCCATCTTGATCCGCCATCTTGTCCGCCATCTTGGCCGCCATCTTGGCCGCCATCTTGGCCTCCATTTTGGTCCGCCATCTTGTCCACCATCTTGTCCGCCATCTTGATCCGCCATCTTGTCCGCCATCTTGATCCGCCATCTTGTCCGCCATCTTGTCCGCCATCTTGGCCGCCATCTTGGTCCGCCATCTAGGCCGCCATTTGAACGCCATCTTGGCCGCCATCTTAGTCCGCCATCTTGTCCGCCATCTTGGCCGCCATCTTGTCCACTATCCTGGCCGCCATCTTGGCCGCCATCTTGGCCGCCATGTTGTCCGCCATCTTGTCCGCCATCTTGGTCCGCCATCTTGTCCGCCATCTTGGCCGCCATCTTGTCTGCCATCTTGTCCGCCATCTTGGCAGCCATCTTGGCCGCCATCTTGGCAGCCATCTTGGCCGCCATCTTGGCCGCCATCTTGGCCGCCATCTTGGTCCGCCATCTAGGCCGCCATTTGAAGGCCATCTTGGCCGCCATCTTGACCGCCATCTTGTCCGCCATCTTGGCCGCCATCTTGTCTGCCATCTTGTCCGCCATCTTGTCCGCCATCTTGGCAGCCATCTTGATCCGCCATCTTGGCCGCCATCTTGGCCGCCATCTTGTCCACTATCCTGGCCGCCATCTTGGCCGCCATCTTGGCAGCCATCTTGGCCGCCATCTTGGCCGCCATCTTGGCCGCCATCTTGGCCGCCATCTTGGTCCGCCATCTAGGCCGCCATCTTGAACGCCATCTTGAACGCCATCTTGGCCGCAATCTTGGCCGCCATCTTGTCTGCCATCTTGTCCGCCATCTTGTCCGCCATCTTGGCAGCCATCTTGATCCGCCATCTTGGTCCGCCATCTTGTCCGCCATCTTGGCCGCCATCTTGTCTGCCATCTTGTCCGCCATCTTGGCCGCCATCTTGGCCGCCATCTTGGCCGCCATCTTGGCCGCCATCTTGTCCGCCATCTTGATCCGCCATCTTGTCCGCCATCTTGGCCGCCATCTTGTCCACTATCCTGGCCGCCATCTTGGCTGCCATCTTGTCCGCCATCTTGTCCGCCATCTTGTCCGTCATCTTGGCCGCCATCTTGGTCCGCCATCTAGGCCGCCATCTTGAACGCCATCTTGAACGCCATCTTGGCCGCAATCTTGGCCGCTATCTTGGCCGCCATCTTGGCCGCCATCTTGGTCCGCCATCTTGTCCGTCATCTTGGCCGCCATCTTGGCCGCCATCTTGGCCGCCATCTTGTCCGCCATCGTGATCAGCCATCTTGTCCGCCATCTTGTCCGCCATCTTGGCCGCCATCTTGGCCGCCATCTTGGTCCGCCATCTAGGCCGCCATCTTGAACGCCATCTTGGCCGCCATCTTGGTCCGCCATCTTGTCCGCCATCTTGGCCGCCATCTTGTCTGCCATCTTGTCCGCCATCTTGGCAGCCATCTTGGCCGCCATCTTGTCCGCCATCTTGATCCGCCATCTTGTCCGCCATCTTGATCCGCCATCTTGTCCGCCATCTTGGCCGCCATCTTGGTCGCCATCTTGGTCCGCCATCTTGTCCGCCATCTTGTCCGCCATCTTGGTCCGCCATCTTGTCCGCCATCTTGATCCGCCGTCTTGGTCCGCCATCTTGATCCGCCATCTTGATCCGCCATCTTGTCCACCATCTTGGCCGCCATCTTGTCCACTATCCTGGCCGCCATCTTGGCCGCCATCTTGGCCGCCATGTTGTCCGCCATCTTGTCCGCCATCTTGATCCGCCATCTTGTCCGCCATCTTGTCCGCCATCTTGGCCGCCATCTTGGTCCGCCATCTAGGCCGCCATTTGAACGCCATCTTGGCCGCCATCTTAGTCCGCCATCTTGTCCGCCATCTTGGCCGCCATCTTGTCCACTATCCTGGCCGCCATCTTGGCCGCCATCTTGGCCGCCATGTTGTCCGCCATCTTGTCCGCCATCTTGATCCGCCATCTTGTCCGCCATCTTGACCGCCATCGTGGTCCGCCATCTTGGCCGCCATCTTGTCCGCCATCTTGTCCGCCATTTTGGCCGCCATCTTGTCCGCCATCTTGGCCGCCATCTTGGTCCGCCATCCTGTTCCTCATCTTGGCCGCCATCTTGGCCGCCATCTTGGCCGCCATCTTGGCCGCCATCTTGGCCGCCATTTTGGCCGCCATCTTGTCCGCCATCTTGGCCGCCATCTTGATCCGCCATCTTGGTCCGCCATCTTGGCCGCCATCTTGGCCGCCATCTTGTCCGCCATCTTGTCCGCCATCTTGATCCGCCATCTTGTCCGCCATCTTGGCCGCCATCTTGTCCGCCATCTTGTCCGCCATCTTGATCCGCCATCTTGTCCGCCATCTTGGCCGCCATCTTGTCCACTATCCTGGCCGCCATCTTGTCCGCCATCTTGTCCGCCATCTTGTCCGTCATATTTGCCGCCATCTTGTCTGCCATCTTGATCCGCCATCTTGTCCGCCATCTTGATCCGCCATCTTGTCCGCCATCTTGTCCGCCATCTTGTCCGCCATCTTGATCCACCATCTTGAACGCCATCTTGTCCGCCATCTTGGCCGCCATCTTGGCCGCCATCTTGGCTGCCATCTTGGCCGCCATCTTGTCCGCCATCTTGGTCCGCCATCTTGTCCGCCATGTTGTCCGCCATCTTGGCCGCCATCTTGGCCGCCATCTTGGTCCGCCATCTTGATCCGCCATCTTGTCCGCCATCTTGGTCCGCCATTTTGGCCGCCATCTTGGCCGCCATCTTGGCCGCCATCTTGGCCGCCATCTTGGCCGCTATCTTGGCCGCCATCTTGGCCGCCATCTTGGTCCGCCATCTTGTCCGTCATCTTGGCCGCCATCTTTGCCGCCATCTTGGCCGCCATCTTGTCCGCCATCGTGATCAGCCATCTTGTCCGCCATCTTGGCCGCCATCTTGGCCGCCATCTTGGCCGCCATCTTGGCCGCCATCTTGGCCGCCATCTTGGTCCGCCATCTTGTCCGCCATCTTGATCCGCCATCTTGTCCGCCATCTTGGCCGCCATCTTGGTCGCCATCTTGGTCCGCCATCTTGTCCGCCATCTTGTCCGCCATATTGGTCCGCCATCTTGTCCGCCATCTTGGTCCGCCATCTTGTCCGCCATCTTGGCCGCCATCTTGTCCGCCATCTTGGCCGCCATCTTATCCGCCATCTTGGCCGCCATCTTGTCCGCCATCTTGTCCGCCATTTTGTCCGCCATCTTGGCCGCCATCTTGTCCGCCATCTTTTGTCCACCATCTTGTCCGCCATCTTGTCCGCCATCTTGGCCGCCATCTTGTCCGCCATCTTGTGTCTGCCATCTTGTCCGCCATCTTGTTCGCCATCTTGGTGGGAAGGGGGAAGGGGGAGGGGGATGGACGATGTTACCTCTTGAGCAACATGCTCTCCTGGTATCGGAAATTTGAAAACAGCTGGTTTGTACGAAAAGTTACTGTATAAACATTGCATACCTTACGGCGCATTGCATTGCAAGTTGGTCGCAAAGTTAGTGTATAAACATTGCATACCTTACGGCGCTTTGCATTGCAAGTTGGTCGCAAAGTTAGTGTATACACATTGCATACCTTACGGCGCATTGCATTGCAAGTTGATTGCATACCTTCCGGCGCAGAACCAGGAGCTACATCTTCCGTGCATGCTCTCCTGGTATTATACATTCAAAAACTGGTAGTTTTCGAAGAAATTTTTCACGACGATTTTTTTCGGCGATTTTTGAGCAAAATTGCTGCAAAATTAGACTCGACCAACGGGAAAGTTAATGTTTTAATATTGCATACCTTTCAGCGGTTTTCGACCAAAATTGCTGAACAAGGTGCTACCTCTTCCGTGGATGCTTTCCTGGTATCGGAAATCGGAAAACAGCTGGTTTTGTGTGGAATTTCGTACCAGCCGACGGAAAATTTGAGCGAGATGAAGGATGCTTTCCGTTTTATTGATATTACTTATTAGCGATCGTTCTCACGTGTTTGATAGTATGCAATAGCAATTGTGATGGGCAAATTTGTCCCAAGCTGCAGATGTCACCTCTGGAAAAACATGCTCTCCTGGTATCGGAAATCTGAAAACAATTGTGTGCGCGGCAACGGTATAGTGGTTTTCACAGTTGCCCAGCTGATTCTGTCATTGGGCAAATTTGTCAGCATTTTGTCAACTCTAGTGGCACATATTAATGTGAATTTCGATCGTTTGTTTGATTTTCGCGTATGAAGTTTGATGCTCCAATTTTAAGTCGGTTGTCCGTTCGTCAAGAAATCCAAGAATTTCTGGGCCAATCCCGTCGGTCATTGTGAAGACACTTGCGATCATTTCGTCACATTTACACTTGCACATTTACATCCGTATGAAACACATTATGTGCTCCTCAGGCACAATTTTATAGTCAGTAGCAAATTATACGGATACAACACCACAAAGCACTCACTAATTTTTCTCAAACAAACTGAGTTTTCAATGCAAAAAACGAGACCGCTTCCAGCACGCACGACAATGTTTTAGCAAGACTATTATGATAGGTTCTTCACTGAATACATCGTTTTTATATCAATGCATACTTGATTTCTTCAAGTATCTTTTTTCGTGTTCTTTTTTTAATATAGATCAACGATTTCGCGGTGATGATCGTCAACCGTATGGATTTAGAATTGGAAATTTCAAAACAATTTCAGTCTAACAACGATGCAAATGTTACCGAGATTGCAACAATGTAGTTTGAACAGTATTCTACACGAGAATATGATGAAGTATTTAGACAGTTTGGGATGGGTGGACATAAGCTGAACCTACAATCCAGCTTCGAATAAGTAATAATCAAGAAAGACAGAAATGGTATTCCAAGAACCATGAAGTATGAAATATCGAACGGAAAAGAGAGTTCTAATGATTGCAATATGATGTTATTTATATTCTATGACAATGCTAGCTATTTCGTAGTGCACTGACAGATTGTGTCGGTTATAACATCATTACCGGCTTGCAAACTTGCAGAAATTGTGACAATCGAAATACTAAACACAATACTCCACCACAATACTGTTTCGAAACACGTAGGCTGGACATTTTCACGGTTCAATCGGGGAGAGAAAAAAAATACCACACCACGAGAATCGCAATGGCAATAGCTTGCGAATATTGCGGAAGTGAAAATAAGCATGGTTTCTATTCTAGCATCTAACGGTAGGATCATTTATGAACAGATGAAAAAATTCCGTTCAAGAAATAGAATACATGAAAAGGTTGAAGTAAAAGGGCATATAAGGGTTCACGGGGCGGCCAGATGGTGTATTGGTAACGCAGTCGGTCTGTACAAGACAGGACCACGGAAAAATTTCATTTGGACCACCAAACCTCCGTACGCAGGTCTGACTATGCTACGGGTAAATAAAGTAAAAATAAAAATAGAAGTGGTAGGCTTAAACATCCTGAAGATGTCGTGGCGATAAAGAAGAAGGAGTTTGAATACACTGCATACTTCTCTTGCGTAGCCGTGTAACCGGGCCGATATAGCTAATCAAATAGAAACAAATGTTTTATATAACCAAGGATATATAACATCCAAAGATATTTTCGATATACCAAAGATATTTTCGATCAATTTTTTAGCTTTTTAATTAGATTTGGTGCTATAAATTAACGCTGCTGCAAAATTTCAAAAAATCGCACAATCGGCACAAATTGTTTGGGGCCCCCAACAACGGCGAGGCCCTAGGCGACCGCCTACTCCACCTACCGTTTGATCCGCCGCTGCAAGGACGTGCTACAATGGTACAATGATAATGGTGTGAAATTTATATCAAAAACGCTGAATCCACCAAATCGCCCCCAATTCCGTCCAATAGAGCGATATTGAGCAATAATGAAACAAAAACTAAAGAAAAAGGGTGCATTAACTAAGGATATAATACAAATGAAGAATTGGTGGAATTTAATGGCCAGGACAGTGACTGAAGCAGCTGTGCGGCGGTTGATGGGCGGTATAAAAAGACAAATTCCGAGAATTTCTTCGTAAAAGCGAAGCGTAATTTTTTTAATATTTTTTTAAAAATATATTATATTGGAACCTATGATTCATTCATACAAAGTTTTTCAATTGGATTAATGGTATAAAAGATACCCGCTGTGCAAAGTGCCCCATTTCTAAATGAACCAAGCCTTATCCAATAAAATTGAAATGATAAATTTATTTATTTTCAAAAGTTATTGGTATTAGAATATATTATAGGAGAGGATTAGGGACCCCATTAGGTACCACCGTTTGGGACCTAAGAGTTTTTTAAATTAAACAAAATCAATCATTTTGACCCCGGTTTGTACTAGTCGAAATGGCTGGTCCAATAGTGGTAGTGTTAAAAACAAACCAAATTAAAATAACTTGTAACAAACAAAAGCAAACAAATTGTTAATTAAACAACAATTTTCGCTATCGGTGGGTACCATTACTTAACAATCCAAGAATCCATCTGACCAAAATTCAAGCCACACTAAACGATCTGGGATGATAAATGTTCCTATTTTTCTTATTTTAATAGTCAATCAAACATATCTTTGCGCTTATGATTACCCTAAACCATTTTCATTTATTCGCACGTATTATGCTACTCAAAACTCAACGTGCTCACTAGGAACCCGATGGTTTACGACAAACTTATACTCCCTGTCCCATCAAGCAAAAAACAATATCAAATGCGCCGACCACGATCAAATAGGACGGATATGAGTCGTAAAAATTAAAGGAAACACATAATAAATCGCCCTTCCCCCCTATCACGTTTTCCCAACCGCTTTCTCAATAGCGGCTTATTGAACATCTAATAATGACTTAAAATTCCTTCGTAAATTAATATACGCAACTTCCAACGCTCAGCACCCGGGCCTGGGTGTATGGTTTAGTGCTTCAATGCACAAACGATCCCAAACCGCCCGAGAATGCCAGACAGACCGGGATCACACGGAATGCCATCTGGTGCATATTAATGAACCGTAACTGTCGGTTCGCTTCGAAGTTGGAGTCTCTGTGTCTTTGTGTTTGAATTTTGTTGTTGGTGACACTTCACATCCCTCCGGCACACATGTTTGCTGATTCTGAGATTGCGAATGTATCGGAGATTTGGGTTTAAGGAAAGGCCCACATAACTGTCGAATAGAAGGTGCAGTGAATATGGGCCCACAGTTCGTACTTTGTAGCCAAGGCGGCGTCCGATGAAACGTTTTATTTTCCTTTGCATAGCCTGTACGTCGCCTCTTTTGCCCTTCATTCTACCTTAAAGAGCAAGTGGCAAAGCATGAAGATAAGTATAACGCTGATGTTCCTTGGTAAAAGTTACAGACCTTTTTGTGTGTCGAATTTCATTATCTTTCGTCTGACGTCAGAGCTTTGGAATTCGAAATATTGGCCAAACATTCACAAACAATATTAAATGTGTACAAACAACAACATTCTATAGATATTTAAAAATCATGACATATTACATCAATACTGCTCCTACCAACAGAGGGCGCTAGTGCATCGTTATGTACAGGAGAGGCGAACTTTCTGGTTTGTATATCTTCTATTGTACGATTCATTAAAAATCTAATGATAATACTTCTACAAAAAAAATCAGTTACGGTAGCCAATTAGGAATCGTATGCTCCAAAATATGAAATACATATTAATTAATTCTAATGATTATTGATTTACTCTAAAGATTATTACATTAAAGAAAACCACTAAAAAGTGTTACTCTTGTCCTGTTATAAGGAAATTTATTTTAATATGCTACATATACTTCTCTTTATCATAGTTTAAAAATGCAATCTCAATCTTACCACAATGTATAGCTTTAATCACATGATCTTCTTTATCTTCGATTACAAACAAATTTTATTGTGTTAAGAATTGTATTTCCAACATTGAATTACATACATTTGCATTAAGTAAGATGCTAAATCAATAAACGAAGCAATAGCTGAATGGAACGGAACGGATGACTTTTACATGCTAAGTGTGCTCTCTTCCCAAACGAACTTTAAACTTGTGCCCGCACCTTCTTTGGATCATAATTAGCCTTCCGGAGATGATGATAGTTTGGCAATATCTTTCGCAAATAGTCCAGCTGAATCATTTGCGTTTTCTGTTTATCCATCGCTTCTCGCTGCATACATTGGCCCTCGTACAGAATCGTTTTATCCACCAGCGTCTGTTTGCCAACCAGCCGACAACCGGCACCAATGACGCATCCATTTCCAACGGTCACATCCGCCGACACATAGCTCTTGCATTCGAACACATTCCGCTCGCCAATCGAAAGGGCCTCAACTGTGCAACCTACCTCGAACACATTATCCGGTCCGATTATTAGCGGCTTGCCTGTCCCTTCCGCGGTTAGCTGCCCATGCTCCGGATGATCTTCCGGTATGCGGTAACGCACTGTTGCATACTCCTCGACGATACAGTTTTCACCCAGCACGATTGGTCCCGATTCGGCTATGATCGTCGAACACGGATGGATGACACATCCGGAAGAGATCGTGATATCACCGCGCAGGTTGCTGTCCTCGCACACCATCGACCGGGGCATAATTTTAAAACTAAAACAAACAATCAGTCGGTGGTTAAAGTAGTATTCGCATAAAGCACAAACAAATAACTTACTCATTTCGGACGATATTCATTTCTGTTCTATTCGGTTTGAATAGGCCGAGTGCAGAAATGGATGAAAACAATAAATAAAGATTTGTTGTCCAAATCGGTCGGTGATGTCAAACTCAGCTGTCAAAACTGTGTGCACGGCAGTCCCGTACGGTACAGCTTGCGTTTTGCTGTATGACGTCATGGTAGCAATTTTATACCACATTGTGAGAGGAAGAGAGAACAGTTAAAAAGATAGTTAATTTTAAACTTAAAACAACAGAAAACAATTATGTAAAAATGAAAAGAACAGCAGCATAACAATCATTTCTCAGTCAAACCCAAAATAATAACATTTGTAGATATATTTTTAAACAAATAGTTTATTGTAACAATTTTTTTCTCTCATTCCTTTACAACAGTCTGCTTTCTGTGCCAGTCGTGTGGCAAGCATTTTTACCACTTTTCGCATTGTACAATTTTCACAAATTTATCTCACTTCCTTACCGTGTGGCTAATTAACGTGATGATGCCTGATATTTTCACTCAATAGGAAAAACCATACCGTCCACAGATCGAGGAGAAAAATATTGAGCAGAGCGTTCGACATAGTCCTGATTCACTTAAACAATTCCTACCGACGAACATGCTGATGGTAAACATTTCAATTAATCTTCATCTTTCTCCTAGCAGCTTTTTCTCGTTTCTCGTTGCTAAGCAGTTTTTATGGGTGCGCATCGATGCATGGAAAAGCACATTTGGCATTTGGTGATGGCGCGTGTTGGCAAAACTTAAGTAAGCTAGCACACTCTCCTCAATAATACACATAAATATCTCTACTTCCTTCATAGTCCGTTCGGTTAGTCTCTTCATTATTCGGCTGTTCATTCGCGGTATTCGTTTAATACCGTGGCACTATTTTTAACGTTAAGTTCTGTGGCACTTTTGAGTTCTATTTCTTGCATTCCCTTTACTATCCGACTGCCGGATATATGGTATCTTGGATTTAAGAAGTGTGCTACCGTGTTTCTAACCGTTACTTGTACAGCAGCCAAAATGTGCGGGACTCATTCGCGTAAGTATCTATTACCTCTTCATACGCTGTCCTTCCCAATTCCTTTGTTCATTTCCACTGTTATTATCAAATAAAATACGTCTTGTGATGGTTCATTACATATCAGTGATGCACTTTTGTCCCACGGTAAACGATCAGTTTAGCAAATATCAATCTACCGCTTGTGAGTGATGTAAAAAATTACGAATAAAAAACAATCATTTTCCGCTTCACAACTAAGTGCCCCTTGTCAAAAATAGTCTACAACATTACAATTTCAACTTACTCGAAAAAAGCCTAATTTTGAGCTGCATTTTGTCTTAACTGCGAGTAAATTCACGGAAGGAATGGTATTTTGTATTGTTTTTGCTCGTTTGTAGCATCTTACGTTCTTGGTAAACGGACGAGTCTATGATTATAATCGTATTACGATTTCCTTTTAACGGTTGAGCGATATTCTGTTTACTTCGAATACGATTCGGCAGATTTTAAAAACGTTCATTGGAAGCAATAGCTGTCGAAATAAGTCTTACAAAATAATTTCCGCATTATCTGCATCGTTAGGCCAATACGTTGGTCCTCTGGAACAAAGGTCCATTTCGATTTATCATTCTCCTTCAATTCCACCCAAGCTAATTGGAAAGCTATACATTTCGCACATTTAGTTTAGTTTGGCCTACTCGCAGGCTACTTTCGATCCTTTCCTACTACAACTCCATTGCTAACAACGTAGTGATGTTTGTATGCACCTTTTAAACGTCTAATTGCAATATCTGTTCTATCCCTCCCTCATTTACAGCCTAACTCATTCGGGAATAATGTCCTATACTTTTAATACCCTTTCCTGTTTATCCCATTGTATTAACTAAGCCCTCTGATATCTGTTCTGTTTTGCGATCTAACGTACATAGCCTATGGAGGAGATAAGCTTGGTTTTTACGTTATCAACCTTAACGAGGTATTATTGTTTTGCTTCCAGTCGAAGTACTCTAAACGGTAGAGAGTAGTAGTTTATGTTAGTCAGTGGTAGGAGTACTATTTTGAGGATAGTAATATAGGTTGAAGATCTCGAGAGGAGTACACATATGCATAAACAAAAAAAAACATACATCCGGACGCTAACAAGTAACCTAACCCGATCCTGACCATCGCATCCTCCCGTATCGCACACAAACATTCTAGAATGAACAACTATACTTCCGTTTACTAAGCACTCCTATCCGCAGCTTGTAGCTTCACTTTACCGCACTGCTCCGAACTTTGTGCGCTGTTTGAATGTACATGTCCACACATCATTCGCATCATCGCTCTACTGTTGCTGAAATTCCCACTTTTGTGTTTTGATTCCCGGGTGACACGTCGCCACATGGACGTAACTTTTCGTCGATAGATCACTGCTATCCAAACACAGTCCGGACTGTTTATGGCGCAGCTGCCGATGCTCGGTAAACTCCCACGTATCGTCGATATCATCGTCGTCGATACACGGTATCATCACCACAAACTTCGACTCTGATTTGCTGGCCTGCACCGTTGCACAGCTGCGCTCGTTTCGCAGTACGCTACGTTTCGTTAACGAAAACAATTGTGACGCCGATACTTCCGGCTTGAAGCAGGTGTAGATGCCCAGGTTCCACGGTTTTTCCGCATTTTGCTGCAGCGTATCGAGACAGAGATTGTCCGCTTGCGATGCTAACCGACCGAACGCAAGCACATTCCGCGTTGGGATAAACTTCTCCGGATACACGTTTTTCATGTACCAATCGAAGCTTTTGCAGTGTAGCTTTTCCCGTAACACTTTCCGGTGTGTAACGTCGCCCAGTTCTGGATGATCCTAAAATGGAAAAAAGCACGGATACAATATTATTGTACAAAACAGTAGATACAAAAAAACACAACACCATCCTTACTCTCAGATCGGGCCGATTTAGATACAGCAGCTCTACATAATCATCCATCCAAACGATCGCCATCCGTACCGTGTTGATACCGTGCGTATCACGATCATTCGGGAAACTGAAAATAAAATCGTAATATCATAATTCATCAATCTTTCTACTACCTTCCATCTACTAAAGCACTCACGAATAAGGATGAAAGTCTCGGAATATGTGGCCAATACGGGAGCATGGAATGGTCTCCAGGGTACCACCGCACTGCCACACACGGAATGACATTTCGAGATTTTCGCCACCCCAACCATCCATCTGCTCATCGTAACTGCCAATGTCCCAGAAATAGTCGCGTGAAATCGCAAACAAACCACCCGCCATCGTCGGACTATACGTGGGACAGATCTCCAGATCCTTCTCCGGACATTCGTGCTTCTGCCGTGTCCGTTCTCGCTTCGTCACATCATGCCAGTCAAAGTGTCCATCCCAGGTGAATCCACCGATCTAAACAAAAAAAAAGTATTAGCAAAACATAATACATACTGTTTTGAGTAGAAACCGAATTACATTTACCTGAAAATCGTTATAATCATTCGTGCTGTAGTAGAAGTTTTTCGCCTCGATCACATCAATGATCGGCACCAGGACACTCGTCGGCGACTCCTTGATCCGCTCGAGCAATGGTTCCAGCCACTGCACCATGCACTCACAGTGTGCATCCAGGAAGACTAGTACATCGGCTTTAGCCAACCGGGCTCCAGCCAACCGTGCCCGTATCAATCCGACCCTAGAAGAAGAAACGAACAAAAACAAACAGCGTACATTAATGTTAAGTTACCGAAACAGCCCCAAACTATATCGACATGCTTCACGTATCGTGTCACTCCGAGGTACGCCCGACCCCGACCGTTCAACTTGATTGTTTGCAATCAGCACCCCATGAAAAGAAGAGTGGCTTCCGCTCGGTTATAACTCGCCTGCAGTCTGCAACACTCTGGGTAATAAATACCGCCCAATGCATCTTAAATTTCATGCCATTTTTCGCATAACTGAATTTATGCAATCTCCACGCTCGTTGCATCAATGAAGCAACGTTCCGTGCCTTTAATCGAAAAGGTGGCAGCAGCCAGCTTCACACCTCTGGGAAAACGGGACGTCTACGGCACATTCGTCTCAGCACCGAGAGAGAGCATCATTAATTTCACTTTCGTATCTGCCGGCAGTAGGTCCCATTGTTGTTTTCTACCGGTTGGAGTAGGCTAAAGGTGACATAAATTCCGGTTTTCTTGTTTGTTTATTTGTAGGTTGTCTCTTGTGCAAAATACACTAATGACTCAATCCACAAGTGGTCCACCATCGTTCAGCCCACAGGCGCCCTGCTTGTAGAGATGAGCAGCAAGCACAGAGCAAAAACGATTAGATTAGTGTGTGAGCAATTTCAGTGCAGTTTAGACCTTTTTGCCACCATGGGAATATTCAACAGTGCAAAACGATGCCGACTCTTTCCAGCGGAGAAAATTGCCTTAACATCAGCGATTGTCCACGGTTCACGAGCAAGCCGTTCTAGTATAAAATGGTAATGCAAAATAAATTACTCTCTTCATTGGTTAATGCATTCGTCACATTACAAACGTAAACGCACAATGTACAAAGGGAGGTAAATGTGAATTATTATTAATGGTTAATGGACGGGCATATGTGATAATGGTTAAATGGAGCATAGATAGATAACGGAAAAATGTTACGTCGCCGGTATTAAATTATCCATTGGCCTAATGGTGCTCCATGATACAATTATATTAGTATAATAGCAAACTGCGGCTAGCAATATGGGAAAATGTTCAAATATTTATGACATTAAAACCTTCTTAAAAGAACATTACAAATTACAATGGTGTAAGCTAATGGCATAGCTTGATTCCAAGTGTGCATTCACTGTAACGCCAATAATAGCACATGTGACGCAGTTCCCTAGTGGATGGGGTCTACTGTTTAAATCGATACTCAATTGCCAATTGACATCCAATCCGGTTAGCTACTTAATGTGTGTAACAGTTGTTCACGCCAACGCGTTGCAAGCGATGATGCTCTAGACATGCTGAATTCGATCCCACTTGCTACGGGTGGAGGATTTCTTTCCATCCCTAGAGTAATCTCCGGTTTAAAATTATGGTCTTTTTTCTCGCATGACGACATTAAACCTAACCGGGGGGATTTAATTTGCCCACAAGCGAAATATTGCAAGGATGCAGTATAACCGAATACCAACTATAGTCAAATCATCTCCAGCGAAGCTAAAATCTACAGTGGGGATCATTGCAATAGGGGCAACTTGAGTTTAATATTAAGCAATTTAATAACGATATAATTTCAAATACATGCCAGACATTCAAATCTGTGTCTTTTAGTGATTATTTCTTTTCATTCATTAATGTACAGGCAATCCCCGAGATACCATTTTTTTTTTTAAATTTGACAGCTGGACTTGTTTATAGCACAAAATCTAAGTTTTTTACTTGAAAAAATAGTTGAAATAGTTGAATAGTTGAAAAAATAGGTCGAAAATACCGTTTTTGTCATATAAAACATTTGTTTTCATACTTCAAATATACTTCAAAAGTATAAAGAAATATACTTCAAAGCCATAGAGTCAACTTCCTTCTCTGCACTTAATTTATTCGGCAAATCGGACATTTTTGTCAAAGATTACATTAAAATGCATTAAAAAACAAAATGTTTATAACAGAAAGAAAGGTTATTTCCACCAAATGTTCACCTTTCGGCTTAGATTTTGTGCAATAAACCAGTTAAGCTGTCAAATTTCCAAAAACCGTGTATGTCCGAATCCGCGTATAAGAGGAACCGCGTATCTCAGGGACCGTCTGTACATGAGTTGCACTGACGTTATACAAAGCTAAATATAAAACAAGATTAATCAAATACAAACAGAATTAAAATCTGAATCGAATTACTTGTGGCATCAAAGTGTTTTTTTCTAAACCCTAAAGAGTATTAAAACTAAACTATGCTTTAAAAATTCCAAGAAAAAGGTAGACAATATCGCTTTGCCTTTGCACTGATTAACGAACAATTACAGTACAATCTGAAAATGTTCCATTTTTATCATTTGGCAATATCGAAATTCAGCAAATAATTCTGGGTATGAATTCATTCAGTCTCTCTTCATAAACAGTGTGATAGAATTGAATTTTACAAAACGAATGTAATAATAATTATTATTGAGATTTTTATTATTATTAACCCTGAAACTGTGCTATTTTTTTCATTCTCGTAGACTGTACGTCTATCCGTAATCTTTTAACAAAAAAAATTAAGGAAAATTGTCACTATTTTTATATTATTCTAAGTGTATTGTTAAGAAACATAAATTTGTAACAGAAAATGGCCTCTACATTTTCAAACATGTCTAAATGTATGCAAAACAAGAAGGGATGCAATACGCTATGCTTATTTCACTGACCACCACTGTATATTGTCTTGCTGACGTCAAATCTTGACGTAAAAAGGAGGTACAACGAGTGTAAACGTTCTCACAACTCTTAACGGGTGTGTAGGCGGTAGGAGATACACAATACTTAGAGGATAATTAGATTAAGTTAATCAGCAGGATAAGAAAAGGAAAGGATTTATCCAGATTGTAGTCTACATGAGTAAAACCATAACTTGTGAAGGCATGAATGACGCAAATAAAATTCATTCCAACTGAATTCTTTACCTCGTAGTAAAGCCCATGTAGACATAAGCCTCAATAATTAGCTTTTCAGTATTGAAAATATTATTACTAAAAGGAATGAATGCTTCAAGATTATGCTTCATCAGTCATTTTAAACTGTATTTGTCATTCTAGCGACACAGAATTTCATGCCCTATGACTGCCAAAGGCAATGTTAAACAAAAAGGTTAAAGGCACATTTTATCACAAATCAACCTCTGCTTGCCGCATTCGATATCGTTAAGCAATATTATCAGACTTACTTTATCGCCACCCAACAAACAGGGCAAATGATTAGCGCACTACTGTGACGTGCGCGTTACGTGAGGAGTTTGTAAGTTGGAAGATAAGCTTCATCTAGCAGCCATTGCCACCTTTAGCGATTTTTATAACACCTTTAAACTACAAAACATCACACTGAAGATGAGCAAGTTTTGTCAATTGGTGTCGGGGTTTTTTTTCTTTATCACACCGCCAGTTAGTGGAAAGTGAAACCATAAACGCTATCAAAGTTTCACTACACCACTTTTCATCGGTTTACACACACACACACACACACACACACACACACACTTGCCCAAAGTGGGGCGGTTAAAAGTTTTCTAATTTGTCTGCGCCTTCCACGACCGAATGAGACTGTTAGAAGGACACGCGAGTGTGCAAAAGAATACGCTCATTGGCTCAGGGCAAAAGGTGATGACGTTCCCCCGGGGAGGAGATCAATCCCACCAACCGTACGGTAAACAAGTTTAGAGTGAATCGATGCTAAAAATTTACATTTTATCAACCCACGTTTACGATGAAGGTTAGCTGTTCCGTTGGAACTAGTTGTGTTCGGCAGTTCGTCCTCAAAAACTGCACGGTGTGGCGTTTCCTTCTTCTGCTGGTGATAACGCGCGATGATGCGGTTGGCATAATTAACCTTCAACACACAAACCCCCTCCCCAAACAGATCTCACACCGGTGTCCTTCTTCTTCGCGGTCGTTTTTGGCGGTTGATCGGCCGGGCATCCTCCGCTCTTTAGGTTAGCTTTCTCTTTTACCGCACCGGTTTGTGGTAGTCTTGTCGGTCGGTCGTATGCAAATTCTTCATACCCGCCACAGCACGCGTCCTTTGCCCCGGGTTTGAAAACACACATCTCTAGAAAGCTGGAGTGACGATCACAACATTGGCAAAAGGGGGCACCGGTGGAACGGATTCCCAACGGATACCGGTTCCAACAAACGGGATGGACATGGGCACTAAAAAGAGGCACAAGGTACACGCATGAATGCAATTCTTCCAATCTCCCCAACCGGCCATCGATAAACACAGTTCAAGCGTAAAAGAAACGATAACGTTCTAATCATGGCCCACCACCACCCATCCCATCAACTCATGTCACACCGTCTAATTGCCGACAACAGCAATAGTTTGTACGAGCGGCCCAACGAGATTAAGTGAACCACGGAAGCGATACATAATAGCGTGGTATGATCGTGCTGATCCCGAACTGCAGCACGGTAGCCGGATGGCTACGAAACCACCGCGACGTTCCACAGCACCGGGCCATGATTGATTGTTCCCAACAACGTTGGCGGTATACACACAGTGCGATCATATCGGGGCGCAAAAAAAAGCACATGCCAACGGTTGAATGCATACCACCGGGCCGAACTTGACGTGGCATGAAATGAAACCGCGCATATCTTATGGTTTCGATCGTTAGTGACAGGCCTGGGATGAATCAGAAGTTTCAACTATGAGGCGGTACAGTTACAGAAGTTTCTTGAATTGTGAAAGCACCAGTGGTAGAAAGATGCATATATCTCTTTAGCATAGGCTCTTTCCCTCAATCACAGTTTGAGTTACAAAATGGGGTGGCCCGGTGGTGTATTGGTAGCAGCGCCGGTCTTCACACGACAGGATCATTTCAAAATCCTATCCGGACCAATCCTCCCTGTCCGCAGGATTAACTATCCCGCTACGGGTAAATAAAGTCAAAATAAGCCAGAAATAGCAGGCCTTTAGACCTCTTGAGGTTGTTGTGCCGATGATGAAGAAAAAGAGTTACAAAATGAAACAATTACAACTAAATGTACTGGACGACAGGAAACGATAGGATGAAACGATTTCTAATGTTATGAGAAACTTGTATCAAATACGTGAAATAATGCCTCAAACGCATACCTGCAATCCAATAAAATAGTGTGAAATGTGAGCGCTTTTTATGGTCTGGAATGGAGAAAATTGATATAGCCTGAAAAGAAATCTATCATTTCAGCTAATAAAGGGTGTCTCCGAAAGTATAAGCACGATTTCTAAATGACGTATCGAGTAAACGGATGTCGTAAAACAGCTGATTCTTGAGATGATTGATTGTTTACAATCGGAGCTACTAGCTAGTGCATTGAAACTTTTTTTTTCAATATCTTCTGTTGAAATGCGAGGCATTACCGTCGAAAAGCGCAAAAGCATTCTGCACAAATGGTGCTCCACTCCTAACATTTCGCTAAGTCAATTAACGAAATCGGAAGGTGTGAGTATCGGATCCGTACGAACCGCCCTCCAAAAGTTTCGGGAGGAGTCCAGCTTCGAGAATACGCCGAAAAGTGGCCAAAATCCTGGTCCTGTCGATGAACAGTTGGACCGGGACATAGCAAAAGCGTTCGAGCAAAGAAAGGCAAGCTCCATTCGCGATGTGGCTCAAAAACTGGGTACAGACAGTCCCCGAGATACGCTATTATAGCGGATCGCTATAACCCGGGAAAATCCGCGTAATTTGAATTTCCGCGTAAGTCGAATTCTGGTGCAATTTCGTTTATACTTCAAAGTCACAGAGTCGACTTCCTTCTCTGAATTTTATTTATTCAGCGAATCAGGCGATTTTTAAAAAGATTACATTAAAATAAGTTTAACACAAATGTTTTATATGACAGAAAAGGTTATTTAACTATCTTCTAACACCACCATTCTGCTTAGATTTTGTGCTATAAACTAGCTCAACTGTAAAATTTCCAAAAACCGCGTATCTCCGAATCCGCGTAAAAGAGGAACCGCGTTTCTCGGGGCAACTTGTACATCAAACAGTAACATCTAACGTGCTAAGGCAAGATTGACTTTAAAAACGTATAAGAAACAAAGGAAATCGAAACGGAGTACAAAACAGGCCTCATGTGTTAAATATCGGGCTCGGAAGCTGTACGACAAGCTGCTGTATCGCCAATCCTCATGCATCGTGATGGACGTAAATTTTGACTACAAAACTCTTCCGGGGAGTCAATATTACACCGTGCCTGAAAGCCAGGACATCGAAGAAGCCGACAAATCTATTTTTCCCCAAAATATCGGAAAAAAGGCGATGGTGTGGCAAACCATTTGCGAATGCGGCATGATGTCCGAACCGTTTAGTGACAACGGAGACGATGAGGAGACGATCCCGACATCCGGGAGTGTTTGAATTGACGTTAATCAACCCATAATACGAAAACATACTGGTCCAGTGTTGTTTTGGCCAGATTTGGCCTCTGTCCACTATGCCAAAGACACGATCGCATGGTATGAAGAACATGAGGTACGGTACGTGCCGAAGATATATTTTGGGCGCAATTGAGAAAGCATTTTAAAGATGCTGAGAACATCGACAGTTTTCAAAAAGACTGGAAAAAAGTATCAAAAATCGTTCAGGACAAGTCTGTGCTGAGACTGATGGGAGGCGTCCGATCAAAAGTGCTATTATTGGTATACGATTAAATTTTAATTTTTTTTTTTGGAAATAGTACAAAACACTCCACAAATTCTATTTATCAAATAAACATTAAGTTTCTGGAACAGATTTTTTTTATCTAACTTTGAAATCGCGCTTATACTTTGGGACATCCTGCAGTGGCGGATTTACACGTCCCGGGGCCCTAAGCGGTAAAAAATGGGGCTCCCATAAAATTACAATTTATTTTCAATTCGTACTTTTTTCTTTATAGATTCAAATTTATAATTGAAGCAATACGGCCGGTAAAATCGCATTAAAAATCCTATTTTATTTGTTTTAATAATACGCTCAGGCCATTCTTCAGTAATTAGTAAACCATTTATCACTTAAGTATTAATAAAGGTTACAAAAATATCGATTAGGCAATTAGGTTATAACCACTTTAAATATTTTGCTAACCCTGGATTCTCTAATGCTGGGTTTTAGTTGAAAAAAAAAATATATAAAAAGTGAAAAACTACAACCATTGGACAGGAGAGAAAATGTGTTCAAAGTACTTTTACACCTTCAATAATATTTTCAATTTGTCAAATTGTTAAATAAGTAAAAACAAATACATACCAACAATCTTATGATTTACTTCACATTACATTCTATACTTATGAAATAAATAATTCTATAAAAAACACTTAAACCGAATAATTAAACATTATAATGAAAAATAACACAGAAATGAGTATTGTGAGCATCTTTTATTGAAATTAATACGTGCGTAAAACGTGCGCTAGGAAGGCTTAGCTAGGAGCTTGTTTGAAGCTCGATGCTCCTTACTTGCTAGGGGCCCTTGCTAGCTCGGGGCCCCCCGCGGCCGCTCAGTACGCGTACCGTTAAACCCGCTGCTGGACATCCTTTAAAAAAAAAAAAAAAAAAAATTCGCCAATTTTTCCTATGAGTACCTTGACACCCTAGAAGAGAACCCAGCACTGTGTTGTATATTGTCTACGTACAGCCAACGTTTGATAACGTTGCCATTAAATTTGTAACGGCTAAATCTTCTCCGATTCGCCCACCAAGGTCGATCTGACTTCTTTGATGTCTTGTCCAAACTAAGGGAAGGCCAAAGAGCAGCATAGTAGCAGTCATGTCCAGACCTCCACATCATACAACGCCGCGATAGTAAACAATCAGCGTAAAGTGCTGCAGAACCTAATGCCGAAGATCGAAGGCAAAGTGATCCCTCCGGATGTTGAAACAATTGTCCAAATAGTGAAGAAATATCTGTATTAGATGGACCATGTTTCGATGAAACTGTTAGCCAAGACCAATCGCATCTGACTAGCAGGCCATCGCCAAGAAGGAGCTGCTTGAATAAAAAATTCTTTTAAAATTATTCATAAAAAAGTTTTAACGAAGACCACCAACCGTCAAATGGATACTCAGAAGGTGTAAATAGATTATTTTTTTGATAAAACTCAGCCAAAGAAGCATATTCAATAACTTGGAGGTCAACACGGAGTGACATTTCGCGAAAGCTAACATTTTTATTTAAAGTAACGTTAGCTACGGTTCTGGCCAGTTGACGTACAGTTGGCCCGATAGGGCGACTAGGTCAAGCACCTATTTGTTTTACCAGGGAATTAATATATCGACAGATAATTCTACCATCTCCATCCAATTTGGGGAGTAGTGGTGGGCTTCATCCTCATCATCATCAACAATTTGGCTTTCTAAGTCTAGTTACCAAGCAAAAGGATTAGATTTTAACGAGAACACTACCCAAGAACAGTTGTGCAAATATTTAAAAAGATGTTTTTGGGGCGTGAATATGTCACTTTCAACAATGTAACCGACTTCCACTCAATTGCTATCAAAATTTTGAACAACTGAGAACAACGAATTCCTGTGATCTTTCTCGGGGTTAGAGTTAGTTGCTGCATATATCTCGTGCTGTCGTGCTTAAGGAATTTAATTTGATTTGAATCATCAATCGGTTGATGTTAAGCTCATGATTCTTCACAATCGAGATTCAAAGTCATTCATTCGGTTTAAAGCATCGTTCACAATAATAAATCCGAAGCCATCCCCTTCAATGGGCGAAGCACACACCAAAACGCATGCCAAGCTCCAATGTACGTACGGGGACACATCAACATCTCGATCAACAGTTCAAGGCGATCGACATTTCGTGACTTTAGACGTTTGTGCCGTTCAAACACATCTTTGCAAAACCGCTGTCATCCGATGGCAATGTTGTGCTGGGCATGAAGCGACTCCCCCGGTACCCACACCACCCCCGCTCAAACCGATCGTGATCGAATTCGTCCTAAAGTGCAATTGAACGGCAATGTCGTGAAGAGGATCAAACGGCATCAACCGCAACACGCGGCCACAAAAAGCAACGGCACCGTTGAAACCGTCCAAAAATTCGAGCACACAGAGTTTCGGGTTTCAGAGTGCCGGCCTATTAACCGGACCGGTTTCGTTCAGCGTC
Organism: Anopheles moucheti; assembly: GCF_943734755.1. Lineage (NCBI taxonomy): Eukaryota > Metazoa > Arthropoda > Insecta > Diptera > Culicidae > Anopheles > Anopheles moucheti. The sequence continues at coordinate 53,450,960 of NC_069141.1, forward strand.
ACTGTTTGGCTGTGTGTTTGCGTGTGATGTGACGAAACCGCACGGTTGTATGGGGACGGTACCGAATTTAAATATTTATGCTTATGAGAGTCAAGCTGTGGGCTGCCTTTTCTCCATCCCCGTTCTGATGGGGCCGAGAATAATGAGGCGAAAAGGGGATGGGTGGGTGGATCGAAAGCACGGAAAGCTGTCGTCCGTCTGCAAAAGGCCGGGGCACGTCTCTCTGCTCAAGGTGTGTACAGAAGGCATTAGCGTCGCCGGCCGAGGTGTGCGTAGTGGATGGATTCTACGAGTTTGTCTACGCCGGCACACGTTTCGCAGCCGGTTGACTCATTCGCTTGCATTCTTTCGAGTAGGTGTAGCGTAACAGATATGATCCATCCAACCAAAGGATTATGATTAGAAATACGCTATTAAACGTGCTACTATAATCCGTCCAATAAAGAGGATCAAGTGATCTTAAATAGCACAAGCCCAGGATTAGTTACGCAACGTTTGCCTTTAACGCTTATAACAAAACATGCTCTACAACAAAGAAATAGTTTGAACTTTAAGGCACGTTTCAAGCACCTAAACATACAACTAAAACACACAGGGAAAACTCACGTTCTATTTCAGCTGCCTACATCCTTCTCCAGAATTGGGAAACTAGCGACTTCAAGCAACAAAAACCCCATTTCCCTTCTAAAGTCTAATTCTCGCACGAATAATCAACAATTCTGCGCGCAAGCTGATACGTTCGTGCACTGATAGCAAAACAATGACGTCCGGCACTCTTTCCCGAAGACGCCCGCACCCCATTACCATAACCTTCTTATGCAATGTACACATCGAAGGGAAATTGAGCACCGCGGCACCGATGTGTAGCAAGATTGTGTAACAGAGACATGATAGTTTTCCATTTTCCACAAAATATTGTTTCACCGGGCATCGTCAACAATTGGAGCATTAAAACGGACATTAAAGGCATGGGCTTGGTGTGGTTGTACTAAAGCAGGGTGGTGGTGATGGGTTGTTTGTTGAATAATTCATTCATCGGCACAAGGACCACCGAAGGTGGAACAAGCATTGTGGGAACAAATGAATGTATGACAATGTTTCAAAGCACCGAACACGAAAATCTCACCAGTACGAAAACTACGTGACGTGGAGTGTCGTTTAATGGCACTTCACAAAGTTTAACCTTTTCGTTGGTTGGTTGGTGTTTTTTTGGGCAAAAAATAATGTCAAATACTCCACTCCGTGTGTTTATGGTTCTCACTGCCGGTTTGCAAAACCTTGGCCGAACGAATAGTCGGTAATTTGATGAGCAAAAGTGCAACGGTGCCTAGCACGCCCGGCCGTTTCACTTTTTTTGTTACATTCTTCGCCGTGGAGCCGTTGCATATTACCGTTTGAGGTACCGAGGTGTACCTTCAAACTTGCAAGCGCACAGCCAGCAGTGAAAGCGCACACAGCTATCATTTTTCTTAAGAAACGTGCCGATCATCGTTGTACCAAGGAGCCCATAAGGTTACACACATGAAGGCTCCACGTTTTGTAAAGGTGTAGTACAGCAGCTTCGAGGGAGGTTTGTCCAAACTCAACCGTGCGTAAAGAAGTGGCCAGAGCTAGCCGATGCACCCAAACCCCGGCTAATTCCCTTCGTGATAGCAAACAGCAAACGTGTTAAAGAAGATGGAAGATTTTCGGTGCCACCAACTTCTCGGTGCTGCATGATTTTTCACATACGGGTTAGGTGTGAGTGTTGCCTCTCGTGCCTCTGGGAGTTCATTAGCCATAAGGTAAATGTCGTGAAGAAAATTGGCAACAACAAAAAAGGCCTTCACTAACTCGGCTCGTTCGACGTCGTTCGAGACGACGTCAGCTATGTGAATGTAATTTTATCTCCGCTCGGGACAATGAGGCATCTTACCAATGAGGCCTGCCAAATTTTCCTTTCCAACTGACCTGGATCGTGGGACTTTCCAAAAAACCATATTTTGACAGCTCCGTTCCGTTGGGAAAGGTTTTCCCTTTCAAATTTTCTCACCTGATGTGAACCAATGTTGTCCCGAAACATTAATTCACTTCATTACAGATCGTGTAACAAGCAGATCACACCCAAATTTATGAGTGCTAGTGTGGGGATTCGGATTCATTAATCGAAATCTGAATCTTTGAGGTAAATAAATCACTGAATCTGAATCTCTATTTCAATGATTCATGAATACCAAAGGAGTCTTAAATCATAAAAGAGTCATGAATCCACATAGATTCCACATAGAGATTTTTTCGTACAATCATTAATTCTCCTAAATTTATAAATCTCTGCGGAAATATGATTTAAAAATTAGCTTTTCTTATAGCAAATAAATAAAAAAATAAGAAATGAATAAAAAAAATATTTCCTAATATACTTGTCTATGAATCTATGAGGATTCATGATTCTTTTGAGAGTCGACTCCTGATTTGAATGACTTCTCACTGAACATTCATATGAATGACACGTCTCAAAAGTCCGTACAGCTGGCCGAGAAGAACAAAATCCCATCCAATTACGTGGGGTGATGAGAGGAAATTAAAGCAAACAAAACGATTCACTTTAGTGCTCGCGTGTACTCGATCGGCTTAACGCATGCAGGTTAATCTAACAACACCTCAAACGCACACAGCTTGCTAGTCACCGTGCTATGAAGAATCAGCACCTTCAATATGGAAACAATAATTTCTGCTTCGAATACTTCATTCCTTTTAAACGCTAGACTCTACCGGTGCCAGAGACGGTTAACTTTTGGAGAAACTTCCAAACAGCAGGCAAAGCAGCAGAAAGGTCCACCTCATCATCTCTGGCCTGGTTCATCCGGTAAGGGTCAGGGCAGGCAGGCAGGCAGGGAAGCGTTTGTGTGTAAATTATTGATAATTTTCACCACGACCACCACCATCACCATCCAGGGTACAGGAAGCGGGAAAGCGGGATGAATCACGAACCGGGGGAAGACACAACAAAAAGATCGGCGAACACTTTCACTGGCGATTAGTGCGCGCGCGTTCCCTCGCTTCATAGCTGGACGTTTTGGAGCCATGCCCTCCGTGGTCAATCTGGCTTTTAGCCAAAGCACAAAGCTTTACCATTTCCTGCACAAAGCGAAACTTTGAACGCTCCCCGGTGAGACACGATCGTGCCATGTATCCGCTACAGAGCCCGCACCAAACCCCTAAAGAACAATGGCAACTCTATTGCATATTGGACTTTTTTCCCGCTCGTGCAACCACGGGGCATGCACGGGGCAGCAGTTTTCTTTTGCACGACAGGTGATAAAAGAAAATATTCTCTGTTCCACTTCCTGTGCTGCCATCACATCCTCTTCGATGCCTGTTCGATGTTCGATCGTTGCGATGCGATCTCCCTTTATCTATTCCAAACATTTTGCCCGTGGAAAGTGTGGGGAAATTGAAAGGAAAACATTTGCTTGCACAGCAACGATTAAAACTGTACCGGATAGTTATTTGCAGCAGCATTACAGGCGTTTCGTTATCATAAACACATGCCCCAAAAGGGAGAAGGGTGAACGAAGCGAGCATACCGAACATTCGGTGTAAAACATAGCAAAAACATCGGATCAATTACAGCTTGCTACATTTCAACGCAAAAGTAGGAAGATAGAATTTGCTCAAAATTCGAGAAAATATAGCCGGGCTCACGAACAATTCTTACAACAAGGTGAAATATGGAACGTATTGAGAGTACAAGTTAGTTTCCAGTGTTACCATAAAATTGGAGGATTCATTATCGAAATTGTCCCATAGTTTTTTTTTTAAATCAGAATTCTCAAGTGTTCTCAACTTTCTAACACAATATTAGTTGCAGGCCCACAAAAACTACTAGTCTTCTAAGCCCAAGACTTGAGCAAATTTGGGATGCAATCGTCGTCGGGTTCGGATCGTTCTGGATCGATCACAACAAGTTATAGTGAAATGATGCAAATTTTGGACTATAATGCGGGCAAAATCCAATTTCCCATCCAATACACTACTCCACATGCTTTTGGACCTGAGTAATAGGATGTGACTGAGCATCGTCGTCATGAAAAAATTAATGGATTGTGTCCAGACCTCGTATTCTAAAAAACTAACTGCAAACGTACTAATTTGCAAAACGGTTCCATGGCCTAGGCCTTAGAAAAACAACTACAACCATTTCCCGAGTTATGCCAATGCGAGATACGTGAGTCTCCAAATTTTGACAATTCGAGTAATTTTGTACGTGGAATTGAATTTTTTATTTGGCAAGCTTTAAATTTTCCCAAGAACACGCTGAATTTTATATTTGAAATATAAATTTTGGTAAAAATTTACTCTAATTGTCGAAAGAAGCGTAAAATTATCAATGATCTTCAATGTGCTTCGTAACGCGACAGGAAGAAATCGAGCCGTGAAATTATCAATATAAACGATATTATAGAGGGAATTCGAGTTACTCGATAATTTCTCTAGCACAGATTATTCGCGGCACTCGGGAAAAGACTGTATACGAAACGGTAGGGTATCATTCATTATAGCAGTTTAAAAGTTTAGCAGATAAATAAATGAACACATTACATCCCAGGGATATGAGATTTTAATCCAAATGGAATGAAACATAATAGTCCTTCTAAAATTGGATATTGGAGATGGATGGTTGGATTTTATTTTCATTTGACCATCTTCAAACCTCGAAAAATCTGAAGAACAAAAGTTCAATTTATCCATACAAAATTGTTACTATTTCTTTGTTTTCGTCCAATTTTGTTCAAACATATTTCTTAAAGTTATTTTAATCACTTTTCCAAAAAAAAACAATCAATTTAGAATAGATCAAATTACAAATTGTTTAATCATCTTTTTTTTGGCTGAATTTTTCCTGAATTTTGGACCCTACACAACACTGCAAAAAACGACCGAAACTATCCCACGAAGTGTTCCTAGTACTAAAGGCACATTTTAATTAACTTCTGATTCCATTAAAAGCTGGGCGACTTAGTTTAATAAATAAAGTTTAAAAAAAATAGATTTTTTGGCTTAAGAAATTGTATACGGTGCAATATAAAGGGTTAATAAAGGGAAAAACTTGATTCTAATGCTAATAAAAAACCTGCAATGAAATAGAACCCACTCATTAGAAGATGATCAACACCGGAGCTATCCAACAGTTACTGGGAGAAAATAAAATCAAACAATAGAACTTAATTGTTGATAAATCTGCAGTCCCATAAAACATACTCCAAATGATCGAAGACCAATCACTAGATCTTGCTTCCAATGTTATAAAATCAAGGGATATGTAGAGAAAGTTATTTGATAGGATTAACCTGTTGTCTAATAGGTGACCCTCCCAGGTATGTCTTTAAAATCCATCCTCCTGAACTATTTATAGTTATTCTACAGGTTTTGCAGGTTGATAAAACATAATAAAGCAACCCGAAATTGATCTACTAACAAGCAATTACCGTTCCAATGCATAATCCAAAACTATAATACAATTACATTTTCCACACACGCCAATTACAGCTGAGAGCTTTGCAATTAGAATCACTTAACTATATTCCGAAATTAATTAGCGTTTAGTGGTTAATGGGAAACAATATCTCTTACCGGCCAGAAGCGTGTATGGGAAAGGGTCTCCCTGCAAATAAAGCAGCGAGCCTTCCCCGGGAGCAAATCGCACTAAGTGTACCGAATAAGCAATTCAACCATTGCCAACAATTGCTTAACACCGGCAGTAAATGTTTATCTTATCGGTTTTAATTCACTTTTCTTCCATTATCCCCCCAGGGCTCACCCTTTCAAACCTAAAAGATGTGACGGTTTCGTAGTGTTTTCTCGCACAAAACTCGATCGCACCTTGGAAGTCCATTGAGCGCGAGGAAATTAGCTCCATTAGGCAACGGTTACTTGTAAGCGCCCCAATGGAGAAACGGCTTAGTCGACCAGCTGCAGGGGGGGGGGGGGGGGGGGGGGGGGGGGTTAGGCAGGACCGCAGAAGATTACCAAAGCGTTAAGAAGCTAGCACACCGAACAAGGGCCGACGATCGTCGATTCATTTCCTCTCCCCTACATTCGTTGTTGCGGCAACCGGCGGCCCGAAACGGAATTCCCGCTCGTTCTAGACGTATTGGGCCAACAACAACAAACATTTGGATAAGGCCGCTTTCCCTTCATTGAAACCACGCGACCAACCAACACTGCCGACGCGTCGTGCGTTGATCTTTCGCTTTTTTTTGTATCTCCCAAAACCCTGGAAGCCACACATCACCTTCATCGTGAGTTTAGTGTCTCGATGGAAAACAAAAACGAAAGACTTGGCCCAACGCCAACAAACGAAGAGACGAACGTGAATGTGTTCGCGTGGGGTGGAACGATGTGAACACAGAAAGCGAACTTCCACAGCACGACAGCAGCACCAGTCAGTGGTTTTGGTTGATTTTGGATCTGGAATACGCGCCACAGAACAGTGAGTCGCACCAAAAACAATTTTGGAGATGGAAATTGCACATCTAGAAGATGTTGAACTTTGCCAGTGCGACTGAGCAACGTGAGTAAAATATTCAGCTATTTTTTTGCTCCCCGTTAGAGGGTTCCACGCTTTAGCAGGGGTCAGCCATTTCAAAGTAGACAAACGTATCATTAAATTTCCCTGATTTAAAATAAAAACCAATCAAAACGTTGATTCCTACTCTATTAGAACAGCCCACATTATAATGTTTCTCCTTTTTTATACTAAATAATACTTTCGTTCTGACATCCCAAGACTTCTGTATACTCGTCTAGCTGTTAAAGTTAATGCTTCGTATAGAGAAAAAGCTCAGATGGGATTTGGTACCGTGTGTGTCATGTAGAAACCGGCCCCGTTTTGGATATTAAGATTCCTCCGGGAGATCACTCAAGATTTATTTAGTATAAATCGAACAAAATAGTAACTGAATCACAATGAAAATCGGTTAATGTACAAAGACATGCTGTTTCAAATGCAACAAGATGTCGAGAGTGATTTCGTCTTTCTGGAAAAACGATCATTATGACTTTCCTAACAGGCACAGCAGTCACTGGTAAAGTCAGAACAGTAATATTTTAAGTTCCTAAAATCCTTCCTAATACATCATTGGAGATGGATAGAAAAAGTTTTTCATGATATCCAGCCGAGCGGTATTTGACAATACGATCTTTTAGACAGCTGTTGTTAAAAAAAGGTTCAAATTTCGACTAAGAATTGTAAATTTGGCAGACAGGCGAGCAAAAATCTGTAATAGCGCTAAGCAATATTTTCTACGACCCAATATTTAAAAAAAAAAATTACCATAAATCTAATAAGTCTTCGAGAAAACAAACCACAACGTTACTTCTTTGCGGACCTCGTAAAACAAGTAAGACTTGTGGTGCTTAGAACGCTTATCCAAAATCAATTTCTTCTTTCTGATTGAGGTTATAATCTCAGAGTTACTGGTTGTTATCTTTCTTATCTATGACCTTAAAAACTTTGGTGCCAGTGTAGAAATAACAATGCGAATGGGATTTGGTACCTATCATGCAAAGGCCGGTTTCCGTTGCCACTTAACCACCCAGTCGTCACAATTATGGAGCGTTACAATTTTAATAAAAACAATTATATATAGTCAACGTCTACTTTCTAGTACTTAACCTGTCCTGCCGAGAGCTACACGGCAAAGGTCCGACATGTTTAAAAGAGTATTAAAATTGGATAGTTTGCATTGCATATATCTAATGGAATATGAATTATGGTCAGAGCAAATATATGTTTATCGCCTGAAGTTGTACCCAAACCGAAAGTATACAAACGCTAACCTTACGCTCACTGCCGTAATGAGTCACCATCACAATGAACATTAAAAATCCCGAAGTTACAGCATTACGAGCGTAAATGCACCGAAACGACGGGCAAAAGTAATCTGATCGTGTTAAAGAAGCAAAAACTAACTTAAGTACAGGCCAGCAACATACATAAAACAACCTGCCAACGAGTCCGAGACCTCGGTCGATTCGGTAGTCGTGGTGGGAAAAACTTAAACCAGGTGCCGGTGGCCCTTTCGTGGTAATGCTGGTGACGTGGAGAAGAACGGAAACAATCAAACAACAAACAGAATATTCAATCTACCTCGCGCTCGCTCAGAGTGCTGAACCAAAAAAAACGATAAATTGACATACAAGCAGGATAGGCCCGGAACTACGTACGTGTACGTATGTATGGGACGTAGAGTGACGTGAAATGAGTCAACGTCCATGGTGCGCAAACCATGGGCGCGTTAAAAACGCACACAATACGTGTCCACATCCGTTCAAGCGCGTGCGCTTGCCTCTGTGTGTGCGTATGTTTGGTTGCATTTTTTTCGACGCGATCCCGCGAGTTCTTCTTTTATTCATATTCCTTTCCCTATCCACTACCGCCTTCGAGCCATCATCGCACTTACCGTTGCCGTTGCCGGAGCACCTTCACCTTCGCCGGGAGCCGGGTTCGGACGTAGTAATCGAGCTTTCCCTTCAACTCCACGTTGGTGCTACCATCGTCGACCAGAATGATCTCACGCAGAAGCCGGCCGTCGGCCGTATTTAGCACGCTGTGCACTGTACGCAGCAGCACCGAGTAGGGCTCGTTGTAGAAGATGATGATGACGCTCGTCGACGGTAGGCTGGTCAGGTCGTAGTGTTTCCGCTTGCAGGACGGATGACGCCCGTCCGGTGGCGTGCGGTTGTAGCTTAAATGTTCACTCAGCTCCTCGTTTAGTGCGATCGTGGCCAACTGCTTTTCGCCAATTTCCTTCGCATCGCCGGTCAGCTCTACGCCCTCGCCGTTGTTACCGAGCCCGGGCCGCTGCTTGGCAAGGTCAGCCAACACCAGGCGCTCGAACAGCGCATCGCCCGTCTGTGCGGGCAGTAGGTTGCCCTTGTTCACGGTACCACTGGCCGCCGCTTCAGCAGCCGCCAGCAACTCCAACCCGTTTACATCGTGCGCAATCTGTGGCAACGGTTTCGCCTGCTCGAGGGAACTCCCGAGGGAGTTGGGCGAACCGTTTAGGTTTTTGAAATAGAACAACACGAACAGCCCGAGCACCAGCAGCAACGCGACACGCGTATATAGATTGCGCCGAATGCTGAGCCCACCGCGAAAGAACATCGCTGCTATCCGTCCGGTTCCAGTTCCGTGCCACTGAAACGATGCCCCTCGGTACACCGCTTGCTGCTCTCCTCTCGCTCCCGGTCAGCTACAGTAGCAACGAGATGCCTTCCTTTCTTCCGCCACGATCATCGAGACATTCGGCGTTGCTCGTTGCTTCCGGGTGCTCCTGAATATGCTGAATGTTGCTAAATTGCTTATCTCTTTATGTGCTCCTTCGTCGCAGTGGTCGAATGAAGAAAAATGAAACCAAATTCGATCCAACTCAGCTGCTAGACATTTCAATCACAAGGCCGGGACCGAGTTTGGCAGATGTTCAGAATTCTATCAACAAAGTCGCAGCAACGTCGTGCGGTTGATTTTTGGATTGATTCTCTCATTCACACCGACCCAGCGCAATAGGGTCGTATTAATTATGTCTCACTCTTCGCAGCATCCGCCACAACGAGCCGTGTATGCCGTCGTTTTGTTTACGTTTGCCTTCCAACTTTTGTGATAAGGATGCTGTTGAATGTGGCGCTTCTTGGCAAGTTGCACTCACTCACGGTTGTGTCAGTGTGTGTGTGTGTAGCTGCTGTAAACTTCCTTTCTCCTAAACGTTTCAAGGACGGATGCACAAGCGCATTGGATGACCAATTCCAATAACACCTGTCGAAGCAATCGCTGGAATTTCCGATGAGCAAAACAAAACGAGTTTCAAATCCTGTGGAGAATTTCACCGAGATGATACCGGGTGTGTAACATGCAAACGACAAAAACTCTTCTACAAGCGAAGGTTCAGTTGCACCGGAAACATACAACAGCGAATAAAATTAAAACTATCGCAAAGCACTGTAGAGAACAACAAAAATTTCACTTCATTCACACTCCCACTGTACACAATTGTCGATCCTCACTGTTACACAAATACCGCTAAAACTTAAAAGCTAGTTAGAACCGAAAGCCAATGATTTCATTTCTCTGAGGTTGTCTGACTTTCGGCCGGAGGAAGAACTTCACTTGTTGGTTTTGCCTTGGCGCTGATTTCGGCTCCAACCGACGGTCGGTAATCTGCGTCGCTTCGTTGAAGCGGTTGTGATTGAGAAAACGGGTTTTTGGCTCACTAACCGTAAACACCTCTTCACACGCTTATCTCACGCCGTAGCAGAACCAGCATCAGCCACCCGCGAGGAACCTCCGCTTCCAACGGGGTCGAAAAATTGTTTGAACAATGAAACATCTGACAGGGAAAACCAACCCTCCGAAATATAAACAATCTGTCGGGCATTAAGGCACTGTTACACCATGCGAAATCGTACGCTATTTCTGTCTCGTGGAGATTGCTGAATATTTCGTTTCAGCGTTTTACAGCTCATTTCATTAGCATAATAGTTTCATTACTCCAATTACAAATGCATGAAATGAAGGTACGCCAATTAAAATTACCATCTATATGCATATTTTTTAACGATTTTCGATAAACTGTGGGGAGGGCGAATTGATAGTTTTCGGTGGAAATATTTTCAACCCACCCTGTTGTTGACGTGCATATTTGACAGTAGTCCGATGTGTTATTGTTTTGATTTGAAAAACGGTTTCCTTTTCCGATCACAGTTTTTCAGAATTGGTGGTGTAAGTACATGAAGTCTAAATTGTTGGCTGCAATTTGTCTAAAAATTACGATTTGTGCGATTTTTTGTTCGAATTAAAACGGCCTGTCTGTGTTTTGCTCATTTGTACCTTATGCGGTGTTTCGGTAAGAACATAATATCAGTTTTAATTCACGAAGCGTTTATCGCATTTATTTCTTTGAGAAACGATTTTGTTATCTTCAATTAGTTTGAGATTGGCGCGGTCCAGTGGTGAATTGGTAACGGCGCTGGTCTTCACACGACAGGACCGAGACAAAATCCCATCCGGACCAAACTCCCGTAGGAAGGACTGACTAGCCGGCTACGCTCTGTCGGTACGGTCTGGCCATTCTAACAGAAACGATTAATGAGTCGTTTCTGAAAAGATTCATAAATCTCCTGAGATTAAATAACCCTCAAAGACTGATAAATCCTCAAAAGAAAAAGAATCTGCATAGAATTGTCATCAAATCTTCACAATTGGATTCTAATTGAAATTTTTGAAGCTTAGAGGTTTCATCAATCTTCAGAATTCAGGTATGTGGTGAATAGAAATGCATTAATCCAAATCACAGTTAATAAACACTAATTTATACTGTTGAATATTAAATCTTTTAATTGGCACTAAAATATAGTCAGCTTGTTACCAATAATTACTAAACGTTTCTGAGGATACTCTGAGCTCTGAAAATGTTGCATGTTCTGTACATTTTATAATCATCGTCATCTTCATCAAACCTTTTGATTGGCTATGACTTTATGGAATCAGCGATAGCGGAAAGGCTATGTATTGCCCTAAATCAACCAGAAACAAAACATTGACTTGGTGCATAAGATGCATTGGCTACACGCTCCCATGCAAACTATTATTATGTACGACACGCGACGGATGCAACTTTGAGCCAACGTACACACAGCAAAACGCGACAATTTGTTACCCAAAACAGAAGCATAAATGATTAAAATCCTTTATTCTGTTTAAATGATCGTCATGGTCAAATACAACCGTGCACCAAAAATTCACAAATATTGAGACGGTGGATAGTCATGGAGAGAGAACTTGCCTTCGTTACAAATCCAAGTTGAACCGTTCTCTCCCTGTAGGATTGCTTGAACCACGCAGGCTCCCACAGCATCTGGGCTGTAACGAATATATAAACGAAATATAGCTCCCACTTGAACAACCCCTTGGAGTTACTTCCAAAACTCACCTTTGTGGTGCATAGGGATGCTTGAACTCTCGGAACATTGTTTGCAACGCCTCTATCTCGATGGACAATTTTCTTACGCTTTCAAACATTTGCGTACGTGTCGCGCCCGGACAAATGATTATAAACTTAACACCAGTTTCGTTGAAGACGGGTTTAACCTGAGAATTAAGAGGACACGTGAATTTATTGCATGTTGTCTATAAATTCTAGCAAAATGACTTACCCCTATTGAGCGTGTGAAACCAATTATGCCATGCTTCGACGCACAGTAAGTGGGAAGAAATGCGATCGGTTCAAGTCCTGCGGTCGATGCCACATTCACTATCACGCCACCTTTACCGCCCTTTGCCCGGGACATTATATTAAGTGCAATCAGGCACGAATTGATTATACCCGTCTAAAAGAACAGAAACCAATAAAACAGTGGCTATTAAATCAACTCACAAGTGCGTTGAATATCTCTCCCAAATACCAGATTAACGCCGATCAGTTTATCCGGAACAACACTGTCCACAATCCCAGCCGTGTTCACCAGAATGTCTATCGACCCTAGTGCCGCCAATACATCCTTCTCCAAAATCTGCTTCAGTTCCGCTCGATTGGAGATATCGCATGTTTTATATAGAACCATTGCATCAGGACTTTGTTCCTTCAAGTGCATCTTGCTCGCATCCGGCAACTCCACCACGTCAAGAATAAACAATTTCTAAAACATTTTACAGAAACAATTGCACATAAGAAATCCATTTACATGTTTGTTCTTTTTATTGTTAGGGCCTACTGTCACACACCTTCACCCCCTCTTTAAGCAGATGTTGCCCAATGGCTATTCCCATGCCGCCGCAACCTCCAAAAACGACAGCACTTTGACCCGCAAGAGACATTTCCACAACGATTCGTACCAACACAATTTTTATTTTATTTCACATACAATTTCAACCGCGAAACGGAGTGATCGGGAAATCTGTCTAGCTGGTTCGAACTATGACCGATTAATGACTACACCTCAACGTTTGAGGTGCACATTACACTTACTTACCTAGGTGGTTAATGCATGCCACCCTCGCAGCCTAACCGCAGATCGGTGCCGTAGCCGGAGGAAGTTAGTACGGCAAGGTGAACCGCTCGAATTAATTGCTACGTTAGTTAAGCTTAGGTGGGAACGCATTTGATAAGCATCAGCTTCTACTGCTATCGCACTTCATCGCTGGATGCAGCTACGACTTCTGGGGAGAAAAATCACATACGACTGTTTTGAAATATATTTTAAACATTAGTAACATAAGTGTAGTATTCGCTTCAGACGCACTGCTTTATATCGTGCTTATATAAATGGGAATAGAATGACCCTACAATAGAAGCACAATTCCAACTTTTATACCCCAATAATCGCATACCGATCTATACTTGATCTGTTTAATTGACCGGCGTGATCATGATTGCTTTGATATCCAACAATACGTACCAGACCAAACCTTGCGACTTATACGGAATACATGGGACTTTGTTTGAGGGACATCAAAGCAGGAACTGCATTCCGCTGTAAATTACATGTGAGTAAATTGTAAATTGCATATGTAAGTTGTGTTCATAATCGTTTTATGATCACGCAATTGTTTAACGTAGACCGGTCAAATGCCATGCTTGACAACACGCCCGGTGTTAGAACTGAAATCTTAATCAGGACCAAGATCTGATCTGGAATGATACACAATCCCAGGATCAGATAATTCATTTTAGGGGTTCTCATGTGTCGGGTTTCAGTCGAACACCTCGGCAGATGTGGATCAAATCTCATCTCTAAAATTATTAATTCGTTAAGACAACAAAATATATTGCTTGTTGTGTTAAAAGATAAGTCGTCTTCTTTTCTCCTTTGGTGTAGAGCACTACAACCTCGAAGGTATATCTGGCAAATCTCGACTTCACTTGACTGGGTCGGACAGCTGCACAACCACTACAAATTTCTTATTGAACAGTTCCAATATTGTATTTCCAAGCGATCATCATACTAAAAAAAACATAAACTTGCAGATATCTTCCTTTAAAACATGATTAGAATGAGTTCGTCTGTTCTGATCGAAATATCAGTTCACTTGGCAGACTTGCTTATTTCGTTGTTGAAACACTTGTAGCTTGAAAAAGAATCTTATCGAATATTTAACTACAAAACAAAACGATAACGAGTGAATTAATAACTTTTTTTTATTAAACTGTAGATATCAGCCACGTTGTAGCAAAAGTATAATGTATACATGATATTCTGAATCATTTTGCGTTGTACATTACGTTACGGTCATACAAAATTACTTTATTTCTATGTCTCTAATTCAACAATGTGAGACATCAAAGAGAGTCTGTTGCTTAATTACATTACTATTTCCTATTTTACTTTCTTTTCCCAACGATCACGTTCCGCGTGCGCCTGTATTACATGTTTTGCCAGTAGTGTATACTGTATCGATTGGTTACATATTGGACACTCTTTCATTAAGTGAGTTTTCTGGTGGCATATTAATTGATCATGTTGATCAAACCTTTGATTACACGTGCAACATACGTACACAGGTTTCAGTTCCAAACGGTTTGCAAGTTCCGTGGAGTTCTGTTCAAATGTTTTACGATCGCTTTCTTCGGACGTATAGCGTACTTTCTTCCTGTCACAACTAAGCGCTATCGAGGAAGATTCTGCATTCTTAACTTTTGTATCGTTTCCATTTGCGCTCGCTTTGTATTCGACAAAAGATAATCTATCTATAGTGTTGCCTTTTGGCGTTTCACTTGTGCTAACGATTCCAACCTTTGCTACAGATCGCATCGGCTTGTCATCGTAGTACGGCGGGTGCGATGGTGGATTCTCACCTTGACCTGCCTCATCCACTTCCGTTTTGCATTGTACATCTGTATCAATTAGGAGCGCTTTCTCATAGTTTTTTTGAGATTCATCACCTCCCACGTACCGTCTTTCCCTTACACCAGGTTCAAAGTTTTCTCGTTTCATGGCAGGATATTTCGCTCTCTTCAGCACGGCATTATTGATGTCAGTATAGTCCAGGTACTCTGCTTTCACCAATGATTTTTGCAGTTTCTGCTGATTAATTTGCACTTGATGACTGTATCCGTAAAATACCTGTACCGATTTGTAACAATCAGCGCACACGTTCATCGGTAGTCCTATTTGATTGTTAATCTAAAATCAAGACATGACGTTCAATTGCATTCATTTTAATCCACAGGACGACATGTCAAACTTACCGGGAAGGGAAACACGTGCTTCAACATCGTGCAGAGTCGTTCTTCGATGATGGTGGTGCTTTTTTCGCCAAAGTTGCTGCCCAAACATAATCGACAGTTGGCTATGTAACTCGTCGACAGCGGAACTCCTTTGAATAGTCGAGCCTGCAGTTGTTTAACGCGAGCATGGCAGCTAGGCAGTGGTACAAGGGGTGGTGGCAAGTCCTTACCAAATGGAACACTTCTAGCGCTACTCATTATGTGCGACCAGGGCAATCCAATTCTTCAATTCCTATGAATCCACGCTTGCACGTACTTTCCGCACAACAAATTGTGTACATGGATAAAATGAACTCCTTAATGCTTTTGAGAACTATGAATATTCCATGGAAAACGTTTCTTCCGTATCAGATAGTCTGAAGATCGGTGCCAAATGGTATTCATAAAAGCTTGTACATTGGCTACTAAATGGAAAAGAATCCAAATTCACACAAGCTGTACTTGTTTGTTTTACCGCTGAAATGGTTTGTTTTGATCACACTACGTGACAGCTGCACGTTAATGTCAGTACAATGCTGGGCTGCGGTCGTAAAGTTCAAAACGCTAAGCAGGTGCGTCAAACTTATTTCGCAAAAGCACATTAATTTCTGTTGGGATTAACGTTCTTCTGCTTTGTTAAATGAGGATTATCATCAAAATATTGAACAGATTTATTTTCGTTCTTCACTTTGTTTATTAAAATTTTGCAGCAAAAATATCCATATCTAGGAGTTGGTTTCGTCGAAGCACGTTGTCACACAGTGCCACCACAGTGCCACAAAATTCGTGGCATGAGCTGCGCTATTTACACTTTAAACCATTTTAACATTTCATGCGCATTGTACTATTGTCGTGAATTATACTATACTATTGTATTAATCAGAAACTAATCCTATTTTTAAGATTTTGGTGTTCACTCTTGCTTGTCGAGGAGTCGATTGTCGAATGTTTTTGAATTGCGGCAGTCAAGTTTTGGCGTGATAAAACTTACACTTGAAGAATTTGCACAACATACGCGCTGGTAGCTTATTCCAGTCCTCGACTCCCAATATACTCGTAATAATAATAATATATACTTGTAATAATTTTTTAATGGTATTTTAGAATGAAGAATGCCAACACCACTAACTGCAGGGTGCGAAAAATTCCGATGCAAATAGGATATCTATTTCGTTGTGCATCAAGTGCAACGATCGCTCTAATCCCATTTCTCTAATGATGTATACTGTGGCTTGGTCCATATACTCAGGACCTTCCAACTGCCGATTAAATTTTTTCAATTCGGCCAGAGTGCTAATTGGTTCTAGTCGAAAGAGTGAAGAATTGTATGCTCGTAGAAAGCGATCTGACGGTTTAGTTGCATTTTGTCGTTCGTTTGTGTTACGCTCGACGCTTCGAGAGGACCGTGTTTATTTATCAATCCTTGGCTCAAATTTTGCATTATCCGAATCATCATAGAAATCTGTATTACTGGCATGTGTTGCACGGTCGAGAAATGCTATGCTATTAACTATAATTTCATTTGGTTTCTCCGATTTGTTAACATCTTTC
This sequence comes from Anopheles moucheti, assembly GCF_943734755.1. Taxonomy (NCBI): domain Eukaryota; kingdom Metazoa; phylum Arthropoda; class Insecta; order Diptera; family Culicidae; genus Anopheles; species Anopheles moucheti. The sequence continues at coordinate 53,467,753 of NC_069141.1, forward strand.
GTTGTTCCAACTACTGGATCAGCGGATGGTCTTTTATTGTACGGTGGAAGCGTTGAAGCGGAACTGATTTTGTTTTGGATGGTCTGTTTTAAAATAATTATGTTCGCTTAAGCAATCATCCTCTACAGTGCTTTCCAAGTATTCTTCATCGCCGACGAATACAGCTTCTATCCCCAGGGGCGCCTTCTCCACCTGATCTATATCATTTTTTTCGTCACATTCAACACCATCCGTTTCCAAATTGAAGAAAGGATCTTCTTCAGCGGCAACAGATACAAAATGCGTTTGGATATCTTCATGATCTGATGGTTGCGATTCTGGATTCTGACAATTCTCCACAATATGTTATAGTTTAGTATAACATAGTGTTATAGTAGTCTTCTCCACAATATGTTATAGTTTCATTGCATGTCTAAATCGATCCAATTAATTTCCGTAACAATTTGATCCTTACTGCTACTAGTTTGCAAATATGTTGGACCATGTTGCAAATAAGATGGACCAATCATGAACCAATGTTGCTTCCAGTTTCTTCTGATTAGCCTGCACTTGATTACTGAATACGTAAAATATATATCTATCCCTCTGTAACATTTGATGCACACATTCATCGGTAGGCCAATTTGGTTCAGGATCTAAAATTAAAATTAATGACGTACTAAGATTATTGAGTTCAAATGATATTATGATATTATGGCTAACCGGAAACGGAAACACCCGCATCAACATGACGCTAAATCTTTCAACAACGATGTTGGTCGATTGTAGTCTCTAATTCAGTGGAGTCGTACTCAATTTAGTTCCCGGATATTTTTTCATATGAGCTAATTTTTGATTTATTGAGATAAAAGACGTAATTTTCGGTATTCGTTGTCTTCAGTTAAGTGAAACATTGGCATTTCGCGATTGAAATGGAAACCAGTAACAATAGAAAGATGCACAGCAAACAACATTGAAGAGTTTAATCTTAATTTATTGTTTTGCTTTAATTTGTAGCAAAGAAATACATCTACAGGCGGATGTGTCACGGTTTCGTTTAGCAGAGAATTGTTCCAAGAAACAATGTAAATTACGATACTTTATCATGAATGTACAAAATAAGTAACGAACGTAGTGTGAACGAAACTGATATCCTAATTAAACTCGCTACATCCATATCCGCATGGCAGCTGGCGTCAAACCAGCAATGTTTACCATATTATATTATATTACTTGTCAAACTATTCTTTTAAAACTTAAATTCTTATTCCTACTTTTTATGTCCCTTTTCACTTGTGCTCGAACGAGAATTTCGTTGCTTTGCTGTCGGTGCTTTGATTGTGCTACGCTTATTGCGTTTAGACGATGGTGGTTTTGTACATTGCTCAACCGCCGACGAAGTTGTTGCTTCCATTTCTTCAACGTCATCTGCTTCGTAATAGACCATAACTACACCACCAGTCAAATTATCTATTGGTGCATCCACATAGCTAACATTATTTTCCATTGTAGCAGCTGTTGTAACTCGAGACGATGCTCTTCCCCTGGACTGCGGTTTTGGAATCTGGTTTTGGTTTTGTATAGCATGTTTTTTTCGCTTATCATTGCGATCGCCACTTTGATCACGCTCTTCATATTCCTCGTCACTTAGGGATATGACTTCCGCAACCGATGTTTCGGAAACAGGTCCACGCTTTTTGGTACATTCCAAATCAACAGTTTCAGCACAGCGGTATACATTTGCAGGACCAGGAACTGCTACGAAATGTGTTAGTGTATCTTCATAGCTTGATGATTGCACATGTGAATCATGATTGTTTTCATCATTATCTGTTACAGGCTCACATTGCATATCTACTTCGATCACATTATCATCCTTGTCGTTTTGAGGTTCATCATCACTAACAATTTCTACTACATTCGAAATTTCTTGTCTTCGGTTCGCAGCGGGTGGATTTCGCGATCTTCTCCCCTTAGCTGCGTTACCAATGTTCCTACTTTGCGAATTAATGGGTAAATCCACTGGGATAAATGTTTCTTCCAGTTTCTTCTGATTAATTTGCACTTTTTTAGTATATTTGAAAAAAAGCTCCACGCCTTTTCTACACTTGCTGCAAACATTCATAGGCAGACCTATTTGGTTCGGTATCTAAAATTACAATTAGAGATATATTGTAGTTATTGAAATCAAGCGAAACTAGGAAGATACTAACCGGGAAAGGAAATACCTGCAGCATGACGCTAAACCGTTCTTCAACGATGGTGGTGCTGCTTTCGCCAAAGTTGGTGCCTAAACATAGTCGACAGTTAGCCATGTAGGTCGTCTTCACGGGAAGCCCGTTCAATAATATAACCGGAGCTTGAGTCATATCGACGGTTTTGGCGTACTGTGCACTATCGGGGTCAATTATATTCCAAAACTATTCGAGTTTCAAAATTTACGTTTGTTTGTTGTTCCCGTTGGCCTTCTCGGAACAACAGCGTGTTCCTGTAACATTCACTTTATGTCCGAAGGTTATGAACTTTTCACAATGCTACTTCGTTCACCATCGTAATGCACCAATGTGTTATATGGAAATTTACAAATTGCGCATAGAAACAAACGCAATTTAGTAAAAATCATTTAAAGATAGTGGCGTGTTTACCTTGCCGCCCAAAGGATGGTTTATTTTGCTTCGATCCCGCAATTTGACAGCTCTTCGTAGACGTCAACTGGCGGCGTTGCTTGGATCCAAGCCTAGACCAGGAGTGTCCAACTCTTTCCAGAAGATTAATTTCAAATCTTTTCGCATTTTTGTTCAGTTTTACAAAATACAACAGATCACATTTTATATTGTTTTTCATTGGTTTTGCTGAAGTTTGTGAAGAGGACATACATTCAGACACTAGCAGGTCACGTTCGATAGGCACTGAACCATATACAGAACTTCCTTCTCTTATTGAGTAGTTTAGGGCATGATCCGTGTAATTCTCTAGTTTTAACTGTCTCAGCTTAAATACTAATGGTTTTCTAGTTGAATGAGCGCCTTGGAAAGTGAAAAACCGAATTTGAAGTATTCTGTAGCTTATCTGTATTACGCACACTACATCTGGACTCCAGTGCGGTTGTTGTACTATTCTTCGGAGATATTCCAGCATCGGTAGATCCATTTCTAATTATTGCTAAATCAATCAAAGTTACGAAACCAGGAACATTATTTTTTGGTTTGTCTAATTTGGTAACAGTTCTTCCAATAGCAGCAAATGGTTGGGACGAAGTTCCTGCATTGGACTGCGATTTTCGAATCGTACCCGGAATTAGATTTGCATTCCTTGTTCGATTATTTGAATTTGTTATGCTCTCATTTTCTGCACTCTCTTCATATTCATCATCGCTTGCGGATATAAGTTCTATCACAAACGGTGCATCTTCCACTGGCTTCGTGTATGTTTTTTTGATACACTCATTACCATCACTGTCCATAACAAGGAAAATATCTTCTAACGCTGGAACCGCTACGAAATGCGTTTGTGTGGTTTCGTAATTTGAAGGTTGCGAAGATGCATCTCGTCTGTCTTCTTCATCGTCTGATGCAGATTCACATTGCATATCGACATCGATCATGTTATCATCCTTTGATTTTTTAAGTTCGTCATAACTAGCTATTTCTATCACACCCGACTTCCCTTTTCCTCGATTCGTATCGGAATGTCTTGCTCGTGCGTGAACCGAACTGTTACTCTGCTTCGAAAGTTGGTCTGGGATCATTGTTTCTTCCAGCGTCTTCTGATTACCCAACACTTTATAAGTGTATCCGTAGAACCGCTCCACTCCTTTGTAACATTCCGTGCAAACCTTCATAGATAATCCTTTTTTAAACGCAATCTAAAATTATAATTGGCGATGTAGTTGAAACGGATGTTTGGAACTAAATGGATGTATGATGATACTCACCGGAAAGCGAAATACATGGTTCAACATGATTGTAAATTGTTTATCCATAATGCTGATGCTACCTTTGCCAAGCCGGTCGCTCAAACATAGCCGACAGTTGGCAAGGTAAGTCGTTCTAAGGGGAAGACCGTTCAACAATACGACTCCTTGTTGTTTCGTAGAGTCTTTTTTCGGGAGCGTACTTTTTCCCCCCATTGGGCCACTTCTAACGCCACTCATTATGCGATCCGAAAGTAATTCAAGCTCGCAAATAACCCGTTTATTAGTTTGTTATCCTTCCCGGAACACGTTTTTATCACTACAAATTTCACCTTATTTCTGAATGTTGAGAGCTTTTCTTAGTTCCGTATTGCTCTCCATAAATCAATGCTTTGAATAAACTGAAACCAGCTTCACTCAAAAACAAAGACAGTATAGTTAATAATCGTGTGAAGATAGTTGCACTTCTTTTCTTTGCCCCCGAATTGGCTGAGTTTGTTTTGATCACACAATGCGACAGTCTCGTAAGCAGTGCTGTGCTGGTCGAAATTGATGGATTTTTCCAAATCGTGCATGTCAAGTAACTGTCACAACAATAACAAACCAAACTTGTTTTGCGATCTCCGGTACGGAGTTGTAAAAAACTCAGTTGTAAAAATGTGTTTTTCAGCTATAGATTTTCTTCCTAACGTTTTTAGAGAATCACACAAAACCTTATAAGTGGTTGAGATGTCAAACATCATGAATGGGAATTGTCGATTATGTTTAAACATAGTTAACAGAAAACGTACCACAATCATGCAAAGCGAATTTCGACAGATGATGGAGACAGTTTTCTCCTTCTCGGTAAGTACTGTGTCCTACCCATTACCCATTACATTTTCATCTGTATCCTTATTGATTAAAACTTGCAGATAGTCAACGAAGAAGGACTGCCTACGTATGTATGTACTGGATGTTCTTCTGCGGTGCGCAACTTCTTCAGCTACAGCCTAAAAGTGCAACAGAACCAACGATATTTGGAACAGCAATATCGTACAGCTGACAAACTAACATCACCTAAACACACCATCCATAGCAGAGTTGTGAATTTCTTGGAACATCATTTTGACGATGAAGACGGCGCAGCAGGTTTGACTTGCATGGATACACATATTTCATCAGCTTGTGATACATCACTCGTTCAGGCCGATCCACTATCGGAAGTGTCTACGATAGACATACCCTCTCAAAACCTTAAGATAAACAGCAACACAACAGAAAGATTTTCTGCAAGCCATATACAATCAAACAATGTTTCCGGCATGAAACAGCCACAAACGTTCGATCTTCAGTACAGTTGCAATGAGTGTGAGCTAATACTTTCCAACAAAATTCAACTATACAAACACCGACGTGTTCATCAAAAGAAAGAGTGCCCCGTATGTAATTTGCTGTTTCGATCAGATAAAATTAAAGAACACTTTACGAAAAAACATCCAGGTGATAAACTACTGCAAGCAAACGGTGAATTACGATGTGAAAATTGCCAGGAATTATTTAATACAGAAACTCAACTTAATAATCACCTGCGGTTGCAAGATCAGACGTTGATCAGACAACCGGAACATTATGTTAATAGCGAAGTAATAGACAATAAATTGGCGGGCAATGAACGTGTATACTATTGCACGAAAAAATACAAATGTTGTAAATGTGAAGAGACATTTTTCGATAGGATGCAAGTAGTCAGACATCAGCGGCTTCACCGTACAACAGAGTGCCCGATGTGTAACAAGATACTACGAACGGATAGGATTAAGCAACACATAGCGACACGCCATCCAAGGGATGATGGATCGCATAGTGAGCTCCACAAGTGTGCGGAATGTAAAAAGCTGTTTGAAAATGCCACGCAACTAACGATACATCGCATCACCCACAAGAAGCAGGTGTGCCCAGTATGTAAGGAGACGGCCACTTCCTCGCATATTAAAAACCATATACAATCGTTCAACAGCATCGATTTGGCCGATGACTCAAACGAATTCTCGGACACTAAAGTCGAAATTATGGCACCAAGTACGAAAAATCTATCTGTCCAGTGTGATGAATGTGGTCGAACCTCCCGGACGAAATATCAGCTACAGAAACATCAACGAACTCATCGCAAAAAGGAATGTCCGGTGTGTCGAAAATTGCTACGCTCCCATACAATATCAACACATTTAGCTTTGAAACATCGCGAACAGCGGACACACGTTGGGAATGAACAATTAATTCAACAGGAAGATCAATAGCTGTTTGCAACGTGCACAGCAAATAAACCCCAAGAAATAGAAATTGAATACTAACCAAATAAATTTGTTATAGGTACAAGAGGTATTGATTTGTCCTAGTATTTCTAATCCTCGTTGAAGCAGTATGCAATAGTTTTGGATCATGGTATTTACTCAATCTTCAAACCGAATGGAATCTTCAAAGATTCATGATTATACGATGAGATTTTATGATTATTATTGCCTACTAAATGCTACTAAATGTACACTAAATGCTTGTCTACCTCTCTCTCTCTCTCTCTCTCTCTCTCTCTCTCTCTCTCTCTCTCTCTCTCTCTCTCTCTCTCTCCTCTCTCTCTCTCTCTCTCTCTCTCTCTCTCTCTCTCTCTCTCTCTCTCTCTCTCTCTCTCTCTCTCTCTCTTGGCGTAACGACCTACTAGGTGATGTCTCTCATTTTTGGCTTACTAGACTTATTTTACTACATAGCCGGATAGTCAGTCCTTGCTACAGGGGAATTGGTCCGGTCCGTTCGTATGAAGTCCGGCGCCACTACCTCATGCCTCCGGGCTGTCCCGCATAGTAAATACTTGTATGCATATGAATTATCCAATTATCCAACATACATTAATCATAACACTAGTTTACATATTCGGTACTGTACAACTAAATATCTCTCCACTGCCTTAGGTTCTATTTAAATGGTCTGGAATGACTGGACAATGAATGGAATGACTTAGGTTCTATTTAAATACCCAGTTTGCAATCCGATTTTTTGCTATTATCCAACCCTCGGACGAAGCCAGACAAAATTGATTACGGAAACTCCTTTTGAAGTTATTTGTAACCGAAATTGCAAGTTTAAGATGGAGCACTTTCACAGCGTTTCTTCAAACAAACCCCAAAGGCCCAATAGCATTACATTCTCATTCAGCTATTACCAGCTCTTACCCCATTAGATGCTCTATTACATGACCAATTGACATCAAGGTTACGTGATTTTCATCCAATGTAATTTTTTGACATGAAATTTTGTACTGCCTCTAAAAATTACCCAAAATGGGTGGCTAGGACACTATTTTCATTTGGCTATGGCCATTTACAGTACTTGCTGCTTCAGCATCTGAAAAACAAAAAAAAAATCCCATAAAACGTTTTCATTTGTTAATCATTTTCATCATATTCTGTTCAAAAATATATTTTAAAGGTTGTTTTTATCCCAAATTTAATCAACGAATCTGTTATAATGCGAATATTCAAGTTCTGGATGCTAAATTTAACAACTTGATTGTTCCTGAACTTTACGCAGAAACGCAACATACAAAATTAATAATCAAAATTACAAACTATGATTACAAAACACATCGAGCTGGGCATTTAAGTTTAATAAATACAGATTATAAACAATATTTTACACTAAAACCGAAGGAAGTCGTTTTTTCACCTGTAGGCTTGATTTCACGCTGTTAAATATTTGTTTTAATATTAAAAACAATGGCGGGCTTTATGCCTGTGCGACTAAGCTACTATTGTCTCTTTACTATGCACAAAAAGCGACAAAACATTCATGACTCAACATAAACCAGAGTCGTCAAACATATTTTCTCTCGGAGCACGTTGTGACTACATAAATCATGTAAAGGCTGATCTTTCCATAATAAAAGAAAAGATAATGGTGGCATCATCCATCATAAGCTTGCCAATGATTAAAAGTACACAGGAAGAACACATGAATCGATGAGCATACAGAAAATTAATCATCTCGAAATGTGGTGTGCAACCGGTTCTTTGTTCATGGTTTGTTGCAATAATTACATTGCCGCTGTTTTGCATATCTCTTTCGCGAAATTAGCAATGCCGTTTGGTTGGATGAGTTACAATTTCACAAACGTACGCCACGTGTCATAAATTTAAAATTGTAATTAAAATGCCTCAATTCTACTAAATCAATAGTAATACCAATCGTTTTAGCTTCTGTGGGCAAAAATGTGTTTTTTTTTGTTATTAATCCAACACTGCACGCGCACCTACATTAAATAAACTCATTAAACAACCTGCTGTTTAAGCATCGAAACGCCTTCTGATCCACATGTATACGACCATTACCCGCCGTTGCCGTCGAACAGTTTGCAGAGCCAAAGAAAGGAAGCAAAAACTTCTACCATATCTCGATGCCCGTGAGTGGAGTACGGTTTTACACACAATGCTGGTAAATTATTGTCCGATAAGCACTGGTAAATATCAACCACCTTTTCGCTCCAGTGCCACCCGGTCGATTTCCTTTTTCATGCGTGAGGTTAGCACGGTGTTATGATTGGCAAGATCGCTCGCACTGCGGTGGTAATGGGTTTGGTGACATTTTACAGAAGGAATGCTTTTTCGGGTGTACGACCGACGCCCGACGCCACATCATTACAACTCGTACTGGGGCTGGGACTGGTTGCTGCATAGGGAAGAGATTGTTGTTCCTGAAACAGGAATGATGGAATGGACGCATAGAATGTAGCTGTTACACTGCCAGTCTTGAAGTTTGAAGAATTTTTGTACAACGTCGATCGTTAATGCTCGAGCGTTTATAAATCCAAGGCAATCTGATTTCTGCCGTTAAGATCGATCTTTCTTATTCGTCTGTAAAGTTTAATATATTTTTGTAATAACTGTGTTGGAACTGTTGGATAAATTTAGTCTATCTGTTAGTGTTTGCTTCATTAAATATAAAAAAAATAGAATTCCAAAAACCAGTTCATACACATTTGATCACATTCTCTCTTATTTCTCTTTATAAGATGTTAGAAATTCTAGACACGAAAGACAGACGATTTACCCGATCGATCGTGTGAATGTTCTTGATGATCAGTGACATATAAGTTAATTAGGGTGTGACAACCGATACAAATACAACTGCTTTTGCTCAAAGAGTGAAATTTAATACTTTCGCTTCTTTGTCATTTTGGGTCCCGCGCGGGAAACGCGGGTTCAGAAAGAAGAGCACATTAAAACCACAACACCCAACAAAAAAAGAACCACTCAACATACACTTTGGTACTTCTATATCCAGCATTATTCTCAGCTGAAATGCCTCCCATTTCTGCCTGACCTTGGAATTGGGATTCTAGACTATGAAAAAGGGAAAAGTGGGACTTTTCTCACAAATTAACACGAAAACAGCACACTCGTGTTAATCTGCAATTCGTTACATTAATTGAACCCTGTCAGTTTAAGTTAAGGATGTAAAAATACTTAAGAAGCATCTTAAAAACGTGTTCTCACTAACATCAGAGCAACCGCTTCTTTTATTTACCTGCTAACCAACTATGAATCAAAAGACTTCAACGCTTGCTCAGTGACACGACGAACCCCGATAAATCGATTTTTGCCGGGTTTTCTTTCAACCGGCGAGAGGAAAACCGATCCAACTCGACATCAATTTGTTATTGTTAAATAAATTATGAACGTCTACTTTTTTTTTTACTACGCTCACGATCATCTTCTGCCAAGGGTATAATGATCATGCCACCCGAAACGGAACGGAACGTCGCAACATGCTGTGAAATATTTCCTCCAACCATGCAACAACGTTTTCAACACATTCGCTGCTGTAAAAGTACACCATCTGTAAGGGTTGGAAGATTCTGCTGCCAAACGCTGTGTGTCGTTTGCGTAAATATCATTGCCGTACTTTTGTTACAATTTCTCGCTGCAAGGGTTTTGTAGTAAATAAGCTTATTATGTTCCCTTTCTTTCCTTTCGACTCAGCGCATTATGCATTGACTTCTTACAACTATCGATGTTCTGGGCGTCACTAGCAGCTAGATCGTTTGTGACCGTACACCGGAGAGTCTAATTAATTGTTTCGCTTTTGTACTCCCTTCATTCTTCTTCGGGTGCATCACAACGCATGCAACTACCCTCAAATGTGTCAGATGTACTAAACACTGCATTTATTTTTGTTTTAGTTTTAGCTAACGTTTTCAATAGTCCGGTGAAAACAGAGTTGTAATACAGTTGATTAAGTTTAGTTAGATAAAGGATTTAATTCGTTCCAAAATTTGCGAAACAAAAACCAATATTAGATAAGGTACGAGAGCTCCATGAGTTTCAATGTGTCAATTAAAGTCTCGTAAAACGAGGTGGTCTCGTAAGTCTCGTCAATTGGAACCTCGTAAAAAATTGAATGCTTAAGGGTTAAACCCCATTTACAGCAGCAGAAGGCAAATCTCAACGGTTATTGCACCACCTTCAGTAGCAGTACAAACCACCTCCAGCATTATCATAATCGCTATCGGGATCGTGTTCGGGATACGTACCTTTACACCTATCCCTCGGGTGGTGGTGCATCACGCCCTTACTTACGCTTCACACATCTGGTTCTGGAAGATTCGCTTCCGCATGAAAGAAAAATACCGGAATACCGGAATACCTCCCGGCCAACCTGGGGATAAAAAAAGGATGGCTCTGAACTTGCCGCATACCGCGGCTTTTGTATAATTTTCAATCGCACGCCAGAGAGCGCACGCATAGCCATGATGATCTTGACCTTTGCCGCAATCGTCACATACGCATCGCTGTTACGCATTGCGTTTGTTAAGAACAGGCAGAGCAGATTAAACCACCGTGCATACAATGAAGGATTTAAGTGAAAACAAATAACAAATATACGATAATTAATATGCAACTAATTGTTAGCAATGATATTAGTTTTCTTATCAATCCAAACTTAACTTAAAATTCAACTCTCCTCATTTGACCATCAAATAACTTTAACATTTATCAATAAAAATGAAACCAACCCAAATATTCATGACGTGCAATTCAAATTTAATACAAATCAACAGCTTATCCTGCCTAAATCCTGATTTTCCTGAGCTGACATAATTATTTGTAATATTAAACAATATATATTTTTATGCAATTTTCTAATGCTGGATGAATCCGATTCAGGTTCATGAATCTGAATGAATCTTTGGGCAGAATGGATGAATATCTTTTTCTCCATTTCAAAGATTCATGAATCCTGTAGGAGTTAGTTGATTCCTGTTTTGAATTACTACTCACTTAAGATTCATATGAATGACTCTTCTCTAAAGATTCGTTAAGCATAATGCTACAATTTTCCATTAAACTTAGCGCTTACAGCGTCCCTCGAAATAGATATGGCCAGCTAGCACGCTTTCTGTATTTCAAATCGACGGTTTTTTTTTTGTTCTCGCGCTCCTCGCGTCCCATTCGAATTCCCTACAGGAGCAAGTACCCTCACCAATGTCAAGATCCATCGTCGCTCACTGATAATGAAAGTGAATGTGCAACCGACCACGAATGCGTGCGAGGACGACCCGTTGGATAAAGTGTACGGGCGGAGCACAAACAACCTGTCCGTGGCGTAACGACGTAAAACAATTGCACCAACAGCGCGCTCTCCCCGTATCTGTAGCAAGGTCAGTTCGACGCTCGGACGTCTGGAAGTAACCGATGCCTTCTTCGTCTTTGCCGGAAGAACCGGTTCCGAGAGACTGTTGCCGGTCCCACAGGACACCGGGACGGGTCAGTCACACAGACATGGGAACATGGGACATGAAGGAAGGAAGTGTGTAAGGGAACGGAAAACGCTTAGCTAGCAGAACGCACGATCGATCGCGGCTGGGCGAAATGATTTCCGTTTCGGCCAATGCGGCAAAGCCGAATGTTACGAGCGTATAAAAGCGTACCCCAATTAACTGGACCAGCATCAATCGTGTTCTGTCCTCCGACTCGAGCGAGTACTGAGTGGAATCCATTCCCTTAGCAGCGCTTTCGAAGCCCCATTTTGCGGTCCCTAAACATCACCACCAGCAAAACCACCAACCCAAGTATCAAATATGAAGCTGTTCGTCGTAGTATCGTCCCTGCTGGCCATTGCCACCGCTGCGCCCTCGGCCACGCTGTACGCCACCACCTTCGCCCAACCAGCTCTGTACGCTGCCGGTGGGGCACCGCTGGCCACGTACGTTGCGGCTGGCCCGGCCGAGCTGCACAGCCAGTACCACGCCCAGGATGAACTCGGCCAGTATTCGTATGGATACAATGGAGGACTGTCCGCCAAGGCGGAGTCGAAGTCGTTCGATGGTGTCACCCGCGGTTCGTACAGCTATCTGGACGCGGAGAACAAACTCCAGACCGTCGCTTACACCGCCGACGCGCTGAACGGATTCCGGGTGGCCGCTTCCAACCTGCCGGTCGCACCGATTGAAACGCGCACCGCACCCGAACCGGTCAAGGACACGCCCGAGGTTGCCGCCGCCAAGGCCGACCATATGGCTGCCATCGAGGCTGCCAAGCTGCGCAACGCCGCTGCCGAGAAGGATGATTCCGAGGCCACCATCATTGCTGCCGCACCGGCCGCCATTGCTGCTGCGCCTGCCGCTCTGCCGCTCCCGGTCGCCACGTATGCCGCCGCTGCACCTGCCTCGTTCTCTTACTCGACCCACTCGATCGCGCAACCGATCGCGGCCTATGCCACCTATGCCGCCCCAGCACCGGCCGCCATCGAACTGAAGGCTCCCGCCTCCTTCGCGTACTCGACCTACACCCAGTCTGCGCCGCTTGCCTACACCCAGTACGCTGCTGCCCCGTACGCTTCGCTCCCGATCGCCCAGTACGCTTACCCGTCCGCTCCGGCCACCTCGTTCACTTTCGCTCGCTCGCAGCCGGTTGACATTGCCGCCGAACTGCCCGAGCCGGTGAAGGATACGCCCGAGGTCGCCAAGGCCAAGGAGGAGCATCTGCAGGCCGTCGCTGAAGCTAAGGCACGCAGCCTACAGTAAGGTGGTAGGTGCAGTAGCGCAGCAAATTTAGCAATACCCGGAAAACGCACAACAATACCCGTACCCCACATCGACACCACAAACGCAGGATCACGCAGGAATAGATGACTGTTACGCCAGTAGGATATACTCTGTACAGAAACATGTAGTCAGCAAAACGAATGGAAAGTAATGCAAAAAAATACTATTGAAGTGAGAGTTTTAAAGTGAATAAAAAAAATGTGCATAGTACCAGCTCTCCGATACCGAGACGCGCAGGAGGTGAAAAAACCTTGCAAGTTAACTCGCTGTTCTAGTGATTTTCACGCTCTTTTTTCGTTTGTTGCATCCGAATTGATTCATCCAGCTTCAGTGGTAAAACAAACATAAAGGAGTAATTCTTCTTTATCGGCACAACAACCTTAAGAGGTCTAGACCTGAAATTTCTGGCTTTCTGTGACTTTTTAGAAGATGGTGTAGCAACAGCTCTACTCCTTTTATCGCTTTTTATTGACTTCAAGGACTCTTTTCAGCGTTCGCATACCTGGCGATGGTGGATGGAAAACTTTTAGAACTCTCTCTACTATCATTAAGAAAAACAAGCTAGCCCATCTCCTAGGCGGCTAGGCCTTTTTTGTTGAACGAGGAGGAAACTTTAAAACATGAACATGTAAGAGGAGGGCGGAGGGCGGTTGCCTTCAGCATTGGTAAACCACCAATCCATTGGTCCGGTGCACAGTGCGAGATTCACCAGCATGATATCGTTTGCTAGTGGAGCCTCTAGTTGCCCATTAAACTGATTCTTTTCAACGACATACTAAGCCGAGTTGACCAGATCTCCATCCTTATTATGAGCATTTCTACATCAGAACAATTTTAAAAAGAACGAACTCCTTTAGAACAGTTTTACCACCTCAGTTTTTCATTCACATAAAACATTTTTAAACAATTCGAATAATTTCAATACATGACATCATGCTTATATTTCATTAATTTTTCATCACTAAACACAAGGTACTAGTTCTTATCCGTAAGTCCTCATCGTATTAAGTTCTTATCCTGAATAACAGTAACTGAATCAAAAGTTTAATATTAAGTTGAAAATGTGCGTAGCCTTAAACAATTTGTTTAGAATGCAAAAGTGTTGCTCAATAGTTCTTACTGCGGAAAACCGGCAGTACGTAAATTAAATTAAGCGGCTGGGCTTGTCAAAGCGAATAACATTTATTAGGTGAAATATTCGAAACAAAAGAAAATGGAAATGTAAGCAGTATGAAAATCAATCTGATATGTGCGATGAGATGAGATTTGAAAACGGATTCGATTTAAATTTGCCATAACCTTCACACGCCTTGCCCAAGGGTGGACAAAGAATCCTGACTTTGGCCAACACCCGTCGCTAGGCTGGACAGAGTTTCAAGCGACCGACTAAAACCAACTGTCCGAAGTGCTTTAAGCCCATCGAGCAACACAATTTCCTGCTCCCGATTCTTGCCACACTCGCACGCCACATAGATGGACGTACGGGCAAACTGTAGCGGTGCCAGTAGACGGGGCGATTCTCGCAAACTAATGAACGCACGCCGCTCATCATCTGCATGGGCCTGGCGACAGGCCAGATCTTTCGTGTAGGACTTACTAATGTACATTACCTGCACGCAGTCGGCATGGGCCACAAACAGACACGATTCACGGTAGTAAAACGCTACCGGATCCTGCAACCAGTTCAAATTGTCCGGCCGGGAACGCCATCCGGAATCGTCCACGAAAATGCCGACCTCCCGGTAGCAGAGCAGATACTCCTGGCTGTTGATACGGAATGCAGCTAACGGCGCACAGCTTCTAACTTCATTCAAAGTTTTGTCCGACATGTCTAAAAATTCTTCCGCCACGTACGATACCAGATCGATCTCGAAGAACTTGTCCGATCCAACGATGGCGGTATCCTTCGTGAACAGTACGGTCGATACTGGCAGAATTGTGTCAAGTCCACGGACAGGCTTAAACCGACCCGGTTGTCCTTCGAACTTCAAAATCACGATCCGAGACGAGGTGGCCGCTATAGCGATTGCATCCGTAAGTTTTCCACCAACCGGAATGTCTTCCATCATGCGCACAATATGCCATGGTTCGCTGTGCGTGCGGTTTGCAATCGATAGATCCAGCACAAACGATTCCAACTTCGGTTGCAAACACGCCGATGCATGGGCCCGGCTCTGCAGATGACGCAGATCACACTGGTACAGATATTCACCGTCCGAACCAATCAGGATTGCTTTCGGAATGGCATGCGACACGGCAAACGAGCGCACGTTCGAGATACCGCGGATATGGACGACCTCTCCCGTATCCATATGATAGGAATATAGACCCGTATCGCAACCTGGAAATCATTCGAAGAAGAAGATATGAGCTGCAGGTACTTTTTGGGTTTCGATTTAACACTTACCTAACAGCACGGCCTTTTCGCTGACTTCATAGATATCGTTTACGTACAGCTTCGGTTCGAGGCGTTTCGTTTTGAACAGCAAATCACCTACATAGTGGTCCTCTTCTGCCTTCTCTTCCGCACTGGTCATGGAATAAGCCGGACTTTTGCGTCCCGCCGTCTGTCCAACCGACTCAACATCGGTCTCCTCGTCATCACCCGTTCCGAGCTCCTCCGCAAAGTCGTCTAGTGACTCATTCATCTTACCCACATCCTCGCTACCAATTCCGCTCTTTCGCTTCTCACCACATCCACCCACTACGGAGGCACGGCATTTCCGGTGGACAGTAATGGCGCAATCCGAACACTTCCAGTACGGATGACCGGCGAGAATATGACGATCACACGCCGCGCACAGTATAGCCGGATGTTTCGAGGCGGAAGATGAGCTTTCAATTGTCATATCAAAGGTATGTACCTTACCGGATGAAGTACGCTTTTCCGCAGCGGAAGCAGTACGACGGCGTTGCTGTTCCGCTGGTTTCGCTTCCTTTTCCTTACGATCCGTTGTCGCCGTTCGGCGATCATCGTTTCGACAGCTTCGCTCAACCTCTAGATTTTCGTCCTCTTTCTGTTGCTTTTTCTGCAGCGTATTGCACTTCGCCGCAGCTATAAGATCCGTTTTCGCTCGCAGCAGCTGCTCCTTTAGCTGGTTGGTACGAGTGCGTTCTTTCTGCAGTTCGTCCTGCAGTTTCCGGTAACTGGTAGTCGATTCTACTGGCACATTATTACCCAGCGCTCCGCCAGCATTAGGTACAATGTTTTCCTTCCGCTCACAGGCTGACGACGATGTGCCAAAGATCAGTCCTGCTAGCGTTTTCTTTTTCTTGTGTGCATTACATTCCTCCACTTTCGCCTGCAGATAGTCAATCAGTTTCTTGTGTTGGGCCAGCGTTGCCTCACTCTTGATGTCACGCTCGGTGTAGAACGTTTTCTGCTCCTGCAGGATCCGTTTCACGTGCTCTAGCTCGGCAGTCAACTGTTCGATTACGTCCCGCTGCTCACGCATCTCGTTACTTTGCGTCGTAATGTGTTCCTTGGCCAAAAACAAATCGGTCAGAATGCGCGCATTCTCCTCTTTCAGAATGTAGTGCTCCTGTTCGTAGTTAGCAACTACCTTTTGCAAATTTTCAGCATCGTGATTCAACAATTCGATGCGCTCTTGTACTTCGAACAGATGGCTCGTCTTCTCGATCAACTCCTGCTGCTGTTCGACCATTTGCCGCTGAAGTTCTTCGAATTTCTTGCGCAATTCTTCGTACTCAGCCAGCAGATGATTCGTTCTCGATTCGCTCAACGTTTTACCGGAACGCTCCTCTTGCGCCTCTTGCCGGATACGGTCGATTTCACTTTCCTTATCAGCGAGACGTTTGCGAAGAGCTTCCATTTGCTCACCGCATTCCTTGTTGCGCTTCGATTCTTTCTCGAGCAGCATCTCCATTTCGGTGAGTTGCGTCTCTGTGATGCTACACGCTCCCTTCAGCATGTTGAAGTTCTTTGTGACAGTAGCCAAACGTTGCTCAAGATTTTCACTTGATTCCGTGGCGTCCGCAAGCTCATCTTGAGCTTCGCGCAGTTCCTTCGCTAAGCGCCCATTTTCCACCGTCAACAATTTGGCCCGATCGTTCAACTGTTGCTGTTTCTGTTGGCTTTCCTTCATCTTTTCCTCCATCACTTGTATCTTAGCTAAGCATTCAATCAGCTCCGTTTTCTCAGCCAACCGATCCTTCTCCGAATTACTCCAAAGTTGACGCTCTTTCTTAAGCTCATCCTTCAAAACCGACATGTCCGCACGCAGATCCTCGATCTGTTTATCCTTGTTAACGATGACTTCCTGCTGCTGTTTCATTTTAAACTCCACTTCTTCCTTCTCGTGCCGGACACGTGTCACACGATCGTCCGCTTGTTCGATGCGCCGGGTCAGAATGTTCTTTTCCCCTCGTAAACCTTCCAGTTCTTTCTCCAGCTTCCAGAGTGAAAGGTTTGCGGAACGTGCTGATTGTTTGTCCAATATAGCCTGTTCACGGATTGCGGATAATTTATCTTCCAAGCATTCTTTCTGCTTCTCAAGTAACGTTTCCGCACCAGATGATCCCGCTCCGCTTGCCTTCAGCTGATCGATTGCCTTCTCTAGCCGGGCGCAAACCTCTTCTAAATGTTCGGCCCGTTTACGCTGTTCATTTTCGCTTTCCCTACATACGCGAACGTGCGAATGGAACAGGTTGCATGCGAAATACAAAACAAAACAAACAAACAATGATCCAGAAATTATTCTTTGTAATAAGGCTAAGAGAAGAATAAGTGCAATTAATGACCCCTGTGCGTTACGAGCAGTGATTATAACGGGTTTTATCGAACAGATTGCAAAATGGAGCTATTTGAAATGGAACACTCACACACAGACGTATCACGCATCACACGAAAGACAATAACGATTGCAAATCAGTGTTGGATATTCACTGCGATAAAAATCTTCATTATACCATCTGCCATCTGCCACTTGGAGATCACTATCAGTGGTAAATTTTTACAATTTAGTAATCTTTTTTTTTCTAAAGGTTGTCAAAATTCCTTCAAACTTTCAGGTGTTATAAATTAGGCGAGTATGCGGGATTTAACCAACACATTTGCACATAATATAGGAGCAGTACATAGTTCAATTATTCGGTTGGCTTCATAATTACCTATTTACAATATCTTTAAAACAGATTTGATGGACGGATGAAGTGCATGTGGAGTAGGAAATTATATCCATCTTTTGTTCCGCTTTGTTGATACACGTGCTAGTGATACTAAATCTAATACGAAGGATAAAAGGAGCCTGCTAGGACCTGAGAATGTTTGTATAACAATCATTCTTGCTCAAAATACTGCACTGCAATTTAAACCTTTTAGGATACAAATGATCTAGTAGATCGGAAAGCCAAGACAATCTAGTAGATCTTTTAAGCACGAAAAAGTATAAGATTTTTATATATTATTGATGATACAAACGCGACTTCTTACTAAAGTACTGCCGATTCTGTCCACCGCAAATGCATCCAACTAGTAAAGTCTAGTATTATGCGTACAACGTTTGTCCGATTCGAGTACGGGTACGCGTGTGACAAATATGATTGAACTTCATTTATTTATTCCATTTTCATATAATATAGTATACAAAAAAAAATTCAAAAATAGCATAGTAGTAAAACAGGCACATTTAGGTTTATAAATTGTATAATTTTTGTCGCCATGCGAAATAAGAAAATCAAGCTCCCCATCCATAACCAAGTCTCCTCCGTTCTAGACACGGACCTGGGTTACGCCGTTTTTCAAACGGTACAAAGGAACCTCAAAATATTTTGCTCTACGATGAGACAAGAAAATAAACGGAAACGAATTACCTACTGCTACTGCATACATCAAAACGAGCACCAGCTTATTGGCATGCTAATTAAAGTTAAATAAGAATGTTGTGTGTATTGATAGCACTTACCTCGCTTTAATTAAGTCATTGCGCAGTGTCTCGATGTTCGGTCCCGAGAGTACCGCCGTCATGTCCTGTATGCTAGAGTTGGCACTTCTAAAATCTTGCTCAAACACCAGCGAGCTCCGGCGGCTGCTCTCCAGACTGCTCATCGTTACCGTCATGTTCTTCTCCTCCTGCAGCTTGCAAATCTCGCTGCGCAAATGATCATTCTTCTTCTGCATTTCTTCGCTCATCTTTTCCGAAAATTGCTTCGCCTCGCGCAACATGTTGTTTTCTTCCAGCTGCATAGTCATTCGGCGCTTGATGTTATCTACAAGCTTTTGTTCCCTTTCCGCAACGAACTTTACGGTTGATTCTTCCTCCTGCAACTTGTCACGCAGCTCACGCACCTCCATCTCCAGACTGGCCCGTTGTTCCTTTTCCGCCTTCCATTTCGCCCTCAGTTCCGCTATTTTGGCATCGTAAGTCGCCATTAACTCCTGCTGACTGCGATCAAGATTTTCCTTATCCGTCGTTAATTTGTCCTTGGACTTTTTGAGCATATCTTTATAATTTTCGATCGATGCCTGAAGATGATGACATTCCTCCAGCCGCGTCACCAGCTCTGTGGACACTTCCCGCAGTTTATCGTTTGCTGCGGCAAGTTCCGTTTTCTTTTCAGCCAACTGTCGCTCGTACGCTTGGTCGGAGGCCTGCTTAGACTTTTCCCACTTCTTGTACGTCTGCTTCACAACATCGGCGATTGTAGCATCGTTTTTGAAACGTTCTTCCTTCTCGATTTTCAAGCTGTTGCGCAGAGTTTTATTCTCTGTGCGGGTGGCCGCTAGTTCCGCCGTTTTCTCCTTCAGCAACTCTTTCATACGTTCGAGTTCCTTTTTCGTTTCCTGCAGTATCTTGCTATGTGCCGCCATTGTGACAATCTTACGATCGCGATCGAGTACATCTTTCTGTAGACGATGAATTTCATCGCTGTGCTCTTTCACGCGTCGCTCCTGTTCCTTCACCTTTGCCGCAAGCCGGGCAGCCTTCATGTGTTCGTCCGTATCACGATACATTCCGGACACGTCCATTTCCTCATACACGTAAGTGTAGCCTAGGAAAGGAAGATCATGCCCGGAAAAATCATTAATGCGGGCGATATTATAAGTCGGTTTCCGGCCAAGTAATACTTTGCGTTTGCCCGTTTTATCCACATCGTCGAAGTTGGACGTATCGTCATCGCTGCCAACGGTCGGAATAATTGGAGGAATCATGTACCGCAAACGATCCCAGTTCAAATCACCGAAGAATGGGTGTCGCACTATTTCCGGGTAGGAAATGCGATTGGACACGTTTGTCACTAATCGATCGAGAAAATCACGGAAACTGGCGGAGATGGAAACGTGCGACGGGTAGGAGAGTTTCTTCGTAACACGCCCTTCGCAATATTCAAGAATCTTTGAATAAGTTTCATTCACATTATCCCCATGAAATGGTGTTTGCTCTACTATGAACTCATACCCGATGATGCCCATCGACCAATAGTCACAGGTAACATCGTGTTTGGCACTGTGCGTCGAACGACCTACGGTCGACAGTGTTTGTAGAACCTCAGGTGCAATGTAATCGGGAGTTCCAACCGGCATTGGACTCGTAACACTGCCATCGTCATTGATAGCCGTGGCATTTCCAAAATCGGCAAGCTTAAGATGCCCGAAACGGTCAAGCAAAATGTTTTCTGGCTTAATGTCTCTATGCACGAAACCCATGGAGTGCAAACTATGCAGCGCTGCAGTCAGCTCGGCCAGGTAAAACTGAGCAAGCTCTTCATCGAACACGCCTACGCGTATCATCAGGCTCAACAAATCGCCACCAGGTAAGAACTCCATCACCAAATACAAACAGTGCTGGTCCTGGAAGGCGTACTGCAACGGTGTAATCCATTCCGAACGTCTTGTCGCCATAATGTCACGTTCAGTCCGGACTTGGCTCGAAGAGACGGACTCCTTTGTCATCTTTTTCATCGCGTAAAGTTGTTTCGTATATCGTTCGGCCACAAGCTGGAAAAGGGGAAAAAATACTTTAATGAAATTTGTAGAAAAAACCATCGCACTGTTCATCACCACATTGAAAGACACATGTATTCAAATGGTCAAT
This sequence comes from Anopheles moucheti, assembly GCF_943734755.1. Classification (NCBI taxonomy): domain Eukaryota; kingdom Metazoa; phylum Arthropoda; class Insecta; order Diptera; family Culicidae; genus Anopheles; species Anopheles moucheti. The sequence goes on from NC_069141.1 coordinate 53,488,775, forward strand.
ACAACCTATGCACTTACATGCACTTCCCCGAAGTATCCTTTGCCAATGAGACATTTTACATCGAAATCATGTACGTTGACCCTTCTTTCACGCGTTTCTTGAATGATCGGACGATCTGTAGAGCCAACAAATGTTATTAGATTTGGATTAAAATTAGTTGAATCGGAATCAGATAAAGCGATGAATACGACGGCCGCTTACATTTAGTAACAAAGTCAGCGATATTTTTGTCCTTTTTTTTGACCGCATCTTTGCTACATTCATCGTACAGCACAAGCAACGAATCCAGCAGACCCTCCCGGCTGAGGGCAGCATCGAGGAGGTTAGCATCGGCGGCATCCTTCCCGCCACTTCCAGGCGCGTCACCTCCACCATTGGAGCGACCCAGAATCAGATCGTTTAGACGCGCTGTCCTTACGGCGATTGCTTTCTGTTCTTTCTCGCGTTTCGACATTGCAAACAATGGTCAATTATACACTGTCCAATCAATAAAACACTTTCTAACGAGGGAGATTTACAGCTTTCACAACATTTTCAAGTAAATATGAAACAAAAATGACCCAAAAGCTTTGTTTTATCACAGCACAACTGTGCACGTCCTTGCGTGTTTATCGGTTGCCGCTTCGCTTTTGTGAGACTCTGGAAAACCGTTGCAATTATCGTCCAGTGTTGCCAGAAGATAACGCGCCTTTTCAACCAACTGTCAATATTCAATTTGACAGCGTTAAATTACACGCAGAATTAGCACTCAATTCGCAACTGTGCTGTACATTTCAACTCCACTTGCTTAAATAAAAATTTGGGTTTCTATTCAAAACAATCCAATAATTGTATTCATGTATCACTGCTAAAGACGGTTGTTTTCTTTTCGAAGTAAAAATTCAGAAAAGTTTTTCGTCGATTTTTCCAACCACTGCGCCGGAGAGAATCGATCAGCGCGATTGTCATGCTGGAAAATGTCAAAATACGTCGAGCTCAGGGCGGTGTTGTTGTTGTTGTTACTGGCTTTTTTTCTCGCGCTGACAGTTTACCTTTTCTACACACGCACACCTGGATCCTGTACGTGGGTGCAAAGAGGCTGCCTATATATGGTTTTCCTGCTTGTTTCGGTACAGCAAACCCCGTACACTCCTGTCCGCCATGTTTTCAGACGACAGTCCTTTTAAGTTCCAAACAAAGTAAACCGCTACGTGAATCAACGTGCTGGTAGAAACGCTGCAAAACTCTTTGCCCACAAACGAAAGACACTCAAAATGCAGCTTCAAACTCGATCGCCTCTAATCCGTCCTTGCTGAGCTCTGCTGCGCCATCATCGAGCGTCATTGCCTTCGTTCAAAAAGCGTAATGTATGTTAATGAGTTTCATCATCTGCCGCGCCGTTTAGCGTACAGTATCTCTGCATAACAGCAGGTGTGAAAAAAGAAACACTGATTACTATTCTAGCTAGAAACGGGCCATTGGTTATTGTAGGCATCGTAAACATTCAACCAACAAAAAACGAAGGCATCAAGAACTGGCCGTCCCTTAACCGTTTCGTTGTGCCGAGTGACACCCAAATTGTTCATCCAAGTATGCCCTAGAGTATAATCGGACTTGTTCGCGAGACACGTAGAACATACGATATAGTCGCCGTGTTTGGAGTGATCAAAAGAGGAAGATCCGATTCACTTCGCCATTTCGAGGAATCTACAAGAAATAGAACCGAACATGAATCTACAGAATGGGAGCGCCAACCGTGGTCTACACAGCAAGGATACAGCCAAGCGGTTCTCGATACACGATGCATTCGAAGAGGAAACGGACGAAGTAATTAAGGTGTATGGTTCGACCGTCATCAGCACACCGATGCGGGCGAAGGCTCGGTCACCGGACGATGTGTCCATCAGAATACACGACCAAAGGTAAGACGGCCAACATATCTATGATATGATGCTTATGCTTCCGCTTCCGGGTGCGTGTTTTTTTTCTTTATTCGTGGTGAACAGTGGTATAAGTAGTAGTAGTAGTAGTAGTAGTACTAAAAATATAACGGAAATGGGTCGAATATGTATTTACACATTACATTATTTTGCGATTGATTGTGTAGACTGGGTATATTAGAATTCTCTCTTCTCGTTCTCTTCCTCTTCTTCTTCTTATTAACTTCTTTTACCTTCATGCAAATGTTCCTTCTGATCCTTGTTGCTTCACGTCCCAATGCGTGGACATCCTGGTGTTGGTTGTTCTGTCTTCTTGTGCCGGCAAACATTGTGGACCTGCTGCTAATGAACTGTAATGCAATGCAAACATAAACACGCACACACACACATGTACGCTCTTACGCACACATACACACACAACATTCAAATTGTGCTGGCCCCGCGTAGTAATCGAGCCCATCTAAAATACACCGATGATACCACCTCCAGGGACAGCGACTCACTGATACAGGAGTATGGACATCTGTCGTCAAGTGAATCGTACACCTACTGTTGGCGACACCCGAAGGTGAGGGAAAATTGGCGCACCGTACTGGCCGCGATCGCACTCTTGATCATCGGTACCGGGCTGATAGCAATGGGTGCGTACGCCCTGGTGGAACCGCACAACGGATCGCAGGCAGCAGTGTTTTTCGTCGCCGGATTCATCTGCTTTGTGCCGGGTGCGTACCACGTCGTGTACATCTGGTTGGCGGCACGCGGCTATCGAGGATTCGACTTTTATCACTTACCACTCTTCACGTAAGTGTAGTAAAATGTATCGAAACGATGAAGCATGGAAGATAAGAGGTACTTTAGACTGTGTGCGAAGCCGCTCAACGGGCGGTTACGGAACGGTGGAAATGGACAGTACTGATACTGAGGTATGGTAGAAAAAAACTCCGGTAAGATTAATAACAACAGTTTTTGAAACTAACTTCGATAACGATACTTCCAGGTATGGTCTCAATCGGCAAAAGACTTGAAATAGTTCGATTCACTAGTAGTAAGCTTTGTGAACCGTTTTTGTTGTGGCAGTGGAAATGGAGCTTCAGATCGTCGGTTCTATCACGGCTTAAGTAAACAGTTTTATGCTACTTGCTATACTACATTCCCTTTACTGCAGAGAGAAAACCCCGTTATGGTGAGAAAAGCTTTTTGCTACGTTTCGGGGAGTTGTTTCCGTAACATTAGTCCCCCCGGGGGGATGGAATGTGGAGACTGTTGCATGCCGGCAAGATTAGTTGCGTGCCGTCAGCATATATACCACATACCACCGTCCAATGCTAGCGTCTTCCACGTTATCACAATCGAAACATGCGTTTGCTTTCCTTTTGGCAATATTATAAGAAAAGGTTTAATTATTCGATTGTATAGCAACGAAAAGTATAATGCATGTACTATAATGTAGCTAGCTGCGAGTATTTTTTCACACCGTTTTCACCTTCATGGAGAAAACGGATTCCTTCTTTGTGTGCCATTCTACTACCGTGTTATTTCTCGTGTGGAAATATTAAATACATGTTGATCATGATTGATCAACAAGCTTCTGGCGTTTAGTTTATGCTTTGAAATCATACGCTTATTAGAAGCGCATTTCATTCTACATAACGCAGCGTGTCATATTTCACTAATGCAAGACAAACCTTTAAGAATAGTAAAATTTACACAGCTACAACACACATTCTAACATACGAGCGTAAATAGGAATAGTACCAAAACAAGAGCTGTCCAAAACTGTGGTAAACACAGTACGTGAATGAGTGAATTAGACAGTGAAGAACAAGATTAAAGGATACTAGTTCATGCCACAGATTATTAACTCCCCTGCACATCGATGCAGTTAAGTGCTTATGTGTGCTGTAAAAGGGGAAAAGGGAAAAGTCAGCCTAGCTTTAGTATTTGCGGGGGAACTCGGGGGCTCAACTTCATACATAATTATATATGAATAGAAATATACATATGCCGCTGTAAACAAAGAATCGAACCACACCCATTCGGAACCAATTTTTGTATCGAAACAATCACTTGCAAATGGTGTGGCACCTTCTATAATAATGTTGTGCGAGATGTGAAACTAACAATAGAACGCCTAACCGTATAAAAAAGCTCTCTTAAAACTGCTGAAAGTTATCAGTTAATAATTAGGTGTAACGTTTACTCACAGGAGTGCAGGGTTAATTAGAGGCGGCACTTAAATTGCGTGCGTGCATTATGAGGAGCGTTTTTCAAACTTAAAATGAAATTTCTCATTCGGCCGGCCAGTTAAGCAAATGTATTGTAACTCTTTGGTTCTGGATTACAGAAACTAAATGGCACTGGAATGCGTTGCGCTGTGAGCTGTTTAAGTTTATTTCTTTGTACAAAATGAGGTAGCGATTTGTTTCGTTCAAATCGCACCACCCAACAATACAAAACCGGGCCACCCCGGAATGACAATTAATTGGACAGCCGTCAACTACTACTTGTGATAAACTAAGTGGAAAGAGATAAAGGTGCAGCGGAGGAAATACGCTATTTAGAAACAAAGCGTTAACCGTCTCCTTCACTGAATCGAGGCAAAACTAGTGATGGAAATGATTACGTGCGAAAAAAACACTTTAGCACGTAACGGGATGAATGGGAAAGGAAGGAATACAACAAAATTAGGTGTGAAGGGATGCGTAACGTAACACACGCTTTACGCTACAGATATTGTGTTTATTGTAATGCTTCGTTTATATTATCTCTTTTGCTCATACCAACCGTCGTAGATACGTAATACATTCTATATTTATCAATATTTACGTTTGCCAACACCTACTAGCGCACTGAATACGAAATTGTAAAATTTATAGCAGCAACTAATTTGGTAGAATGAAGAAAGCTGAAATGAATAGATTATGTTATAGTTGAGAAACGGGCAATAATGGCAAAAAAAACATGTTTCTGTTTGCGAGTTAAATCCGCGCTGTAGAAAGGCAAACACTAAACATAATAAAACACCGTGTAAACCGAGCTTTAACAAACCCCATTTTTCCCATTGGCCACCAAAAATCGAATGAAACACGAATCGTTTAGAACTTTAAAATTTATTATGCAATAAATCAGATGCAGGGCATTTGGAACAGAAAGTGAAACATGGTAGTAGAAGGGAAAGAGACAATTTTTACAAGTACACTTTACATGCACGATAAAATCAAAAATACATTTACGAAAGTACATTTTAGGACCGTTGCAAAATGGGGTGGATGGTATATAAAGGTGATTGCGCTCCGATTCGATAATCGAAGGTTGATATAGAATACTCACACAACAGTAGTGAAATGAAAAAAAAAAACAAACACACAAACTCTCTTTATACGACACTTTCCTCAATCAAGTATGATAGAGACCAACATTGGCTGGCATATTATATGGATTAAAAAAAACTTCATTGTAAAACCGTTCGGCTGGCTTAGTAAAATAATAGTTCGCCTATAGCGGTGTATTTAAATGACTATTGTATTATCAGTACTTTGAATAAACAGTTTTTTTAAAAACGAATCTAAACATTTCTGTAATATATGTATTATTCATAGTTCTTTTTTCTTTCTTCAATCCTGGCCCTGGAGTATTATTACAGATAAATCTTTACTTTTAAGTGCATGGCCAAATCTACAGCCTGTGAAAACTTTCAAAGGTCACTCAGAATAGAGTGCAATCATCACTTTCTTTAAATCCTTCGGATGAACGAATGCATGCGTTAGGCAATAGTGTAAACAAAGCGGATTCTGCACAAACGGTCCCAAAAGTCCCTGCTTAGTGTAACATGGATAAACGTGCACTAGAATTACGAATGATCTGTTACGAATTATCTTTTCAAGGTACAGTGGAGCGCCGATTATCCGGGCATGTCGGGATTCAATGGTGGCAGGATAATGGAATAACACGGATAAAAGTTTCATATACTTTGGTTGACAGATATGCGTTTATACAGCACAATTCAATGGTCTGGGAGTATGTATCAAAACAAAGATATTTTTTTCAAGATTTGTACATACAGTTATTAGGTATTCGTAAAGAAGTCTGTGATTTTCGTTTGGACTTGATTTTGCATCATGCTGATAATACTTGCGCTTATTATTCGAACAGCTAATTTATCACTGCAACAAAAATCCTTGCGGTCCATGAATTCTAACAACCCATCAGTATACGATTTTGCAGTGTTGAAATCTATAGAGATCATTAGTAAGTACGCATGGGTATAAACGCACAATAAAGCACATTTGAATGTATGTAACCATGGCAGGATACGATATGAAAATGTCATTTTTGAGAAGCACGGATAATGGGACAGCCGGATAAAAGGTACCCGGATAAACGGCGCTCCACTGTATATGTATATACGACTGACTCATAATCCCAACCGGGACGCTTCGAGATCTCCCAAGAGTCCTCTAAAACGCTCACGGTCGAGCGCCGTCGGCAGCCAAACCATTGCCCGACCTTTCTGGTGGACAAATTAACGCAATCACTCCATCTCCATCTGTCCATATGGAAGACCTAAAACGACTACGGGCTGGATAGTCCGGTATCATTCTCATGACATGACCGGCCCACCGGAGTCTAGTCTAGTCCACTGTAAGACAGTGAGTTCATCGTATAGCTCATAGAGCCCGTCTGAGAAATCGTCTGAGAAGTAAAGTTCTGCATAGTTCCTGCTTCGTTTATAGGGATAAGCGTTTTAAGTAGAGAAACTGTCAAGTTAATAACTCTGAAAACTACAGTAATTAAACTTTCACAACCTGAGGTATCAAATCACGACATTCTAACATTCTGCAGCATCCAAAGTATAGGTAGGTAAGCAAATAATATGCAAAATATACGAAAGATTCGAGAAGTAATAGAAGAAGCGTTGAATAGCAGCAAGGGAATGAAAAAAAATCAGAACGATTCCTTACAAAAGAGACACGAAGCAATTCAGAGACTCTTCTAGGTTGGAGAATATGCTAATCGGTACTGTGAATTATAAAGTCCCCATAAAGCCCGTGGTAACGAATTGGAACGGATTGACTCGGGAAAAATATCATATCGTTTTTGGTAGGCCCGGTTTAGATCGTCCGTCACTTATCTTTAATTTTGTGACAAATTTTGGGAAACTTCATCTTTAGAGTTGATTTATTAATTTAATTTACAAAAACCTGGGGAGATAAATGATGCTTCTCAAAATCTTCTGGATTTTAAATCTATTAGAATAGTGTGAATTATACAAAGGCTGGCTCCTAACAAACAAATTCTTGTCCAAGATTTTTTTCTGACCAGGAACTGGAATGCAAAATGTCGCTCCATTTAAAAGGACTAAATCTTAATTTTGGGGCTTCCTTTGGGGGATCATTCACCACTTCTGACCTTCTTTTTGGGTTTTAGGGGTTGTATTTGGTACAACAACCCCAACCGGTTGTATTTGGACAACGACAGGACCGGTCTAAAATCCAATCCAGACCAATCCTCCGTACACAGGACTGATAATCCGGCTACGGGAAAGTCAAAGATAAGCCAGATTCGGACGATGCTCAGAAGGGGTTTTGGACCCGTAAGTGTGGTAGGACAAAGTAACAAGCTCTACGGCGAACTCATTGCCGTGCAGAGGATTAGGCTCCTGTGTCATTAAGCTAGTCATGTCATGAGAATGACACAGGTAAACGGGTCCGTAAAGTCCTGTTAGGCATCCACATGGACAAAGGAGGCGTAGTAGGCACAAAATGAAATGGAGTGATGGTGTTGATCCATCCACTAGAAAGGCTGGGCGAATAGATTGACTGACGACGACGCTCGATCGTGAGCATTTTATGTTAGAAATATTGGTGATGCGCGAATATCACTAATACATTGATATAGATATTGACAGTAATAAAAGTTAGTTAGTGAGAAACCGTCAACCGAGTAGGTCGTGTTTGTTCTTTCTTCTCCGAGATACCTCCAATCGACCAAGCCAACAGGTTATGGGCCCAGGCAGTAGCTTAAATAAAAATATCTTTTCTTAAAGCAAATAGATAAACTCTTAATACAGAGACTACTCGTTCAGAACGAACGAAAGAAGCTATACGATGGAGATGACCAAATTACCACTACAAAAACTTTCCAACTCAAACTACCAGACATGGAAGTTCAAAATGGAAATGTTTCTACAGCGGGAAGAAATTTGGCACGTAATCAACGATCCCGTGCCAGCAGATCTAAAACCAGCATGGACAAAGGCGGATTCGAAAGCGCGTGCCACCATCGGCCTATACGTCGAAGACGACCAAATTGGTCTCATACGTGATTGCAAAAGTGCAAAAGAATCATGGGATTCACTGCAGAAATATCACGATAAAGCGTCCGACATTTACCTGCTAAAACGATTGACACGCCTCGAGCTAGCTGAAGGAGGAAGCATGGAACAACACCTTAACACATACACAGATCTTATTCAGAGGATCAACGGTACTGGTGAACCAATACCAAAAAGGTGGCAGACAGCGATGCTATTATGTTCCTTGCCGGATTCGTATGAAACCCTAGCTACAATTATAGAACAAGGTCCGATCGACGAACTAACACTAGAATCGGTTAAATCAAAACTCCTTGCCGAATCAGAAAAAAGGAAAGAAAAATGTGAAGTTAATGTGTATGACAACGGAAAAGCCATGAAAACAGAATATCATATGCAACACAAGTATCGTCCTAGCACTTTTACTAACAAACATCGTGAGCAAAATGATGAGTACACACACACAACCAAGAAAACGATTTGCACATTCTGCAAAAAGCCAGGGCACCTCAAGCGCAACTGCAGGCAACTAAATGACAAAACAAAGTTCCCAAAGGCTAAAATGGCGGAAAATGATGATGAACCATTCGCTTGGACAATAGGCAAAGAAGATACTGCTAGATGGTATGTTGATAGTGGAGCATCGAAACACATGACATCCAACAAGAAATTTTTCCGAACACTTTCAGCACCGAACATTGCGACCGTAATACTAGCAAACGGGAAAAGAACGGAAGTGGCTGGCATTGGTAGTGGCGAAATCAAATGCTTGAACAGTGATGGTAACCCAAATAGCCTGAAACGTTTGAAATCGAACCATAACGCTGCTAGAGGGCTGCTTAGTGAAAAAGCGAACCGTGTGTGAACCTTGGGGGTGCTTAAACCGCACGCAGCGCACGATGGAACTATTGAGTTCCAAAGTAGTCGGTTAAAGGTTCCCGACGGAACTATGCGGTTCTTTTGGAAGCACACGGTACTCGATGGAACTTTGTTTACAATTTGATAGCTCTACTGTCAAATGACGGCTCCGCAAACGACGCCATCCGTTTCGGGAAGTTGTAAGTGAAAATAAAATGGTTTTAATCCGCGTTAAGTTGCATTAAATCAACGTGCTGGATTCCAATTCGCATCTGATTCATGCGTACGATTAAGGATGAGGGTCCTCCTTATGTACTCCAGTCATCATATCCTTGCGATCGCGAGGTTATCTGCTCCTGCAACATAGTTCGTAGCGCATACTCTTCTGTGATTAAGGCTCACAAACTACGGCAAAGTTCGTAGCATCCGCCGATTGAAAGTGGTAATAAGTGGCATTCGTTTGTTTTGTGTTATTGTGTAATAAAAAGTCAACGATACATAAAAATATATATACAATTATTTTGCAATAATTTAATAAAAATCCGAAATAACAATTGATACCTAAATAGACAAAACATAAAAAGCAATGTACACGAAAATGTTAATTTTTTTCATTCAGATTGGTATCATTCATATATGCATTTTGTAGGGTGTGACGTAATAAAACTAAATGGCCGAATTAGTAAAGTAGTTGTTCTGCTGTTTCTGAAAACCCCTAGGTTCGAATCTCAGAAAATGATGATTAATAAATAAGAAAAAAGAAACATAAAGCCATAAATATGATCAGCTCCACCGTGTAGTCAGGCATTCACATTTTTTGACGTTTTGGCCGAGGGCTGCTTAAAGGTTGCTTAAAAGTTCGCGGAACTTCAAGGCTGATTATCTACTGCAAACGACTTATTTAAAGATCGATCTTTAGCGTTGCCAAATTGGCTGCTTAAGCAAATCTGGCTACTTGGGAAACCATGTACAGTAAACCTAACAAACGTGCTTTATGTACCGGAACTAACAAGTGGCCTAATTTCAGTAAACACCCTCACCAAAAAGGGATTCAACATCATATTCACGGGTAAACGTTGCATCATAACAACAAATAAAGGTGAAACAGTAACCGAGGCGGAAAGTATCGGCAGCCTTTATAGATTAAAAACGAACGAACAGGCACTTTTAAGTACAACACCAAATCACACACTAGATTGCAAGCATACATGGCATAGAAGATTAGGCCACCGCGATTTTGCTATCATTGAAAAATTGCATAAAGAAAATGAGATAAAACTAACTAACTGCGGGATAGAAGATACATGTACGCATTGCTTAGAAGGTAAAATGAGAAGAACTCCATTTCCCAAATCATCACATTCATCATCAAAAGAAATATTAGACTTGGTGCACACTGACATAAGTGGTCCTTTCGTAAGTACGCCAAGCGGAAATAAATATTACTTATGTCTGATTGATGATTTCAGCAGAATGACATTTACATATCTACTACAATACAAGTCAGAAGCTGCGGAAAAGATTAGGGATTTTGTCGAATTTTGCAAAACACAAATCTCACGAAAACCACGTACTATACGATCTGATGGTGGAGGCGAATATGTGAATAAAAATCTTCAAAAGTACTTATTAAACGAAGGCATTGTAAGTCAATTCACAGCACCATACTCTCCCCAACAAAATGGAGTAGCAGAGAGAAAAAATAGATACTTAAAAGAAAGTGCGCTTTGCATGTTACAGGATGCAGAAATGGATCAGCGCTATTGGGATCATGACCGCAACTTACATCCAGAACCGATTACCATCCAAATCGATAGGAATGTCACCTTACGAGAAGTGGCATAAACAAAAACCATCGCTTGGACATTTTCGTATATTTGGCTGCAAAGCATATGTACAGATACCCGCAGAAACGCGGAAGAAAATGCAACCCAAGGCCATAAAACTAATATTCGTGGGATACTCTAAAAGCCACAAGGCATACAGATTTATAAACACAAATACCGATCGTATCGTGATCAGCAGGGATGTTACATTTTTGGAAAATCCGAACATCGTTAACGAAGTAATTATTGAAACTTTAGCTTCGGGGAGATGATTTACTCGTTTTATTGCTAATTTATAAGTACTTTTTCGGTGGGCACACGCGGTGCGTAGTGGTTTCGATCGTAACGACGTGCTGGACGTTGGCAGGAGCAGAGAGCGAGACTAAGCTCGCCAACGCTTTTATATCCTGGTGCGAACGTGCACCACTAGCTGTCCTATTCTTATATTATCCCTCGCCCTGTCTCCTAAAACCCAAGGATCTTTTCGCTTGTTACGCCTTGTTTGCGCCAGGTGGCGTCCTGGTCGCTACAGTATTCCCCCCTTAGAGCGGTGTTATCGGTAACGCAGCGGAATATGTATTCTTCGGTTGGATCTGGTAACACCGGTCGATATATCGTGTCCTCTTCGTCGCAGGATAGATGGTGGTGGAACTGGTGTAACAGGCGGTGCCGGTGACTGGGGTAACGGTGCACCCGTCGGATGCGCGGCGCGAGACTGCTTTGTTGGCGATGCGCTAGGCGTGTTTGTCAGTTGTTTATGGCTCGTTTGCGGTTGCTCAGGTAGTAGCCGTTGGGTTGTCGGGAACGCCTGCACCGGATCCGTCGGTGGTGTTTCCCGTGGCGGTAGAGGCAGGGCCGCCGTATCCTCAACAGTGTAGGCCGGTTTCAGACGGTCGACGGATATTAGCGAAGGTCGTCCATTTATTTGTATCTGAAAAAACTTAGGATTTCGTGTAAGTATTTTGTATGGACCACGATACGGGGTTGTTAGGGCAGGACGGACGATGTCGTTGCGAACAAATACATGGGTGCATTTGTTAAGATCGCGATGAACAAAAGCTGTTCGGTTGGTGTGCCAAGCGGTGTCAGGTGGTCGAATTTTGCTCATTGCTTCCTGTAATGTCCTGGCAAAATCGGATTGCTCAGCCAATACTGGTTGTGGTTGCCTGGAGAAAAATTCGGCGGGAATGGTGAGAGTCGTACCATACACGAGTTCGGCCGGTGATGCTTGGATGTCGCTTTTAAAAGTTGTGCGCAAGCCAAGCAGTATCAAGGGAAGGTGTTCACTCCACCTAGTCGAGTCCTTGCAACTAATCGCTGCTTTGAGAGTGCGGTGCCATCTCTCAATTAGCCCATTAGCTTGCGGGTGGTAGGCAGTCGTCCGTATGTGCTTCGTTCCGAGGGCTCGATTCAACTCGCTGAACAATGACGACTCAAACTGTCTTCCTTGGTCCGTTGTTACTATAGATGGAACTCCAAATCGGGCGATCCAATGATACAGCAACGCTGCGGTTACAGTTGATGCGGTGATGTCCGGTATCGGCACTGCTTCGGGCCAGCGGGTGAATCGGTCGATGATTGTGAGGCAGTATCGGTTTCCGTCACTTACTGGGAAAGGTCCGATAATGTCGATATTGATGTGGCTGAACCTGTCCTGCGTGGTTGGATACGGCGTGAGCGGGCTTTTGGTGTGGCGACTGACCTTAGCACGTTGGCAAGCCAAACAGTTTCTCACGAATTCACGCGTCTCTCTTTTGATGTCCAGCCAGATAAATCGTTCTGTCATCAGTCGAACTGTGGCTCGTGCTCCGGGATGACTTATGTCGTGAACGGCGTGGAGCAGCTGTTTGCGGAAGGATTTGGTAATATACGGTCGAACTATTCCGCCAGGGCAGTCCGCGTATAGCGCTTTGGTGCTACCGGGGATCGGTGTCTTCTGGAGGAAAAGATCGGATTTCATTTTCTGGTTCAGTATCGCGATAAGCTCGGGATCGCGGGTCTGCTCGTCGGCTAAGAGTTCGAAGTCGAAGGTCGGCGTCGCACGCACCACTTCGATACGTGAAAGCAAATCGGCTGTAATATTTTGCTCCCCAGAGACGTGGCGTATATCGGTCGAAAATTGAGCTATAAAGTCAAGCTGTCTAGCTCTTCGCGGTGAGGCATTATCGTGCGTTTGTCGAAAAGCGTATGTTAAAGGCTTATGGTCCGTATAGATACGGAATTCCCTACCCTCTAACTGGTACCGGAAATGGCGTACGGCGAGATAAATAGCCGCTAACTCACGGTCGTAGGTCGAGTAATTCCTCTGTGCCTTTTCGAATTTCCTTGAAAAGAAACCTAGTGGTTGGAGTTGGTCGTTTACTCTTTGGTGCAGAACGGCTCCGGCGGCCAAATCGGAAGCGTCTGTCCAAAGCGAGAGTTCTGCGTTCGGGATAGGATGAACCAGCAATGCTGCTTGTCGAAGCTGCTCCTTGCAGCGAGTGAATGCTTCGGTCGACTGGGGTGTCCAGATGAGCGGTGTTTTATCCTTTTTTCGATTTCCAGGCGTCATTTCCAGTAAGCTGCCTTGCGTATCTAGGGCGTGTGGTAAGAAGCGACGATAATAATTAACCATTGCGAGGAACTTTTTTAGCTCCATCACCGTTGTGGGTCTAGTTAACTCGGTGATAGCTGCTACGCGTTCCGGGAGAGGACGAATACCTTCCGCGTTCACTAGGTGTCCTAAAAAGGCGATTTCGGTCCGATTGAATTCACATTTGGCTGGATTGATGGCCAAATGGTGGTGCTCAAGGCGCTGGAATAACTGACGCAGGTGCTCGTGGTGTTCTTCTAGTGTCGATGAAGCGATAATCATGTCGTCGATGTACGGGAACACGAAGTCGAGTCCTCGAAGAACATCGTGGATAAGCCGTTGAAATGTTTGCGCCGCGTTTCTCAGGCCGAAGGGCATTGTGAGGTACTCGAACAGCCCGAACGGAGTCGTGATGGCAGTTTTCGGAATGTCGTCCGGGTGAATCGGGATCTGGTGGTAAGCCTTGTGTAGATCGACCTTTGAAAAGATTGTTTTGCCCTGCAAATTCATCGTAAAATCTTGGAGAAATGGTAAAGGATAACGATCTGGTACAGTCTTCGCGTTGAGAGCTCTGTAGTCGCCGCAAGGTCGCCACGTTCCATCTGCCTTCCTAGTCATGTGTAACGGACTGGCCCAGCTGCTGTTGGAAGGCCGGCAAACTCCCATCTGTACTAACGACTCGAACTCGGCACGGGCGGCTGCGTATTTTTCGGGGGACAATCTGCGCGGACGAGTGAAGGTCGGGTGTCCTGTTGTCTCTATGCGGTGTGTGATCTCGGATTGCAGTTGTGTGCCTGGGGTGATAGGCGAGGTTAACCCAGGGAATTCCCTTAATAAGGAAGCTATCGGTGACGTTGAATCGCAAACCTTGACGGTTGGTTCCTCTGGATTACAGTTCGTAACCCCGGGCGTGCGGAGGTTAGTGTAGGCGTCTACAAGGCATCTGCTGCGAAGGTCGACTAGCAGGTGAAAATGTTCGAGAAAATCGGCACCGATAATGGCTGTGCCCACGTCGGCAATCACAAAATTCCACAGGAATTTTCGTCGCAAACCCAGATCTAAAGTCCGAAGCGACTCACCGTATACCGCGATTGGCGTGCTGTTAGCGGCGAAAAGTTTCATGGACGATGGTTTATGGAGAGCACCACTGTGCTCTCGTGGGATGACGGAGACGTCGGCACCAGTATCTATTAAAAATGGTTGGTTAGTTTTGCGGTCTACTATGACGAGGCGATGGGTTGTCGATGAAATAGAATGGACTGGTTGTTGCCGAATATCTCCCGTAGATTGTCAGGCAGACGTCGAAGGTTCATTGTTACGTTGCTGACGGTTAACAAATGAGCACGGAGCTCGGCAGTTGCGAGCTTGTTGACCGTAGCGCTGGTGATAGTAACACAAGTCGTTTGCGGCGATACTGGTGGGTTGGTTTGGCTGTGTGCGTGGGCGTGATCGCGATCGGATGCGTCCTTTATTCAATTGACTCAGGACAGCGTCTAAACGCTGCGTTAATTCCGCTACTTGTTTCGTGACGCGGTCCACTTCCCCACTTCGACCTCTGACACCTGCTGGTATGTACCCGTGCCAGGGGCTGCTCCCCCGGTACTAGCGGTTGTCAACGCGGCGGGGTTTCCTCCTGAAACCCCTGGGTTCGGTGGACTATGCATCATCCTCGTTTGTTAGTGTAAGAAAAGGGTGGATCTTACCTTAATTTTTTTTGATGACGGCGTCCTTGTAGCCAAGGCGGTAACCCAAGGGTAAGCGGCGTCCTTCTGGCGATGGCGGTAGCACGAGGGTAAGCGACGTTCTTGTAGCGATGGCGGTAGCACGAGGGTAAGATGGCGTTCTTGTAGCGATGGCGGTAGCACGAGGGTAAGATGGCGTTCTTGTAGCGATGGCGGTAGCACGAGGTTCCGGGATCGTCGGCACCGGTCCGGCTGGGATTTCGATGGCGGTGCCACGTGGCGAAAGCGATGGCGGTTCCCTGCTCGGTTTTACGAAGGCGATGATGCACACACTGTGAAACACTGAAACACTAACACACACTATGGAGAGTGCACTAGGTGCTGATCGCAGCAGCGAAAACGTTGTCCTGCTTTTTTCGGGGTTTGACGACCCTGTCCGTACGCACTCAATTCCGCTCAGTGTGCGTGTGTGTCTTTCGCTCGTAGCGACGCGGCGCGTGTAGCGTGCGCTATCGATCGCTGTGCTGTTTATTTGTGTCGTATTAGGTACGCGCGGCACTTTACCCTACTACGCCCTACTGCACTACACACTACTGCACGTGGTAGCCCTACTCGAAAACGCACACGTTCGAACGCGGGACTGTATGCGGACGCGTAACTTTTTATTTTTTACCGTATACAATAGAACTCACGCGTATGTTCTATCACGTCGGGGTCACCAGTTTTAGCTTCGGGGAGATGATTTACTCGTTTTATTGCTAATTTATAAGTACTTTTTCGGTGGGCACACGCGGTGCGTAGTGGTTTCGATCGTAACGACGTGCTGGACGTTGGCAGGAGCAGAGAGCGAGACTAAGCTCGCCAACGCTTTTATATCCTGGTGCGAACGTGCACCACTAGCTGTCCTATTCTTATATTATCCCTCGCCCTGTCTCCTAAAACCCAAGGATCTTTTCGCTTGTTACGCCTTGTTTGCGCCAGGTGGCGTCCTGGTCGCTACAAAACTAATCCTAGCAACTCTACACTTGATAGTGAAATTCCAGAAAAGTACAATGAACCAGAAACAAAAGAGATTCCGTTCACGCAACCTGATGAACGACCGGTAAGATCAACAAGAGGTAAACTACCAACTATATACGAGGATTTTGAAGTCGGATTATCCGTAACAGCTCACGAGCCAATCACATATAAAGATGCAATTACTGGAAATGAAAGAGATAAATGGATTAAGGCTATTGACGATGAATACAATTCCTTGATGCAAAACGAAACATGGGAACTAGTAAAACCACCGAAAGGATGTAACATAATTGGCTCTAAATGGACTTTCAAAAAAAAGCTCAACTTAGATGGTAATATAGATCGATTTAAAGCAAGACTAGTAGCTAAAGGTTTTGGTCAAAGATATGGTTGGGACTACGAAGAAATATCAGCACCCGTAGCGATGCTACCAACACTACGCATATTATTGGCCATAGCTGGACATAAAAACTTATTAGTAAAGCATTTCGACATAAAGACTGCGTTCCTACACGGAAAATTAGAAGAGGTAGTCTACATGCGACAACCAGAAGGTTTCGTATCATCTGGACAGGAGGAGCTTGTATGTAAATTACGAAAGAGCATGTATGGTCTCAAACAGGCTGCAAACGTATGGCACAAAACTATGAAGAATATCCTGAATGAATTAGGATTTAAGCAATCGAGTGCAGATACCTGCCTATTTCAAAAACACGCAGAAGAAAATGGAAGAGTGTTTATACTGATCTACGTAGATGACATACTCGTAGTGTCAAAGCATAGCAATGAAATAACCAAAATCGAAGAAGCATTACGTAATAAACTTTCTATTACTACACTGGGAGACGTTAAATGGTTCCTAGGAATTAGAATCCAGAAAGATAAAGACGGATTCTATACACTATCGCAAAGTCATTTTATCAAAGACATCATAAAACGTTTTGGAATGGAAGCAGCTAAAGGTTCTAAACACCCAATGGACACAAACTATTTCAAAATTCGAGATAATAGTGAAAAGCTGAAAGACAACGTCGAATATCACAAATTAATTGGATGCCTGCTGTATTTAGCAACCCACACAAGACCGGATATATCAGCAGCTGTCGGAATACTAAGCAGACATGTTAAAGATCCGAACGCAACAGATTGGCAAGAAGCAAAGAGAACAGTTCGATACTTGATTTCAACAATCGACTATCAACTAAAGCTTGGTAATAACGGAACCAAACTAGACCTGGTTGGATACTGCGACGCCGACTGGGCAGGAGACACAGCAGATCGTAAATCTTGCAGTGGATACCTATACAGGATAGGAGGAGCCACTATATGCTGGACAAGTCGGAAACAAAGTTGTGTGGCAATGTCGACCATGGAAGCGGAATACATCGCATTATCAGAGGCAGCTCAAGAAGCTACATGGCTAAGAATACTCCTGGAGGAAATGGGAGAAAAACAACATAAATCAACCACCATATATGAAGACAATAGCAGTTGCATAGATTTTGTATCGTTGGATTACAAGAAGAAACGTTCAAAGCACATTGACACGCGATACCACTATGCAAAGGATATATGTCTCTCTGGAGCGATCAATATTACATATTGCCCAACAGAAGAAATGTTTGCAGACATCTTAACGAAACCACTTGGACCCACAAAAATGAAGACGATCGCCCAAAATATTGGATTATTATCATACTGAATTCGCGAGGAGGAGTGTTAGAAATATTGGTGATGCGCGAATATCACTAATACATTGATATAGATATTGACAGTAATAAAAGTTAGTTAGTGAGAAACCGTCAACCGAGTAGGTCGTGTTTGTTCTTTCTTCTCCGAGATACCTCCAATCGACCAAGCCAACATTTTAGAGGACTTCTTGGGAGCAGGCCAAGAACACAAAGTGCCCGAAAAGTAAGTAAATAAGTAAGATGGCAATGCAAACTTTAGTTAATTTTAAATACGGATCAGAGCTATTACTAGGTAAGAGAGTCCATCCACTAGTTCTAAGTCATCGATTTGGAGGATAGATAAGTTGTAGTTGCCTTTTTGTAGTTGCAGTAAATGTAATTTTCTATTCCAGTATGTACTAAGTACCAAATCATCGATCAATAGCTTTAACACGGATCATGCCAGGGATATTGCTAGATGGAACTAGAACGTTATAAAATGGCACTTTCCCAACCATAACCACCCGTAACATGCACAATTCAACAATTTGCCTCCATATTTTAGTATTTCCCTTTGTCGTATCGTCTGCCACTTCCTGATTTTCCCGCTGCCCTATTCTTTTTGAAGTAATGCGGTGCACCACACACTCATTTACTGTAGTGACCAAAGTGACTATCGAAGCCATCGAAAACTCACACCAAATCATTAGCCGTTTCAAGCGCAACGTAAGGGCGTAAAATTGTTTTACGATTCAATTAGCCAAAGGAACCAAATGTCCCACCCTGGGGAACAATAGGGTAAAGGTCGAATGGTCTCTGATTGTAAAGCAATTGACATTTGGCGTGTGTTGTGGATAACGAACAACAAAAACCTGTAAATATCCTGCTGTGTGCGTCAGCTAATGTACTCGTCTACTAATTATACTAACCTGGCATGTTTGTCCCCCCTAACCGATAGGGATCGACCTCGTCCTTGTGATTGGAAGTGTGAAAGTAGTAGTAAGTAGAGGACTGGTGGCTGTCAATAGGTTCACGATGGATGTTCGAGGTCCTAATAGTGACGTCATACTATTAGCGAACTGGCCTGGAGAAAGCTTCGTGTTGCGGTTTTGTTGTTGTTGTAAATCTTGATTTCCCCTCCCCCTCCCAACCCTCCTCTTCCGCCCACCATCTAAGGGCGGGAAATCGAAGAAAGCGAATAGGTCATTGACTGGGGATCGCTAGGCAGTGTTTTAACGATGTGAAATGGTGGGGGTATATATATGCAAAGCAGTGCCATATTTATTTTTCCTCCTGGTTCGTTCGCCGCCGGCAATAAATTGACAGAATGGTTCAAGTGTGTACTCCGAAGTAAAGACAAGCAGCTGCCCATGCTGAGGCCTGCAATCCACCCCACGGCACAGAGAATTCCTTCGGCTTAGCAAAGTGGAGCTTCGTATGTTTGTTCAGCATTTCGATTCAGCATTGGGTTTTGGCCAGTGTGTCAATAGAGTACCGGTACCGGGAGTAGACCGTGCGGTGTTTTGCACTCGGCAGTAGCCAAAGGTTGGCAGTAACAGGTGGGCTGATAATTGTTTGGCCTATGACAGTAAAACACTTTTTTTTGGCCAAATTATTTTTTTGTATTCAACATACGTCCCTTAAAGGGTGATTCACCAATTATAGCGGTCTTTCAATTTTTCGATACCATTTTTATAGTAATATTTGCACCTTGCCTCAAAAAACGTCTTTGTTTCGGCGAACACCTCTTTATCCGACAAAAATTTCTTCTCAGAGGACATCTTTTTGGGATCTAAGAATAGGAATTAGTCACTGAGAGACAGATCTATGAAATACGGTGGGTGGTGAAGCAATTCGTAGCCTAATTCATGAATTTTTGCCATTGTTTTCACTGGTTTGTGGCACGGTGCGTTTTCTTGACGAAACAAAACTTTTTTTTCTTCAAATGCGGTCGTTTTTTGGCGATTTCGTCCTTCAATCGCTCCAAAAATTTGATGTAATAGTCGCTGTTAATGGTTTTTCCTTTCTCAAGATAGATTATTAAGATTATTCCTCGCAAATCCCAATAAAATTGACGCTATAACCTTGCCAGCTGATTGTTGCGTTTTCCCCCGCTTTGGAGCAAGTTCATCGCGTCCAGTCCACTCGAATGACTGTCTATTGGACTTTGGAGTGAAGTGGAGAAGCCAAGACTCATCCACAGTAACATACTGACGCAAAAACTCGGATTTATTTCGCTTAAACAGCTCCAAACTCTGCTCCGAATCATCAACTCGTTGTTGTTTTCGGTCAAATGTGACCTCGCGCGGCAGTCATTTTGCACAGGGCTATCTCATATCCAAATACTCGTGAACGATATGTCCAACACGTTCCTTAGACATCTTTAGGGTGTCAGCTATGTCGATCAGCTTCACATTATGGGTGTTCTTAATAATTTTGTGATTTTTTTCAATGTTTCCCTCAGTAACCACCTCTTTTGGGCGTCCACTGTGTTCACCATCTTCAGGGTTCATTTTACCACTTTTAAATTTAGCATACCAATCTGATGGTTGATTTTGGTAGAGCAGTGTCCAAAGACTCTTCATCAAGCCAATTTTTGGCTTTAACTATATGTTTCCCCTTCAAAAACTAATATTTTATCATCACGCGAAATTCCTTCTTATCCATGATTACTCAAAGCACAAAAGTTGCGTCACACAAAATGCTCTAGCTCATTAGGTTGTGGCCCGAGTGCTGTCAAATTTGAACAGAATTCCTTTGAAGGCTGGCACAAACGAAATATGATATGGATAAAAATCTTCTAGCGCGATAAATGTGTTAGGCCAAACAATTATCAGCCCACCTGTTATTTATTACCATATTATGGTAATTATTTGCCAAGTTGTGCGACAATCCGTGGCGTGTGGAAATGGAGTTCGAAATGAACGAAATGTTCCTTGTGAAAGCAGTAACAGCAGTCAGCTTGAATGAACCATCAAGGATTGCATAAAGGTTTTTGTGCTTTTTGCGCTGAAAGCTTAGCCTACTTGACCACAATTATTGAAACTTTGGCATTTTCTTCAGCTGTTTCTTAGGTGTTAGCAATTATTAAACTATATTTTTATTATTATCTTATTGTTTTTTTTATGAAGAACTTTCAATAATATATAAGTACATTTGGGCATATTTAAATCCAAGTCTAATTTTAGTGATTCAATTTTCAACCAATCATAACAATCACAATCGGTATTCGACCATTAGCAAGACCCAATAATTAAAACAAATCCTATCGCGATTTAATGTCATTAAGAAGCAAATCCAAGGCATTGTTTGGCAAAAAAAACACTCAAGTACCCCGCTTAGTTCCTTCCTACAGTACTTTACTCAGGTTTAGTACCGTGCGCTTTGTTAATATTTCAACGTCAGCGACCTATGTTTCGTACGGTCCCCCGGTAACGGCACGTGGGCTAACCGGGACTTTCCTGTCTTACGTTTGGTCAGATTCATTTTATGCTTTTTTGGCACCATTCACCCATTGCGAACGATTTAATTATGGGTCTTGTTGTGCCCAACTGCCCAACGCCGGACGAAATTCCCACGCAAATGGTGGCCGGCAGCAGTAGGACATTATCAAGATTGATGGCATGGCGGTGCGCTTCCGTTTCAAGTTCCGCGTGATGGTAGCGGTGGTGGCAGCCAACGCTGACATGTGTCAACCATGTGGGCTAGTGAATTCGCCTAGACACGTGGCTGTAAACTTTCTTTTCTAGTGCCCGTAGTATCCGTTGCCATTGCGACTTGGCGGGGAAGGTTCCGCACTTCCGAGGGTGGCTGAAAGCGCGAGAGGATAATGTTTCCGTTTGCGTGGAAATATGGAGAAAGTGGAAACGTTTTATTTTTCCTCGATTTTCGGATGCGATAGGAAAACTTTAATTAACTCGCCCCGTTAAAACACCTGACCGTGGCCACAGGTTACGGGTGCCGGTTGGGTGGAAAATAGTTTGTCGGTTCGGTTAGTTTGCCGGGTACAGGCAACCATGACGAAATGTTGCCAGTTCATTAGCTACGGATTTGATTCATTTGCATACAAACAGGTGTGTGAGTGTGATTTAATAATACTATAAATCCGTTGATACCGAGAAGTTGATAAAGAATTCGTTTTGGTATTGATAGTTCGTGAGATAGGAATGTTTTAGTATTTGGATTGTTTCTAAATTATTATGTACTAGGAACTTCTTCCGTGAGCTTAAAACGATATTGCGACGTCTACCGCGATGTTTAAAGTAGCAAACGGATATCTACGGTCTGTTGTATCTACAATGCGTGAAATAAGAAAAGCTCCACCATGTTTTTTAATGCATTATAAAGAAAATTACCATACGGATAGTGTTATTTTCAGTTGAGAAAGTTAATAAAATCTGTTTCACAAACTTTTCAGTGTGCATGTACTTTTTAGTGTATTACAAACGTAGGCCATTGATATTAATTGATAAGTCATGACAAAAATTGGGTAGCTTTCGATCAACGTTTGATTTATTTTTGGCACAAATTCGAAGGCATTTTCAACATTTCATTAATGAGTCTAAGTTCCATCGTTGCGAATTACTTCATTAAGTCGTTATTTGATGGACAAGTTCGAATCTATCTTCCCCTATCTGCTCCCAGCATTCACGAAAACGACAATATAATATGTTAACGTTGACAATTGGCATGCCATTTTAATAAAAAGGCGACGAACAACAATTGTCCCGTTTTTTATGGGATTTAAATCAGGATAACCTACTGGCCACTCGAGAAACCTCTGAGTTTTCGTTAGTTCCGAAAGGTGCATCGTGGCGTTATCTTGCTGGAAAACAAAATCTGGAGCCTTCAATGGCTCGTCATGTTCCATTAAGCTAACTTGTAACATTTCAATGTAATTGTCCTGCTTTTTGTTGAGATCCAAGGCTAATGGATGCTTCCCTCGACCCAATGGTGGTGGATTATCAAAAATCAATTGTCGAACTTCACCACCAGCGAGAACTGTTTTCAATTTACTCAACGCCACACTGAACTTCTGGCAAATCTGTCAGTAAATGCCTACTTTGCTTCGTGGTACCATTATTATTATCGTACAGTGTTGCATCAATTATATGGCAAAAATATAAATGGTCCTCAAAAGTACGCTCGTAATAAAGTTCAAAGATGTGAAATAGGTTTTACGAACATTCACAACTGAAATTAACACAATTGGTTTGATAACTTCAACTTTATTGGCAAAAGAGCTTGGTGGTTCTATTCTTATTACGCGCAGTGTAACTTCCTTATCCATGGGGCTGGAATGGGAAATCCAAGCAGGACAATTTTGAATCAGACTTTTTTTTTTGAATTCCTCTTACTATGCAACATTGCAATGCATGCGGCTCGGCGAACCGCAATCTAACGATTGACATGCGTTCACTGTGCCTCATCCCTTGCCACAAAGGAACCGGATGCCATACTTTCCATCGTAACATTCAATATTATGTCTACGTGCGTGAAACCACCCAGACAAGCCCACGGTTGTACACAGTTGGTCGTAGTTCATCCGCATCACTGCAAAACCACAAAAACCGGCCGCCTAATGGCACATAAATCAATCGTTTCTGCATCGTGCACCACAAAGCGGGCACCCGCGCCCTTAACGGATCAAAGTCAGACTAATCGACCGGCAGGGACCCAGGGATCTCCCTCCGATTTACCCCAGCATCGTTGTGGTTGTTTTGTTTATTTTATTACTATACAAAAAAAAACCTCCCACCCAGTGTCCCCCGCCACGCAGTTCTGTCCTTAGCAACACGCTGCAATCAGGCTGGTGAAGACAACCCCAGAAACGTTCTGTGGGAAAAGGGGGGGGTGCTTTTAATGTTTTCGCGTGGGGCGGCCAATCAAACACGGTGCTTCCGCTTGATCAATAGCGGTGCCGAAGCAATGCGACCCCGGTTCGGGTCTATCATTTGTTTACGGACTCATGGTTAAAACCCACTTTAACCCTTGGGTAAAAGGGTTTTTTAAAAGCCTCCTTGAAGTGGCCCTTAACAAAAAGGTGGCATTAAAATTTGATTTCATTTTCTTCACGGTTCCATCCCCCGCACACAGTTGCAACCAAATCGATTAACGATATGTTAATTACGGGTTATTTCATTAGCGCGGTTCATTCGTTGGTGTGGTGGTTCGAACCGCGCACACCGTTAGGTAGGTACCCCGAATCCAGCCCGAAAGGAAAACGGCCGGCTGGCATCGATATGGAAGGATATGCGTTCGTTCGAAGCCGCGTAAACAAACGTGCAAACGGGTGCCACGAAAGCCGTCTTCGTGTCCCGATGGCAACCGGCATGGGTTCGGTCTGGGCAAGTCCTTTACCCAGACCTCAGTTCAGTTGACAACTGGCTATCGATGGAGAGCGAGAAAGGTCCAAATGCAGTCCGGGATTTTTGTGATGACGGTGTGATGAACTTATGTTAGGAAGTGTAAATGTTAGAAGCGTGCAGTACACAATAGTCTTCTGGAATAAGTGCAATACGTAGCGTGATTATAGGTGTGATAAATAAGCTTATCGTACTGAACACCAAGGATTATATTTCGGCAACATGATCGACGACGATGAAGACGACTACGAAGGATACTGTGAGTAGGTTGTAACGGATGATGGAACGTGATCACGGAATGGAAATCATGAAAAATCAGTTCCATCCTACTCAATGGTGTTGATAACACGATGAGAATCAATGTGTCATTATTATTACTATCGCTTCAAGTATTTTGGAGTACCAGCAACAATATACTTAAGCAGTAATTGTAAAATTGTTAAAATAATTTTTTTTTGTTAAGACTATCGTTTGAACAACGCCCGTTTCTTGGTTACAAAGCTACAAGGGAAACTAGTCGTGCGATGTTTTCTGATACGAATGGCCTCTGTGTGCCAACATCAAGGCTGCTCTAGCCGGGTTCCAATTCTTTTACTTCCCCCAGTTAGTTTGTTAATACTGTATTGGAGAAAACAAGTGCAGTTGTGGCATCACTACAAACGGTATATAAGCGTCATATGTTTTCACCTCCAGCAATGTTTGATGCTATTTTTTACTATTCTTCCACACTTCAAGAGGCGTTACGAAAATGGGTTGATGTTACTACTCGATTGAGTAGTAAAGCACACTTTGTTTGTACAACCGCTCTGCTTGCCCTTTTGTCAACCAACTGTCCCATGATTTACGTGTTTATCAAATCGTTTTCTCCTTGTCGTGTTCCTTTAAACGCCTTGGTGGTATCATTGGTTTCTGTATGAACTTTTATATGCGTAAACCAACACCATTTCAGCTGGCTGTTTTATCATCCACTATCATCGTTTCATTTGTCGAAATCGTCCAAAAATGTATACCATTAGTTAATTTTCAAGTGAATTTAACCTTCCTCTGCTGCTAATCGTTCCAAATGTTCAGTTTTGCAAAACGATCTGAAATGAAATACAGTAATCATGATAAAAATTGCTCTGAGTTTGTTCCTTAAACGATTTTATAGGGTGACCCACATAAAATTGCATCACGGTTGAAACGCTGTTTAAAACTACCAATTGGGTATTACTTCATGAAATTTTGAGTAGAAGTAGTTTAAAGTGTGATTGTTTACAATGTTTTATGACGGAGGGCGATTTGTTGAAATTTGGCAAATGTGGCGTTAGCTTCAAACCAACGTCGCGAAAACATTTTGTACAAACACGTGGAAAATCGCCACAGCTGTCAAGGACAAATTTGACGTCCGGAGGAATTAATATTCCCGAAGCCTACTAAGTTTGCCAAGAAATATTTGATTTGTGAAGCGATCTGCTCATGTGGTAAAACATAGAAGCTGGCGTTCGTTATTTTATTACTAGCGAGGCTGTAAATGGGAAGATTTACCTCAAGGAGTGTCTACAGATGCGTTTATGTCCTGTGAAGAGACCACACGAGGATTTCACCTTCAGGTCTGATATAGTTTCGTGCCACTATTCAATTCTGTTTCTAGAGTGTTCTCACCTTCGGATCCAAAGACATGAAACCCTCACCGGAACTGGTGAAACAGACACTACAGAAGCAGCCCAAAAAGAGCTAATCTTAAGGAGACATGAAGAAAAAATGAGTTACATGAAAAGTACAGAAGAAACAGCAACCAGATGTTGTACAGATGTTGCCAGGGTCATATTTAATAAATTTTAGTTTTATTTCTTAAAAGGGTCAGTTAATTAGATAATTTTCCACATCGTTTCAACCGTGATGCAATTTACTTTGGAATACCCTTTATAAACTAATTTTGCATGTTAAGCGAAGTTTTCCAAACTGAATATAACTGTTGTAGATGCGCTTGTTTTGTCAAGCACAAATCTGGCCATGACGGGACGGCTCGGTGGCATAATCGTAACTGAGCCGGTCTTCCTACGAACGGACCGGATCAAAATCCCATTCGGATCAATCCACCGTAGCAAGGACTTGACTATCCGGCACTACGTGGTTCATGAAAAATAAGTTGATATGGCCCGGTCAGGCCCAGTGCTAACGAAAAGAATATATGGCCATGTTTTGGACGTACGTTCAAAAATCTTTTCGATATGGTACGAACGCTCACTCTATAATTAACGATCATTCAAATAACAATTGAAAAACGAATCCTTCAATTGAAAAATGAGACTAACAAGAAATTACTCAGGTCATTGCCAATCAGTATTATATATTTTCAGCTTATAACACTCATTTTACACAGCAAAGTGAATGTTGAAGGATACCCCGTTAACCTCTTCCTCTGCATATTTCTGCTTTTAGTTCTTCGACCTGCTAACGAGTACAACATCAAAGAAAAAATCATTCAAGCGAACCAGGAATCGTTTGCTATTCCGACACCGCCGTCGCCACGTCAGCATGTGAGCGGCGAACGACGGGTAACCTTCCGGGAGCAGCTTGTCGACTACGAGCCGGATGATTACAGCAGTGAAGATGATGGATACACGGGTGGTGGTGGCGGTGGTGGTGGTGGAGGCGGTGGTGGACCAGGTCAAAAGAAAACTGCCCTCATCGAAACGGTAGCCGATGTGCACCGGGATGGCAGCGAGGCGGATGGAACGAATGCTGACACGATCATCGAGGAGCTGCATCTAGACGACCGAGGCACGACACCGGAACAGGACCAGGAGGACGAGGAGATAGTGGTGGAAGAGGAACAGCTGGCAGGTGACTACGATGAGGACGCCGATGGTACGGACGATCGCATGGAGAAACATAAGACTGGTGTAGAGGGCGAATCGGTGGTGTCGGACGAGGAGGATGAAGTGGAAGAGGAAACGGTTCACGAGGAGCAGGTAGAGGAGGAAGAGGAGGAGGAACCAACCGATGGATCGAGCATGGACACGGAGATACACAATCCGGGGAGCAGTGAAGATATTAGCAGCAGCCCGCTGAAGACATACCGCAGCGAGGCAGACTCCCGATCCGGATCCGGAGATTCCCAGGCCGAAGAGACGAACCCCACAGAAGAGGACGGGAACGAGGACAACGAGGTGCACTATGAGGACGACAACGATGACGATGAACCGTACTACCGTGGTCGGACGGGTTCGACGTGCGGGAACGGTGCGGAGCATGACTCATCCTCCGACGGTGAACGTCCGCTGGAAGAGCATCGCGCGAAACGATCGTCAACCTGCCGCCGGAAGTGCTGCCGGCATAAGAAATCGTCCGGCGAAAAGCTACCGTACTACAACGGTTTCCGTTCCGAGTATGGGCTGTCACGGGAGGAGCTGGAGGAGAAGAAGCGCCGGCTCGAAGCCCGACGGCAACGCGTCCGGGAGCGACAGCAGCGCCGTACCGCGGAACAGCGACAGAAGGCACAATCGAACGAGGAAGCGTTTGCGACCTGGCTGCACGGCAAGCTGCGGAACTCGATCAACAAGCATCAGAACATGTACGACGTGAAGCAGAGCGGGACGACCGGTCGACAGCAGCAGCAGCAACAACAGCAGCAGAACCCAAAGTACCGCCGTCGGAATGGTATTCACACGATGCAGCAAATTTCCTACGGTTAGCAAAGATTTTAAGTCGTATATGGAAGCGAAGTTTTCAATAAAATTGCAAATTCTTTACTTTTGTCTTAATCGGCAATGTAACTGAAGGAATTCATTGAAAAGGTCCCAGCTTGAGTTAGGTTATGCGTTGGGTGAATCTTATTCCGATTCATGAATCTTTGAACTGAATTTGAATCTCTATTTTAAAGATTCATGAATCATGCTTCACGTATGAGTTTGTCCGTCATATACGTCCCCTCTAACACCGATCCATGATCCGCCGCTGCTCAGATGATTAATGAATCTTTTAAGAGTCGATTTCTGATTTGAACAGCTCCTCACTAAAGAATTGTATGAATGACTCTTCTCAATGAATTCATTAAGGACAACACTACTTAGGTGCACTGCTTAAGATGACCTAAAAGGGGGGAGGGGTCACCCTTCGGGTTGTGTCGTCCGGTGTCATTCTAATGACATGATCAGCAGTCAGAATTAAAAATCGAAGATCGTTTCAATATACAGGATTACAATTTTCATGATTTGCAAAGGGTTTAATTCATCCGATTAACCTTCCGGACATTTTCCTAAGGTTTCAAGCATAACCTTTACCGTAGTGCACTTTATCTTAACACCTCCCATGTGCACAAATGCACATGCAGCGAAACCGTAACGTAAAGTCGGTGCAGTAGTTTCGGCTTTTGTAGCATTTACGCTGCCAACTGCTAAGCCGTACCCAATGGTCATAAAACACGCGATACTTCCGTCATGCTCACGACGATTCTGCTGAAAATATCGAGTCTTTGGTCGTTTTATATTTTTTTTCTTTCATCGCAAATAATTAATTCACCTCTCCCCATGGTGAGCAGTGCTGGCCATGGCTGTGGTCAATTGGCGTGCACACATTATAACTGCTGCTAAACCCAGAGGAGGATTGGACTGCACGCAACCGTGTTTGCTGCCTCACAGCTTGAAGTACTTTCGTGGCGTAAGCATATCGTGTTGTTGTAAGGTAAGGAAAGAGCGACTATTACTAAAATTTGATATTCGCTACCATTCGCTCGCTGATAAATCGAATCAACTGCAGCAATTTTCCGCATTGCTGATCGTGTACCCTTCTTCCGTTAAAGCTTAACCTTGGGCGGATGATTAGACGTGCTGCTGCAGGAGCCGAAAGCATGTGTTTAAGTTATTCCATAAAAAGGGTCCCAGCCTAAGCTACTCGTGGTAGATGACAACGGGTCGCCTTATGGTGCGACCTGCCATCTGAAGTCAATTTTCTAACAATAGTCGGTTCACGACCGAGCACGTGTTATCCACCCTCTTTTTATGGAATTTATTTTTTCCGTGATAAATCCCTATGGTTGCGGCCCTAGTGCTTCAACAGTATAGACCAAAACGTTTCCCTTCCAACTACCTCCCTATTTAAAACTATTATGACTTCCAATCTCATTGTATTTTATCTTTCTTTTTGACTGATCTCGTCATTGTAGCGGCTTCCTTCATGATCCTTCTACGCATCCGGAACAGGCATCCGTCTAAGGATCTTCCTCTCGAACGCGTCTTGAAGGGGTTCATCAATTTTGGATCAAAGCAATGTTTCAGAACTCGCTATAAAAAGACCAATTGCTGATCCTTGTGCCAGGGGGGATGAAATTATGGACGACTTCAAACGTGCCATCGCCCTCCCGTCCTGTTGAAGGTCGAGATTTGAAAGCAAGCAAGCAGTTCTAAAGCCTGTGTGGAGAAAATGGGATGGAACCATGATCTAGTTGAGCTGTTAGACACGCCACGCACCCGGACAATGATGAAATGGCCTCGAAGTATATTGATTGTTAGCTACTAAACAAAAGAAGTGGGTAAATAAAATGAACTCTAACGACTTTTCTTTCATTTTACCACCGCTGGTGCATTAAACTTCATTCAAAGTTCGCTTCTTTACTATAGAGCACTATTTGTACTCTAACGGGGTATTTTTCATCTGCCTCTTTTTGTTTATTTCTTTTTTTAATATATTTCCGTATATTTTCCCCCTTTTTTGTCAGCAATTTGCAATTGTA
This sequence comes from Anopheles moucheti, assembly GCF_943734755.1. Taxonomy (NCBI): domain Eukaryota; kingdom Metazoa; phylum Arthropoda; class Insecta; order Diptera; family Culicidae; genus Anopheles; species Anopheles moucheti. The sequence continues at coordinate 53,518,716 of NC_069141.1, forward strand.
GCGCGCCTGTTTTCTGTTCACAACAGTCCATTCAACTCCACTCTGTGTATCGGCGGTGTTGGCGGTCGTCCGAAGTAAGCACTAAGGACACGTTCGTAAACCATCCTTCCCGTTGGAACTCTCTTCTGTGCACTTCTTGGGCATGCTTTGTACTTATTTTCGTTTTGCTGTAACTTGCTCTGTGTTTCTTTTCTATTCGGAATGCACCACTGTTGGTCAGACACTCATTCCTCTGCAGGCTGGTTAATGCGACATTACATTTCAGGGTTCAATTGTAATGGCCATTCAAAATTAAATTTTTCTTACATATTTTCCTTCGTTTTAGTTGCCAGGCTCTTTAAACTAATTTCTCCCTTTCATTGTTTCTTTTAACCTTTTTGAACTATCCGTCCCTATCCACTGTGTATTGTGGATTGCAATAAAATAAAATGATTTATCCCAAATTATTACGAAACTGGGCTAATATTTTAAATTCAGATATTTAATTATGGCCATGGTTTAAATGTCGGTCAATCCAGGAGTAGTGTCTTGATCAAGAGACATGATTAAGCAACCGCCACAAAACATAGAACAAAACGAAAGAAGTATCGCACGCACAAGAAGCCCACACGAAGCCCCTCCAGGCTCGGATGGATTGACAACGTATGTATGAATTTTCACCCTATATCACTGTAGGTGCGGTCGCTACTTTTTTTTTACAAATCATGTAACACCGAACAACTAAGACTTGGAGGTTTCGCTTGTTTCGAATCCAAGTTGATTCTTCTTGCACGAGATTATGACAAGTAGCTTTTCTCTAGCTTATATTTTCCCGTTTAGTTTGTTTTTGTTTTGTATTCGGCTGGCATTAGTTTCTTTATTTATCTTCTACTTTTGCTCTTTCAATCTATCCCACGCTTTCTTTCTCTACCTGCTTTTATTTAATTTTGTTTTAGGGTATGAATTTGCGTATTTGCTCGCCTGCCTGGCCTCCTTCCGTCGCTCTATCTGGCTTTTTTTGTCTCCCTGTTTCCGCAAAACTTGCAAATCCTGTCCATAATTACATGTATTTTTTTATATATAATGTTATTCACATATATGTTGTGTTTTGTTTTCGATACACCGCGTTTATGTTAATTACTCTTTTACCGCAACATACACACCCTTGGCTGACGGGCCGCTCGAAGCACTACGCCGCGTCAAGACAGTAGAAAGTACTTCTATGGTTTGCCACTAAGTTTGCAACTTTACTGGCTGCAACTTGTGAGTATCGACGACAGGACGTACGGTGTCATGCAACAGCACTACTTCTTACTTAGCCTGATTTAGCACAAGGGGCGTGGGTTTCCAGTGTGTGTGTGTGTGTGTGTTGAAATTAGCAACATGTTTGTTTTCTTTGCAATCTGCTTTCCTGAACGGATGGTTCCTGGCGGATCGTTTGCGATTATTAAATTTCCTGTTTGCACTTTATCCGCACGGCCCCCGGTTTTCCATACTTAATTCCACCCATCTCTACCCCAATATATCCATAACCGTGAGGCTGCTGTCTTCTGTTTATCCTTTTTGTTTACACTGATTCTACAACCATTAGCAAATGTTGGTCTGTCTAGTTTCTTAACGATAACTTGTTTCCAAGGGTCGAATTCGTTTACCGAACTGTTTAATCCTGTCCTGAAAAGCGTAATCCCACTCCACGCCCGTCCTAGTCCTGTCCTACTAGCCCCTCATTGGTGCTGCGTACTCATCTGCCTTCTTATACGTTTGAATGTTTTAAAACAACTTTTTCGCTTGCATTGCTCCTACCTTTTCGTGGAATCAATCGAATATTACATTTCAAACCGGACTTTGATTTGTTTCGAACGACACACCTTTCTTATGCACTGTTATATTGATTCTTCTTTAACTCGGATTTGTACAGACAACAAGCCATTCAAGCCCGGCAATGGAGGACGCAGGGTGATTCGCTTAACTTTCCAGTTAGGGTCTGATTGAGATCTCAGCTTTAGCGCATTTAAAAATAAAGCGTCATTCATACGGTGGTTTTCATAGTCGCTTTTTAATATTTTGATAACATAAGCATGAAAAACGCGGATAATGCCGGTAACAAAATAAGCCATTTCCACATGGGGGCAATAGTATGCCCGGGTCAACCGTTGATCCACTGCGAATGCAAACCAAATGCGTTTATACGCTGAGTTGACACACTTCTACACAAACAAGCGGCCTAAATGTAAGAGCACCAAACTTCTATATGAAAACGCACTGGCTGCCTATTATCTGTACAAACCCTATCACTAGAAAAAAATCAATGCTTTTGTCTCTTAGCTGGTCTCCTGCTTATAAGGTTATGAATATTCTCTTCTGCCGCGTTAGTTTTGTGTCATTATATTCTATGGTTGCTTTGTCTTGTTTTGTGGCCGTACTGCTTGTGATAGGTTTCTTTGCTTTGTATTGACGTCTGCTCCGTCCGTCCAAAACGGTGACCATTTTCGAACCTCCCCACTTCCTCTCTCTCTGTTTTTCTTCGCACAAGTGGGGCTACATTTTTTCTACTTCATTTAATATGTCAGGTTTCAAGAATGTTACCAGTGTCAAAGTGTTTTGTTTGGCTTGCGGTTATTTCCGAAACCCTTTTCGTGACCCAGATATATCTTGTTTATTTGTTGTTCGTTACGTTACGCTGTATGCTTATCTCTACAGGAAGTTCTATTAAGTTTGCGAAAACCATACATATAGTCACACATACACACGCACACGTACACGCCGTTGCATTTCGCAGTTCAAACGATTTTATCTCCACATCCCTCGTTTATAGCTTCACCGTTCTGAGGGGAACGCCGTTCGATGCTTATTTTCGTCGTTTAGATGTGGGGTTACTTTAGGAGTTTAAATTCCTACTGCTTCTCTGCATATGTTTAAGTGTGTGTAACACACACACGCATCCACATACATACACTCACACTCAATACTGTGACTCTATATATCCGCGAGATTGTACAGATTTACCCATCAGGAAAATGTTTGCTTTAAATTCATCACACCTGCCAAAATGTCGCTCGGAATGGGAAGCGATCTCTCCATCATCATCGGCATCATATCATGCAGAAAGGTACATTATTTTTAAAATAACACCCCACCATTCTTTCGTAGTTGTTTCGCTTCGGACCACGTGAAGCAATGAGTTTCATTGCTCTACAACTTCCTCTTATACCCGACGGCAGGTGTACACGGTGCTGTTTTACTAAATGAACGTCTGGTTTGTTTAGGGTATGCATGTTTCCTCAGCTTCTATGCTTTATATTTCCTTTCCTCTACCTCTTCGATTTCGACTTTCCGGGTTTTTAAATATAATTAATCCAAAACTTAGTTGATATCGTTTTTTTCTTCCCGTAACTATCTCGTCTTCGCATGCCATTACGCTTTGCTGCTCCTCTATTTGTAAACTGTTACACTTTTGACTGGTGGTTTCACACTTCCAAGCGCTGGATAGAATTTAACCTAAAACCGAGCTGAATAGTTACGTACATAAGCGGTTTTACATACAAACCCGATACGGTATTTTAAAAAACTCAACGTTTATATGCAAAATCATTCAAATCACATTTTCTACACCCCCTGCTGCCATTCTGCACCGTTGTCCTACTCTCTTGTGCCTCTATAATATTCTATTCGTTTCCTACGGTTTTGGTACCTTTGCTTCGGTTTGACTTCCAAATACATACGTCCCTGCGATTCAAAATCATTATGCAAGATTACGGTTCTACATTTTGCTTTAACATTCTGTTGCCGTTATGCAACTATTACTCAATGCAATGCTTACAAGCGGGCGGCATTATGTTCTTATCCTATCGTAAACACAGATCATATTCAAGCGCTCAAATCTCGATCGATCGATACTGTATTACACGATACGATTTCGACCGTCGTCCTGAAGGATCGCTTGCGAAAGGAACAGATTGATGTTCCACATTGAATATATTCATCTCACATAAATCGTTTGATTTCTGTTTGTAAACAAACATCCTGGGACAATGTGCAAAGAAGTACTAAGCACGTACCGTTAGTAGTAGTAATAGTAGTAGTAGTAGAAGTAGTAATATGATCAACTACATCTTTCTTCAACTACATTCAGAGCAAGTAAATATGCTTGAAATGAATGCAAAAAAAACTATGCTGACTATAATTTATATAAGAATGAAAAATGATAATCTTAGAAAATTTAAAGTAAAAACAAGGAAAAGCAAAAAAAAACATAATTATGATATGATGCGCCGCAATCAATCTTTCAGACTTTACAAATTTAAAGAAATTCTATTCCAAATCAAAAATCATTCACACGTGACGTTGTGTCACAGGAGTAGTGATAATCTATCGCCTGGATGCACCACAACGTACACACACACACCACCACATCATCCGTTAAGTTTAACCCAGCAGCGCAGAAAAGCGTGGTGTAAATATTTTGGTTTCAATTTTACACCAGCAGACACACCAACGTGACCACTCAGAGAGAGATATTGGAATTGATCATATTGCGAAAAAGAACATGCGGATTTTATACTTAAATCGACTTAGATCCAAATCATAAAAATCGATTTGTCGGAAACCTGATATAGTCGAAAGTGGATGGTGCCACTGTTGCTTTTGTTTATCTCTTTTACACACCCATTTCATCGGGCGGATGGACGGGATCAAATTATCCACCCCCACGTGACTTTGTTTTGGTTGTCTCGTTACCACATTTGTTGTTGCATCCCCTTTATGAAGGGCAGAATTCACGCAAACAGAGGGTGCTTTGGATGGTCTTATTGCAACCTTCTGATTTTGGTCCTCTTTATGGTTTACTCTACTTATGGGTGGTGCTGTGCCAGGTGTAGTACTCTACACCCTTTTATGCTACCTCTTGCCAAGCTATTTTACAATTAATGTAGGACCACTTTTTCCGCTATGGTGCAACATATCAAACTGTTGTTCATTGATACCTTCCTCTTCTGATTAGCTTGTTTGTTTTGTTTGCTTACTTTCGTTTGTTTGCTTGTTTTTATTTTTCTCCTCAAATACTTTGATCCCGTTTAGTAACGGTTTCCATTACGTTTCTGTTTGTCCCGATTCGTCTACGATTGTTAACTGACGAAACTGAAAGGTTTGTGCATTATTTATAATGCAAATTATACGATAATACGTGCACACACAGATACGTGTCTCCAAACTTGAAAGCAAACCTTATTGCCAATGGTTCTACATGAGAGACGGCAATTAATGGAAATCTTCGATTTTAACATTTTGCTCTATGTTTTTAACGATTTTTTCAGAGCAGCAATTAGAAGGGTAATCGGGACCTGCCATGAAGAATCTACTTCGGCGGTTTAAAAGCATCGTTAAGGTTTGTGTTGCAGCATGCTGGTAAATGTTGCGTTGCTCTATAGCAATGTACGGCCTTCTCAATCATGTTCTTCTCTGCCTATCACTAGGTGTAGGGCAATCTCATTCTCATTTCGACCAACCGTGTAATCACACTTTTTGTTAGCTCATTTCATCATAATCATATGCAAAACGGAACGATGCCTCCTGTTTTCGTGGTCAACATAAAGCAAACACCTTATGTTTGCGGTCGTTACTACTGCAAGGCTGTCTATGAGCGTGTCTTTCAATCGCACTTTTTATGTTGAATTCGTTTCATACATAAGCCCGGCAGGCTAAACCAACAATTAGCTGTTGCTTGCGTTCTATCGTACGCAAGCAAACATCCATCCATTCGCACAACACATTCTTTATCAACAGACATTGATTTAACATCCTTGTAATGCATACTTTTGACTTCCTTTATCTCTAATGCTTGAACCGCCATGCTATTGATGTCCATGTAGTGATAGAGACTACACTTTAACCAGGTGATGATGGTCAAAACTATCATGCTGATGCTACCCTCTTTGTATGTAGGATCTTAGTAACGTGCTTCTGCTGCTGCTGTTGATTTCCTGCACACACATATACGTATATCATTAATTGGTGCAGAATAGATCGATCTGTCGTTTCAAGCTGCACTGCGCAGTTTTTTTTTCTATACGAGTACGTTGCATGTAGTACCTTTTAATTATTTTTCACATACTCCTACTACATACTTTCATCCTTTGTATATGTGTTTTTTAATCCAGAACATGGATTTTAATGTAGGAGTTTTTAGCGTGTACAAGTAGCACAATACGCTTTTTTTCTCCCGCCGGTGGTGCCTATTCGCGGGGCATGCATCATTTATACTGCACATGAAGCTGTTTCCGACTGTGTGCAACCTTCTGCCATTTCTTCGCTGCTTTTAACTCACTTTTTTCATTCTACTGGTTTTTTAGGACAACATTTTTATCTGTTTCTCCTCTCCGTTGAATCGTTTTGTTTATGGATCTAGTCAGCTTTCTAAAAGTAACAGAGTATCCGTGGTGATCCCATTTCCGTGACATTATTTACCTATAAAGAGAGGTAGGTATTAATGCACACGCACATAATGGAAGTTACATTCGGGGATAAAACCTTCCGTATGGAAGGTTAGGAAGTGTTTGAGATAAAATCAAATAAAAATTGTTTCTCATACCTGCCGCCACTTCTATGACCGCTGGTTGCTGCTGATCCTGGCTAGTAGGTGCCGTCGAGGTTAGTTGATTCGACTGTTGTTGTCCACTGCCAGTAGAGTTGCTGCCAGTTGCATTTTGTTGTTGTCCGCCCGATCGGTTATGCGACATACCATTGCCACCGTTCAACTGATTGTTACGATTTCCACTGCGACCTCTATAGTTGTTACCACCACGATAGTTGTTTCCTCCGCGATGGTAATTGATGCCACGGTGGAAGTATCCACCTCGTCGGTTGTATCTATTAAATATTAAAAGCACACATTAGAAAATGTATTCATTTCAACGCATTCAGAAGACCTGGGAAAAATAGAAGAAAATTTAAATTAAGTGACACTCACCCGCCACGCCTTGTCGATCCTACGCCGAATGTTTCCGTGTTCAACTTGCGCTCCTGGCGCCAATCCGTACGCTGTTGCTTTCCCTTCGCGCGTTCCACTGCCTCACACGAAATGTTGTCGAAGAAAGACTTTGCTTTGTCGTAGCATATAACATCTTCCTCCTCCTGCTCATGCTCGCCAGCACCTGTTTCGTTGCCTGAATCGTCCTTCTTGTCCAGTGTTTCGGTAGTGATCTGCATCCAATCCAATTCGTTCACAATTTTACGTACAATAGATAATTCGGGCAAACGGTAGATAGTTTATGACGGTAGATGTAAAAAGAAACACAACAGTTTTGTTATTTATGGCTTCACACGCCGCTTTGCGCACTAACTTGCCACATATCAAATATGCTTTTGCCGCTTGGTATGCTTATATCTGATATGCGTGCTGAAAGGCGCACGACTATTTTTTTACTAGGAAGGATTGATGAAGAGAAAGAAGAAGGTAGACAGCAAAATTTTGATCTTTTGTAAATTTTGTGCCGAGATCCATTAATGGTGCAAGAAATCATACGATTTTCTCTTGTTTACGCAGCAAGAAAACAAGAAAATCAATGATCAATAATGATGAAATGTGTGCTAATCATGGGCCGAATAAATCCGAAAACAAACGTTATATGTCACACCGTCCTCTTTCATGTTTGTATCATTACCGTTTTTATAGAATATAAAAAAGATACAAAATCATGATTCATAAACAACATTAAAATATAAAATTGTTACACGCCTTTAAATATGTGTTAAATAACAAACAATGTGCAGAGCAAAAAAGCAACATTAGTAATGATATTATATTAATGTAATTATGCGTGTCGACAAGAAATAAACAATACGATAGCAAATACTTGATTTGTACTGAAACAAAAACGTGAACATAAGTACTGCAAGCTTTGGAATTATTGCGATAGCATTTTGTTTTTTGCTAGATGTACACATTCTAGCAACATTGATATTAACAAAAACAGAAAAAAAATAAACAAGGGCAGTTTGCTATTTTCCGTGTTGAGTGGATTTGAATCAGATTAATGAGTCTGAATGGTTCTTTGAACTGAATAAATTACTCAAAATTTATATTTTGAAGATTCATAACCCTTCAAACATTCATGAAGATTCTTCAGAATCTGCAGACTCTTAAAAATCATTAATCATTAAAGATTTTTTTTCTTTACTTTATGTTTTTCATCTTTGAGGATTCATGAATATTTTAAAATTCAATTCATAATTTGTATGATTTTTCATTGAAGTTATATACAAATAATAAACGATTAATTGGACACACCAATAATATTCTGTTTTCCAAAACTAAAAAAAAACTTAATACTTATATGCTGCATGGTTCCATTTTGTGACAATTTTCATGTACAGAATAATGTAATAGTACTAGACGGTTATGCACTTTTAGAAATAAGATTAAATTAACTTTTGAGCTCAACCCACACATTAGCTGCTGGTGGACGCTTCTTTATACAACATTCGCCCAGTGCTCTTTAGATCAGCGTGATCCTAGGTATCACAAAACTCATCATAAAAACGAATGTTTCCAGTCACACATTGGGAAACTATTCAAAAAGAGCAAATGACACCAAAAATGAAAAAAAACAACACCTTCAGCAATCTTCATTCATTTTAAGGAATCTGGGATTACAGCGGTTTACATTATTCCTGCACCTGCTGTTCGTTGCTGAATAGCGAATCTCACAGGAACGGTGGGGACAACAAGGAGCGACAGAAGGATATTGGGGTAAGAAATAAAGACAATAACAAATAAAAAAAATAAAATACCTGCTCTGGTTTCAACTCTTCGCCCACCTTAAGTTTAGAAAGTTGCGATCGAAGCTCTTCGAATTTGCTATTGGCCTGTTCGAAGTCGTAGTCATTTTCGAACTTTAGCAAATTCTTTGCACGCTGTCCACCACCGGTACCACCGGTACCACCCTACAAAATGCAGATATACAGTTTCAATAGACGTTAATACTCTCGGAACTATCGTGTTCATCATTTTGCGTACCTGTTGCTGCTGCGGTTGACCAATGTTTCCACGCGGACGACGCACAATGTTATTACCACTTCCGTTGTTTTGATGCTGATGGTTCCGATTGTTCCATCCGCTTCTATTTTGGCCCCCCTGTTGCTGTTGTTGTTGCTGGTGTTGTGGTTGTTGTCTTGGCTAAAATGTTTGTTTCGCATTTATTAGGTTACATATATGACGAGTGCAAGAATCGTAACACGCCAAAAATTACCCATACCTTGTAATTTTCTTTCATCTGATTGTCGTTGCCGTGCTGTTGTTGCTGCTGCTGCTGCTGCTGCTGCTGTTGCTTGCCAGAATCGCGTCGCTCTCGCATATTGTTGTTCTGATGATTTCCTCGGTGTTGGTTGGGTTTGTTGCGCTGATTATTGTTGCCACCGTCACGGTTGTTCTGCTGCATCATCTGCTGCTGCTGCTGGGATTGTGGCTGTCCATGTTGCTGTTGTTGCTGCTGGTTCGTCTGCACAGCAATGTCTACCGTTGGACTCTTACGCGACAACATGTTGCTCGGTGTTCCCGAACGCGATCCGCTGCCTGATTTTTCGGGACGAGTTAATCGACATCAGTTAAATATTTTCAAATCAATCACATGCCATTTTCGACAATACTATCAAAGCACCATGTATGATAGTTTTTTTTTCTTTTGAAAACAAACAAAATTAAAAGAAAACCCTTAGCCGTAGAATTTATAAATATTACACATAATAAATTAATTGTTTTTAATCTCAAATGAATGCAGTGCAAATTTATATATGCAAAGGAATATGAAAAATGTAGGAACGAGTTTTCCTCACACAACACAACTAAGCTAAGGAAGGAATTAGTAACATGTGCACAAGATGAAGCTATGAACGTAACAAGCACGATTAACTAAAGATACAATAAATAAGCTGAATTAATTTATATGAAATAGCAATCAGTGAAGAAGGCGCAAACATCTCCGGCATGGTTTTTAATGAGAAAACAGCGTCAACAGCAACATCGGCGACAGCAGACATTTTAAGCCAAGTAAAACTATCCTTTTTTAAAATGTTTGCATTATTATCAAATCTGGCATCGTTTAACTATCAAACACGTCTGGAAAATGTTATCTTACTTCCGGAATAAATATTTCATTTGGAAAAAAGCTCAAATCAGCTAATTTCTAAGCACCTGAACTAGCAAAAGCATTAATGGATATGATAATAAATTAAACTTCAAGAAAACTTTTAAAGAAGGAAGATGAATCAAATGAAAGAAGAAATAACAATAGCATTGATTGTAGCGAGAAGCTGTAGAATAAATCGACAAACGAAACTGACAAACGACAAAAATCAAAGGTCGTATAAATGTACCAAATTCATATAAGACTGTTGTATTGCAGATCCCGCAATCCAGACAATTTAACCAAGCACAACGTAAAGAAGCATGAAATGTTTCTGTTTGTACATATACATACACACCAAGCAAGAAATTGAAAACATCAGTGTGTACGAAAAGGAAGGAGTAACGCATTATCGTATAAACAAAGCGTTATCGCTAGACTTGATAACAAATGCATTCTCGTTTAAAGGTTTGCAGAGTATTCGTACATCAAAATATTGCGCAAGTATTGTGTTTTTTGCAAACATGGACCGTTAATGCTAAATGTTCTCTGCATATGCTTTTAATTTGTAAAGCGTATCACTAAAAGATAGAAGGTTCTATGAGCTAAAGTTTTTATATCCTTTACTTGCTTTACATTAACAAAAAAAATCATGCAGCAGAAAAGGCAATAAGGCAATGAATGGGAAATAAAAAAACACATGGAATGCGAAAACCAACACAAGAACGGAAGCAGAATAACTTAAGCAAATACGATCAAATGTAGTATCGTTTTTCCATATGTAACAAAGGTGCTGTCAAATTTTGACATTGTTCACGTTTCATTGATTCTTCATATGATTCTCTTGATTGAGAGAAGGCATTAAATTTTTGTTTGATTACACAAAACATGGTGCTCGATCGCTCATTTTCATCCCACCTTGCTGCTGCCGTTGATGCGTGTGCTGTTTTGGATTTCGTTCCGCAGCAACACCGCTAAAGACAGTAGAGCGGACACCGGAAGGCCCACGTTCATCAGCAACAAGAAGATCATTCTCATTGGAGGAGGGAGGAGGCGATGATGCGGATAGCATACCGCCGATCGATCCAGAGGAAACGATTGTGGGAAGAAAGGCCGATGGCGGCTGTTGTTGCTGTATCGCACGAGCGTTCGTAGTATTAGTTAGTAACCCAGAAGAAAGATCTGCCTTTGACTTGGAGGATCCTGCTTTCGTGAACATTTCCAATGACTGTTGCTGTTCAACCTGTTGCTGCTGCTGTTGCTGTTGATTCCTGCCATTACCATCGGTTACGCCATCTTCACCACCTCCACGAACAAATGAACCACCACCAATAAGCTTATTTCTGTTTCACAATTAAATAAATCGATAGCATACCTCCGAGATTGTTCATTCCACCGAACGCGTTATAGGGTTGGCCGCCACCACCACCGGCACCACCCATCTGCGGTGCATGACCGGGTGGTGGTGGTCCACCCATCGGACCACCGGTTACGGGAGGGCCTCCACCCATCGGACCGCCTGGTGGTCCACCGGTCGGTGGTCCACCCATCTGCGGAATCATAAAACCCGGCTGCGACTGGTAGCTCGGTTGACCCAGCTTATTCGGCATCGGCATCTGCGGTCCCTGCTGGGGCGGTAGATGCATCTGCATAATGGCCGGATCGTTCGGGACCGGGTTGTTGTTGATCACCCGAATATCCTTGATATCCGACCCGCGGAAGAGGATATAGTCGTAGCATTGGTTCTGCGGTGCAATCGGGAACTGTGTTTCCCGATCCTCAGTACCATACGACTTGACTGTTGTGGATCCATGGAGCGCGCCCACGAAGAAAGCAATGAAACATGCGGAAAAAAAGAATATTAGTACATGACGCCATTTAGTGCATTTTTTAGATATTTTACTTAAATACTCAAGTAGTGGAAGTATGTAATCAAAGGCCCAGGACGTTCTTTAAGAACAATAAAATATTACAGTTGATTTTGCTGTTTGATTCAAATTTTCTTGCTATACATTACATCCTACAGTTGATCAAAATGGAGCTACACATTTTAACACATGACATTCAATATGAACGTGAAGCCTCCATTGCAATTTACAATCGGAAGACATTTTGTTTTCCTTTGACCATCTTACAATTGGCCGAAAGAGTATCCTAGTTAAAGGATCATGATCTTTGAGCTAAATATATCACATTGAAGTATATCAAACAATAAGATATTTGAAATTTCGTTCGTTTCATAACAGCAGCATCTCTGTGGGTGACGGGTTATACATCATCAGATCGGTCTTATGCGATATTTTCGCACGAACACTTACCTCGTGCAAGGGCGATCGTGCATCGCTCCGGATCAACGGTGAACAGCAGTCCCTCATAGCGGATATCGGCTTTCGATATCAGCGAGATGCAGGAACCAATTTCCGGCATAGGGCAACTCATCGTGAGGCTTTGTTTAGCTCACTTTTCTACCGGTGCGTCTTTTCTTTTTTGCCTGTTAGCGGTCAAAGACCGCGTCTGCGGCGAGACGATGAAACGTTCCACCACACCGCGCACCTTTTTCACACACCGAACACTTTCGCCCGTTAGAAGTAAGGTACTAACGGTGATACACTGTATCTTGTATGCACTATTGTTTGAAACTCACGGCTGGTTGGGCTTACCACTGATATTTTATCCAGTACCGCGCAATGTGTGCTGCGCGCTTAGAGAAAAGCTGTGAAAAGAGGCGAAGAAAATAAAGACCAATAAGCTAGGTGAATTTTGCCTGGTGTGAATTGCGTACCACCCCCACAAAACGGGGTTTAACTACGTAAAATGACTTTCTCGCAAAGAGGTTAAGAAGATTCACGCGCTTAACTGACGGCGCGCGGCGCGTGCCCCATAGTTGTTGCGTGTGAAGAACATACGTGATCAGGAAATTGCCATGGAAACTAAAGCTAAATCGTCTTGTTTCTTAAACACCCTTTCCATGAGATTTCTTAAAATTTATAGCGATGTTTTTCACATTTCATCCTGTGAGTGATATTGCCGTTTTTTTCGGGTAGTAGCTTCCACTTCCGGTCACTGAAACAATGGCGACTGAGAATATTAAATGCAGTATGGCTGCTGCAAAGGATCAAACGCCGATGGATGGTTTCCGCAATGAGCAAATAGTCTTGTAATTAGCTTAGCTACTAAATCTTGTTTAGAAAACTCAAACGAACTTTTTTACTACACTAACACCTGGCTCGGATCTTCAAACACGCGGCCTTAATAACTACTTCAACTTCACGGACCTCTGACGACGACTGAAATGAAAGGATATTCCCCGATCGAGAATGCGTTTCACACGCATGCAGGCTGAAGGATGAAAAGATGCCAGCTTGGATTAGGAGGAAGGTGGCAGTCGCTACGATACTTTACGGCGACACATCCGATGGTGATGGTGGTGGTGGCAATGATGGTGATGATGCTGATGACGAGAGTAATTCAAAGATGGACGACACACGAAACGGGAAACAGACACACATATATGAAAATTAACGAGCTACGTCTCTTTCTAGCTCACACGCACAAGCGAATAAGCGAGTGAGCTGTAATGAGAGCGAAAAGCCGAGTAAGTGTATGCGTATGCGTTGCAAACACACAACCTTTTTCTCACTGACAGCTGGGAAGGCTTGAACGGATCAGCACTAGCGTAATGAGCGAGAGCGAAAGAGATGCGAAAGGGCAAGTACAAGAAAAACTAAACTAAGAAGAAAAGAAAGAATACCGCGACCGCGATTCCTGCGTGCACGAGTGTCGACTTTCAACAGCAGCAGCTGGCATTATTTCTAAAGTAGCCTCAAAATGACCGAAATTACGCTGCCCAGCACCATCGTGGCATCTACCGGACGCCCTCTAGAAATGCTGATTCCATTTTCGCCTGTTCGAAGCAGAGACGCAGCAAATAGGGAAACTACACTAACACTATCACGAAACACCGGAGATGCGAAGAAGAAACGCAACTCTTTCGAGCAACCTTTCGGATACGATAGGTCTTACAATGTTAGCAAAAATGGATTCACACTACACGAGCAGCCTGCCTGAAAAGTACGCATTCCAACTCAAATGTAAATGCTTTCCACGGCACACATCATCCACACACAAAGCGACACATACATGACCGCACAAACACAAAGCGAAAGCACCACTCTCCCCGGCGAAGGTGTGAGGTGGACGAACAAAACGCTTGAAACGGGTGAAGAAAACGGAACGACACCGTCGCCGCTAACCTTCTCTAGCGGTGGTTCTGCCGATCCGGCTGAAGGTAACCAACCTTCGCAAGTAGAAGCGCAAAAACAACACTCCACCGTGCGCCACAATGATGAAATTTCGGCTTAGTTCACAACTCACCACCGCTGTACACTGTACACGCACGCCGTAGGCCCGCTATGCGAAGCGCGAATTTCCTCGCGACACGCCGAAAAGACCGAAGAAAGGAACGCGCTGTTCTATTCCGCACACTCACTCCTCTGACGTTGTGAAAAAAACGACAGCGCTTCAATGCAAGAACACTGCCGAAGGGTGAGTTCGGGGTGGCGAGCATAAACGAATACGGTGCTCAAGATACCGGCCAGCAGTGGCCAACGCGATGACGACGAGCGTACAGTCTGTTTAGGCTCGCCAGTCGAAAAGTACCACTTTTTGTTGATGCGGCTACACGAGCAGTCCGGAGAATGATTTTTGTGCAAAATGTTACACAATGTGAATCAAATTTAATTGATAAAAATGACCCTCAACGCATCGAGCATCCTAAAACGGCTAGGTCATTTAATAAACAAAACTATTGCAATGATTACACTCGGCAATCTGGCACGAAGTATTGAAGCTTTTAGTATATAGATTATTCAAATCGCACGCATGCTGTCAAATATGAGCAGCGCAAATGTCACATTCTTCTTAATCGATGATAATCTATCAGAAATCGATTAAAAACTGACGGGTACTATTTTTTGCAAAACAATAATAAAATACTTCGCTTTTGGTAGTGAACCATAGGCATTAGAGAACTAAAAAAATCGAAATCCTGTGTTAATCCTGCAAGGCACGTGGGCATATCAAGATTTGAGCTCAACACGTGTAGAGCTGACCACGATTAGAACGGAACAGTTTAGACAATAATCCCAAATTTGCACATTACAATTGAATAAAGAGAACTAAACTGTAAACGTCAAGTATAAGAGAAACGGTGGTTAATAAATAATCATTCATTCGTCGTATTTTTGCGACAATCAAAGTTTACCTGTCGACAATCATGACTGAATCGTAGGGAGGCAAAAATCGATCACAAACTGTCAAAAACGGCACCCGTTGACGACCACCGCCGGCACGGGGCAGAAAAGGTGCAGAAACGAGACGGCAAAAGCGAACACGAAACGACGGTATCGAACAGAGTGTGCGAGGAGAATCTTTCACTTTGCCCCGTTGCAGTCCAATCATGGCGGCTTTCGTAGGACGAATTTGTGGATCCGGATTGTTGAGCCCGAAAAGCGGTGCTACCTTGCAGAAGGTCGGTAAATACGCGATGTCCTTTACGGGGATTTTGCGGGGCAAAAGTGTTTGTGAAGGGGTCGGGACATCGAATGTCCTGACCCCGCGCTACAAGTGCCCTTTCATCTGAGCCGTCCCGTTTCAAGTAGAACCCGTGCAAAACGACACTCACCACCACCACCCGTTGTGCAGTGCAAAGGGGGTTGTAACGCAAGTGAAGAGAATTCGATAGTGAGAAAATGTTGTGTAATCACAGGACTTGCAGAATGAATTCGACCCGCAATGCTGGATCAGGGTCGGTTGCTTTTCTTCGCCAGCATGCTCTGAATGCTCTTAAATTGTGAAATCTCTTGACAACGGGAAGAAAATATGTTCTTTGCGAGAAACGTCATGAGACACACGGGTCGTTTTGTTATGTTGTACACAGCTGCAAAACCCCGAAACGTTGTGGATTAAGGGGGACAAGGCTTGTGGAATAATAATTTCCATTCAATGATCATCCAGGGATAGGTCAAATATGTTTTGTTCGAAAGCGCAGAGGACAGTGTTACGGAACGGGTGAAATACGATTGTTGTTCTTTTTCGCTCGTATTATATAATTCCTGCTGATGGGAGCTCTACCAAAGACTGGGGAACAAAATGATTATTTATAAGTGTTAATACTAATTTTGAGGTCAAAACAATTGGAATTTAATTACAAAAGATTGGAACGGGTTTAAATTAACGCTCGAATTATTATAATTCATTTTGCAGGTACAAAATTTCTCTACGACCCGCGCCTGGACTAAAAACCAGAAGGTATTTGAACAATTGTAACTATTTTCATCTGTAAACTGTGCTGACCTCTCGTTTTTTATTATTTTTGTAGGTTGCTACTGCGGCTGGTGTATTGGTAGGCGGTGCCGGAGCCCTTCTTTACGCTCTGGAGCAATCGGTAGCCGCATCCGGTACGGAAGTGCACCCACCAGCACTGCCATGGAACCATAAAGGTGTGCTCGACTCGCTCGACCATGCGTCGGTTCGGCGCGGGTACGAGGTATACAAGCAGGTGTGTGCGGCCTGCCACTCGATGCGCTTCATTGCCTATCGCAATCTGGTCGGTGTGTCGCATACCGAAGCGGAAGCAAAGGCCGAAGCGGAGGAGATCCAGGTACGCGACGGTCCGGATGAGGCTGGCAACTACTTTAACCGGCCCGGTAAGCTATCAGACTACTTCCCGAGCCCGTACCCCAACGAGGAAGCGGCCCGTGCCGCTAACAACGGTGCCTATCCGCCGGATCTAAGCTACATTGCGCTTGCACGCCACGGTGGTGAGGATTATCTGTTCGCGTTGCTCACCGGCTACTGTGATGCCCCGGCGGGTGTGGTGCTACGTGAGGGTCAGTATTACAACCCATACTTCCCTGGTGGTGCCATCTCGATGGCGCAAGCACTGTACAATGAGGTATGTATATCGGTAACTTACCCGAGACGTGAATGTCAAATGAACATTACATGACAACTTCACTTTCAGGCCGCTGAATATTCCGACGGTACGCCACCGACGGCCAGTCAGTTGGCCAAGGATGTGTCCACGTTCCTGGTATGGGCAGCAGAACCTTATCACGACGAGCGCAAACGCATGGGTATCAAATCGGTCGGCATTATCATGATCCTCGGTGCGTTGACTTACTACATCAAGCGACACAAGTGGGCTGCGCTCAAGACGCGAAAGATTTCCTTCCACCCAAAGAGCAAGTAAGCCGCTTGCAACCACAACAGCAGCAGTATAGGTGAGATGTGATGTGGAGGAAACTAGCCATCAACCGCTGACCGAGAATTGAGACCAAATCCGATTGGCACACAAACATAAAACGACGAAGGAAAACTGGCCGGGACATTATTGGAAAAGCTTTGGTCAATCGGTGTGATAGGATCACAGTGCACCAGTGGAAATCGGTGCAAGAATGACAGGAGGGAGATAGTGTGCAACATTGTACAGTGCGACAAAAGGGGGTACTGAGTGATTTACTTTAAAGGACATTAAAACCGGTCCTATCTATCGATACTCGCCAAACACAGCATGAAATGCTTGGACAAATGTGAATACATTTGCCGCACACCAGCACCCACTTGACTCGCTCGTGTTTTGTTGCCCTCTCGCCTTTCGTCGGCAGTCACTTTCACCCCTG
Source organism: Anopheles moucheti (assembly GCF_943734755.1). Classification (NCBI taxonomy): domain Eukaryota; kingdom Metazoa; phylum Arthropoda; class Insecta; order Diptera; family Culicidae; genus Anopheles; species Anopheles moucheti. Next base: position 53,536,495 of record NC_069141.1, read on the forward strand.
ACATCCAAAGAGCCTTTTTCGGATCACGCCTATCCTTGCACCGATTTCTAAATTAGTTTTCTTTACCTTCTTTTCGTTTTCCATGTATAGTTCAATTACCATTGTACGCAGTAATAACAAACACAACAAACATGCTACAAAAATTATCGACAAAACCGACAACACTGCTTCGTTTTTTAGTGGGAGGTGGTTTTTGTTTAATGGTGTATTTTACCAGCGAACCGGGGCTGCGTTTGTCCGAAAGTGTGTCCACAGAGTGTGGCCGCAGTACTACTGCCATCGAGGAAAAGGCGTAAGTGTGCCAATTTTAAATATTGTCACGCTTATTCCAACTCCTCAAGCGAGAAAGAGAGTATCCTTTTTGCAGGATTTGCAAGGTACCTAAATTAGGGAATGTCTGGTAGTAGTATTGGAAATAATTTATTGGAACAAAATATTAAGGTCCTAAAATTCCTGGTTTGGCGGATGATGAAAGGTATGTTTAGCAAAAAAACGAAATAAACCATAAAACCGTACGTTGTTAATTTAAACCATCACTGTTTGGTCTTGTTTGTTTATACTTTACTACTCGTTAAATAAGAATAAGTTAAAACAATGGAAGAAACTGTGAGATTTAAAATTGAAGCTGCCTCTTCTGGTCGTTATCGTCATCAAGATGTTCCCATTTACCGTTCCCATCTCCTCCTTGCACAAAATGCAACAACGTGCATTTTATGCGGGGGTAAAAATTCAAATGGAACTATCACCTTCAACTACTTTGAAGCTAAAGATAAATTTATTTACCCTTCAATTTCAGTTTACATCACATTGTTTTTTCTGCTCTCTTCGCCGGTCAAGAAATTACGACGGCGTACCTTCTTTCTAATCTCTGTTAAAGCGCGTCCTCGTTAGGTTAGGTTAGGAAAGTAACGAAAATAAAACGTCAATGTACCGGTATAGGTCAATTATGTTCCCAATTCAAAAATGCCTTTACGGTATTGAGACAGGGACATGTAAAGGACCAGCAAGAAAGGAAAATGAAAAAAAAAACACTCCATTCTATTTCCAACCTTATTCGATTCGAGCATTGCCTAATACAACGCTACTCGCCGATTGCTACTCCTAGCCATAAGTGACACATTTTCTAGCTCGCAGCACGATAGAATGCAGTAGTAATAATAATAGTAGTAGTAGTAGTAGTAGTATTAGTAGTACAGAGCATATCGTGATCGTTCATCTAGCGGGTAACGTTAATCGTCGGAAGTTAGTTTTGTCAATCCACAGCGATTTTATGCAACACAACGCATGGTACGGAATTAATTTGTGTTTTAATGTTTTGCTTTTGTTTCAGTTATAAAAAAAATGAAACATACGTCCTGCATGTTTGCACCCAGCGGTAGCACTGTTCTACAGCAGGTTCGATTATTTCTGTTTCGTCTCCTAATTGGCTTTTAAATACTGATTTCTCCCTTCCGAGGCTATATTCAAAAGCGTGCTGATTAGCGTTAACCCCTCCAACTGCGTTTATTTTCTCTATCACCGTTTAGTTTTGTTTATGTTTACCACCTTTTTCAACTGCGATCAATTTAACGAACTTTAATTTGGGAGAACCACATATGTCTACATATGCCTAGGTTAAAAAATGGGGAGAGATTGTATCCGACTCTGTACGATCGCGCTACCGTTTTAAGCCCATTGGTGAAAGATTGAAAAAAGTAAGTATTACTTGACACAGCGCAATCCATGCACGGCATTTAAGGACATTTTATTTTTGCTATGATTATTGTATACTGCTCTCCCATTGAGTCCAAACGATAATAAAGCTGACATGTCGGTCGCATATTTAAAGGGAGAATGATTTGTATTCACCCCCTCAACCTCTACGGTCTTGCTTTAATCCCTACTTGAAACATCTATCCTGATCTCGACTGTTATTATACAATGGACCTTAATCTCATTCCCATCCATAACCAAACAAATACTATCCAAACTTACTCAAATGCGTGAGCAACTCAAGATCGCAACTGGATGGAGCTCTCATACGTAACAAACAATGTTAGAACGTGCTGTTGGAATACGAAGCATAAAAGGAAGCCCCACGTATACAGGGGGTCTTCATCAATCCGTCAAATAATTCCTACATAGTGTATGTAGCGTCAATGAGGAACAATTTTAGGATGTTGAGAGTCGAATGTTTTGCATGCACCCTCCAAATTATGTGTGGAACAAAGGTGCGAACGTTTGTTTGCCTGTCGAAAGACTATTTTTGTGTGTGGGTTTTTATTTCATTCTGATCCACCAACCCGGACCAACCACCCTGACTTGCTGACCTTGACCGCAGCACCAGTAGCACAATATCTTCCCTAATCCTCACTACAGTAACGCAGCCTAATCCTCTTTCCAATCGGATGTGTAACAACGGACCACCGCTATTATCAACGCACACGCACGCACGCAGGATGTTTGTTTACCTGTGTTACAACGCAAACGGAAGAGAGACTCATCATCGGAGCAGCAGAAAGGGATGCATCAATCTTGTTACCGATTTTCCAAAAGGGGATTTATTTCCTTTTATTATGCGTTTCTGCTCGCTCTCTAATAGGACGAACCAGCGGAACGTGTCCTTTCCACGTTGTGTTTGCTATAGGTTAACGCGCTTTGCTTACGGCTTTTTTGTTTGTTTGTTTGTTTTTTATTATTATTTTCATCATGCTCAGTACGTAAATGTTTTAAAGTTCAGTGACTCCCGTGTTTGCTACTACTCTCCTCGGTTTTGCTGCACTGTATATAGTGTGCGCACAGTACAATTACAATTTTCTTTCCCAAGTGTGTGTTTGAATATTTCCCGAGCATTACCACGTATTAATGATTTTGCTTATAAGTTGTGTTTAGCGATTTAGCGCATTTACTCTTCTTCTTGCCTACCATCATTATTTTGTGGATTTATAACTTACTGCGTGTGTGTGTGTGTCTTACTTCTTTCAGCTTGTATATTCTTCTTCTTTATTACCTCACTCTGTAAACTTTCCACTTCCCATCTTCTTTTTAATTCCCATTCATCTTCGGTTCACGGAGTTCGGTTTTAGCGTTGAATTAAGAGCACTAGAAGCAACTACCCTCCGGAGGCTGTGTTAACTTTAGGTTATCCTTTAGCGTCATAATCCTACGTATTTCTTGTAAAATTGTCTTAATCGTGTAATCACGGTTCCATCTACTCAACACTGGAACCATCCTGTGATCAACCTATGGCAGGTTACAAAAAGGAGAAAGATTCAAGAAACAGATTAGTTTGGATGTCATTACATCAATCCAGTCGCGATTAATTCACACCATTTGTCTGGGTTTGTTACTTACCACACCGTTCTGACTGTTGATGCAGTTAATGTTGATTTTCGATAGAAATTTCAGCGTTGGTGGCTCGTCCGGATAGCGCTCGCCACATTCTACTTTAAGTGAGTACATTCTGTTTTCGTATGGAGTCTGCATGCATAATTTGTTGATGGAATTTTAAATATCTGCTAGAAAACCGTACGTGCTCCCGAATGTGCACTGAATAAAATTACTTACCCTAGGAGGACCAATGATCATGCCAGTCCAGTGGGTGAGGGTCATATCATCGTCATTCTCGAGACCCCAAGATATGGTACCGTCGCCTACGCCCTTCTGTCCTGCTTCGAGTTCCTCAAGAAGGCGAAAGTTTCGTGGAACGACTGTGCAAAAGGGAAACAAATGTGAATTAGAAATTACTCCTGACTTTAGAAACAATACTAACATCTGATAATACATTTTGTAAATAGTTACAAATTAATCTTCTACTGCTACTGCTGAGGAACAGCGAAGAACTCTTAAAAACATGCAAGGCAAAAATGTCAAGTAGTAATGAAGGAAATTGATTTTTTTGTGCAACATACACCACACCCGTCGTTAAAATAAGAGCGGGATAATTTAATAAAGCACTAGCTACAAACCGCGGTCGACTAATTTTGAGTGGATAACACCGTGTGACGGAACAAAACAAAACATGTGGGACAAACATGGTGGTGATGTATGCTCCTGTGGCTCTCATGGCTTTAAAACCCATTCTACTTGCATTCATTTGCTTTGCTGCATTTGGGAAAAACATTTGCTTCTCCGATCAACTTACCAACTCCTGTCGACGATGCCATCCTTGAGTATGTGTGGTATTGTGGTAGGGCTCACAATCGTCCAGATTCTCTCGTTTTCGCGAGTTGTTACAAGACACCGCGCTGGTTCCAGACGGATCAGTTCCTGCGCGTCCTAAGCAATTTCGCCACTCGCTGTTGAAGTAAATAAATCGATTAGTTGACAATATTAACTGAAACGTTGTAATAGACACTAATGGCATCACAAACAATGGGGCATATTATGCGACTTTGGGTCACAACGATACTTGGAAGAAAGTTTTTTAGTGACTGCCACTTTTTTATTCATGAACAATAGCCAGTTCGTAATGCTTTGAACTGACACTTGATGAATAACAACCAGATTCGTATATTCGCAGAATCTAATTGCCGGTACAGATGATTTTTGGAATAGTGATCTATTGACCTTACCGTTTACTTTTTTCCGATACTTGTCTGTATCCTATATTACCCCGTTAAATAGTTCAAATTCAGCAAAAATTGTACATTTTCTTTGCATAAATCCGTTCACTGTGTGTGAAATAATGTGTGGAAATAATATACTCAGACTAAATGGTGCACTTTAACGTCCCTCGCAACTTGAGGGATACCCGGTGTCTTGGCTTTCACCTAATGCAATAAAGTTGATTTTCATCGCACTTTTCATATCGCGAAGGCAACGGCAACCGCTGACTTACGAAAGTTGTGTGCCTGTGCGTGTGCTGCTTGGATGAAGTTTTACGTGATTTCTAATTTAAATTGTTGGGTGCAGCGGATAACAAGCGCAAAATGCAAATCTAGAGGAACACAAAGGCCACATCCGATTTCCGCTAGAATTTTTCGAAACACGATTGTGTGGAGGACAGAACGATCATTGAGAGAGCATTAAAATAGGAAACGTCATCCGCGAACGACGGAACAGCGCACGCACTACACAGCAACGGAGGAGTTGCACCTTTCGTAGATGGTGCCCCCGCGGTTCCTCCTAATCTTCTTACAGGTTCGTGTTGATTCCGTGACAATCATATCCGAAGCAAAAATGTGGTCTTTTTCCCACTACAAAACGTTAATTACTCGGCGAGACACAAGCCTGGGTACAACTACAATTCGTCCCGGGTGGATTATGGAATATGAATGTTTTGAAATGTCTTGCTAACCTCACTGTCGTCGTCGGCAACTGTGATAGGATATGTAAAACGACACAGCCGGATGGTGCGGAACCCATAACGGAACCATGCAAAAACCCTTAAAAACATCCTCGCCCCATACTAACTTCACCCTGAACCATCACGGTTTTGTATCTAGCCTGACATTCTAGCCGCCTGCTACTGCAACTCGTTCCGGCAATACCAATATATCGACCCTTTGCCTCACGGAGGTCCACCACGGTCACCTGGAAACTTCGGGGACTAAACACACTGCTGCTGCTACTCGACTATGCTCCCTATGCCGTAGCTACGGAATCGGCACCCATTAGAACCATTTTATCCCATGACACTGGAGATGTATTACAGACTGGCTGAGTGCTATGAATAGGAAGTGAAGTCTTTTTGCTTACTTTTCTTGGCTCGCGCAGTACGACGAGAATTCGAAGACCAATTTTGATAGCGAAACGAAGTTAGCCGCAGACTAGCCAGAAAATTGAAATGTAGCGAACAGTCACGGTGGTATTGGTGTCAAAGTGTTACCCACACAGGCAACATCAAGCAAAATGATTGGTACTGACTGAACTGGCTATGCAAGAAATTATGCGGTAGGATTATTTGATCAAGCAAATTGTAGTTCAATTTTGGGACGTTTCCGTATTTAATTCTACCGTTCCGTCGACATACGGAACAGATACGGATAGTTAACAGGAATTTCTTCCCTACACTAGGTTAGATTGCAATTTCAGTCAGTTAAATAATAATATGGCGATCATATTACGAACACGAATACAATGTAGCAACACATTTCAAGCTCGGTTTCATTTATTGATCCTCATAATCAAATTGAAAGTATACATTGCTCAAGACTGGATTAAACTTTACAGTCCACGGAATTGTTCTCTTCCGGTTCGGTAGCTTCCGCAGTAGATGAACCCCCTGTCGCCAATTTGCGTTCCATCGTGTCGGTTCATCCGAAGCCTCCTCGACCGGCACTAGCGGTCCACTCGAAATGGTCGTTTTTGGACTATGACTTGCATCCAGATGCCAATCGATCCATATCGCTATTCCGTTCAATCGTTCTGGTTCAGCCACACACATTTCACCTCGCTCGATTCTGGGCTGTTCGAAATCCGCTTCAAAATCTACTTCCATCAGTCGAATCGCGCCGGCCAATGAATAGGACGGGTATTCCCACAAAGGTTGGGCCTCAATCGGCGAATCAGCATATTCCGAGTGCTGTTCAATTAAACGATCCATCAGCGAAAGATCAAATCCCTCGCAGGTTCCAAGCGGGGCGTTTATTTTGTGTAAATCTAGAAACTCCATCGGCAGCGCGTAAAGTGTACCGGACGATGGAATGACTGTGACTGTGGTGGGTAGCATTGGACGAAGATTTTTTAGTAAATCGCCATAGTGTAAGTTGTCCCAGGGCAGGATTGCGGAAGGAAAATGTGGTTCAGCGAACACATGCGTGACAGACGAAGCTTGGTCTGGTTCAAGTGCATCTGCTGACGACAGAAACCGCACATTGGAAACACTGTTATGCTCTACAAATGCTTCCATGCAGCGACGCGATATTGCATTCGGTTCATACAGAAGCACCTGCTTCACGCCCATCCTTGCAGCTGCCAGGCCAAGCAGCGAACCCTCGCTAAGCACCAATACGACGGAATCGCTTGAAAATACCCGCTCGAAGTAGTTTAAGTAGCGTTTGTTGCGTAAACTATCGTTGAGTTGTCCGATCCGTGATCGTGACTGTGCAATGTGCCATCCGCAGGTGCAATGCGGTACACCAAGCGCATTTGACGTTTGTTCTCCTACACCGAACCACAGCGAAAACTCATCATGATAAGCCTGTAGCACAAATTGGTGGCCTCGATCAAGAGGTATCTTGGTCGGTGGTAAAAAGTAAACGGCCTGCATCCAGTGGTCCCGCCAAGGAATGAAATTTCCTTCTGGGATGCGTTGATTCGTTCCCGGACGTTCTGCTTCCTTTTGCTTCAATGTCGCGTGGTCCGGATGAGCCCAGTACGGAGCGCAACTTAGCAGCACATCTCCTGCGTTGTCCATCACCAGGTTCCACCACATAAAAACTGCCTGGGGAAAGCCGGAAGTACGCGCCTGGCAAATGCGTTTCTCGTTTCGATTGTTTACCAGTTCATCGTGTTTGCTCCAGTTAAATTTGAACACCGGTACTGGATCTGTAAGTGCATTAAAACTACCCACCGGCAGTTGGCTTAACTGGATATCGAATACGGCGCTAGAACCGCAACAAGCCACCACTTCTGGAGGAACACGCAGTAGAATATCTCCATCGGCGTTCGAGAGTGTCTTCAACTGTTGCCAACCAAGCGCAAGCGGACACTCTACCACTTGTGCGTATATGGTCGCTTGGTGTGGTATCGTCAGTACGTCGTCCGTCAGAAGATGCTGTAAGGCATGTCGGTAGGTACCGAGAGCTCCCTCGCCAATTAGCTCGGTATCGAATAGTTCCGTCACCAGTACGTTCGCCCGCCGCTCCATATCCTGCCCGGGGCCAACCGACAGCTGGGTTGAACGTTTCTTTACTAGCCGTATACGTTCTTGCATTCCGTTCGCCTCAATGATCTTTTCTGCACATTCAGCCATTGGACGGAATGCTTCGCAAGCAACCACACTATCTGCTCCAGCACGAACAGCCATCATCGAGAGTAGTCCACTGCCGGTTCCAATATCCAGCACGTGTGCCTGTTGGTTAGCGGCGTGCAATCGGCTTATTGTTAGCTGCAATGCTCGGTCATACTTCTGATTGCGTTCCCAATCGTGACACATGTCAGCGAACGCACTGCGTGCTATTTCTTGCCGCAAATCGAATACTCCATCGTCGGAAGCACTGTCCTGGTAGTTATCATCCATTTCTATGGGTTAATTCTGTTGATAAAAACTGATCCACCTGAAACCGTAAATTGTTGCAACTCCAAACGAATTGTTTACATGCTACACACACACACACGAGCGCACACGAATGCAGTCACACGTGACAGTTGAAGATGCTTACATGCGTGGTGTGATAGCCTTGCAGACACCATGCCTTGCTACGTCCGTCCAATGGCTCTTCAAAACAAAGCTACACCGGACTTACGATTCTTTACGAACCAATGAAAAATACACTGCTTTGGCTAAAACAAAGAAACAGCCAAACAACTGTAATTTTATCGCTTTTTAAAACTACCAAGATTACTGCATACTCAACAGCAACATGATGACGGCTGAAAACAGGGTGTTCCCGTTGTTGGGAGTACTGTCAAAATTCGCGTTGATAATGCTGCCCACACTAGAGTGTTGTGGGACCATCCTTCCTGAATACCAGAGTTTGGCCAGCGCCAGAAGTGCTTATTTTGCTTGCGATAAAAAGATCTAAGAACTCGCTTGTAGCGATATCAATCACGTCTTTCTATTTCCTGTAGCAATTATACACTGAAGAATGTATTGTTCGCGATGGTAAAACAACACTAAACAGATTGCAGTAAAAACGCATTATAAGCGATATTCCAGGAAGTGGGAAAGTGCTGTAAAATTTTATACGTAAACTAATGCAACTTCAAAGAAAGTATGTCTAGCAGCGATCTTTCCTCTAAAGAAGCCATTGTAAGTATCTTATCATGGACGTAACATAGCTAACTGCATTTTTCATCACACAAAAAACAAAGCCGAGAACATTTGCACGAGCATTCATAGTCTAATCCGCAGTGGTTAAGGATTTAGAGACTAAAATTAGACATAGATGCGTATAGATGAGCATCATCGTAGCGCAAAGGCTCCATCTTTCATTCGCTAACACACAGGAACATCAATTGAAACATGATATCCACAAACCATTCGGTGTGCTCTGTTGTACTACGTCGTACTGCTTTTTGAGGTTAAACAAAGTGCTGATGCTGCTCGTTTATCGTTTTACCGTGCAGAAACGCTTCCTTCCGGCGTAAAGCAATGGTGAATGCTGCCGATCGGCATAGAAACAAGCATTAGGCGAGTACCCCACGCCCATAATGAGCAGCCTTTGGGATTGGAAAAGTTGATCTTTCACGTGCTGTTTGTTAAGAGTTATTAATTTGCGGTCGCAACGCCGTGGAAGATGATTTCCGGAACAAAACGCCGAGTTGGTTTGTATGATTGAAAGTGAAGCCGTTGGGTAAGAACTACAGATTTGATAGGGTACTAGCTCTGGATGATGAATTTGCCAAATTAACGAATTACCCCGGCTATCGCATAGTATTTGATGAACGTTTTGTGATGAAACGATTAGGGCAGTTCGATAAAGAAACCACTACCTGTTGGGTCAAATATCAACTATTGAAACCGACCAGTACTAACTGTTGTTTGTTTAAGTTGAGCGGCGTCGGCGTTTCAACATTAATGATAAAATCAAGGAACTGGGCACACTGCTGCCGAAAAACATGGAAGGATCAAGCAGTGAACTGAACGGGAAAGATGGACGTGTAAATAAGGGAACCATTTTAAAAGGAACGGTAGACTACGTAAAGGAGCTCAAGCTAGAGGTCTGCATGCTGAGACGTAACGATGAACTCGTTATGGCACTACGCAACGAAAACACAATGTTGTTGAAACGTGTTGCGGTAAGTTGATCGCGCTACTGTGCCTACTTTGTGAATTTGAATATGGTCAAACGATTACAAATGTTTGAAAGGAAAAACCAAAAATACCTCACCAATGTACGCTATTATCCATAATCCATACACCCATAATGCAAATAGTTATACCCAGTTTTTAGCTTACCTTTGAGCAAACCCCACGCAACCCGAAGGTAAGACGATTCCCAACGAACCTAAACGCACGGTTTGTATTAGTAAATGTTCTGAAGCTTTTGAATAGATTTAGTCCTGATCGCTGCGGATAACAAAATGTTCGTGCAAGTATGAACTTCGCGCAATCGATATCAATTTGGAGATTGTCCTTTTAATAATGCCTTCTTGTTCCTTTCTTCCCAATGTGTTACACACAGTCCAAGGTTGAGCAACAACTGTCTCCGTCAAAGGATGGCATCATCGGCGTGACGTTCTACATCTTTGTGGACATGTGTGAAAACAATCTGCAGCTCGAAAACCACGCCAACCGTCTACAGAGTTTGCGCAAGGAGCTAAATTATGTAAAAGAAACCGACTGGCAGTACAATTCAATCGAAAAAATTCTGGGTCAAAACTAAACTGCTGTCCCAGCCAATAATTACGTGCGCCAAGCGTGAATATTATAATTAAAGATTTTTTTCATCTTTGGTTTGTACTAAAGTGCCTTTTGTTTGGAATTATTTAAACTATCCGCTATCGCTGCAGCAAATATTGTTCATCTTAGCGTTAGCGTGTTTATGTTTTCTGAAACGAAAAGCTTTCCGACTATATCTATTCAAAATGATTCGTCTAACGGCGTGGTTCTTGCGTAAGGTGATGGAAAAAACGCCAGCCAATGAATTGTCGTTATCGGAAAACATACGACTGTACGAGGAAAAATTGTTGCAGGAGGAGGATCTTGATAACAAACCGAAGCAAAATGAGATCGCCAAGCAAATCATTGAACCAACGGATTGTTTTCAAACCACCGGTAAATCATTACATCGTTTAGAGTTGATGCTAATTGGTAGTTTTCTAACGTTTACCCCTCCATTGCAGGAACAATAACGGAGGTAAAAGCTGACTATTTTATCATCGATGGAATTTACTTCGTACCGAAAAAGATATTAAAAAACACCGAAGCGGGAAAACATGTGCAGGAAAATACGAAGCTGCAGTTCCTTGCCAACCGAAAAACTGATCCAGTATCGGGAGAAACGTCTACGAAGGTGGTCAAAATTATATCTGTGCTCGGTAACATTTGGAGCGGGGAGAGTGACACGGCGGCCGCAGCAGAAGAGGAAAATTGGGTGAGTAAAATGGATTGAGGAAAAACAAAACTTCAAATTGCAAAAGGTCGAGTTTGACGTTTAATAATTTTTCACTTTCCCTTCGGTATCCCTTCCTTTTCGGTATCTCGAATGTCACTAATCTGTAGTCGCAACCATCCGATACGGCCACAACAACTACCACTTACTACAAGAGTAATCGGCGCCGAGAGCCAGGCACTGTGATCGGCATTGAGAACGATGTGCTGATCGTGGAAACCGACGCCGGCGATCCGATCAGTGTGAACATTGATAAAACCGCCATGACTTTTGTGCCGGCAATGGGTGACTACGTGACGCTGGATTGCGTAGTGCAGATGGATGGAACGTTCGTAGACTTCAAAGGAGAGGTCCTGGATGTGGTCGGCATTGAACCGACACGCACCGTTTCCGACGTCGGTACAATCGTCACAATAGAAGAAGGGGAGGGAGGTGAGATCCGTACCGCTTCAAACACTACCGTTCTTTATCAAATGGGCATACTCAACGATTACCGGCCAAACAATGGCGATCGGGTGGAGTTTAAAGCTGTCGAAAACAAACACGTGCGAATGCGTTGCATCACGGTGAAACTGCTTGCTTCGGCCGTAATCAAAACGATAAAAATCAGTCCTGCCCAATCAAACGGCACGGCCCAGTTGGCAAAAGGTAGCGACAATAGACAGAAAAATAGTATATGGCAGGATAAGCACGGCATCTGTATCACGGGTGATTTCGACGTAACGCTGAAGGATGTAAATGATAGCGAATGCCGTAAGGTAACGATTACAAACCAATCGGACAGACAACAGAAGATATTGAAAATGTTGGGCCCAAAAAGTGATGTGTCCCAGGTGCGACTAAAATCACCCTATGTATACACGCAAACCTTTCTCTTCCCGGGGGAATCGGTTGAGTACGAGTTTGAAATATCTGGCGGTGGTTTATTCGGCAGGAATGAGGAATCGTGTATCTGGTGTTTCGGTGGTTCCTTCCGCATCGGTCGTATCTTTCGGATCACGGTAGGCGATAAGACGGACACAAACAAGCCGGCACTCAATTCAGTGGGAGGCATGTACAGTGGAAAGATATCTTACTGCAAGAAGCAACTTGCCCTGCTTAACATGCGACGTGCTCCGGGAACTGTCCTGGCCGGGCGAGGTACAACTAGCCGGATGAACTTTATCGCTCATCCACTGCCCGCATACATTGTGCCATCGGAGCTGTACGATATTTTACTGACCTCGCCGAGCCGGGCCGAGGCTAAAAACATACTAGAGCGGCCTCCGTACTGCTTGCACGAGAAGTTGTGCCCATTGAATTACAGCCGTATTATGAAAAATTTCATTTATCTGGAGGAAATAAGTCTACAGATCGAGTTCCGCAAACATGACATCGAAAGAACGCAATTCACACCGGAGGAGAGTTTCTTAGCACTGGAAGTGCCAAACATAGCGGAGGCGCGACCTTCCATCATGGTGGGCGATTCGGTGCGTGCCACAGCTCCTTGGACAAAAGATAACACGATCTATCAGGGTATCATACACCGGGTGCTACACAGCCGAGTTTTGCTCAAGTTCGACCAAACGTTCCATTCGCGGTACAATGGCGAAAGCTACGCAGTTCAGTTCATTTTCGGGCGCAGCGTATTCCGCAAGCAGCATCACGCAATCAAGCGCATACAGATGACGCTGGGATTCGATTATCTGTTTCCGATGCAAATTAAAATGCAACTACCGTTGCTTAATGTGCGACTTAACGCACGGAACGATATGCTGCTGGAAGAAACCGAGACGGATGCGGTCAAGAAGGTGCGCATATTACCGTGGTACAATCAGTCGCTCAATCGTTACCAAAAGCATGCAGTCGTGAATGTGCTACGGGGCGAGGCACGTCCAATGCCACACATTATCTTCGGACCTCCGGGTACGGGCAAAACGGTTACCATCATTGAGCTGATTCATCAACTCGTGGCGAATGTGCCTAGCGCGCGTGTTATCGTTGTTACACCGTCTAACAGTGCGGCCTACCTGATTACCGAGCGGTTGGCACGTGGTGGCATCTTGCAACCAGGGGATTTTATCCGACTTGTTGCCATGAGCCAGGTCGAGCGGGAATTCGTGCCGGAACATCTCGTACAGTACTGTGCCACAGTCGATGTGGCCGATGAACGTAACACGCTCGGTGAGGTACTTGTAACCGAATCAGGGTTGCGTATGAAATTCCAAGCGAAACACATCGGTAGACACCGTGTGACCATTAGCACTTGCCTCGGGGTCGGTTCGCTGATGATGATGAATTTCGATCCGAATCACTTTACGCACGTCATTATTGACGAGGCTGGCCAGGCAATGGAACCGGAAGCGCTGATCCCAATTTGCCAGGTTAGCCGAATGGCCGGCTCGGTGGTACTGGTCGGCGATCCAAAACAGCTCAGCCACACCGTTCACTTTTCGGAGGGTCAAGAATGGAACAACAACATCTCGCTAATGGAACGGTTGTTGGTCAACCAGAAGCTGTACGCGATCGATCGGCAGCGGTTCTCCGATGACACGGCCGGATTTGATCCACGGTTGGTAACAATGCTTCGCATCAACTATCGTTCGATTCCATCCGTACTTTCGCTGTACAACGATTTGTTTTACGCCAGTTCGCTCGAACCGTACCAACCCATCGTCACCCAGGAGAACGTAGAGTTGATCGCTGCCGTTCGCGACATTCTACGACTTCCACCGTCGGCGAACGAAGACAGCACCCGAAATGGGTTCTTTTTTTGCGGTATCAACGGTACCAACAAACAATCACCGGAAAGTCCGTCCTGGTTTAATCCGGCCGAAGCATGCATGGTACACAAGATCGTCGAACGGTTGTACCGGGGCGGACGATGCGGTCCGGATGATATTGGCATCATTACACCGTATGTTATGCAGGTGCGCAGCATTAGACGGATATTCGATGCAGCTTCACTCGAACCGCCCAAGATCGGTTCGGTGGAAGAATTCCAAGGGCAGGAAAGGAAAATAATCATCCTGTCGGCAGTACGTTCGTCCAGTCACTACTTGGCACGCGATGCCACCGCCAAGCTTGGATTTATATCAGCACCAAAACGTATTAACGTGGCTATTTCACGTGCCAAAGTTGTACTGGTGGTGGTGGGAAACCCGCACCTACTAGCAACGGATGTGATATGGGGAAGTTTGCTGAAGCGAGCGCTGGACGGTGATTCGTATTGTGGTTGCACGATCGAAGCAACGAGTGTGCGCCAGAATTCTGTTACGGATCAGCATCAGAACAATCTGTTGCAGCGCCAGTACAACGATGAAGAGGAAGATGACGAAGGTGAACAATATTGAACAACCGGTGGTGGGTGGTGTCTCTAAATTATAAGGATTACAAAGATCCGATAACGTATGACAATACCCGGTGATTCTGTTATGTTAAACCCCATACGACTAAGATAAGGAACCATTATTTGACACCAAGTATGGGATTGGTTTTGAATTTTAATTGATTGGTATTTTTATTCTACGCTTCTTTAGTTTTTACTGTTTTTTTTGGTTCTTTGCTGAATGCCCACTCTTATTAAACTATCGTTTAATTTCCTTTCTATTTCACCTTCATTCCAATGTTTTTTTTCACTTTCGCGTGTTACAACTGCTCGTTAATCAGGCTTCTGCAATTATCTATATGCTGCACGTAATGGTTTTGTATTTACGAGAGAAATAGAGACAATTTATAATTCATCCTATGCGTCAAACGTATCCAGGTGATTGTACTTTCTCACGCGATCGTTGTTTGATCGATGCCACATCCATCCGAAGGGGGTTGTGTAGGCATACACGGACTTCCTTATCTGTTGCGTAAAATAAGTCATTCGTTGAGAATTGCTACTGCCATTAGTAGTCTACAAAGAAGGTATTCTAATGGTGGAACTTACTGTTTTCAATTAGAACATACTCCTATTTGTCAAATACTTCAAACCGTAAATCAAGAATTGTTTGTGAATAAAATGTAATACATATTTTATAATTTCTTTTTATGTTGTCAAACTCACGCTTGTCTAATGCATTACCATATCACACATCTTTCGTTCTTATCGCTTTCTTGTGATTTAACACATTTTTCTTGGTTTGTTTGGCTAGCATCATATTGCTTCGTCTTAAAAAGAAAAAAGGAAACAATCATTTCTTATGGCCATTTTGAATTGCTTTGTTTGATTGCATTTGGTTTACCGGAAACGCCTATAAACGCTTGTGTACTCATTCGTTAAGGACCGGAGTTTTAAGGGCTGGACAACTTCCGGTATGGTTATACGTTTTTAAATCCGTTATTTTCTTTTTGCTGCATGTTCGATCTTTACCCATCTTATTTATCCAATTTGGGAACATTTCCATTCAGATCCTTTTCGGTAGGATAGAAATTTAATAATGGTGGAGAGATAGATAAATTTTACCACCAAACGATCGCACGCGAAGCACTCTGTTGTCTATACACTATACACAAACAGCAACTTACATTCATTTATAGTTTATATCAAAATTAATCAGAAATGCGAAATTATTAAAACAAACAAAATCATCGCTTGCCAGTCCCTCTCTCTCTCAATGCCAACCAGTGGAGCATACAAAATCTCATGTAATGTTTTGGTTTAGAACCGTTTTTAGATTTTCCCTCACTGATGATCACACGTTTCCAAAGAATATCATAACGATGCAGATCACATGGCGTACAGAGTGTGTGTGTGCAGTGGAAATGGATCAATAGTAAACTTTCTCGTTTAACTTACTCTTACTCCGGTGGTATATCCGGAAGAAGGTACGACTGCTACTAAAAATGACCTGATCGCGTGTACGCTTTGTGCCGTTGCTTTGCTGCCATTTAGGTATTTAGATTATGCGCGTGCTTGTTTACGTGTGTGTGTTTGTTTAGTTTGCTATATAATTTAAATATACATTCATCCTATATACATTCACATTAATTGGCGTGCTGCTGTGTATTACGTTAGGCTCGCTAGTTTTGTTTTCCGCCAATTTGAATAGCTTCACTATTTGATTTACTTTTGTTTTACCCTCTCCATTGCCTCTTTTTGGCTCCGAAACAAGGAACGCGCGTTGCCGAGAAAAAATAATTTAAAGGTCAAATTAAATAAGAAGCATGGACTAATGCCTATCGTACACGACAGTATCGCCCTGTTGTGTGCTGTGTTGCAAAGCATGCTGATTCTAAATTAGGTCCTGTTCGTTTTCTACCGCTAGATAACACATTCATCATTGGCGTTGAGTAATAACAGGCCAGATGAAGTACAACAATCCTCTGGAACTAGTCATAAATGCAACATCCAACTATACACAATACATTCCAGTATTCCAGGCGGACATCGTGCTTCTGCTTGTCCGATTGGCATTGGTGTGATGGTTTTTTTCCGTTACTCAACAGTAACTGCCTACATAGCTAATCGATGGGGTTTTGGCATTGAATTCCGGCAACGATACTGGTCTCCAGTACCACCAGTTGTAAATCACTGAAAGAAGAGCAACATACGTTTATTAGCCAGTCTTATAGCAGGATACAAGATAAAAAAATGATGTGATTCTGAATGACAATGCAAAAAGAGATGGAACAAATTTAGCTCAAATATTTTATGTCTGATAAACCATCAAGAAAATCCGTCGATGTTCCATCGTGCGGCCTTTGCACCAGAGCCTATGCAAAGACCGTTGAAAATCTAAATCTACTGATCTACTGTTATTGCCGTAACGTCGAAATTATTATATTTGATCATCCATTTCAGGTTGGACCAGAAAATATTTCTGATCGGACAAACATTCTTCATCATAACTCGCACTCTGTGGTGAAATCTACTGGCGCCTGGCACAGAACCGAACTTCCATTTTTTACACTCTGTTGCCTTTTCCAAATGGAACAAGGTACATCATAGTCGTTACCGCTAAATTTAGCTTCTAACTCATGAGTTTGTATCTCTACGGCATCAATTTCTGTCTCTAAAGCATCAGGGGTGCAAACCCTGTCAAGAAATGATTTGAAGCAAAAATGTTTATTTTAGAGATTACTTCAGAAGAAGCGAAATAAACAAAATTTGACGCCAACGACTGTACCTGATAACGTTATCAAATTTCGACTATGTATAATACCACATGCTACAAAAGAGAAAACAAAGCTGAGTTGACAAGGAAAACATCGTGCATAACTCGTGTGAATACTCATCATAATCAGTCCTGCTTTTCGTCTATCACTGCTGGAATGTACTTACATCCATAATAAGGAGGCAACCGGACGGAAAGTGTCCGACAGCGATGCCTGCATTCCTGTGTGGGTCGTAGCATAAACGTTCTGCTGCCACTTCCTTGGATGACGAACATATTGGCACACTCCGCATCGGGGACACTGTAGAGCGGTGCCTGAGGTGTATCGATTAGCAGGTACCGTTCCAAACTGACACCCGTCGCCGGAAGTCGGTTAGGCCGGGGAAACAACCTTCGCAGTAATCGGGCCGGTTCCATCCGGTTGCAACGCCACACATTGTGGCTTTCAGGTGCGGGGATTGTCCCATGGCCACCGGTCGTACCGCTGACGTTCGCGAACACGCGAAACAAATCATCCAGATTGTGAATAGCATCGTCGGTTGATTGAACCCGATACGCATCCTTGGTGAAGACCGACCGATGTTGTTCGACCAGCGCTTGCACACTGCCGATGTCGACCACCTCCTTTTGCGTTTTGAAAATGTACGGATAATTGACGGCGGCCGAAGCGACCAACGTTGAGCGCGGCTCATGCACGGCGGTGAAATCAAGCACATTGGCCACGTCCGCGCACGGATCACAGTTGAGATTTTCGACCTGAAAGTACGGATTGGTCAGCAGGCAGCTTTCGTCGTAGTACTCGGTGAGCGCTGGATACGAAGCGATGATCGGCACGGTGGCCTTGCGCCAATAGCGCATCCCCGGGTAGATGAAGCTCTGGATATTGCGCAGCACGATGGTCGACACCTCATGCTTGTATGAGAACACGACAAACAGCGTCAACAGCAGAAAGATGAAGTTGATGATCTTTTTCTTCCGCTCGATCACCGTCTTCAGCAGGGTGCGGCTCGTATGCTTGTCGAAGATGTAGTTGATGATGTTATTGTTGTGGAAGTAGTGCCGTATCAGGTAGTTGTTGAACTCGGTCTCGCTGATTTGGCCCCGCAGGGCAGCCAGATGCCGGAGACGGTTCAGGTTGTCCACGTACTTTCGGATGATCTCATTCTTGTCCCGCAAACCCGCAAAGTTCATGTCCAGCTCGTCACCCATCGGAAAGGAAGCACACACGCACACACACGCGCGTGACACAGGCGGATATCCGGTTTTCTAGGATGGCCCGCCGATATGATGGCGAACAGGGGGTGTCGCTATGCACCCAACTGCGATATTACCGAAATTGCACACCTCACCTACGGCAGGAAACCTTCGAATGACATTGCCAAAATTCGCCACAATTCGGAATCATCACCAATACCACGTACGTGCAGCTCCAGCTCAATGGAAGATTCTATTATTTTTAGCATCCGGGGCAGCGTCATCGATTGGGTTCGCAATTACTGGTTAACGTTTTTGGTTACCCCCGGGACCAAGGGACGAGAAAAAATGCACTTTTATGCGGGCCAGCTCTGCGTTTGCTTCATCCCGCTTAGCGTATAGTGTGAATCGATTATAAACAAACACGGAACGGTGTCATGTTTCTGCAGTTCAGTCTGCGTTTGTGTTCGTCGCAAAACTACGTTCTTCTGCTGCTGCGAATGCAAAGGAGTGTATGTGCATGCGAAAGTGTGTGTCTGTTTGGAACTGTTATTTTTTCCCTAGCACCAAACGGGCTAAACCGATGGTAACGTTTATACGGATGTATTGTGTTCTTCAATCATACCACAATTTGTAATGGCAGTTACTATTAGGCGTAAAGACGACTATAATATAATGGATGGCTTCGTTTCAGTGCAACATAACACAGATATCCAAAATTAATTACATAAAAACTATAAGAAACCCCAGAATTGACCATTACAGCCATTGTTTTATTCATGAAGCCAAGTCTAAAATTGCTACCATTATAGCAAAGGTACGACACTAATTCGCAGTTTGGCAGTGCTTTGATCATTACCATCTCTGGTGGATCTCGGGTCAATTGTTCGACAATAGTATTAAACAGAGTATAACTTGATTTAAGTTAATAATATATGATTCAATGGATTATTAGAATTATTAACCCACTTAAGATGAAGTTTCAAATGAATGCCTGAGCGCAACAAGTATCAATTTAATATCCTGGTTTGGCGTAATGAAATACTCTCCCATTTATTGTTCCATAAAGTACAGTTCTTGATACTACTCTTCCTTCTTGCTCGCCTTCAACGTTCTTTTTTTAGCTGGGCTTTTTTTGAACGCTTTGCCCCTCCAACGGGTCTTCTTAATTTTTTCACCAACAACCAATTTCTGTTTCATGCGGAAACGCTTTCGCTTTTGCTCTCCCTTACTTCCGGAGGCCGCGGTATCACCATTCGGAGACGGTTTAGTTGTCGATCCGTTAGTTGTCGATTTTTGAATCTTTCCTTTAGGTGTCTCATGTAGTTTCGTGTCCTTACTATCGCCTTTCGGTTTTTCGATTGTGTTAGATGACGGTGCCCGGTGTGGAGATCCATTTGCGGCACCATTGATTAATTTACGCTTTTTCTTATTTGGTTTGCCCTTTCCGTTTACCAGTTTAACGGGTTCAACTTCTTCGGTCGTTTTGATTCGCTTACTATCAACGTCATCAATTGGATTCTCTTGTTTGCGTTTCTTTCCTCCCATAGCTTTCATCTCGATCGCTTCATTTGTCCAACTTTTCGGCAGATATTTCAACGATTTGATGATGTCCGTCGAGTAGGAAATATCGAGTTGATCCTTGAGTTTGGTGAGTAGGTTTACTCTCGTCTAAAAAAGAAGTGAAAAATGAAATTAAATGCATGTCATTCCCGGGCAAAACCCATCGTTACGTACTATGTAGCTAATGGATATTCCGTTGCGTATTTTATTGATCACTTCCGTCTCCAGTGCAAGCGCTTCGCGTAAGTCCTTAAGCGCGTTGGCATACTTTGCAGCATACTCTTCTTCCAAGGATGGATTGACTTCCATTACATCAAGCTCTTTTTTATTCGCTTCTTTTAGTAGCATCTGAAAAACGAGAAGGTCTCAGTTCAAAGGTCCATTTTTCATACTACGAGCTGAGCAGCATTTGCAGCAACTTACATTAAACTTTTTCTTTTCGTCCTCCGCCAGCAAAGTAATTGCTGTTCCACGTAAACCAGCGCGTGCCGTTCTTCCAATGCGGTGGATGTACTTATCAACGTGATTGGGCATGTCGTACGAAATGACCACCTCAATGCTTTCAATGTCTATACCACGAGCTAGTGCATCCGTACAAATGATCCCATTCACTTTGCCCATGCTGAACCGATTCAGTACGCTTTTTCGTGTTGTTGGACTTAACGACGAAGACCATTCCTCAATGACCATTTCCGTTCCAAAGAGACGCTGCAGTACGAACGAAAGACGGTGCGAGTTGTTGATTCCGTTGGTGAATACCAAAAACTTCCGGTATCCATTCTCACGAATAAGTGCGTATAGTGTCAGTGGTTTGCTGTGCTGTTCCGTCGCGCAAACAAACTCCTGCAGCTCCAGTGGTGTCGTGTATTGCCCGGCGAACATTCCGCGCCGTGGTTCAGACTGCGAAGCTCCGGTATGTTGCGCCATAATGGTTCGTTCCTGTGGATCCATAACAGCAGTGAACAACTTTGGATGGAACAACTTTAGAGTTTTCAATTTTTCTGCGTCCCGCTTGAAGGTGGCAGAAAATAAAAGCTTGTGGGGCTGCCGGGCCCGATCGAAGAGCTCTGTTTGGGACAGCAACTCACTGGTACGACCCAATAAATATTCGTCCGATTCCTGTTTGACATGCTTATTCAGATGGTACAACCAATCGTTTTGAATCTGGTTCATCACCTTGTCCGCTTCATCCACAATCAAAAAACGAAGGTGCCGCAGAGTGAAGCCTTTTGTGGAATGCAAATGCTCTATCAGCCGACCGGCCGTAGTCACCACTACATCCACCTTCGATACGTATTCTCCGTTGCAATATTTCACGAGCTTCTTTTGTTCGCCCTCTAGCTGCGTTCCTCTCGAAAGACAAACGGGTCGAATGTGTGTTCCTTCGCACAGCTTTTGAAACACCATAAACACCTGTTGGGCAAGCTCCTGAACGGGCAGAATTACCAGGGCACGGACGGCAGGCGCAACACGATGCAGCAGCAGCTGCACAACCGGCACCACAAATGCAAGCGTTTTCCCGCTACCGGTCGGCGAAGAAATACATACATCACGGGGCCAGAATGGTGCGGGTTTCTGATGCGCTTCCAGTATCCAGGGAATAACCGTTTCCTGCACTGGAAACAGTCGTTTATAGCCCATGCGCCGCAAGTTACGTTTGATCATTTCATCCAGATAGATCTGCTTCTTTACTGAAGGTCCTTTGGAGGAAAGATCTCTTTCAATGATCGTGGGATGCGACAACCATGGTGGTAGCACTTCGTCCGTTTGTTTCAGTCGGTGCAATTTATCGCCACCCAATACAATAAAGTCACCCAATTGCTTTCTTCCTTCGTCTGCTTGGGATCGATTTGGATGTTCTTTATCGTTCTCATTTGCATCTTCTTCCGTCTGCCTTTTGTCACTTTCCAGTTCCTCTTGCAATAGTCTGTTTGGAGCAACATTTGGAGTACTGACCTCATCGATTATTGTGTCGGACGGATGCGCTAAATGAGTGTTTTCTTGCTGTTCCGATGATTGTTGAATGGTTTCTTCGCTTTCAGTTGTAATTTTTGTCGTCCTTAAAAGTGCTTTCTTTGCTTTACGGGCCTGCAGCTTCTGCAGGATTAGTTCTTCTTGCGTTTTTTCGTCCTCCTTATTAAGTTTGGTTTCATCGTATCTGAGAAATGAGAAAACCGAATATGCAGTTTGACAATTACATTAACTGATTCACAGAGATTAATTCACTGAAAATACCTGTTAACGGTGAAAAGCTCCATCGTTGCTGTTACACGTACGAGCGCTATGCAAATCTAGACCAAACACGTGCGTTTGTTTACTTCTGTGGCTAGTGTGGTGTAAGCCGAAAACTGACAGCTCCAACTGTGGTGTAATAGACGAGTGTGGTGTAACTTCGGTCAAACTGACATGTGGAAAAAGTGAGGTTAAAGCACTCCGTAAAAAGTTCAGTCCCTGCATGATCTTTGCGCTCCGGGAGAGAAGTGTGCGAATATTTAGCGTTCCCGAAACTCGCAGATTACCACGCTGGTGATCGGAACTACAATTGAGCAAAGTATTTCTTTCGGTGATAAAACGTGTTGCACATAACATTAATTTTAAGCTTTCGCTGCATCGGATTTGTAGTACAGCAGCGAACAGAGATAAAACAAAGAACGGGGGTGCCTCTGCGAAATTTTACTCCCCGGTCATCCGAGCAAACCGCACCACAGGACTTGTCCCGGTAAAAATAGCAAAAAATGGAACACATCATAAAAAATCTCCTAGTGGCGGACAATGATTTGATACAGCAAGTAAGTATTGATAATCGAATTCTTGATACATAAGTCACCTGTGGGCCGTACCGTGTATGATGAATATAGCCATACCTTCGCTTCCGTTGCACGGCGACATTTTAGCATAGTTGATTGAATTTCCTGTATCGAGAAACTTCCTTTGATGAGTTTGCGATGGTATCACGTTGCATCGAACTACTGTTTCATTATAATCATTGTTCTTTCCTCTTTGCCGTAGGCATCTGCCGATCTGAAAGAAGCTTTCAAGAAACCGGAAACGATTCCTCAGCTCTGTGAAATATGTGTTACCAACAGCGACGCTCAGGTGAGACAGTATGCAGCGATGCTGTTGAAAAAGCATCTGGGTAAACTGCGTGCGTGGCGAGAAGTACCGGCCGAAACTCAAGCCCTCATCAAAAAGGGCATGCTGGAGGCTATCGTGAACGAATCGGAAAAGTCCGTCAGGAATGCAATTACCGGTTTCGTAGGTGTGCTGGTAAAACATGAAGCCGAAAAAGAGGACGGCTGGATGGGCGAGGTGCTAAAGTTTATGTTCGAAAGCACGAGCTCGAGCGATCCGAAGCTGAGCGAACTAGGTTCGTCCGTATTTGCCACGCTAACCGATGTGGCACCGGATCAATTCATGCCACATATTGAGATGGTCTGTCAATTGTTCTCCACGGCACTGATGACTACTGAAGCTGGTGGCAACATGGCCACGCCGGTAATCTACAACATTTTGCTCGGCATGTCCCACCTGGTCCCGTTTATTCCGGGTCGGCAAGAGATCGAACAGACCTACCAAGACTCAATACCGTATGTGTTGAAGGCACTGGGGGCATTTGCCGAGCAGGATTCGTTCAAATTCATCGAAGCGTTCGACATATTGGAAAACCTGGCCGACGAATCCTCGCGAACACTCTCACCGCACATGAAGCTGTTAATCGAATTCTGCCTGCAAATGGCCGGTAACACCCAGCTGGACGATTCGGTACGCGTGAAAACTATCACCTATATCGGGTGGCTGGTACGGTTGAAGAAGAAAATGATTATCAAACAAAAGCTGGTAGAACCGATTGTCAATGCCCTGTTCGCACTGATGAGTGTTGCACCGGAGGTGGAAGAAGAGGATGAGGAATACTTCGGTAGCAACGAGGTCTCAACACCCAGCACTTGTGCCACCCAATCTCTTGACGTGCTCGCATTGCATATTCCACCGAAACAGCTGTTTCCACCACTGATGGCTCTGCTCGAACCGGCTCTTGCCGGTAGTGATCCGCTGCCAAAGAAAGCCGCCTACCTTTCCATCGCAGTCATTGCCGAAGGTTGCTCCGAGCACATTTGCAGCAAATATTTACGAGTGCTGGTAGATGTTATTAAACGTGGCATCACCGATGAGAACGTTATGATTCGCAATGCTGCGCTGTTTGCGCTCGGTCAGTTCTCTGAACATTTGCAGCCAGAAATTTCGCAACATGCGGATGAAATTTTGCCAATTTTGTTCGAGTTTCTGCAACAGCTGTGCCTGCAGATTCGTTCCGGTGGTAAGGAACCGCCCCATATCGACCGCGTGTTCTATGCTCTAGAGACAACGTGCGAAAATCTAGAAGATCAGGTAACACCTTATTTGCCGATGTTAATGGAGCGCCTGTTTGAATCGTTGGATTCCCGCAACAGTGTCCATCTGCGCGAGCTATCGTTGACAACAATCGCTGCCACGGCAAGCGCGGCAAAGGAACAAATGCTTCCATACTTTCCGCGCCTGATCGATAGTCTGAAGCTGTATTTGGTGAAAACAGACGAAGAAGACATATGCACGTTGCGCCCCCAGGCGATAGACACTTTTGCGGCATTGGTTCGAACAATTGGGCGGGATAATTTTCTTCCCCTGGCTGTGGATACACTCAACATGGGTTTAACGATGATGGACGAAGGCAACGATCCCGATCTTCGTCGCAGTTGTTACAATCTATTCGCCTCGATGGCATCATCGGTCAAGGAGGACATGTCGGGTTCGTTGAACAAGATTGTCGAGACGATGTTGGAGAGTGTGCGTAGTTCGGAAGGAATAGTACCGACCTTCAAAGACGGTGCTGGAGATGATATGCCCATTCTGCCGAATGGTGGCGTAGGTGCAAACGGTTCCGGCGATGGTGATGACGAAGACGAAGAATTCGACATAGAGAATTCTGTCGGCGACGAGGAAGAAGACGAGGAGGATATCGCAGGCTATAGTATCGAGAATGCATACATGGATGAAAAGGAGGAAGCCATTTTAGCGTTAATGGAGTTCGCCGAACATACGGGGCCCGCTTTTGCTCCATTCATTCAAACCGCTTTTGAAGAGATTTACAAGCTGTTGAATCATCCGAACGAGGACATACGGAAGGCGTCGATCGATGCGGTCAAACAGTTTGTGGTTGCGCTGCATCAACTGGGCAACATGGAAGGTGTACATCAAACGATCTTAATTTTGATACCGAAGCTTAGTGAAATCATTCGTACGGACGAGGAACGCACGGTAGTCATGTCGGCATTAGATGGCTTTAGTGACATTCTGCAGGAGGTCGGTGCAGCCACATTCCAAGCAGATGGGCAGAAGGATGCCGTGTTTAACTGCATTGTGGACGTGCTGAATGGAAAGGTTGCCTGCCAATTCGATGAACCGGTCGACGAAGAGCAGGAAGAGAGCGAATATGATGAGGCCATCCTCGAGTCGGCTGGAGATATTTTACCAAAGTTTGGTCGCGCCTTGCCGGCGGAAGAGTTTGCCGTTTACTTTGGACGTGTGTGGCCATATTTTATACAAAAAATTGTAAGTAGCGGTATGCATAACGGATTGTTAAATTAACTAACATTGCAATTGGTTTACGCTGCAGGAAAAATCGAAACAAAAGGATGAATCGAGCGACTCGCAGCGTGCCTTTGCGATCGGTGTGCTGGCGGAATGTTTCGAGGGTCTGAAAGAGTACACGCGAAACTGGATCGATTCACTGTTGCCAATATTTCTGTCTGGCGTGCAGGATCGTAACAATGAGGTACGGAGCAATACGGTTTACGGTCTGGGAGAGATGGTGAAGCACGGAAAAGAATGCACTTTCGGGTATGTTCAAAACCCCTATTGTTTCGCAATTCTCATGTTGTTTGTCCTGTACTGTACCATGCATTGTTTTTCCTTACAGCCACTATCCACAAATTATGGCAGCTCTCTCACAGCTCGTATCAAAGGAAGAACATAACGGCACGTTGGACAACCTATGTGGTGCTCTAGCACGACTCATTATCACCAATTGCAGTCTGGTGCCGCTAAAAAATGTTCGTAGCTCTTTCATAATGACAATCTTTTTTTCATTAGAATTAGGTTTATTCACAAAGACTAATCATATTTTATAGGTACTCCCTGTGTTTGTGGATTATCTTCCTTTGCGTGAAGATTTCACCGAAAATTTGGCCGTGTTCCAGTGCCTTGATTTGCTATACCGACAGGGTGATGAAAACCTAGTGCCGGTTTTGTGTCGTGTTCTGGTCGTTGGTTTACAGGTGCTATATAAGAAGGAGCACGACACAGAAGGTAGGTGCATTAATGTCGATAAATCGACCATGAAGAAAATAGTAATCGGCTTATACATCACATCCCTCGGTTACAGAATGTCGCGAGCTGGTTCATAATCTGGTCAAGCAGATCAGCAAAGACTTCCCGGACAAGTTTAGCGAGGTGATCCGCAGCAGTGCCGAGGTTGCAGAATTTGTGCAAACGCTTTCGCTGCAGTAGAAGTTAGCGAAACCGCACTTCATGCGCAAACTATTCGTAACTTACATCAATCCATATCTACTGCATAATACATGCATGAAACGAGACAGTAACAAGTGAAAGATAAATCAGGATAACGAAAGGAATATAGTGTGCGGGAGTGTAATTTTTCGTCGTCTTATTCAAGAATCCAGACGAATGTGAGCGATAAAGAGAAGCTCGTTCAAATGAATCATTTTCAGAGTAAAAAAGGAAATGTGAAGTCATACGATTGAACTTTGAGGAGAACGATGTTCCGTGCATTAGGTAAAGGCCATCCCTACATAAACTACACAAAATGTGATGGGTAAACGGCTCACGCAAAATTAAGGCTGTGGTTTGCTCTCCCACTTTCGTATTGAAGATGTTCGGTTATCGTTTCCCCTCCCATATATAGAGACTGGATGTTTTCTGCCGGCCAGGTATACAAAGAGTTGAACTATCAAAACCGAAATCCTGTCATCAAAACGCTTTATTGAATCCTACAGAAG
This sequence comes from Anopheles moucheti, assembly GCF_943734755.1. Lineage (NCBI taxonomy): Eukaryota > Metazoa > Arthropoda > Insecta > Diptera > Culicidae > Anopheles > Anopheles moucheti. The sequence goes on from NC_069141.1 coordinate 53,563,588, forward strand.
AACAAAACCGCGGTTTTAACTAATCCGTCTAGTAAATCGTTACAACTTAACTCACAGAGTAAACTGTACACTCTAACCACCATCGTTTGAAGTGTTGGTTCACGACATACACTTTCGCATGCATGTTTTTTCAATAGTATTTTTGGTCTGCATTGTTCACTTCATGCATCTACAGCAACGATTTTTACAAGCACTTGTTTCTTCCCTTTTTCTGATAATGTATCATTTTTTTTATAAATCTCGGGTTCGTTTATGTTCAGGCACAGTTCCTCATACAAAACTGATTGTCCCTTGCGCGTGGCAAAAGGGCATATGCTATAAAGCGTGATTTGTGTTTCATTACTAACCACATATATACATATAAATAATTTATCTATCAATGCGTATAATACATACACGTGTGTAGCACATAAGTTCGTCCAAGACGATATAATTTTTTTAATAGAAAATGCGTATTGGAAACACTAATTGTTTGAAGTAAATGGAGGATATGTTGGGTAGGATTCTGTACCACCAACAAATAAGTCACCTACTGCTTTACTTAAGTTTTTATTTGTTCCTTTAAACGTTCAGCCTGTTGAAGCAAATCAATTATTGCACACGTAAAATTGGGGTTTAGTTAAACACAAGCGTTGGATCTTTCATAATTTAGCTTAACCCATAACCATAATGTATAGCGATACATTCTAAACGAACGATATTCCTCAATTGTGTTCCCCTCTCACGATCTGCATTTATAAATACACTGTAAGTAATACACTCATGGGTGCATAGTCTACAGGAGAAATATGTGTATCGCAAGCCGCACTTCAGCAATACCCTGCTCAAACATATATGGAAAGACAATGCGCAACGTCCGTTGTGTTCTTGCACACGGTCCCAATAAATCAGTTACGTCCATGCCAGAATCGGTCGAAACGGAATAGAGAATCGTTCAAAGGTTAGCGGCGTGCCGTAAAGAACTGTTTACATATATATACAATAGTACCCCCAGACACACATACATTCGCCTACATGTTTAAACAATTAGATATCTACACTACAACTGTCTGCAATAGTAATTCTCTCTAGTGAAGTCACCATGTAGTAGACTTGTTGTGTAATATGCTTGATTTTTTTTCTGATTAGTATGTGATAGTATACTCCCACCATGGCTGATTCGTATATGAAAATAGAAGAAAAATGGTATGGCTTTTAGTAGAGATCATAGCCATCAGCTGTGAGAAGTTACGGGCCAACTTTAAGCAAAGAACCTAAGAAATTAGAATGAAGAAAGTTTTTCTTCTACTGAAAATAAGCAACACATAGAAGGGAATATGGTACTGCAGAGTTGAATAGTTGACAAAAAAGGACACATGATCTATACGGAAAACGTGTATTACAATGCTTTACTGTTGTTGATATAACACGTGTCTGTTTAGTTATCAATTATGAACAATTACTAACACAATGATTATTTTCAAATTATACTTCTGAAGGATGTCGTGTTCTAGGGCGAGTGTTGGATTGCTTCTTAACCAAGCGATTGACAATAATTACTTTCACAGGCATGAAAAAAGTTAATAAAGCAGAAAATAGCATTACAACATATGTGCATTTCGATGGTAAAATGTTTATTTCTGTTCACACACACACACACATTCAAATGGTAGAATCTTGCGAATCGAATCTTTTGATCGAACCATACTTTACTACATCACGAGAAGGAAAACATTCCCTTATAACGGAGTTGTACCGAGTACAACATTATCGTTTTTGCTGCACACATAATTAATACATATGTCTCGATTGTATGAGCAATATCTATTCACGGTGCAATTGAGAAGGGAATGAAAGCATATACAAAATAACAAAACATCAAATAAAGACGTACGCGGGAGCAGAGAATGGTTTCACATTCTACTTCATTTCAACGATCCTCTCTACCCTGAAGGAACGACTTTGTGCGTGTTTTTTCCCTGCAATACAAAACAAAGGTGGGATTGTGTACATGAAGTACCCATTTCTCCGCACATGGTACCACGCTTGGCGATTTGTGTTTAAATATAAAAAAACTGCCAACTATATTCTCCCTAAAAACTTCGCCACGCGTTTGTTCCAATTTTTAGTAACATCGGCTTACCTAACGTACAGATAAATGGAATTGTCATATCAATTGCATTAATTGCTAGCTGCTATGCGCACGTTGAACTCTTCGCGCTACGCGCCACGCTTTAAGCGGAAGTTCTTGTAGCTGACGTATTTTACCACTACCCCATCGGTACCAGAGGAGCCCGTAAAGGAGGCAAATAAATATCTCTATATAATACCCATCGATCGTAATCGTACATTTACCACCACCTGCACTGCATGTCTGTAATATAGTAAAATGAAAAATAGTAATTGAGATCAATCGATGAAACGATATCCAATAAAATGGAGTAATTTCTTACCTCCTTCAGTGCTGCATCAGAACAATCATTCTCTGTTGCGTTCGAGCATCGTTTCCACGTAAGATAATCGACTAACCACAGAACCACGGTCGTCGGCCAATTGCCACCGAGGTTGCTGAGTGTGTTTAGCAGCGTCATATAGGTGCCTCCGACGGCGGGATCGCTTATCCGTGCGAAAAAGGCCATCACAGCCACAAACATGCTATAAAGTGCGATCTGGTACAGACCGTAGTTCGTTAGCAGCAGTATGTAGTAGTAGTACGGTACGTGATGTTCTCGTATGATGGCAGGAGTAATCCATACAATACCGGCCGCTGCTAGTGTTAGTGCTATCCGGTAAGGGATGGCTTTCAGGTAAACCTCCATGGGTCGCGTCCCAGCAGTATATTTACTGATCACCAGCGGTAAAACTATCTGCAGTGGCACAAGTGGAACAACTAGCAACGCTAGCTTATCTTTCGGGACACCGGCATCAATCAGCTTCAGCGAGGTAACCGCATCGCAAGCGGCAAATCCTGCCTTGGCCGTTAACAGTATGGCCACCAGTGTCAGAATCGGTTTCATCTTGACTATATCGAGCAGCAGATGATAGGTTTGTTTTATGTCCAGCTCCAGATGTTCCTCGTGGCCTCGATCGATGCTGGGTGCGAGTTCTTGTTTGCATAGCGCCACCAATGTGGTCGTAACAAGAAACACTAACCCCCAGAACCAGAGATATCCGGACAGATTGACCAAACCCTCCGGTGCGGGTTCGGAGCGCAGGTAACTGTTGCAAAATTCGGCCGATTCCAATGCCATAAAGGCCACATAACCGAGGAAATATCCTGCCGTTTGGCCTACACTATTGCAGGTCGATGCGTGTCCCACGTTGCAACGTTTCAGCATCGTTAAGGCCCATCCATCTACAGCGATGTCTTGTGTAGCGGCCAGAAAGTTTAGCATAAAAAATATGCCCGTCAATAGCGGAATGTTGAATGTGCTGCTCTCCGCGTTGGAATGGTCTTCGTCGGAACTGCTGTTTTCAGCGCCCAACCAACGGTTAACGTGCAGTGATAGAATAAGCATAAATATCCCTATCAGGTACTGCGTTGGGATGAGCCATGATTTTCGCCTTCCGAAGCGTTTCCAGAACAGTGAATCCACTATGGGTGCCCATAGCAACTTTAAGCTGAACGGCCAGTGAGCGAAACTGAATTCAGCCTAAAAAGATAAAATAAAATTACATTTAGTTTCAGTGTTAGCGCCAGTCTCTCAAAGTTTAAACAATTTCTTGCGCCTATATGTCTTGCATAACCAATTACACATAGTTGAAGCAAGATATGGTTCTACGTCAATCACGATAAGCTGACTATGATAAGAAATCGTTCAAGAATCGAAATACTTGCTTCGACTATCAACTACCCACCTGCTGTTTGTAGCTTGCACCGCGATTCTGCAGCAACATGGGTATGGCCGAGGCCAATCCGATTGGAATGCCTTGCAGCAGATAGAGAAAGAACAGTATGGAAATGTTGCCCCAGTCCCCTCGCAGGTCACTCTTTTCGTGCTTTTCTTCATCGTTGACCGTCACAAGGAGCGTTTCACGATCAACGCGGTCTGTTTTCTTACGACGGTTGCTCATTTTACGTTATACGCCTTTGGTGTGTTTTAGACGATCGTGGACAAATTGCTTTCCTTCGCTTTCGCTGTGAATAGAGAAAATAATAGCAATCACATCGAGAATCATGCGCTTAGTTTAGCAAACAAACTGCTTTGGAAGCAAACGAACAGTTTACTTGTTCGAGAGGTACACGTCACTAGCCGTGTGTGGAACGGTTGCAAATGTTTTCCCGTTCTCAATCCATATGCCCCAATAATGACCGAACACGTACCTGATTTTCGTGCAGACCGGCAAACGGAAAGTGATTGCAAACACGTTAGCTTAATCCAGCAAAATAGAAGGGAAGACAAGGCTCAGCATTGTTACAACAATGAACATATCGGCGTTTAAACAGAATCAGGAATAAGAAGCACGATGATAGTACGTGGAAAGTGAGAAGAGAAAGAGAGAATTTATTTGTTTGTTGACATTTGGAGCAAAATTGACGGTTTGGTGACAGTGTGCCAGAGTGCCCTGTGGTTGACCAGGAACGGATTCAGAATGCATTTTCTTACTATTTTCCAGTTAATTTATTGCTTTTAAGAAGTCTTCCAGGTAAAACAAAGTTTAATCTGCGTTTTAAAAGCATGCTTTTAGCATCCAGTTGAGCAACATTCATTGATAAAATAAAACTCGGCCTCCTTTACCGTGCTGGCAACACTGCCGGATTTGACATTCGGTTTCGTGTTGGCGTTGCGTATAGTTCTTCTTCTCGCAAAACTAGCCGTGCGATTTGTCCACATGTCGTTTTAGATAGGAGTTTTCAGTGAAATTTCCTGCGAAAAACGTACAGTTTCAACGAAAATCCGCAACCATGGCCAAGTTTGATCTTACTAGCAAGAACTGCCAATATTTGGATCGTCATCTAACTTTTCCTTTGCTGGAATTTCTGCTTCAGAAAAATGTAAGTGGTACAGGGGTGTAGTGTAACAGAAGGGAGCAAAAGTAAGGAAGAAACGGGCGGCAAGGAGAGAAGAATGCTGCGACCGCTTGTTCGAATCTGCAGATCGGGGTCCCTCCTTGTGCCAGGATATTCAAGCTTTTCAATGTTTTCTATGTTACCTACGTTACCCTCGATTCGTCATCAAAGTTGTATAACCTCACTTTTTCATCTTTCCGGTACAAATCGGTAGGTCTTCGACCAGACATCACTGTTGCAGTTCATTTTGAAGACGTTAAGCAAAACGAATATGATCGACTACACGAACGACATCTGTGAGCGCTTGGAGAAAAGTTTGCCCGAAGAAATGAACCAGCGCCGTGAGAATGTGCTGGTAACACTGAAGGAACTTCAAGAAGAAGTTGCTCCGCTGATGAAATGTATGGAGGAGCTGAAAAATCCGGATTCGTCGAAGGATCACAAATCGGTTATACTTGCGCTGCAGCAGACACTGGATGTAAGTTGCCGGTGCTAGGTTCCAGCAAGCAGACACTCTTGAATGACATACATACACTTTCTTTACTGTTTAATTCTTTTAGTACGATATTATCCTAAGTGCGCAAAAGCTAGCCAAGTATCTGTACGAGTGTGGTACGTATAATGGTTCTTTGTCGTACCTGTACGTCTGTATGCTGGTAATGGAGCCGAACGACAAAAACTATCTCGGTGTATTGTGGGGCAAGCTGGCAGTTGAAATACTGTTGCTCAACTGGCCTACGGCTTTGGAGGATTTAACGCGGTTGCGTGACTATATCGATAACTACAATTTCACCCCGATTCAAGTGCTCCAGCAGCGCGCTTGGCTCATTCACTGGAGTGTGCTGGTATTTTTCAACCATGCCAAGGGTCGCGATCTGATCATCGACATGTTTTTGTACAAGCCGCAATATCTGAACGCGATTCAGACGATGTGCCCACATATTCTACGCTACCTAGCGACGGCGGTCATTATCAACCGTGGTCGCCGAAATGCGCTGAAGGATCTGATCAAGGTGATCCAGCAGGAGTCGTACACGTACCGTGATCCCATCACCGAGTTTCTTGAACATCTGTACGTGAACTTCGACTTTGAGGCTGCTCGTAAGAAGCTGAACGAATGTCAAACGGTCATTTCGAACGATTTCTTCATTATCGGGTGCCTGAACGAGTTTATCGAGAATGCGCGACTCATGATCTTCGAGACGTTCTGTCGTATTCATCAGTGCATTACGATTGGCATGCTGGCGGACAAGCTGAACATGAAGCCGGACGAGGCTGAGTGCTGGATTGTGAATTTGATCCGTAATGCGCGTTTGGATGCAAAAATTGATTCGAAGCTGGGACATGTGGTGATGGGCACGCAGCCACTATCGCCGTACCAGCAATTGGTGGAAAAAATTGACTCCCTCTCTGTACGCTCCGAAGCGTTGACCCTGTTGGTAGAACGAAAGCACAAAGCTAAAACTCAAGAAGCTGGCGAAGGCCACTGGAAGTATTACTAACAACGCGGACAACGCTAATAATACATGTTTTCTGGTGTTTCGCCTTAGCGAAGAAACATTGGAAAAGATTTTTTGGTGTACTAGGGGCGAAGGATAACGTTTGGGCAGAAGGTTAGAACAACTACAACCGACTACAAAGTGTATCGATAAAACGGAACAGCGTAAAACATTAAACATTCATTCAAACCATCGGTAAAGATGATTAATAATAAACAAATAAGTTGGAATAAAAGGCGCTCGCTAGAGGACAGAAGAACGCAAAATGTACTTGTTTGTATTGATTTCGAAAGACTACTTGCACTATCTTTGTGGGAATAAGGAAAGCTCCGATTTAAAATTATATTGCTCTTGTATAGAATCCACGTTCGATTGATTTATGATCGAGGTATTTGAAATGACAAACGTTTTCACTATGCTGTCAGCATCATCTAGTTGACATCATCGTTGTCAAATTATGGCGGCATTTTATTCACCTGCAGCAGCGGAGAGCAGTTCGGTGGATTGTTGAAAGTGTTTGTTTATTTTTATAAATGCTTTAAATTGGGCACAATGCGACGAAGCTGCGCGCCGTCGATGAAACGAACCGGCGAATCAACAACCTCTGAGTTATACCCGGCCAAAAAAGCAACAAACACTGTGGGAAACCCGATCGGTACTGGAAACAATCAAGACCGAACTTCAACAACAGTAACCAAGGACACCAATTTGAATACCGTTCTGAAACCGCGGAACAGTAATGAAAGTGATTCGAAAACCATCTTCAAAGTTGTTTGGGGTAAAATTAGCACCCGTAAACACAAAACATGGGAAGGTGACGGTACCCTCGAAGTGTCCGGCAGAAGCGCTGTGCTGAAGGATGAAAACGGTAGAGTCATTACCACCGCTAGCGGGCTAAAGATCGACGAGGTAACGGAAGGCATTCAACTGGTCGTTGGATCGAAGGAGGTAGAAGTGTTGGAGAAATGCAATGAAAACCAAGCCGTTAGTTTATCGTCGTTTCCGAGCAGTTCAAAGATTTGTACGGCGGTGCCTTCCATAAAAAGATTTAAACCTCCAGAGCAGAGAGTACATGATGTGGGAATAGATTCGGAGGAATCGAAACAACTTCCGAAGGATAGTATGGCATTGAATAATGGTTTTACTAATATGCCAGACGAACCAGTCGCTAGAGTCAAAACCAACTTTAAATCACATTATTCAACACTCGAGGATGCTGAAGAACAAACCGTGGAACCATTGATTATGAAAAAACCGTCATTTGAACATCAATTCAAACACAATGTAGATAATGAGCCCGTCTCGGAGGTAGTTGTTCCTCACTGTCTAACACGCCATCTGCGTCCGCATCAGCGCGAAGGTGTCGCCTTTCTCTACGAATGTGTGACCGGATTGAGAATGTTGGATCCACCCGGATACGGAGCGATTCTGGCCGATGAAATGGGTCTGGGGAAAACGCTCCAGTGTATCGCTTTAATGTACACGCTGATGAAGACCGGTCCATATGGGAAACCGTTGGCCAAGCGTATTCTGATTGTCACGCCAAGCAGTTTAGTGGACAACTGGGATCGTGAAATTAACAAATGGTTACGAAACGAACGAATTTTCACATTTATCGTTGGGCCGAACAATAAGCTCAAACGATATGCCCAATCGCCGCACATTCCAATACTGATCATATCGTACGAGATGCTGTCGAAACAAATCGCTGAATTGGAGACGGTCCGATTCGATTTGATGTTTTGCGACGAGGGACATCGGCTAAAAAACAGTAACGTGAAAGCATTTGGCGTGCTGAATCGATTGGATTGTAAGCGTCGCGTGCTACTGACCGGCACACCGATACAAAACGATCTGCAAGAGTTCTTTTCATTGATTAACTTTGTCAATCCGGGAATAATTGGTACATATCAGGATTTTAAAGCACGGTACGAAACTCCCATCATTATCTCGCAACGACCCGGTGTACTACCACAGTCGATCGAATTGGGTATCGAACGATTAAACGAACTGAACGCCATAACGGACCGTTTTATGCTGCGAAGGACGCAGGAAGTGATCAATCAATATCTACCCGATAAACACGAGGTAGTGATCTTGTGTCAGCCGTCCGATTTGCAGACGAGTTTGACCCATACTGCGCTAACGTTTTACGAGAGCCAAAAGAGTTCCTCCAATGCGATTTCGCCACTACAGTTGATAACGATATTGAAGAAAATCTGCAATCATCCCTCGCTTGTGTCGGTGCAGGGTAAGGGTGATCCGGAATCGTTAGTGCATCTTCTGTCGGAACAATTACCTCCATGGCAACGGATGGGGCCAAGCGATTCAGCTAAATTAGGCATTGTGGAGGCGCTGTTAGAAGCAATGTTAGTCATGCAGGAAAAAATTGTGATCGTATCATACTACGGCAAGACATTAGACATGATTGCTGGTTTGTGTGAGCACTACAACTACAAATATTGCCGGCTAGATGGTTCCACGGCGGGTCCTGATCGTTACAAGATCGTAACCGCTTTCAACAATGCAGCTTCGGATTGTTTCATCCTGTTGCTCAGCGCCAAGGCAGGTGGTGCCGGATTGAATCTGGTCGGAGCTTCCCGGCTGGTGTTGTACGATAACGATTGGAACCCAGCGAACGATCTGCAAGCAATGTCACGTGTATGGCGAGATGGACAACGGAAACCGGTATTCATTTATCGGTTGCTGACCGCGTACTCCATCGAAGAACGCATATTTCAACGACAAATTTCGAAAACTTCTCTCAGCGGAACGGTGGTGGATCAGAGACAAAACTTAAGCAACCTCAAACTGTCTGATGAAGAGCTCAAAGACCTTTTCTCCATGATTGATCCCAACGCGGAAGACGATTGTTTAACGCACAGTTTACTCGAGTGTTCTTGTGCCGGTATTGGGAACGCTCCTGATAGGGATCCAGACACAATAGAGTCGTGTGATTCTATCGAAGATTTATTAACAGAAAGAGAGAAAATGGAAAGCCGCTTTCAATTACGACCCCTCACTGGAAAGCGCAACAAAGTGGGTAAGACAAAATTTGCGCTTAAAATGCAGGAACTGATGCGCTGGGAACATCATCGATCACCAGTGTCGGAAAGTGTCTTGGAGCAGCTCGGTTTGTCTCGGACTGTCGACGAGATCGTATTTTTGTTTCGAAACATTGTGTCGGCTTCTAAATAAATGCAACACAATCACGGATTTTTCACATAGTTTTACCTGTGCACACTTCGTTTATTCATCGTTTTCCAAATGAATGTTGCTACCGAAACGTCCGTACAGATAGCCCTTCAGGTCGCCCATCTTTTGCTGCAGATCCCGGTTTGTCTGTTGAATATGGTTGATTTCCTTCTTTTTCCGCTCCTTTGCTTCAGCCAACAGTTCGAGCGTTTTAGCCTGATCGTGGGAAAGGAACACGTCGCCCATCAGAAACGGGATCTGAACGTCGTCGTCCAGCAGCTCAATTTCATCGCCCGCTTCTTCGAGATTTTTCAATTCGTTCTGTTTGATGCGCAACTCCTCCTTCAAATCCTCTACCTTCGCGTTGTAGTTGGCGAACTTATTTATCTTCATCTGGTCCTCGTACGTGATATGAACATCTGAATCCTAAAATGGTCACAAAACGGGACGTTCAATGCGTATGCTTTAGCAAATTGTGCAAACACTATTTTACCGGCTGAAAGGTGCCCTTCGATTTCGTTTCTACTTTGGTACTCATGTTGAAATGTTTTATTCAAGTCACTTCTTCGGTACCGCAACTTTAGAAAAGTCTGTATTCAGCTGAAAACTATCATGAGGAAATTTGACCGTGCGATTGCTTCTCTTGTTCTTTTTTAATGCTTGCTATGACATTTGACATTGACTATCAAATCGGCCTATAGAAATCAAAACAAAGTAAAAAAAGATTTACAGAATACAAATAAGTTAAATAGATTGTGTTCAAAATTATCAGCAAAATACATCGAAGAATTTTAACTTCATGAAGTAAACAAAATCATAGATTTTGTTCAACTTTTTCAGTCGCAGTTCTATAACAATCTTGGTTCGATTTTGACGGTTCCATCTTTCCCGCTCTTGCTCTGAGATTGAAGTGGTTTGACGTTTGCTAGGCAAGCTGCCGATTCGCCGGTTTGTATTTCTCCCATTGCTTCCCAGGTCCATAACTTGTAAGCGGCACCGTACGAGAAGTATTTTTACAGCATGTCCAGCAAGTAAGTTCAATTTTAAAAGCCCTTAAAAAAGTACCGCTCAGCAATTGTACTTCATTGCCGGATCTGTTTCTCACTTTTCTTAACAGTCCCGGTTCTCCGGCACAGTGCAGCCCGATCGTGAATCGGACGCTAGAACTAAATTTGAACAGGAAGCGTTCGAGAGAATGCCTACGATGGGGCACGGTGCACATACTGCTTCTGTCTGTGGTTCTGTTCGACATCTCCAATAAGTGTCCGTACTCGTTCTCAAACCTGTACTATGTGGAATATCTCGCGGCAGCCATGCTGACCTGCAGCATGGTGTATTACTACTCCTGCTACTTTTACTTCCTGTTCAGCACGGAACCGATTTGCGGGACGGAACAGCAACGGCGAATACTAAAGTTCGATGCCAACGATAGCTCTTTTATCACTACGCCTCCGCAAACGAAACAATCGACGAGTGCGGACAATACGCCGGTGCACGTTTCTGCATCGCTGTTGCGATCCTTTCACGAACACAATTTTTCGATTACTTCTCCTCGTTGGGTGTTAAGTGGAGGCAGTCCTCCGATGAACGAGGCACGATCGCCGATGGCATTCGATCGAAATGTATCCTATGAAGGCCATCCACCGAATGTAAGCGCCGGATCGATGAAGTTTTCTCCCGCTCTACGGAGGCTGGGTCCACCCGGTGATACGATCATGGATGATTTGTTTACGGAAACCTACGTGCAACCGTAAGTAGTAGGATTTAACCGATGACGTTGAATATCTCCCCTCCCTGAGCAAAATATTTATTCTCCCCTTCAGTGAAACCCCGATGGATAAGAGCAATCGATCGCAAAAGGAGCAAGTGAATAATTCCGACGATTCCATGAATTCATCTTTTGGTCGATATCGGTTCAACGATATGTCCTATCTGTTGAAAACATCCATGTACCAACTGTCATCCAGCGTAACACCGAGCAAACAGCTAACAAAGGAGCTAGAAACTGGCCCATATAATGCGTTCATCGACGGCAGTCCAGAGGGTCTGAAGAAGGTGTCCGCTGCGCAACTGTCCACCTACGTCGGGAATCTGCGCATTTGGATATCGCTCACGATACTGCGACGGATCGAGGAGGAGATTAACATTGTCGATCAGGCTTTCAAGAGTCGTGGCTTTGCAGACATACAGATCGGTAGCATCGGTTTGGAGCGGTTGAAAAAAACGGCCGAGAATCAACAACTAGTATCGTTGTATATCCCCCGCTTACCGTTGCTTATACCGTTTCTGGAAATGTCCACGAACCAGGAGTATCTGGTGCAACGGATTAAAGTGCTTGCCAAGGGCAGATGTTTAGCTGACTATCGATGGAATTCAGGCTCGACGTATAAGGGAATTAACTGGGACGAACATTTACCTACCGACTCGGCAGTGAGTGTGTGCTTTCCTCCTGCAAAAAGCAATGATTTAGGACATTTAAACTGTTTTCTTTTGCAGATCATTTTTCACCTGTTCTGTACCTATTTGGATAGTCAGTTACGCCCACTACCTCAGCCCGGAGGTCGCCCATTCTACAATCGTTACGTGGTTGTGGGTGATAAGAAGACAACGAAGGAAACGCTCGCAGAAGTAAATACGAAAAATAAGGCCAAATGTGCCATACTCTGCTCTAACCCACTGAAGCCCAAGTTTAATTTTGTTTCGGATGATAAAATACACAGCTGCTCCTACGTAAGTCTTTACCCGGTCGTTGCAAGTACTGCAAAAAGGAAAGGAAGTAAAATATGGCTTTATTTTCTCTTCGTAGGATCGAAACAATCTGTTCTACGTCATCATTCAATTTTTAATGTACATGAAAACACACCACGAATGCTCATTGGAGGGTATTAATCTCGGCAAAAGTGGCATCAATATACTCTGCTGCATCGATGATTAATCAATCATTCGGGAAATGGTTGTAATAGATCGTAGGAAATGGAAAATTCGAAAGCTCAGCAGGATTGTTTCGAGGAGGTAAAAGACAGCCAATTGTATTATACGTTTGGTAAGTCCACAGAACAAAGCATTATTAAAGTGAAATGCTATCTTTTCAAATGAATTGTTTTCAAGTTGTATAATATTCGGTCATTGTCAATATAGATTCAAAAATTCTTGTGTGTGTATTACAAATGATACAGTATATTATCGGTACAAGTGGGCAATCATTTAGCTTCGAGTTGGAACTTAAACCCCTACCTCATTTGGAACGATTTTCACAGAACCATTCGTGTTTTAAATTATGTATTTTTGGTTCAGAATATCTCTCCTGCTCTCTGTCCACTATCCGGTTCGGTACAAATTGGATGTATTTTAAACTTACACTAATGGATTTACGTTTAAGGACTAGACATAACATTATGTAGATGATGAAAGTAAAAAAAAAAACACACACAAACACAAACATCAAACAATTGTATATGTAAAAAGTGTAACTAACACAACTTTCAATAACAAACCATGTAACGAAAAACTGTTTATAGGATGGTTAGATTTTGATTATATCCATTTTTGATCATGTAATACATGTTTCCACGCGAAAAGGATGCGCGTTTTTTTGTTTAGCAATTTAAACCCTCACAGTACACAATGTTGTGAAATCATATCGAGCCGTTCTGTTGGTTATTGATCGTTCAATACACACGTACTTAACGCTAACGCACAATGCACAATTACGCTACATTAACGTTATTGAAGCACAGCTAAAGAAGTTCAGTTTCAGCTAGAGTTGTTCCTTATGCTCAACGGTCCAACGCTCCGGACCTTTCAATGGGTTTTGTCGTACGTGTTTTTGTGCCCATATCCCGACACGTATCCGGACTGATCGACCAGATCCTTCCGGCCAGCTATACCCTTACCCTTGCCAGTTTCATCGAACCGTTGTTTGTGTGACCCAGTGTATTTGGAAGTGTCCGTAAGGCGTGCAACCGTATCGGCCGCTTTCCCCGGCTATGAAGCATGAAGGCGGGAAATCCGAAATTAGTATTAATATATCAATCCATTTCACTTTTAAAACGTGTTGGCTGTATTGCCTACCGTTGCATTATGAACACCAGGGGCGCCACAGTTAGCCATTTTGTTCTTAATTTCATCCAGCTCGACTTTCTTCGTTTTTGCAAGATCCTCCAAAAATTTGTTGTAATCTTCCAACGTTAGTTTCATCGATTTTAGTTTCTTGAAGTGTATACCCGTATCAGTGGTTGTTATCTTCTTATCAATAACCTAAAAGTGACAATGTGGTGGTTGTATAAATTGAACTGTATTTACAACGAAAAACCTTCTCTCACCTTCGCCTGCTTCATCCACTTGTCGCTCTGCGAAAGCGTTAGGTGTTTTCCGTCCGATTTGGTATCGCCAAACTTCGAAAATGCCTTAAACTGTTCCTTAAAGGCCGCTGTTGATGCTGGTTTTGCCGCTGCTCCATTCGCGTCATTTTCGGTCGGTTTTTCCGGTTCTGCTGCAGCGGTTTGCTTTGATGTTTCGTTTGCATCCAAAGCCATTTCGGCCACTTCAACGGTCATCTTGTCCACAACGTCTGTTCCATTTGGTTGCGATTCGTCCGCCATGTTGTGTTAGCTAAGGAGAGACGAACAATGGAAAACCATTACTGGAAGATGTACTTTCTCTATTAGCAAAGAGAAGATAATCTAATGTTCCTAACGAAAGACTCCTTCGCTACAAACCGGTGAACGGCGACATGCGTATACATCTTATCGCGTACTGTTTGTTTAAGTATGCCAAAAATACAAGCAACAACACCGTCAACCACTCGAGGATGAATTACTGTGTTGTTGCCGATCAAGTAGCCCGGCCAGTACTGTTCCCACCCGTCGTACCGAATGTACGAGCAGTCGCCTGCTTCGTTCCTGTTAATTAGCACCCACGACGATACACTTGCAAATAACTAACATTTTCATGTGCCATATGCTTATATCACTCGGCTGGTTTTTTTACAGTTGCTGCTGCTACGAAAGATGATGAGATTTGTATATTTTTTTATCATATCTAATGCTATCACACCTACTTTGGTTGCGATTTCATTCAATGTTTTGTAGATAATACCGCATTCATAGAACACACTCGAATGAATGAATATGAATCTCTACTTCAAAGATTTACGAATCCTCGAAGCTTTAATGGAGCACCCAAGATGTATGACCTCCACTTTATGATTTATGATCCGCTCGGAAGATTCATGAATCTTTTCAGAGTCGATTCATGGTTTGAATGACTTCTCATTGAAGAATCATATGAATGACTCTTATCCAAAGCATCTTTGCAACGCAGCACTAGTAAAGACAGTATAGTGTAGTGTCTTTTGAGAAGAGTCATTCGTGTGAAGTTAGTGTATCATTCGAATCATTATTTGACCCTCTAAATTTCTCTTGAATAATGAATCTTCAGAGATTCGTGAATATCTTGGTTGAAAAACAAAACGTCATGATTACTGGAGAATTGCGGTTCTCATTCAGTTATTGGAATCATCATCATGGATTTGTCCAACGATTGATGTATTCGGCCATTGGAGTAATTTCTGGACTATTGAAAGCTGCCTTATTGAATGAATTTAAACGAATAATGAATTTACAAGAACTCAAGACCTCTTTTAAAGACAGAATTGCTAAAATATTGCATCATACATCATTCGACCTCATGCAGAAGTGGAACAACATGCTATCCGGGCTATGGGTTCGTTAGATTACAGCGTACAGAAAATGATGCCAAACCATAGACCACATATCATGTGACGCGCACCAGTAGTACCATAATTAGGATACAAGTTTCACACTGGCGCCGTGCGTGCACCCTTGGAAGTTGTTGGTCCAAAATCATATTCATGAGCCAACAAGCAACAAGTGTAAACAATTGCAACTGGGGAGTGGATTACATTGGAGAGATATACCTGCCGCCATGTTGAATGTTGAGTGATCGATGGGAGCGTATGTGACACAGCGTAACGGAACACTGGTAATCGACTAACCAGGTGATGTTGGCTAATTAGCACCAACCTTAAGTACACGCTGTGTCAGTGGTGTTTACACATGTACTAACACGCGGACGAACTCAGCGGAGTCTTGCAGAGAACAATGCAATTGAAATGGTTCTATTCCCTATTTGATGCTAATCCATTTTGGAAGATTTTAATAGGTTAGATATAAGATTTATAAGACCTTATTTACCCTTCACTTTTGAAAAAGTTTAGCTTTAAAAATACTTTTATTTTCTACTCAAGAAGCGTTCTCATGATGCTTAAAATAATGCTGATATGTTTTTGAATGCAGCTTTTCTTAAATCTCATTTGCCACTATGTGAAGAAGATAAATTTGAAAGCAAATAATGGCATAATGTAAACATTATCACGGTTGTACTAACCGACAGAGACCGTGAGTGGGAAGGACCACCACAAGATGCAAAGAGTGCAAATATGTGCACAACGGCGCAAGCGAGAAGTCGTTTGTCCATTGTTGTGATGGATGATGCGCTTCCATGAAGCTAGTTCATTGGTGCTCTACTCATTCACCGGGCAATACTAGTCATTACATCATCACCACCCCCCATCAGCAGTTGGTAGGTGAATCCGTAATGGCCATATGCTTCACACGCCCCGGGTAGTGA
This sequence comes from Anopheles moucheti, assembly GCF_943734755.1. Classification (NCBI taxonomy): domain Eukaryota; kingdom Metazoa; phylum Arthropoda; class Insecta; order Diptera; family Culicidae; genus Anopheles; species Anopheles moucheti. The sequence goes on from NC_069141.1 coordinate 53,579,923, forward strand.
TGGGATATGCGTCTCCAAAACTTCTCCCTGACCTCCTGATACTCGAGTAGCCATGCGTTTTACGTGGTCACCAAAACAAACAATATAAATTTAGATATTACTTCACACCGCTCTACCGCTCGGCCATCCAGCAGCAGATGGGGGAGATGTTAAATTATGCGAGATCAACTACACGCGCGCACGGTGTGGTTGTTGTTGCTCGTTGTTCATAGCTCGCATCCTTGGATGCGATAAATTTGAAGATTGATAGTTTCTGGCGGATGTTACAAGAGTTTCTACTCAAACGTACGGTCAGTGAATCACACCACCTGTAGAATTAATACATATAAAAGTATTAACATTACAAAATGTTTTATTTGCTTGTTTGTTGAATGTATTACAAGATTTCGTTTCTTTTTTCCATTGGTAAATTTCCAGTATTTTCATGGCACTTAGCTACCGCTTTCACGGTGCGCGCTCGGTGTCGTCAGGAATGATGTCATGCTTTTTGGCAGTAAACTGATATCAGAAAATATATATATGTGCCCGTCAAAGGTGGTGTACGGTACGTGTCATTCACAAGACAGGCGAGAGTAATAAAAGTAGCAATTTCAAGAAAAAAAGAAGATATACGATAGTCCGATTCCGCTCGGTATCGGTTGTTCTACTAGTCGGGGCGCGGGTTCAACAAGGGGTTAATAAAGGAACGATAAGTTCGCAATCAGATAGGAAGATAGCAATTGCAATTGTGGGTCAAGAGACAGTCCAGTGCTGTCTAGTGGACAATATACTGGACATAATCATGATACGATTGTTGGATTGCCCTTTTTAAAATGAGTCTAATTTCATCATAAATAATCTAATTTTTATCATAAAATATCACCAAAAACAAAAGACATCCAAGGCTTCGATTTATGATAAAATCTGTATAAAGCTTGTGAATCAAACTCAATTAAATCACGCGTTTTGTTTATTTGATTTCAGCAAGAATTTAAGCCATTGCTCAATTTCGATTCCCCAGCGTTGGCAAAAGCGCGTGTCCTTTCGGTAGCATAGCTAAAAATACACCTCAACTAGAATGAGTCATCCCGGAAAATGGCAACATACAATTCTGCTCCATCAAGAACAACTTCTCAAGAAAAAGGATCACCAAGAGACTAAATGTCCGTGCGATGGGTATGGGTGTGTATGTATGCGTTGTATCAAACCAACACAACCAAAAAATAAACTTTTCCTTTTCCCTTGTGGGATTTCCCCCCTTTTTTTACGAACTGACCTTTGGCGGGTACATTGCGGAAGCAAACACGCTTCTGCCGCTGGTTGGCGCGCACTTTCCCTTTTCTGGTGCGCATATCCCTTGCTGCTGGACTAAACGTAAACAAAGGCTCGTCAGCAGAACTGTGTGCGTTGGGAAGGATATGCCAAGACAGGGGCGAAAAAAGAAGGTAAGAATATGTGTAGGGCTGGACTTGTGTGCCGCTGGAGTGGGTGATTAAGTACCACCCGGACCTTAATCGTCCAAAAAAATGGAATCAAATCCAGCAGTTGACCGGCGGAAGTATTAAAAAGGGGTGCCGCTCGAATGACCGCGGAAGGTTTGCGTTCGTTTTCCCTATTATCCGCCTGATGTTAGATTAAAATTCATAAAAATGAGCACTAGTCGTGCGCCACGCTGCACCAGATAGTAACACACGCGCTTCGGGGTTCGGGATTTGAATTTCGTTCGCGTGTTCGCGAATGCTATGCAACACAAACGGAGCACTCATAAAACGGACACTGGAGTAAGATTCTCGAATGGGGACAACATTCCGCCGTGGTAACAATTCTTTGCGGCAGAACGGAAATCACGCCCGTTACGGCGTTAACGCGCGCACGGCAAAAGTGCGACAGTGCGCATGAACAGTTATTGATCTGCGACGGACCACAGGATACCGTGCCTCCCGTGAAGGGATTCGCACCAATCTCACGTCATCACGAGCAGCAGAATCTCGCTCCTCTCAATCGATGCGAGATAAATCTCCCCGATGCTGGCTGGGGTGGCGTGGTAGTTTTCGCTTTTTTGGACCATTTCCAAACCAATGTCACTTGCAGATTGTTGCAAACATTTGTGTACTTTTTTAAGCCCAGCACCACTTGTGACGTCGGTTGAATATTTAACCCATCCGCTACTCGCTGTTGCACGCACAGCGAATGAATATTTCCTTTCTGTAAAGCATCAAAGTGTGCACTGTGGGGCGGGACAGGGGAGTTTCAATTACCTTTGAATGTACGACGCACAAAAATGAGAATTTATAGAATTTCTTTATAATCCGTACACGGTATCACTATAAACGGTTTGTAAATTTGTAAAACAATGTAACAATGTGTGATTTGTAAACGATGTGTGTGATTTGTTCTAACTCTATTCGGGCAACTCGTGAAGACGACCGCTCTTACCGCAGCAACGCGCGCGCGAGACTAAAATCCGACTGTGTACTATACGCGAGACGACGCGCGGCTGTACTAGCTCTCGGGTTGCTGAAGATAACGCGTGCACAGCTTGGCCAAACGTAGACCGGACGAGTGTTACGAGTGAATTCCAAGTGTATCAAACGTTCCACGATATGTATAGTACTTTGATTCGCTTTTGAACACTTTATTTTATTGACCAGCAGCTATAACAAATGAAATACATTAAACCAATACACATTTCATTTTTAAAATTTTTGAACACTGCAAACTAGATACCACTGACGCATAATGTAATATAATTATAATGTAACAAATTATTATTGGGAAATAAATGTATAATTTGCCTAATTAGGGGTTTTATCGTGTTATAATAATACAAAGTATATTAACAGTTAAATGTAAATTAAAATCTAACAAAGTGCTTGTTTGTGTAGTAAGATCAAATGTATGTTTGACCGATAGAGGTTCGACACCCTTGCGTTCAGAGTTTTTCACGCAGTAGGCTAGAAAATGGATATTCGCTGGAATACATAGGCCCTTATCAACGAACTGATTCCTATTCAGGGAAATAACTTTGTATTTCACTATAAAACACAATATTACAAAACAAAACCTTTGTGGGGGGAGAATTAATTAAGTGAAAGTGGATTGCACCTGTTGGTAGCGAACATTTTATTTCCGTTTCTGACAGTTGCCAGAACACATTCGTTTACTTTTCACTTGCTCAACTAATAACACCATTGCTTGACTTTTACGCCTTTAGTTTGCTCTCTTCATCGCCACCCTTCGCACTTGTTGTATCCTTTTGTTGTGCCTTTTCCTTATTCCAGCTGGCCAACCCATCCGGCAGTGTAGTGTCCTCCTCGAACGAACCCGTACCCTCCACGAACTCCTCGTATGTCGATTTCTCCGGGAATGGGCGCTTGCCGAGCAGTTCGATCATGTCGTCACGGCTTAGAATCTCATTCTTGAGTAACCGTTCCGCCACCTTCTCCACATCGGCCCGATGTTTCGTCAGCAGCGCCATCGTCCGCACATACGCCCGATCGATCAGAGCACGGACCTCTTCGTCGATAATTTGTGCCGTCTGTTCCGAGTAGGGTTTCGTGAACATGGGATCGCCCGGCTGCGAACTGTCGAAACTAACGTTGCCAACCTTCTTGTTCATGCCGAAGCGCGTTATTTGGGCGTACGCACTGTCGGTAATTTTCTTGAGATCGTCCTGCGCTCCGGTCGTGATGCGCTCGAAGAAAATTTCTTCCGATACACGACCACCCAACGTCATGCACATACGATCGTACAGCTGCTCCGTCGTTAGCAGGTACTGATCCTTCGGAAGGTACTGTGCATAGCCGAGACCCTTACCGCGTGGAATAATCGACACCTTCAACAGTGGATCGGAGTGCTCCAGGAACCAGCCACAGACAGCGTGTCCTGCCTCGTGGTACGCAACGGTACGTTTTTCCTCCGGCGACAGCACGTTCGTTTTTTTCTCCATACCTGCAATTACTCTTTCGATCGCTTGCTCAAAGTGCTTCATTATGATGGACTCGTTCAGATCGCGGGCCGCAATTAGTGCCGCCTCGTTACACACGTTCGCAATGTCCGCTCCCGTGAATCCTGGCGTAAGGGCGGCCATCTTGCGCGCTAGATCGGTCTTGTCTAGGTCCGTCTTGAGCGGTCCCAAATGCACTTTGAAGATGGAGGCGCGTCCCTTAATGTCGGGTGCTGGCACGTAAATCTGTCGATCGAAACGCCCCGGTCGCAACAATGCCTTGTCCAGAATGTCCACTCGGTTCGTGGCAGCCAGCACCACCACATTGGTCGTTGTGTTGAACCCATCCATCTCCACTAGTAGCTGGTTAAGTGTGTTTTCTTGCTCCGAATGTCCACCGAAGCTTTTGCCACCGCGCTTTCGTCCAACGGCATCGATCTCATCGATGAACAGAATGCACGGGGCGTTTTTGCGTGCCATGGCAAACATGTCGCGTACACGTGAAGGTCCCACACCAACAAACATTTCCAAAAATTCGGAACCCGACACCGTAATGAACGGAACGTTTGCTTCGCCAGCAGTTGCTTTTGCAAGCAACGTTTTGCCCGTACCGGGCGGCCCAGTCAGCATGGCTCCTTTGGGGATTTTCGCTCCAAGATCGATATACTGCTGGGGGTTTTTAAGAAAATTCACAAACTCCATGATTTCGATCTTGGCCTCCTCGCAACCGGCTACATCCCTACAACCGAAAATTTAACCAATGTTAAGGTTCCATCTAATTATATCTTCACACTGTGTGCACTTACTTGAAACCGACGTTGATTTCATTAGCATTGATTAGCTTAGCGGTCGATTGCATGACGCCACCGAATAAACCACCGCCACGTCGTCCTCCTCGGCCGCCACCCATCATTTCTGACGAGCGACGCATCATGTACACGAGAAATCCGATAATGAGTAGGGTCGGTAAAAGACCCGTCAGACTGGATGCTTCCAGCTCGCTCCGATAGATCACCGGGACAAAGTTTACCGGTTCGATGTTCATGTCGGTTTGTACATTTTCTAGGTTGCGCTCGAACGAATCTACGCTGCCAATGTTAAACCACAGAATGCCCTACAATAATAAGGAAGCAATTTATTTCCCATTCCCTTTACACCGTGACGGCATCTCTGGAAAATTGGTTCATACCGACGAATCTGTGGCATTGCCGGGTGTTAGCTTAACGCGGACCCACTTTTTGTTGACCACTTCTAGCTTATCGACGATGCCGCGTGCGAGGTAGCTAAAATCAAAGAAAGAAAGTACATCATTAGTACCGCCCGCAGATTGTCTTATTTCAGTTTTGACTACTAGGAATAAAACAACAATTGCATAGGAACAACGTACTTGTTCACAAATTCCTTCCACGCTATTTCCTTGTAGCCCATCTCGAAGTACGCTATGGCCGATATTAACGCAATACCAGCCAACGCTCCAAAGATCAGCAATTTCTCCTTATCGCCATCTTCGCCCCCGCCAATGGGACGACCAGAACCACCGCTTCCACCGCTGGAACCGCCCTTACCACGTGCCGGTTGGGGTGAAAACATCCCCAAATTCCAATCGCTTTTACGAGGCGATGCATCCGGTGGTGTTGCACTGGATTGGGACGAATTGGGCTGTTGGTCAGACGCATTGCCCTCTTTGCTGGCTGTGCTTTCACCGGCTTTGTTCGTTTGCTTTTGCTGACCAGCACCGGGTGGTTTATAGTATTTCTCGAACCCTTTCGGAGGCTTTTCACAGAACACCTGTATACGATGGATGAACTCATTCCACGTTTTGTTGCTTTTGGATTCCAGATAGCTTAGGCTGCGAATGATCTAGAAAGGAAAGAATGTGGTATGTGAGAATGCTGTAAACAAAACAGCCCGCCACTACTCTCTGTTACCTGTTCACAGTCTGGCCCATTCACGGTGCGGTGTGGCCTGTTCAGCCCGACGAGAACGGATTCGAGCTTTTTGGCTGTCGTCAGAACACGATATGCCATTTTACTGCGATAGGTGATTGGGGGTTTCTGTACCACTATAGCGCACTCATGCAAACACTCACCTAGTTGCAGCAAGCTTTAACAAGTTACTTTAAACCATAATACACTTTATTACACAATCTTCGCAATTGTTCATACGATGCGTGTTGATGAAACTCGGCTTACAAGTTTCGTGCGTGTGTAGTGACTGATGAAAATTTTGATGAAGGCTGTGTTACACTGTACGAGATTGTTGTCGAGAAATATACATTTGACATTCGGCTTCTCGGCTGCTGCAATGGTGATGCGAAGAGTATATCCAACGAGGAAAAGCATAATTAGCATTATGTTAGAAAGAAAAAAGACTGTGAAACCTACCTCTAGTTCGTTTCCATAAGTTAAATATAGGTTTAAATTATATAAAACTGTTTTACATCTGGATACGGGAACCCGCATAGTGTAGAAGAGCCCTAATACACAGCTGTACGTGGGCGCGACAGCTGCATGTGTCACAACATTCTGCTGACAGCCGGTGCAGTGAGACCCAAGTAGCAAGTTTTGCAAGATGCCTGAAACACTCAATGAAAAATAAGCATTAAATCGCTTTTTCTAAATAGTAAAAAGTGGAATTTGTATTTATTCACTTTCAGTGTTGAAATGACATAGCATGGTTCATCATTTACCCATACAATTATGTTTTTATCGTAATTTTTCATTGACGCTAACCTCGCAGTGCGCGCTGGCAACACTGGAATGGCGGTGTTATTTTTCAGTCATATGTTACGAAGCAGCGCACAAAACGGAATAGTGAAAAGACTGCGAAATGAGGAAGGCACGCGACGAAAATAGTGTCTTAGCATAACAAATTGTGTTTTGTTATTGGACAAACGCCTCTACTCCACGCCCCGAGCTGTTTAAAAAGCCCCTCAAACAAGTTTCAAAACACTTCCGCGTTGTAAGGCACAATAGGAGGGTGTGTTTCATTCCCAGTGCGCGCTTCGACAAATCGTACCTGTAAAACCGGGGTTGAGGATTGAGGATTGGGCAACCGGAAGTTTTCAGTTTTATCGCAATCCCTTTCGCAGTCCGAACGGCGGAGCAGCAGAATGGTGATATCGGCTGAGCATGAGCGCAACGGTATAGCGGACTTCTTCACCCAGGTTGATCCTGAAGTGCGCAAAGTTACGCTAGCGATTGGGAACATCATCTCGAAAAACTCCATCAAAGAGATCACGCTGGAAAGTATGTTCGGTCGATATAGCTGCATACGATATCGCGCTTATCTACCAATGGGGTGGCGAAATACAAGCAGTATTCTTGCTCGCTACGTTTGATTTATGGTGGTTGGATTTGTCAAAATAATTGAATTGATTGGTTCGCTAATTCCTCGGCGCTTGGGCACGATAAGAAAACATAATATTGTCGCGATACATTAGATAGTGATCGCCTTTCGCCGGAACGGGTAAGCCGTTTTTATTGAATCTCTTTTAATGTCTTGTTTCAGAGTCTTTAAACGTTATGATGGAACATTGTCGTGATGCTGGAACCTTGCTGGCCAAAAACATAGTTAAAACAGAGTACCTCGTCAAATACCTGCAAAGCTACAACATTAACTTACCACAAGACAGTTCAAAGGCGATGATAATTGAGCATTGCTTGCAACTCTGGAGACGCAAGTACGGTAGCTCAACGGATGCATCCTATGTACCATCGTCGAACGACATGCCGGGACCGTCGTCTACTTCGTACGCATTTCCATCGACATCCGCAGACTCCAGCTGTTCAAGCGGGACCACGCTGCAAAACCACATCGATAATTACAACGCACTGGCAGCATCTTCGAGTGGTGTGTTCTTCAGTGAAAATACAAATGGACCCGGTGATGAATCGGACACCGAAGCACCCGGCCTGGAGCAATATCCGGTGAATCTGCTCGCACTCGATTACACCGTATGGTTCTTTCTCAAGTGGAACCGCAACTCGCTCGACGAAAGTGCATTTTGGAACGATGCCAACTGTACAGTCATGCTGGAGATCAGCGAAACACAACAAGGCACCGAACAGGTGTGCGGGCCACAGGATATCATCAATCTGATCCTTAGCCTTAAGTTCCAGTACAACTTTCAGCTAGTGCCGAACATAATGTTCGATGGATGCCAAGGGCGAATTATGGAGTCGGGTGTGCTGGCGCTTTCATGTGGCGTCGTGTACAACAATCAACCAGGACCGGATAACCGGTTCGTGTGTCTGGGTGAGTTTGAAACGCTAATCGGTCTTCGGCGTGATCCGATGGAGAATAACAATTGGAAAATACGGATGCTGAAGCTCTACATACGGTATAAGAAGGTGGACAATCTCCCCGCGCTGGCAAACAGCAAAATGCTCAACAACTGTCTAATGATTCCGTTAACGATGGATATAGTTTAGGAGATCGTTCAAAAGCCCAGTTACCGGAAAATTCACTTCTCATGCTCAAACACAACGTGCCTTTTAGTTGATAGTCTGAGACTATTGGTTGGTTACGGTGCAATGCAATTGGTGCAATTGGTTATAGTGTCTTCGTAGTTAATAAGGTTGTTAAAATAGGTCAAAATTTCAAGGTATTTTGGAATAGAGAATTCCACCTTTATCATAGCACGACGAAAGCTATGATGTTACCAGAGAATGCAATAAAAAGGAAATTTAAGCTTTTCGTTAGAGTTCTTGCGTGTGAGTATTGCTGAATATGGCCTTATGGGGTTTATTTAAATTTGTTCGATAATCCTTGAATTCGAATAATTCATTTCACTGCAAACATGCGATCTGAAATTGAAATTGCACTGTCCAAGAGTAAACAAATGCTGCTGTCATCGATACACATTTTTGGTGTTTGAAAATGTCAAACTGACGTAATCAAAGAAGGCAAATTTCACAAATACCGAAGAGCTCCAGTTTTATTTACCATCCAAAAAAATGGATGCATCCGTGGACGATTTGTTGTCGTTTAAAGAATTTCCACTAATAAACGAAGCTAGTGGAAGTCAGAGTGCACAAATCAACATAAATTCGCCGCAACGTACACTTCCCAGTATCGACGACGAGGATGATGAAGATGGAACGGCGAAAGGTAGGAAGGCCAATTGAAACTTGTTTGCCACCCGCTAATGAATCGAGGCATTGTTGTTATCACCAGAAAACAACTCGGCGAAGGGTGGTTCGATTTTCAGTTTCGAGTACTACCAAGGGTTTTTCGACGTCGATACTATGATTGTGGTGGATCGCATCGCCACCTCGATGATTCCCAAGCGCGCACCCGTCAACTACCTGAAGCTCAACATTGCCACGAACCCAGATCTTTATGGACCGGTCTGGATCGTGTTAACCTTGGTAAATGTGTAACTGTGATGGGGTTTACGTGTGGCTTGCCGATTTCCACTGACCAGACTGTTTCATTTTCAGATATTCACAATTGGCATTTCGGGCAACATGGCGAGTTATTTGCAAAACACGGGTAACCATCACTGGAGATACAATTTCCATTTGGTTTCGTATTCTGCCACTGCGATCATAATGTACACCCTGCTGGTTCCCTCGGCTCTCTGGGGATTCCTGAAGTGGAGCGTACGATCGAGTGAATTAGACATAGATGAGGACGAGGAAGTTGGCACCCCGAGCTTACTATCGCTGGTCTGCATTTACGGTTATTCGCTAGCGATCTACATCCCCGTGTCTGTTCTCTGGACCATACAGGTACGGGTTAGTAGCCGATTATTGCAACAAATTTTCATATTAACTCATTCATGCACAGGTATCTCTGTTCCAATGGTTACTGGTTATCACTGGAGCATTTTTGTCCGGATTTGCCCTGCTAACGATTCTAATGCCGGCTGTGAAAAAATCAAAGTACTCGCTCTTCGTCGTGCTGGCCATCGAGTTGGCACATTTTGCTCTGGCGGCAGGTTTTATGCTTTACTTTTTCCACGCACCTGATGTGGAGACTCCCGTGGAAACACCATTGCACAAAGCCATCACCAGTGTGGTAGTCAACACGACTATGCAAAGCAAAAATGCATAAATCGGGAAACAGTTTAAGAATAGAATGTCTTGAATGTCTCTTAGGTTCTTACAGTATGACATGTTTGTCCGGTCAGAATGCTTGATTTGCTTTAAAAAGGCAAGATGCTGCTTCATTTATTGTTTAGAAATAAAGAAAAACTCTTTGAAAGTGTGTGGAATGACGTATCATCGACGTTGTTGCAAGCCTGTCATTTCCCGCCGGCTGTTTACATTCGAACGTCAGTGCGGCTTTCATCATTGCATTCCCTTGCAGCGGGATCGTATTGGGAAATTTGCAAAATCCACTTTATCTCGATGGTGATCGCAATTGGATTTGAAGGTAGTGCCAATAAAATTGGTGTCGGGATCGTTCGAGATGGAGACGTGCTGGCCAACGAGCGTGAGACGTACATCACACCACCCGGTGAAGGTAAGGCGACAGAGTTGGCCTTTTAATGAATCTGCTTCAAAGGAATGTTCTTGCACTTTTTTCTCCATCGTCTACTAGGATTCCTGCCAAAGGAAACGGCTCAGCACCATCGTTCCCGTGTGCTGGATATTCTGAAGCGTGCACTGGATGTGTCGGGTATATCACCCACCGAAATAGATGTCGTGTGCTACACTAAAGGTCCCGGTATGGCACCGCCCCTGCTGGCGGTGGCCATAGTAGCTAGAACGGTAGCGCAAATATGGAATAAACCCATACTTGGCGTTAATCACTGCATCGGACATATTGAAATGGGAAGGCTTATAACAAAGGCTGCTAATCCCACCGTACTATATGTGAGCGGTGGCAACACACAGATCATCTCGTACGCCTGTAAACGATACCGCATTTTTGGTGAAACGATCGACATCGCGATCGGAAACTGTCTTGATCGGTTTGCACGCATTATTCACCTATCGAACGACCCTAGTCCTGGGTACAACATCGAGCAGATGGCGAAAAAGGGTAAAAATTACGTACCATTGCCATATTCCGTGAAGGGCATGGACATGAGCTTTTCGGGTATATTGTCGTTTTTAGAGCAGAAGGCACGTCCGAAAGAGAAGCAAAGAAAGGCGCAAACCAAAGCGAACCAGGAAAAATGGTCCGATGAAGATCTGTGCTTTTCGCTACAGGAGACATTGTTCGCAATGCTGGTAGAAACGACGGAACGTGCCATGGCTCACACTGGTTCGACGGAGGTGCTAATAGTTGGAGGAGTTGGATGCAATGTACGGCTGCAAGAGATGATGGCCATTATGTGCGAGGAGCGTGGTGCCAAGTTGTTCGCAACCGATGAACGATTTTGCATCGACAACGGAGTGATGATAGCGCACGCTGGTTGGGAAATGTATCGCAGCGGTACACGTATGGCGTGGAATGATTCGACTATCACGCAACGATTCCGTACGGACGAGGTAGAAGTAACTTGGCGCGATGATTGATCGTCGAATATACGAGGATTTCCTTTCGAAAAAATGCACTACATGAACATTGTTATAGACTATATTTTGAATGTATGCACATTAAAGTTCACAGTTGGCATACAAGCTAGGGCTCGCCGGTTTGCCGATGTTCATCGTAACCTCAATCGTCGGTTTTTCGCCTTCCTTCGCCACGCGATATCTGCTTTCGCGACCGACTTTTAGCTTGATGGGAGCTTTTGGGGCTGGTTTACCAGTTTCGCGAGCGATAAACTCCTGCAACAGTGGCGGCAGTTCAATTTCCCGTGGGAATATCTTCTCTTGCCGGTCAACCAGCTTACAGTATGACGCTTCTTCGTGTTTTGACAGCAATCGGTAGTCGGCTTTGTAGGAAACACTCTCAATCTGCACCAAGTTGGGACTCTTTTGTCCACGGAAAGTTTTCTCCACCGTTACACGTACCTTTCGTGCAGGTTCCTGTTTAAATTCGCACAGAAATGGTGAAAAATCATATAGTTTTAAGTTCCAACCTACAATCCTAACCACCTACCTCGTTCGGTAGTGCTTCAACTTTCACTATTTTCATGAAGCTTGGCTCTGGATAGCGTTCGAACATGCCTCTCACAACGACACGTCCTATGCCAAAGTTTTTAAGATTTCCCACAATTTCCCATAATGTTTTGCCGCGAAAATCCGTTGTGCGGCCGATGTATTTTATTGTTGCCATCGTTTCGACGGGATTTGCTTGCGTTATGCAAACACCGTGTTTACGTTTCTTCTACTTCGTGCTCCTTGTGCCTGAAAGAAAGGTCCATTCATTGTGTACACACACCACCTCAACGACAAGTGTTTTTGACAGTTTTGTGCAACACAAAATCAAAGTGCTTACAGAGGGTGTGCTAGTGTGTCAAGCCGATATGCTCATTCTTCAGTATTTTTTTCTCTAGAACGGGGATTCGTGATCAATGTTGCAGTTCGGCAGTTGTGTGGATCAGACTTGATCTATTTGAAAGTGGACAAAGAAAGTGTTGTGATTCCAAGGCAATCAAGAAGCGATAGTTTGTGTCGTAAGTACCAAGTTCGCTATCCCGTATGTACGTTACATGTTAGGAACACAACAGCGTACTATAAGCGCATAATATATTCTGAAAACCCTTTGTCCAATCCAAAGCATCGAAGAACCTGCGAGTTTGTAGTATTTAGCTCAAATAGCAGTAGCGTGTGAAATATTTACGCAGTGGTATTAGGAATGGGATAAGATTGGAGAAAGCAATTTCGCCAACGGCTACTAAAAACGCATGCATTTACGAAAAACAGAATAAATACAATAATTTATTCATTTTTTTGTGTGAGAATATTGATAATCGTTAATTCTACGCGTACACAGTAAATCTCGCGATACACAAAAACTCGTTCCTACTCCTCGAATGCTTGCACATAGCATCGTACACTTTAACTCCCGCTGAACCGCGTTAGCAATGATTTCAGCTGAAGAAGTAGACAGAAATATGGTTATATCGGTCAAAAAATTGTCACTGTACAACTTCCAGTACAATTCGTTCGTTAATAATCTAAACACTACCTAACTACACTGTGTGGGGTCAATAAATAGTGGTGTCTGAGCTCGTGGCGTTTAGAACCGGCCACGGACCTGGTTGATCCAGTCGAGGTAGTGAGCGACCTTTACGTAAACGCCGGGCACATTCGCTTGTCCGCAGCCGATGCCCCAGGACACGACACCAACCACCTGCCAAACACCATTGCGTTCACACACCAACGGACCACCGCCGTCACCCTTGCACGCATCCTTGCCCTCTTCTCCACCAGCGCAGATGAAACCCTGGTTCAGGTTGTACGAGAAGCCGAGCCGTGTCTGGCGCAGCTGATTCTGACACTGGTAGTGGTTTACAATCGGTACGTCTACCTCCTTCAGGATGTTCTGGTACTTTCCGTAGTCACCGAACGCATCTTTACCCCAACCGGTAGTCCAGCAACGCTGGCCGGAGAAGTCGGTATGTTTATCTGGCAGACATGCGGGTGCAATGTGAGGAGCGCTGGTGAGATCCACTGGACGATCCATTTTCAAAATGGCCAAATCGTTGTCTAGCGTACCGGCATAGTATTCTGGATGCACCTGTACCGATATTATATCCCGTTCAATGTAGGGATAGAACTCAACGTCGTGATTAACGTCCCATTCGCCGAGGCGTACGCGAAGATCGAACCCATTATATCTGATGGCAGGGAGAAGAAAACACGCATTAATATCCGTTGCCTACAAATGTTTCCAAAGCCAACGGAAAATACTATTGCACACTTACGTTTTCACACAATGAGCCGCCGTAATGATGTACAGATTGTCAATCAGTGTACCACCGCATACGTACACGGATTCCTTCGGATCCTTCTTCAGGATGGCCACCTGCCATGGGTATTCACCGAATTCGCTGTCTCCATCGATATAAACCGGGTTCTTAATGCGGCCATTTATACCTTGAGCGTTTCGTACACCGCACTTGCCCAGATTCTGTTGCGCCGGATTACGATAAACTGGTCTGCGACAGCAAACCTGACGTCCGCTGCACTGCTGCTGCAGCTGCTGTTGTTGGCCAGGTCGTGGGCCGTAGTATGCTTGTCTCTGTGGAATTGGAACGGTACAAGAAGGAGATCATCAATCGTATGCTTGGTTAATTAAACCCGTTGAACACCGTGGATTCTTATACAATCACTGCATGTTATATGTTGTGCTTTGTGAGTCACCTAATAGTGTAAAAGTATGAGACACGTAGATTGAGCTGTGCAGAAAGTAGTAAACGCGTACGCTGTTCCGAGGTCCACCTTTACGTACCTTTTCTGTGGAGAAAGATTTTTCCTGCACGGAAGAGGATTCACCTGCTTCGACCTGCTTAAGCTCGGTCGCCACGATCTCTTGATCTGTTTCCAGTGCATCCGGTACTCTGACGTCCGTTGCCCGTCGACGGCGTCGGCTATTTGGAAAGCTAATCGTGGGGCTACCATTTGAATTCCCCGGTGCCGGTGTCGGCACATTCTGGGTCGGAACGGAGGATGGAAGTCGTACAGCGTTAGATCGTGTCTGTCCGTTTTCATTTCGATAGTTCTGGTACTGCCGACCGTACTGAGCTCTGTTCGCATTGATGCCGTTCGGTTCATTTTGTGGATAGACAGACTGGTACTTGAAGTTACCAGCCGGACGGTAAGCATTCGTTGCTTCACCTGCAAACGTCACGTTCGTGCTACGGCCTAACTCAACATTGTCATACTGTTCGCCATGTTCTCCGTCTTTCAGCACCGAGGAAGCGTCCCGGAAATATGGAGGCCTTGGACCAAACGCCGCCGGTCCAAAACCGGGCCCGACCGGTGGTCCAAAGTTAGGACCAACCGGGGCTCCAAACGGTGGATGTCCTCCGACAAACGGAGGTGGTCTATTAAAATTGCCCGGACCGGCGTAGATCGGACCGGGGGGCTTCGTATAGATAAGCTCCGGATGCCCACCGGGACCGAACGGCGGAGGTCTCGAAAGGATCGGTCCATCAACGTACGGCGGAGGTGGCCCATGTACGTGATGGGGGTGATAGATTGGCGGCGGTCTGGGATATCCACCATGATGGGAGTGATAATGCTCGTGTTGGTTGAACACATGGTATATGTTTTGCTTTTTGGCCGCTAGCAGACCACCAATCTTATGTACAATGTTCTCCGTCGGTGTGACGTGCAAGTTGACCAGCGGTTTCAGCACCTTATCACCGTATTCGTCCTTTGTCACCTGGAGTGACAGCAGCGGGTTGACATTTATCAGCCCCAGGTTCAAACCGTTCGCACTGAGCGATCCGAAATATGGATTCGGCGCCGGATGGGGACCGTACGGGTTGAGCGGATAGCCGGATGGGTACGGCAGACCGAACGATACTCCAAATGTGGGCACTACCTTCTTGTCACCACCACTACCACCACCCAACAAACGCTAAAATAATACAATTGAAAAGAGGAACATTTGAAAGTGTGAAGGAGTACGGAAGGAGTAAGATGGTGGCAAGATGATGATGCGCACACCTTAATACCCACGCTTTCATACACAAAGAAAGCGAACACACTTACGCACGCCCACACATAGGCTAGTTCCGTCGACCGGTTAATAGGCAAGCGCAAGCGTTTCCCATTAAAAACCCGTGCCGCACGGCGTCTATGAGTGCAAAAGAGGCGTTCAGAGGATGTGTCTGTTCGTTTGAGTGTGTGTGGTGATCCATTTTCCATCTCAAATGAGTATCGCAACGTGTCACAATCAGGCTATTCGAAAGCTCTGACCCGTCCATACTAGCAGATGGCTTCCAGAGCGGGAATAAAAATGTGTCGTTTGTCAAGTGTCTCCAGTGGTATTCCGGTATTTTAACGTACTTCCTTCAGCTGGGCAACTTTGAGAACATTGGACATGCGATCACAGGACATGTAAGTTTGAGTTTTAGTGATCATGGTTTGCAGACATTCTGATCTGGTCCCTACAGCACGACGGTCTGGGTTTGTTGTACAGGAAAAATCTCGCCGACAATTCAAAGGTACCTCAGGTGGAATTCTTAGTGGTCAAAGTGGCAAAGGAAGGGTTAGGAAGTTAAGGATTAGGGTATAAGTTGTGGGCAAGGCATTGTCGTTTGATGTGTGTTTAATGTGTGTTTATGCGAGCCGAACGGAACGGGGTTATAATGGAATTTGGAGCTTTCCAGCAATAGTTTGGTTAACAGTACCAGAACAGTGAGTAGTTAGTTATCATGTAGTTAACTTACCGGTTCAATGTTGGCCTTATCCTTTGCTTCGTCCGATTTGCTTGCCGCTGCCTCACGCTTGCTAATCTTTTTGGTCTTGGTGTCTGGTGCGGCCGTGGCATTCTTTGGTACGCGCACCACCGTCATCGTACCGTTGCCGTCGGTAATGACGACCTCGTCAGCTGCGGCTTCGATGTCCGTCTTCAGATTGCGCGGATCTAGCGGAAGAATTAGATCATCCTTGCGTCCGATCACGTCCTGAGCCGGGCACTGATCGTAAGGCACGCACACACAATCCTCAATGCTGTTGCCATTTCCGAATTGGCTGTATTGTCCAGACGTTGAGCCGAATTGTCCTCCATTAGCTCCGAACTGTCCTCCATTCGATCCAAACTGTCCTCCATTCGATCCAAACTGTCCTCCATTCGATCCAAACTGTGCTCCATTCGATCCAAACTGTCCTCCGTTCGAAGCGTACTGTTCGTTAGTGTATTGGCTGTACTTGCTGTAGTTATTGCCGGCATACGTTCCCAAACCATTCGAAGCGGCTGGTCCCTTCACGTTCAACTCTTTCTTGTAGAGCGCTGGATTGGACGAATGGAAGCCTGCACCGTTACCACCCTGATAGGTGCCTGATGTCTCCCCACTGTACAGCGAGTTGCTGCCAAATTGAGCCGGTCCCTGGTTGTACAAGCTGCTCTGAGTGCTTCCCTGGCCAAAGGAGGAAGAAGATCCCTCAAACACGGGTTTCGATTGGGCAGCATATACTCCGGACTGTCCAAACCCATTGTTGTTGTTGACGCCCTTCAGCTCTTTGTAATCAAAATCGGATCCGGCTAGAGGTGAAAATCCCGTACCAGACAGTCCCTGAGATCCGTAAACACTGCCGGCCGAGTATAGACCACCGTTGGTGGCAGAATTGAATCCGGATGAGCTAGAACCGCCAACCACAGCCGAACCACTTAGCACTGAAGCGGCCACCGGGACGGGGTTGTTCACGACGACCGTCTTCGTGTCAGCCGCACCATCGATGTGATGATAGTGATGGTGAATGTGTTGCTCCACCGGCTTAACGAGCGGTCCGTCGTTTAGCACGATGCCGGGCTTCGAGAGGGAACCTTCGTAAATCTTGTCTCCGGCACCGATCGGTTCGAAATCAAACGGTGGTGCATCACCTTCGTAGATTGGCCCCAGCGGCTTGGAAGGATAGGCCGAGGCGTAGCTCGGACCAGCAAAGGGATTCGGATTTCCACCGAAGGGCGGACGCTGCTGCAGGCCAGCATAGCCGATCTTGTGCTGGGCATGGTTTGGTACTGGCATTGGTTTCGGCGGTCCATACGGTCCCTGATGCTGGGGTTTCGGTGGTAAAGCTTGCGGCGGTGGCAGCGGTGGACGCTGGGCGTACTGCTGCGGAGCAAGCGGAGGGCCTCGTACGGGTGGCCGTGGACGTGGTGGTTGCTGTTGCGCGTAGATCGGATAGTATGGTCGCTTGCCTTCAATCGATTCGCCACCTTCGCACTGCATCAAACCGAGCGAGCAGAGCTTGTCCTTGATGATGTTACGTGCCTGAGCGTCGTCGGCATTCTGCAGGGCATCCTGCACCGACGGATCACTGTACACCTCGTCGAACCCATCGAGGCTGCGACCTTGGCGACCGCTATCAAGGATAAAGTTCAGGATGTCCTCATCGCCGACCTCGGTGACGTTCTGCTGGGCAGCGGGTAGAACTCCGATATCCTGTCGCTTCTCGCGTACCTTATCCTCTCCCTGCAGTCCATCCTCCAACGGAAGCCAGCTCCATTCATCCGCACCGATGACAGCAACCGCTGACAGCACTACCAGCAGTGCTGCGGATCCAAGCAATCTCATTGTAGCGTTGCAAGTTTGTTCACTCACTGCGGATCACAGCAAGCGAGTTGGTGGGCGATAGAGAAAGAAAGAAAAGAAAACACACAATTACGCACTGTTACCAGCTTCCGGACGGATTCGTACCGCTGTATCCGTCCGACTGTCTGACCATCGAAATTACCCGCGAGTAGCCACCAGTAGCTTTGCTTCAATGGTGACTTTGTTATGGTGGTTCCGAACCACGATTACGTAACAACCTTCCCGTCTTTTCACCGCAAAACAACGCTTGCTTGTGCGGTAATATTCACATCTCATAACTCATTCTTCTCTTCCTGTATTTCTTTGTTCATCCTATTGGCGCCCATGACTCGGGTGGCTCGCCCATGGCCACCCTTCCTCTGTTCGCGGTAAAGTGGAAAGTGACCACAAAGCGCGAAAGTGGTACGGGTCTAATTATCGCTGGAATCAACGGTTCGGTAAAGCGCTAGAGTTGTATGAACGATCACCGGAGAAAGATGACCGAAAAGTGTGGCTGTGAAGGTACGTACGATCGATCCACCTGGAGCAACTTGCAGAAGCTTTCTTCCTGGCTGGCAACGTTTTGTTGAACTTGACATTGCCAAACGTACTGGGGAGATCTTATGGAGAAGAAGATATAGCCAAGCAGTTCTATCTCTACTCATTGTTTTAAACCTCTTCCCATCCGTTTTCGTGTTATCGTAAAGGAACACTTTCCAAAAAAACCGCATATTTGAAAGCATAAATCCTCCTTTTGTTTGTTGATTAAATGTTTCACCCCGGAAATACGCCCCATGTAGCAACTATTTGACCCGGGTGCATCTTAAACGGTGTAACCACCTTTCACTAATTCCTACGGTGAAATGCTGGTGCAACTGGGGGCTGAAATTTTGCACACAAAAGAGCACAAAGAAACATCCGACAGCAACACACGGTCCACGGGGTTGCTGTTTGTGCCAGGGTACGGGACAACGTTAAACAATAACCTTTTCTTCACAGCTAACCTTCCCGTTTCGATGCGCATGGCTTACGAAATCCATCTCACGCTCCGAACCGGGAAGGTGGCCTCGAAAATGGGTTCACTTCTTCACTCGCTCTTTTTAAACCGCAGCTGGTAGTGCTGGTAGTGTGAAGCTGTGAGCCACATAATGGAACGTTAACCGTTTGTAGATATAAGCAACAACAAAATGCGAATAATTCGAGTGTTTTGGGCAACATGCGCAAGAGGAAAAGCGAAAAAGTAAGTGCCGACGATCATGTACGAACAGGGAAGAATCGTACGAACAGTGTGAAAGACAAGCGGAGAACGTAGAGGACGTGCGCGACGAAAGACTTTTACTTTCGCAAGAGCAGCGTGTAGCTTTGCCGGTGTGTTTATCTTGCGGCACTGGGCAGATGTTGTTATCTTTTGTATGGAAAAATTGCTTGCATACATTTATGATGGTATTTTATAAGCATAAGCATTTTTTTTAAATTATGAATGAACTCTACAAAAAAAAACATCTTAAATTTCAGGACCGGAAGATACAAAACGAAACAGAATTACTCACAATCACCCGCGAATGATTTACCGATTTGTCGAAAAAATCAACAGCCGACCGAAGATGATTATCTTCCGAGTAGAGGAATGCCCGTTAAGGAAGGTACTTCTGTCATCGGGGTTGTGGTCGTCACTGGATATTGAGGTCGCGTCCTCCCGCGTGTGCGTTGTACATGTAATGTAACGCAACCGCCGGCGCCGTCCATCGTCCGTGCGTCACATTCGGGTGTGGAAGGGATTGCATAATTCGCAACCAACGCACACACTGTCCCCAAACCAGATGATCGTGCGAATTCGACTGCCCATAGTCGACTTTTCACGAAGCTAGAGGTGGACGTGGGCAGGACGTGGACGTTCCTGCGCTCGTTACCCTTTTTTTCGCTTTCTGTGTGTATTTCTATTGACTTCAACGCCAACGCTCTTTGATCTCTTCCACACCGTACAAAATGGCGCTCTGGTCTCTCCTGTTCGTAAGCTGCACCGTTGCGAAGGTTTATCGTCGTCTTTATTTGCGCGTTTTTTTTTGCTCTCAGTTTTAAGGCGTGAATATGGAAAGTGAAAATGAACGGTTTGTTTATCCGGCTGTGGACAGTTTAGCGCGAGAGTGTGTGTTTTTGGTCATGTTGTTACAACTTGTCCCATCACACACGCGTGTGTGGGGGCGGTTTTGTCCACCGTCTAGACGGCGTGCCAAAATAATTACGAAATACGCACCAGTTGCAGGACAGCGAATTGGAAAAAAAATGTTCGTTTGGCTTCGGCTTGCAAAAGCTTTCCTTCCTGATCAAACAATCGAGTGGAAGAAATAAGACACATTTCTCTGCACACACCGTCAACTTGCCTTTGTGGGGAATTGTAACGAAGTTACGTGAAAGATGAAATGACTCCGTTTGTGTTGTTTGTCACAATCCCAGTAGGTGAGTTGTTTCGTTTGTTTCCGATTTTTTTTTTGTATTGCACACTTCCGACAGTGCGGAACAACAAGAACCGCCGTATGATGAAAGTGTGGTAATGCTACGGTTTGGAACCACCGATTTGCATACAATGAGCTCACGCGGGAATCTTGCTCATACCATAGAGAGAGCAGTTCATAAAACTTTCTCGACGGAGATATGAAAGTGCGCGCGGGCTGATTAATATAGCGCTGGTGTCAAATTTTTAATTTTTTGTTTGTTTGATTTTATTAGATCATCCCTTACGTTACGGGTTATGTAACTGAAAGTGCCCAAATATGATGAGAGATATTTGCATATTACAGGTGAAGAAGCTGTCCACTATTCTTCATCCTTTTTTGTTAATCATACTCTCAACTTATGTTACAAACAAATGAACGATATTACGATAAAAACAAGAAATTAAGCAGATGGTTTTTTTTTAATTTTGCAGACAATGAGTTTAATAGAATAAGTAGCTTATTTTAGCTATTTTTAAAATATGTTATACTAACCAGAGAAAATATATAAGTTTATCTAAGTACTATGAAAATCTTGTAACACAACTGCTAGAATCCAATGTTTATGTTTCAGTAAACCTTTTACTATTATTTTTAAAGTAAGAAAAGTTCATCATTCAGCCTTCTCTGTATTTTCACCTGATCAAGTGATAAACGATTCTAATGTTAAAATTCTTCAAAGTTCATAGCTCTTTCGAACACCCAATAAAGAAGCAACAATAAAACTTTCCCTCTCGTTTTATCCCGTTCCCTTTAGCATGATCATCTCTAAAGAAGAATATTTTCCTTCAGTTCAGAGGGGCGTTTTTTTACGGCAAACGATCATCATTAATTGACTCTTATAATCTCCCTTCATAGTGTTACCGTTACTTCCAAAATCTTTCCAACCTGTTTTTAAATACCCTCACGCATTGTTTGAACTGTTGGATGAGGTATGCTTATTCGTAAGACAAATGGCTTAAGGATGGCGGGTAGAAGAAACCACGAATCAAACGCACTCGATCGTTTATTTTGCTTTGTCACTAACCTTTTTTTTTATTTGTTTTTGTTTCCACTGGGGGTTCCACCAACCGTCGTCTTAACGGTTCGTTACGGAGCAGCGTATATTAAATGGCAAATTATTACCACACGATTCGTTACTTTAATCACTAGTCCACGACGTTTTTTTTTTGTTTTATTTTGCTCACTCGTCCTAAGAAACACTTCAACTCTCACTCTCGGTTCGCCTCCTATCGCGATTCCGTCGTTCACTCGATCTCGGTCGAAAGCTGGCAATTTTGTGTACCAACAGTGTATGCGCACTTCACTGCTGTGTATGCTTTCACTGCCGAATGCGATCTACCATTCCGGCCAAACCTCACAACTCGAACTGACTTCGGCCAACGCCAACCGGATTGTTTTATAGAACCCCACCGCCGGGCCGCGGGCCGGGCTCCCTTGAGACGAATCCCTCCATGGCGGCGGGGTACGTTTGTTTACCTTCCTCTACTCCTACGATTCGTGTCTGCTCGCTCGCACACCCCAACGGTTGTCCCGCTCGGGCTGCATCCGAGTGCACGCGAGACCCGGTTACAAGATCCGCAACTGAAACCGAAAAACAAAACGATGAAAAATCATAAAAAAAAATTACCGTAACCGAAGAAAGGAGACTTTGGGGGTTGGAGACATTACCTTGCCGGGCGGGGCGCGAAGGGTGGACAAATTTCTGAGGAAGCGACGACGTAGGATGCGCGTGTTAAGACGGAGGTGTGTGTGTCTTTAACCCGTTGGATGAGTTAAAAATCTGTTCCATCGTTAGCACGGAACCCATCACACCGGGATCTTACAGCTGAATGTCAGATCGAACCACTGTAGCGTACTTTCTCTTTCACTACCATCGCGCAAGATGCGTTCGATCGGGTTCGATCGCTGCTTCGTTTCCTCCCAGCAGCACAAAGGGTATGATCCTTAAGTGAGTAAGGTTTATTGACATCATGCTTCACCCCTAACACACACAGCTGCATGGTGCATGGTTACCGCAAAGCCGAAAGATACGGTAATATTACGCTACATTTTGTGTGTTTGTGTATGTTTTTTTTTCTCTTCGCCATCGGTTGTGCTTCGAATCGACAAAAGTTGACCGCGTGAACGGTTAAGCTTGAGGATTACATGACCAAAACACCGGGCACAGGACAAGCAGGGTGGGATGAATCATCGTTCGGCGAACTGGTGAAAAGTGAACCATTTCCGAAACGGATGACTTCAACCAATTTTGGGGTTTCGCGCTTTACCGATCGTTGAAGTCTTTCGTCGGTTTGATCGAAACGGAAACCGTCGAAACTGACCTACAGAGTAGTTCCGTCGTGTTTCTTGCAATTAAAGCGAGATTTAATTAGCAGTTTAAATAACTTTAAACAATTTACGTACTGTAGGTACGCAAGGGATTGATTTAGCTGTTGTATTTTTTTTAAACAAACTAACAAAATAATCTCTTTAAGACCCAACAATTTTATTGCTAATTTTAAGGTTATTATTAGAGTTTATAAAACATTAATTAAGTAATGAATATTAGAAGTTTCTGTATAGTGTCTAAAATCATTCAAGTTGTTGCATCAAATTACAATTAATGGAATACGGATTAGTATATTTGGAAATTATTTTATATTTAATAATTTAAAGTATTATGACTATGAGAGCAGCTTCGAAAACATTGTGCAATTACCCTTCTGGGCGAGTGGATGGACCTTGACTCCCGGATGTGGCTACGTTTTCGTTGCAAATCTTTTGCAGCCATGCAGCTTGTAGCATAATTTTTATTAACCATACCCTACATACTACTGTGTCCGAAAAATAAAGTGACTTTCCGTTTTTTTTCTAAATGGTATTTTTATTAGGCCAAATTAAGGTCATTCCATTCGAAGTAATCCCCTTCCGATGCAATGCATCTCTTCCCCCTCTTCCGTATGGGAGGGCGCATAATGATGGCCGTATGGGAGGGCGCATTATCATGGTGCAACAACCAGCTGTAGTTTTTCCACAAATCCGGCCGTTTTCCGCCGGCCGGAAATCCCAACACTTTCCGAAAGGTCTCGTATCGTCAACTGACGATTGTTGACCACCAAATCCTTGATTTGGACGACGTAGGGGTCGTCGGTCGAGGTGGATGGACTCCCCGGACGGTCCCCGTCTTCGACCTTCTCACGGCCATTCTTGAAATCACTGTACCATTTGTAAACATTTTTCTTCGACATAGAATCTTTCCAAAAGGCTTTTTGTAGCATCCACAATGTTTCCGCAGCGTTTATTTCATTGCGCAAACAAAATTTGATACAGGTGCGCTGTTCCACAAACTTAACAACTTGGTCAATATGGACAAAAACACATGGCGCAGCTCCGAAAACAAATTTTCACTACTAGCCGGGTTGATGTTGTGACTTGGCAAATCTGTCAAAAACATTCAAATTGACAAACGAAAAATAAAAACAAGAGGCTTCTTTAGGTGTGCGAAATTTGACATCTAGTGTCACCTTACTTTTCGGACACAGTAGTATGTAAACCGGGCTCCAGAATGAGAGGGTGTACCTTGGGTTTGCACCGTTGTGGATCCACTCCAAAGACTAGGTTTCGTTCCCCAGGCCCAACAGTGCGACAGGAAGGATTCAAGCCAACGGGTAAACGGGTTATGCAATTTATGACACAGTAATAAGGCCAAATCCATCGCTTACCGACCCTGTGAAGGTTTATTTGCGTGTCTGGATAGATGGATGGCTGTCTGGTTGCGGTCGGTAATATGGAGACGGACTTCATTACTTCTCTTTTTCACTTCTTCTATCACCATCTACGTCATGGTTGCTGCCGGTAGTTTTTTTTATCCTCTTCTACGTCATTGAGCTGAACGTTGGGCTCGGTTTTATAGCTTTTTTTTTTGCAGGAAAGTGAAATGAAGTGGTATTAATTAAAGTTTTATTTCGTCCGTAAAATGATCTTTTGACTGAGTTGAAATTAGCATTTTTTTAGTGTTATTTTTTTCATTAAATGCTTGTAAATGTAAATTAAGCAATTACTTACAAGATTAAAATCCCTTGTAAACATTTTATCTCCTTTAATTATTACATTGCCATAAAATGCTCATACGAACCGGATACAAACGGAATCGAGGCCAATTGATCGAACTCGTTTGAACTGGACGATTCGGTGCAATGCACACCCTCCATTTTCCAGCACGCGCCTAGTGCAATGGTAGCGTTATGCTGCCGTCATCACCGGCACTAAAGCAATAGATGGGGTTTTCCACTGTTTTTTTGTCGGTTAACAGCGGCCTCCGTTCGGTCCATGCATCAAGTTCGACCCCGGCCGGCATTCGCGTGTTGAATTGTTTTGATTTGTAAGAAGCTTTCCTGCTGGCGTGGGTTTTCCCGGCTGCAAACATTTCGTACAACTTGTGGGCTGACACGGTACCGATTGCATAACACGGATCTGATGGTGGTTCATTCATAAACTCGGTTGGCCCGTGTGTTCGGCCAAGTTCCCTTTCTTTAACTTTGGTTGGCGTAAAATGCCACCCTGAGGTGCTATTTCGAGTGTTCCACGAAGTCGAAATGTGGCCCCGTCGTGCGAAGATGTATGTGCGTGTGAGCAATGTTCATTGGGGCCATACCCCCAAGGTTTGCCGGGTGTTCTGCGGATTCGGTTTAAGAAATTCTGTGACGCTGGAATTCCCGCCGATTACCTTCGATGCCGAATCGGCGCTTGGGAGAGGCAAACACTGCGTTTGATGCCGGGTATAACGTTATGCCCGCGTGCGACGATGGCCTCAATTGAACTTACCTCCATGCAGTAAAAGTAAGAGTAAGAGAAGTATCATCGTGCCGCAAAGGGTTAGCAGACACGTTTCTGCGGTCGATGGTCACGTTAGTGAATAACTCATCATCACCGCAACGCATCCATTGTGTGTGTGTGTGTGTGTGCTTTATTTCGTTTGGTCATGGCGCACGTCGCGGCCTTCGAGATTCGAATTCGTCGCGTTGATGTAATACCGCAGTTGGTGGTGTGGTTTTGTTTACCGTCCGGGAGGGTGATAATATACATGCTTAATATTTTACTCATGCGCCCGGTAGCGAAAATGGAACAAATTTTGACGTCAAGAAACGAGGCGCTAGAAAACTGGAGTAGGTCTTTTAATAATTAATTTGTTTGCGATGCAAGCATACTGAAGGTCATCGTAATGAATGGTTTGTTATGAAGCAAGCAAAATCTAGATCGGGATCTTAGGAAAATTGGGATTAATAAAAGAACATACCATCATGTTTTGCATCTTTGATCATGACCTATTATAGAAACTACATGATCTAGGTGTCGGTCTTGCGAAGTAGTTTTCTGGTTGTTGATAAGGAATATCTTCGATCTTCGATCTTCGAGAACGAGCTGCAGTATGAGTAAAAATGTTCCTCAATGATCCTGACTGTCAGAGGACCAGTGGAGGATCAATCCCCTTGGAGGCCCAGGGCGGAATTATAGTTGGGGCCTCTAATTTCAAAAACGATGTAGGGAGGGAAGGGGAACATTGAGGGGACTTGAAATGAGACAAGTCGAAAAGCGCAGTAAGAAGGGGCCTACTCCGCCTACCGTTTGATCCGCCGCTGGGCCACCCCAAATCACCATCTTCGAATACAATAACGGAACCGGCTATATCACCACCAACAACAGTTACCACTGTACCTGCACTCTTCTAAATGGAGCTACAACCATACGTGCGCCAACTTCGAGAAGCTGCACGTGGTGGAATGTACAACTACAGCATCCAAGGAGCACTTTACCATCGAATTGGTTCGCTCGCTGTTCTTCCGGGATATTCGCCATGCAACACTCAGTTATACTTCTTCGATCTTAACTTAACTTTACAAAACATTCAAGCACCAGTTGGTGGTTGACATAATCGATATTGTTTGTCCTGCAGCGAGTATTTATCACTCGCAATCTCCTAACTCGGATGTTCAGTCATACATATGAACGCATGTCTTTTCGCGATGAGCTGCGCCTTTGTCTCATTTCACGTATACCAGGTATTGACCAGTGCCGGAACAACGCACCGACTGCAGGTGAGATAGGTCATGTGCAGTGGAGGATCAATCCCCTTGGAGGCCCAGGGCGGAATTTTTCAAGGGGGGCCCATAATTTTGCTACGGCATTATCGGTGTTAGGGAGATGTACTTCAAACATGATGTAACAACACCAGCAAAGTCTCGGAAAGAAAGCTCCCTTGCGTACATCTCAGAGTTCTGTTGCGTAGCCCTGTAAACGGGCCTAGTAAGCTAGTCTCTATATATAAACGTTTGTATGCGCTAAGGAGAACGATAACGCCACTACTTGGATCGCCATTAGCTGGTACGAAATTCCATACAAAACCAGCTGTTTTCAGATTGCCGATACCAGAAGAGCATCCACAGAAGAGGTAGCACCTAGTACAGCAATTTTGGTCGAAAACCGCCGAAAGGTATGCAATGTTTAAACACTAACTTTCCCGTTGGTCGTGAAAAATTTCTTCGAAAACTACCAGTTTCCGAATTTAAAGTACAAGGAGAGCATGCACGGAAGAGGTAGCTCCTGGTACTGCGCCGTAAGGTATGCAATGTTTATACACTAACCTTGCAACCAACTTGCAACGCAATGCGCCGTAAGGTATGCAATGTTTATACACTAACCTTGCAACCAACTTGCAATGCAAGTTTGGTGCAAGCAAGAAACTTGCAGCAAGATGGCGCGCAAGATGGCGCCCAACTTCGTACTTGCATGCAACAAACTTGCATGCAAGTTCTTGCAAGCAAATTCTTGCATGCAAACTTGCATACAAGAACTTGCATGCAAACTTGCATGCAAGAATTTGCTTGCACGAACTTGCATGCAAGTTTGCATGCAAGCTTGCATGCAAGTACGAAGTTGGGCGCCATCTTGCTGCAAGTTTCTTGCATGCACCAAACTTGCATTGCAAGTTGGTTGCAAGGTTAGTGTATAAACATTGCATACCTTACGGCGCATTGCGTTGCAAGTTGGTTGCAAAGTTAGTGTATAAACATTGCATACCTTACGGCGCAGTACCAGGAGCTACCTCTTCCGTGCATGCTCTCCTGGTATTATACATTCGGAAACTGGTAGTTTTCGAAGAAATTTTTCTTGACCAACGGGAAAATTAGTGTCTTGGTCCTGGTGCAATTTCGTTTATACTTTAAAGTCACAAAGTCGATATTCTTCTCTGCATTTAATTTATCACATAGAAACAAATGTTTTATATAACCAAGGAAGATACTTTTGATCAATTTTCTACCTTGTAAATTAATTTTTTTTTTGCTATAATTTAACTTTGTTTTAAAATTTTCAAAAATCGCACAATAGACACAAATTTATTGGGGCCCCCAATACGGCGAGGCCCTAGGCGACCGCCTACTCCGCCTACCGTTTGATCCGCCGCTGCAGAGGACATAAAACTACTGTATTTCTTACTTTTAAGTGCCTGGTCTCGAAAAATGACTACCGTAGGCTGGAGGCATCTCAGAAAGTTATTCCAATTGCAATGAAATCGAACAGAATCCGCCCATTCTAGTTGTCCTTCTGGCACAGAATATTATTTCAATTCAATTTCAAATTCTGTTCTTATAGTCATTTGTGTTGCATTTAGGATGTACAAACGATAACTTAATCTGTAACATAATATCATAATATTGGGAAATGGTATGGCAAAAATAGGGAAACATCACAATTAGGAGGAATTGGTATGGAGAATTTTGCGGAAGGCAGAAGACGAAACAGACGTTCTAAAATCGAACCAATAAACAACATTGTTGAAAGCTCAATTACACGCAAGAGCTCATTGCGATCATTGCGAGGATCATTGCTACCGAACTACGTACGACGTTTTGAAAAGGATAGGAGAGGACGAGAACGGAGGGCTCGGGATGAAACATATAAATTAAGGGACGAAAGGAGCCTAGGCACATCAATTTCGTTAAGCAGGATTGAGGAGATAAAACTGACTTCAATTTCAAGTCCCAATACCTGGGAGGAGTAGAGTAAGTTCAAGGCCTGGTCCTAAGATTTTTTGGAATGCAAAACGAGTAAAAACTTTTTGCATTCGCTCAACTCTCAGAATAGAAGTAACCGATCAGACAACACTAGAAAACTCTATAATAGGCCTAACAAGGCTGCAATATAGAGCCTTCAAACATAGGATTGGAAAATCCAGAGGCAATGCGACGGAATAAGTAGAGGGAACTGTAGGATTTACTAATGGTGTTTTCGGGGTTCATTGAAAAGCTAAGTCTGTGGTCAAGCCACAAACCTAGATCTTTTACAGGCGACATCTGATCGAGAGGAACACCATTGACACAATTAACAAAAGCAGCACCGTTTTGGGGAGCGACACCAGAAGGACAAAAGAACGGACTGAACAACGAGGCTCCACCATGAGAGAGTAGGATCAGTGATGCCTAATTTCTCTAGCTTAACTATAAGGGTATTATCAGGGACACAATCGAATGCGGCTTTAAAGTCGGTGTAAGCAACATCGACTTGGCTACTAGCATCCAAATGAGAGAACAAAATTGGAACAAGGCACATGAGGTTAGACGCAACCTCAACCTTTTTTGCATAAGGTGTTTTTTGGTTAAGGGAATGCATGAATTATGCATCTTCTTGTGTTCCGTACGACTGATGGAAGTAGGAGTCTTGCAGTATCGAATTCCAAACATAATCAGAGGTTGTAATCAACAACATGAAATTTGTTAATTCTTGAGGAGACATAAAGGTGTATAAATTTCGCATCCTGGCTTGATATTCATCTGGACAACATTTAAACTAACACACGACATCACACACCAACCCATACAAACATACCGGGAACCTGTACCAGGAATCAGCATAACCAGGAACGGATGTAGTGAGACGAAATACAGGAACCTTTCGAGTTCATTCTCTTCCCAAAAGCCCTGGATCATAAGGGGATATTGACCTCTCAAATAATTCTGCCTTTAGGGGTATCTCTTTTTCCCAATAGGTCTGTCCTAATAATAATATTTCCCCATGCGGTGTTCCGGATAGTCAGTTCTTGTTGCAGGAGTAAGGATGGGAGTTAAATTGTCTAGCATGCAGAAATGGTAACATGATCATATGCTTAACCGAGGTAGTAAGCTCTTACTATAAGGAACCTCAGAACAAAACAGATTCAATCCCATGTGATTAAGCTTTATCGTTTGTCATCTGTTAGGTATCTGCATCTTCACTTAACATTTAAGTCACATTTTAAAGAGAAAACAGTCGTCTGAAACACGTATTTTTTTCTAGCGTCGTTAAAATTTTTATTGCATCAAATGTGTGTGCCTTGTTGAAAAACCTGTCCGTTGCGTGTTACGGCAAGACGAAAAAAGTACAAATGAAAATTCCTTGTCACTCCGCTGCCTACATCCGCCTACGAGTCTCCTTCACTGCTGCGGCGTTTTGTGAGTTGCGGCTTCACGAGCACGATTGTTAATTTTTTACTTTATGCTACTAATTAAATTTGGCTGTCCACGCTGGACCACTCTCTGTTGGCATCTGTTGAGGTGTACGTATGTATGTATTTGTGTATGTATGATGGGTACTGAGAGATAATAATGTTTCCTACTATGTATTGTTGCAAGTGTCCAAAAATCTACAAATATACGATTGCGTGAAATGCCGTACGACAAACTGTGGTGCACGATTTGCTTGAAAACGTTAGACAAAACAATAAATGACAGAATAAAATTCACATTTAAAATCTCTATAAACCGCACACATTTCGCTTGCTTCGATCCACTTTGTTATACTTGTTGCGTCCGTGTGTGCAACCAATGTGTATGTTTGGCTCTGTTTGGTTGTTCCATGTATTCCCATTAGGCTTAATTATTCTAAAAATTCAACTGCAGATCGGAAACATTTTCGGCACAATTTCTTACCTACTCCTACGGTACTGGCATTCATTTTCGATGATTTGCTTATTATTTCTATGTACCATTTACTTCAATTGTACTGCTCCGCTCAGTACTGCATCGAAATTGCAGGGTGTACTGCATCGAAATTGCGGTTTATTGCGAGACATTTAAGATTGTGCGCACTTGTTTGTTTCTTGTTTGTCCGACGTGTTTCGTTAATGGGAGCGTACTCGTGCAAACGGTTTGCTTGAATTTCAATGAAAGTTTAGTGTTCCTTAACATCTACTACAAATCGAAACACATTTGTTTCGTGGCTGTGCGTTAACATAATAGTTTCGAAACTTATTCAAGAGTAAACGTTTATTTTTTGTGTGCGCGTGGTTTTTGTTTTTTTGTTTTCAAATTCTATCTAAATGGAACGAACGACATAGAATTGAATGTATCATGAAAGATGGAAGTTGTGGAAATGTTTTTTTTTCGTTTTCTTTTTCAAACGTTTTGGATACGTTTTAAAGGGAATAAGGAAATGAAGCAGACCGAATCGTTTTTATAAAGGTAGTTCTTGATTTAGCTTCGCGCTGTCTGATCATTTGTGCAATATCTGAACCTTTTGAACTTGTTATTCCACAATGCAACATGACGTGTGTGTAAACTTCCTTGCAGGGAGTGTTCGATCATGTTCTAAACGGTTTCTTTTGTGCGGTCCCTGGAAGCATTGGTCATGTGTATCTGTTTGGCAACTCGGGTATGATCGGGCAGGACCGTTTCGGGAAGGAAAATGTGTCGGGAGTTGTGGTGGTAGGAAAAGCGCCGTGCTGCAATAAGACCCTAAAATACCTTAAGTGCAACGTGCTACCGTGTACGAAAACTAGAGCATCACTGGTAGAGTGGATTTCGCTACGCTAAGGAACACTAGCAGGCCCAGTGCCAGAGTGGTTGAGGTGCGCCGAAAGTGTGCTATCGGATTGGTCGAGTGCGCTTTGCCGGTGTTGCAGAGCGACTTCTCACAGCAACTAGTGCAGGCGTACAGTTTGGTGCGTTCGCCTATGATAATGCAACCCGCTTCGCAGCTACTGATGCAACGTCGCTCGAGCGACCACAGCTTTGGCGTGGAGGTCGAATTTTCCGTGCTGGTTGTGTAGGAAAACTGTTTAACCTACAATGAATAAGAAAAGAATAGAAATGTCATTATGCTGCTCTATAATTCAAGTGATATAAGCGAATAATGTTTTTTTTTTATTATTTTGTAATTATATAAAAGGGCAACACATAAACGAAAATCAATCGAATAACTTTACGAATTATGAAATTTAGATACTTATACGTACACAGTACTGGATTCATATTAATGGATATGAATTAATCTTTCAACTGAATGAATCGTTCAGAATCTCAACTTTGAAGATTTATCATTCCTGAATTTTCAACATTAAACCAACTCCCAAGAACTATTAATCATCACCCGATGATTTATTTATATATGTGAAACAACCCTACAGTGTGGCCCATAAACAAATTCGAAAATCTGTACACCACCTTATAAGATCTTTTTCTCATGGTAAAATGAAGAAAAAACATTAAATTAGTTAACGGACACGCTTGTTCAACCATTCTATTCTATATTACTCGATATGGTCACCGTTGTTTTCCACTACCTAAACCATACATCGAGTTCCATACTTTTGTAATGGAGGCTTGCAAAGCATCGGCCCTGGGGTTCTTCCACAGGCTTTTGCATGAATATTCGTCCATTCGAAGTAACCGGGGGGGGATCAAGCCTGAGCTGCTAGGAGGCCAAACATCGTTAGGTCAAAAAGTCATGATATTCTCCAGCAACTCTAGACTCCCTTTCGAGGTATGATACGACGTTCCGACTAGTTGAAAAAGACCTGAAGGTGCCCATTGAAGTTTCTTTTGATCCAAAGTAAAACCTCTTCCATCGTAATGCTCGAAAAGATACCGGTATTCACCTTCAAGCCAACTTTGATGAAAGCCGGAGTCATTTTCAACCCATTAGAAGCAACTGCTTTGAAAGCCATTATTCTGGCGAAATGCTTAGTGGTACACTTAAACATTTCCTTCTCTGGAACATCCTTCAGCGTCTGCGTCGAGATAAACCTGACCGTGCGCGATTTTCATGCTGGGATCGTTGGTGAAAAGTTAGTGTTTAGAGAACACGTCGATCGGATGTTTCTTCTCGAATACGTTCGACAAAATCTTCGATCGTTCCATTTAAAAATTTTCGTTCCATTTTTGTAGTGGGCCATACTGTAGTACGGCTAGCAATTCAATTGCCAAGACTTTCTAATTAATGAAGCTGAGGATTTATAATTTTTTAATAATCAATCGGGATTCATGATTCTTCCGAGTCATTTGAATGGTTCCATAGCAAAAGATACATATGGATGACGCTTTTCAAAACATTAATTATTCATTAGTTTTTACTATCATTGATTTTCAAAAACGAAACCTGAACAAAAGTCCTCATTTGTAAACAAAACAATGAAATATAATATCAGTAATGCTTTTAATAACGAAAATAAGTGTATGAGGAATCGTACGCCTCAAAAGTCTTCTCTACACGTCCATTACCCAAACTCGGCTTTAAATTAAACTGGTATGAATCATAGCTCTAATTTACACTGTAGGGCAGCTTTGCGGTGGATTGAGCTCCCGAGTAGCTAAATCTAATCGCGATTTAATTAGCTCCACCAGCACCACCACCACCACCACATTCGCCTGCAACATCACTGACGTCACTTGCTATATCATGCTCCGTGCGCTGATGCTCAAACATTTGTCAATTAAACGTCCCTGAAATATGACACTTCCGGCATGAACCGAACTCGCCTCCGCTAAGTTCGCTATTCCCATCGCATTTCTCTTATCGATTCCGCATCCACAGCGTACGAATTTGATGTTATGCGCTGTTACGATGAACGTGTGTCGAATCGTATCTTCATGCATGACCCCGTGGATGTGCCGAGTGGACACACAGTAAATAATGTTTACTTCATCGGCAACATGACCTTTCTTCATGTGTTCTATCGTTGGTGGTTATTTTCCCACATCCTCCACATTCCCTACATGTAATACGTTAAAAATAAATTGTAAAAAAAACCCACCTATAGTCAGCCATTACATAAAGCTAAACTTTTAAGTTCTGCACTGATATAATTAACACAGGCACAGTAACGAACGGGGGTATCGCAATGGGGTTAGAGGTTAAAGTCAATGCTGCCCCTAATGTTTACTATCACTGTGTTATATGATACCGTTTGTCAAAAATCGCACGCTCTCTCTCTCTCTCTCTCTTTATCGCTTCACGTCTTTGTTTTGCTTGTTGCCTTCAATATTTGTGTCATACTACACGCGGCTGCTCATTGTCCTACATTTCAGCATCCCGAAACTGTTTCCCTTGTACTACTCCCCACAAGGGCACATTCGGTTCCTTGCAGTAAAGATGCTGCTGTCTTCATCTTGCACTTCTCACTACAGCTGTCACATTAGACGCTGTGTGGGGTTATGCATGTTATTTTTTTTTTGTTATTGTTACTTTTTGCACCCACTTACCATGCAGATAAATTCCTCCGGGTTACACTTTTTAACGTAGGATGCATTATTTCCGGACGACAGCTCGATACAAGACTCACCATCGTCGGTGGCATTGCAGGAGTAGCACCAGAGATCATTAATCTTCTCCGTTGCAGCTGATGTCTTATGTACAGTGTTCGTTAGGTACTGCGATCGTCCTGCGACGTTGAGGGTGCGAGCGAAAGGGAAAACAATTAAAGGATAATGATTTTTTTTGTGTACTGTTTGACGACTCCTTCGCTGATGATTGTAGCAAAATGGTCGAAAACACAGTACAGGGCCGCAGGGGCACTGCTTTCGTAACCCTAGGAGTAAGTACTTACCTAACTCGAGCAAGCCCATGAAGACGATTGCTATTATAATTGACATTTTGGCCTCATTCTGCAGTGTGTGTATTTCGGCAAGCAAACCGACTGCCGTGTCGCGTAGTACTGTCCACATTCGTGGCTACCTACTACCACCACCCAACACTGCTGCTAGTGCGCTTATTAGCCCGAAAAATGCGCCCGAATGTATGCTTGTTGCTCTTTTGCCACCTGACAATAGCCCGCCACCGTGCACGGATGCTATCGGGAAGGGCGCTAGAGGTGACAGCTTTTCCTGCGCTTTGTTACACGCGCTCCATCAAGATAGTAGGAGCTCTACGGCGCTACACTAGTTACGACCCATCGGAAGAGTTTCGCCAATAATCACAATTCCACTAGCAACGCATTAAATCCTGGTGCACTGAGTCAAGACAGAAAGCAGACACAACGCACAGGAACGCTTAACAATTGTGACGAATAAATCAACACGACCGACCATCGCCACCCAGTGCCACTGCCACCATCCAAGGCAATGCCCTATTTGTTTCCTTTCTTCGTGTTTGTCTGTTCTGCTAGGCAGGGGGATTTTCTTCCCGTATGAACCCTAAACACTCGCTGTTTTTGGTTGAACCAACCACCGAACAAGGATTCCACCGTACACTGCAGGGTGCAACTCTTGCGAGATTTACATTTGAGACGCGTATGAATTTAGCGGACAGTGGAAGATATTACGGGGAAGGAAAAGCGGATATTGACGGAATCATGAACACACCAACCCACGAGCATGTTCATTCGTCGCCGTGTCATTTAGACAGCAAGGATACGCGAGCATGCGCCCGGGCCATCTGCTTTGAAATGGCTGTTGGGTTTTGTTTTATTCGGAAAAAATGTTAAACACTTTGAAATATTGCTTTAGATCAGCGGCGGATCAAACGGTAGGCGGAGTAGGCGGTCGCCTAGGGCCTCGCCTTGTTGGGGGCCCCAAACAATTTGTGCTGATTATGCCATTTTTGGAAATTTAACAGCAGAGTTAATTTATAGCAAAGAATCTAATTAAAAAGGTAAAAAATTGATCGAAAATATCTTTGGTATATCGAAATTTTTCTTGGATTTTATATGTCCTTGGTTGTATAAAACATTTGTTTCTAACTGATTAGCTATATTGGCCGGTGTACACGGCTACGCAAGAGAAATATGCAGTGTACTCAAACTCCTTCTTGTTGATCGGCACGACATCTTAAGGATGTCTTTTTTTTTACTTTATTTACCCGTAGGATAGTCAGTGCTGCGCATTGAAATTTTTCCGTGGTCCTGTCTTGTGCAGACCGGCTGCGCTACCAATACACCATCTGGCCGCCCCGTGAACCCCTATATGCCCTTTTACTTCAACCTATTCACGTATTCTATTTCTTGAACGGGATTTTTTCATCTGTTCGTAAATGATCCTACCGTTAGATGCTAGAATAGAAACCATGCTTGTTTTCACTTCCGCAATATTCGCCAGCTATTGACATTGCGATACTCGTGGTGTGGTATCTCTCACTGATTGAACCGTGCAAATGTCCTGCCTGCGTATTTCGGAACAGTATTGTGGTGGATTATTGTGTTTAGTATTTCGATTGTCACAAGTTCTGCAAGTTTGCAAGCCGGTAATGATATTATAACCGACACAATCTGTCAGTGTACTACGACATAGCTAGCATTGTCATAGAATATGAATAAAATCATATTGCAATCATTAGAACTCTCTTTTCCGTTCGATATTTCATACTTCATGGTTCTTGGAATACCATTTCTGTCCTTCTTGATTATTTCTTAGTCGAAGTTGGATTGTAGGTCCAGCTTATGTCCACCCATCCCAAACTGTCTAAATACTTCATCATTTTCCCGTGTAGAATACTGTTCAAACTACATTGTTGCAATCTCGGTAACATTTGCATCGTTGTTAGACTGAAATTGTTCTAAAATTTCCAAACCTAATCCATACGGTTGAATATCATCACCGCGAAATCGTTCATCTAAATAAAAAAAGAACATGAAAAAAGATATTTGAAGAAATCAAGTATGCATTGTTATAAAAACGATGTGTTCAGTGAAGAACCTATCATAATAGTCTTGCTAAAACATTGTCGTGCGTGCTGAAAGCGGTCTCGATTTTTTGCATTGAAAACTCAGTAAATGTGACGAAATGATCGCAAGTGTCTTCACAATGACCGAAGAGATCGGCCCAGAAATTCTTGGATTTCTTGACGCACGGACAACCGACCTAAAATTGGAGCATCAAACTTAATACGCGAAAATCAAGCGTACGATCGAAATTCTCATTAATATGTGCAGGGCCACGAGAGTTGAAAATGCTGACAAATTTGTCCAAAGACCAAATCAGCTGGTCAACTGTGAAAACCGCTATACCGTAGCCGCGCACACAACTGTTTTCAGATTTCCGATACCAGGAGAGCATGTTTTTCCAGAGGTGACATCTGCAGCTTGGGACAAATTTGCCCATCACAATTGCTATTGCATACTATCAAACACGTGAGAACGATCGCTAATAAGTAATTTCAATAAAACGGAAAGCATCCTTCATCTCGCTTTCTGTCGGCTGGTACGAAATTCCATACAACACAATTGTTTTCAGATTTCCGATATCAGGAGAGCATGTTTTTCAAGAGATGACATCTTCTTTCCCTCTCTCCCCCCTTCCCCCTACATCGCTTACTTCCCGGTGCTTCCCGATGGTAGTTGCAAATCCCAAGTGCAAGTGAGATGGACGAAATGAGAATTATCTCTTATCTCTCTCGCTCAAACTTTCCATTGACTGGTACGAAATTCCATACTGAACCAGCTGTTTTCAGATTTCCCATACCAGGAGAGTAAGTTTTTCAAGAGGTGACATCTAGTACCAGCCAAGCAAAATGGCGGTGGATGGCGCGCAACTTTTTATGCAATTCCATGCCAATTCCATGCCATTTAGCCGTCGATTAGCCGTCGATTAGCCGTCTATTAGCCGTCGATTAGCCGTCGATTAGCCGTCAATTAGCCGTCATCTACTCCCTCGTGTCACCTCCCCCTCCCACGGATCACCACTCACCTCCCACGTGTCTCCACCCACCTCCCACGGGTCACCACCCACCTCCCACGGGTCGCAACCCACCTCCCACGTGTCAACACCCACCTCCCACGGGTCATCACTCACATCCCACGGGTCACCACCCACCTCCCACGGGTCACCACTCACCTCCCACGTGTCACCACCCACCTCCCACGGGACACCATCCTTCTGCAACGAGTCACTACCCCCCCAATTGTCCACCATCTTGTCCGCCATCTTGTCCGCCACCTTGTCCGCCATCTTTTCCACCATCATGTCCACCATCTTGTCCACCATCTTGTCCGCTATCTTGTCCGCCATCTTGTCCGCCATCTTGTCCACCATCTTGTCCACCATCTTGTCCACCATCTTGTCCGCCATCTTGTCCACCATCTTGTCCACCATCTTGTCCGCCATCTTGTCCACCATCTTGTCCACCATCTTGTCCGCCATCTTGTCCGCCATCTTGTCCGCCATCTTGTCCGCCAGCTTGGCCGTCATCTTGTCCGCCATCTTGTCCACCATCTTGTCCGCCATCTTGTCCGTCATCTTGTCCGCCATCTTGTCCGCCATCTTGTCCGTTATCATGTCCGCCATCATGTCCACCATCTTGTCCGCCATCTTGTCCGCCATCTTGTCCGCCATTTTGTCCGCCATCTTGTCCGCCATCTTGTCCGCCATCTTGTCCGCCATCTTGTCCGCCATCTTGTCCGCCATCTTGTCCGCCATCTTGGCTGCCATCTTATCAGCCATCTTGTCCACCATCTTGTCCGCCATCTTGTCCGCCATCTTGTCCGCCATCATGTCCGCCATCTTGGCCGCCATCTTGGCCGCCATCTTGTCCACCATCTTGTCCGCCATCTTGTCCGCCATCTTGTCCGCCATCTTGGCCGCCATCTTGTCCGCCATCTTGGCCGCCATCTTGACCGCCATCTTGGCCGCCATCTTGTCCGCCATCTTGGCCGCCATCTTGTCCGCCATCATGTCTGCCATCTTGGCCGCCATCTTGTCCACCATCTTGTCCGCCATCTTGTCCGCCATCTTGTCCACCATCTTGTCCGCCATCTTGTCCGCCATCTTGTCCGCCATCTTGTCAGCCATCTTGTCCACCATCTTGTCCGCCATCTTGTCCACCATCTTGTCCGCCATCTTGTTCGCCATCTTGGCCGCCATCTTGGCCGCCATCTTGTCCACCATCTTGTCCGCCATCTTGTCCGCCATTTTGGCCACCATCTTGTCCGCCATCTTTTCCGCCATCTTGTCCACCATCTTGTCCACCATCTTGTCCGCCATCTTCTCCGCCATCTTGTCCGCCATCTTGTCCGCCATCATGTCCGCCATCTTGCCCGCCATCTTGTCCGCCATCTTGTCCACCATCTTGTCCGCCATCTTGTCCACCATCTTGTCCGCCATCTTGTCCACCATTTTGTCCGCCATCTTGTCCGCCATCTTGTCCGCCATCATGTCCGCCATCTTGTCCGCCATCATGTCCGCCATCTTGTCCACCATCTTGTCCACCATCTTGTCCACCATTTTGTCCGCCATCTTGTCCGCCATCTTGTCCACCATTTTGTCCGCCATCTTGTCCGCCATCTTGTCCGCCATCATGTCCGCCATCTTGTCCGCCATCTTGTCCGCCATCTTGTCCACCATCTTGTCCACCATCTTGTCCACCATTTTGTCCGCCATCTTGTCCGCCATCTTGTCCGCCATCTTGTCCACCATCTTGTCCACCATCTTGTCCGCCATCTTGTCCGCCATCTTGTCCACCATCTTGTCCACCATCTTGTCCGCCATCTTGTCCGCCATCTTGTCCGCCATCTTTTCCGCCATCTTGTCCACCATCTTGTCCGCCATCTTCTCCGCCATCTTGTCCGCCATCTTGTCCGCCATCTTGTCCGCCATCATGTCCGCCATCTTGTCCGCCATCTTGTCCGCCATCTTGTCCACCATCTTGTCCACCATTTTGTCCGCCATCTTGTCCGCCATCTTGTGCGTCATCTTGTCCACCATCTTGTCCGCCATCTTGTCCATCTTGTCCGCCATCATGTCTGCCATCTTGTCCGCCATCTTGGCCGCCATCTTGTCCGCCATCTTGCTCGCCATCTTGGCGGGGAAGGGGGAAGGAAGATGTCACCTCTTGAAGTACATGCTCTCCTGGTATCGGAAATCTGAAAACAGCTGGTTTGTATGAAAAGTTAGTGTATAAACATTGCATACCTTACGGCGCTTTGCATTGCAAATAGATTGCATACCTTACGGCGCAGTACCAGGTGCTACCTCTTCCGTGGATGCTCTCCTGGTACCATACATTCAAAAACTGGTAGTTTCCGATCTGGTACGATCAACGGGAAAGTTAGTGTTTCAACATTGCATACCTATCGGCGGTTTTTGAGTAAAATTGCTGCAAAATTTTACTCGACCAACGGGAAAGTTAGTGGTTAAATATTGCATACCTTTCGGCGGTTTTCGACCATAATTGCTGTACAAGGTGCTACCTCTTCCGTGGATGCTTTCCTGGTATCGGAAATCGGAAAACAGCTGGTTTAGAATGGAATTTCGTACCAACCGACGGAAAGTTTGAGCGAGATGAAGGACGCTTTCCGTTTTATTGATCTTCCTTAAATTAGCGTTCGTTCTCACGTGTTTGATAGTATGCAACAGCAATTGTGATGGGCAAATTTGTCCCAAGCTGCAGATGTCACCTCTGGAAAAACATGCTCTCCTGGTATCGGAAATCTGAAAACAATTGTGTGCGCGGCAACGGTATAGTGGTTTTCACAGTTGACCAGCTGATTTGGTCATTGGACAAATTTGTCAGCATTTTGTCAACCCTCGTATCCCTGCACATATTAATGTGAATTTCGATCGTACGCTTGATTTTCGCGTATTAAGTTTGATGCTCCAATTT
The DNA here is from genome assembly GCF_943734755.1 of Anopheles moucheti. Classification (NCBI taxonomy): domain Eukaryota; kingdom Metazoa; phylum Arthropoda; class Insecta; order Diptera; family Culicidae; genus Anopheles; species Anopheles moucheti. The sequence goes on from NC_069141.1 coordinate 53,620,253, forward strand.
TAGGTCGGTTGTCCGTGCGTCAAGAAATCCAAGAATTTCTGGGCCGATCTCTTCGGTCATTGTGAAGACACTTGCGATCATTTCGTCACATTTACACTTGCACATTTACATCAGTATGAAACACACTATGTGCTCCTCAGGCACAATTTGATAGTCAGTAGCCAATTATAGGGATACAACACCACAAAGCTCTCACTATTTTTTCTCAAACAAACTGAGTTTTCAATGCAACAAATCGAGACCGCTCTCAGCACGCACGACAATGTTTTAGCAAGACTATTATGATAGGTTCTTCACTGAACACATCGTTTTTATAACAATGCATACTTGATTTCTTCAAGTATCTTTTTTCATGTTCTTTTTTTATTTAGATGAACGATTTCGCGGTGATGATATTCAACCGTATGGATTTAGATTTAGAAATTCTAGAACAATTTCAGTCTAACAACGATGCAAATGTTACCGAGATTGCAACAATGTAGTTTGAACAGTATTCTACACGGGAAAATGATGAAGTATTTAGACAGTTTGGGATGGGTGGACATAAGCTGGACCTACAATCCAACTTCGACTAAGAAATAATCAAGAAGGACAGAAATGGTATTCCAAGAACCATGAAGTATGAAATATCGAACGGAAAAGAGAGTTCTAATGATTGCAATATGATTTTATTCATATTCTATGACAATGCTAGCTATGTCGTAGTACACTGACAGATTGTGTCGGTTATAATATCATTACCGGCTTGCAAACTTGCAGAACTTGTGACAATCGAAATACTAAACACAATAATCCACCACAATACTGTTCCGAAATACGCAGGCAGGACATTTGCACGGTTCAATCAGTGAGAGATACCACACCACGAGTATCGCAATGTCAATAGCTGGCGAATATTGCGGAAGTGAAAACAAGCATGGTTTCTATTCTAGCATCTAACGATAGGATCATTTACGAACAGATGAAAAAATCCCGTTCAAGAAATAGAATACGTGAATAGGTTGAAGTAAAAGGGCATATAAGGGTTCACGGGGCGGCCAGATGGTGTATGGTAGCGCAGCCGGTCTGCACAAGACAGGACCACGGAAAAATTTCAATGCGCAGCACTGACTATCCTACGGGTAAATAAATTAAAAAAAAGACATCCTTAAGATGTCGTGCCGATCAACAAGAAGGAGTTTGAGTACACTGCATATTTCTCTTGTGTAGCCGTGTACACCGGCCAATATAGCTAATCAGTTAGAAACAAATGTTTTATACAACCAAGGACATATAAAATCCAAGAAAAATTTCGATATACCAAGGAAATTTTCGATCAATTTTTTACCTTTTTAATTAGATTCTTTGCTATAAATTAACTCTGCTGTGAAATTTCCCAAAAATGGCATAATCAGCACAAATTGTTTGGGGCCCCCAACAAGGCGAGGCCCTAGGCGACCGCCTACTCCGCCTACCGTTTGATCTGCCGCTGCATGCGTTCATACGTATAACTGAACATCCGAGTTAGGAGATTGCGTGTGATAAATACTCGCTGTAGGACAGACAATATCGATTAAGTCCACCACCAACTATTGGTGCTTGATTGTTTTGTAAAGTTAAGTTAAGATCGAAGAAGTATAACTGAGTGTTGCATGGTGTTGTGTCTACTTTTGGTACACTGTGTCTATCACGAGATGATTTGGTAGTTTACATTAACACACTATTACTATAGACACAAACTTTATACATAATTTATTTCAGTTTTAATTGTACACGCACCGCCCGTAGCACACCGAACGCTGAGTCCTTCTGATTGCGCGCTAAGCCGATCCTGCGGTCAGCGCCCTTCGGGTACTCACGCACTCATCACACGTGACAACCATAGCCGAGCGGCTGTCAGTGCGTGGCGCTAGCAATCAGGTTGGGCCATAACACATGGCGAATATCCCGGAAGCACAGCGAGCGAACCAATTCGATGGCAAAGTGTTCCTTGGATGCTGAAGTTGTAAATTCCACCACGTGCAGCTTCTCGAAGTTGGCGCACGTCTGATTCTAGCTCCATTTAGAAGAGTACAGGTACAGTGGTAACTGGAGTTGGTGGTGATATAGCCGGTTCCGATATTGTATTCGAAGATGGTGATGGCCCTGGCGGACCATTTGAAGAAGATGATTAGGGGCGGCCCAGCGGCGGATCAAACAGTAGGCGGAGTAGGCCCCTTTTTACTGCGCTTTTCGCCTTGTCTCATTTCACGTCCCCTCAATGTCCTCCTTCCATCCTGCATCGTTTTTCAAATTAGAGGCCCCAACTATATTTCCGCCCTGGGCCTCCAAGGGGATTGATCCTCCACTGCTTTAGATATTATTATTCCTATGTACAAGTGGTAAATGTTCCGTATTGGAAAGTAATGTACTAATAACACACCAAGATGGTGCTTCAATTGACAGATAACTGATAAGCTATCGTTGATTCAGAAGGATACATTCAACAACCCTAACAAAGGAAATATTCGAAAAGATACCTAGAATAAAAAAAGTAAGATATAAGGATTGTATTGAATAAAAGTGCATCGTAATTTTTAGAGTAAGTAATTTAGAATAAAATGTATAATTTAACAACGCAACGCCCTGGTACCAAATATTCCCATATAGTGGGTTTACTAGTAAGTTTTAAGTTCCCGCCACTTTTATATTAGTGAGAGGAATGTCAAATGTTACGTGACTGACATTTGAGAGCAGGTAATTGAGCAATAACATTGTGTCACTATATTGGAGCATTTTTATCAGCAAAATTTGAGTGAAGGTTTCCCTCTATTGTTGCTATGAAGAAAAGGGTGACTGAGGTCTATCATGTGATCCAAGAAACTTATGCTGTGTATGATAACATCCGGTGCCAAACGTCCAATTCAAATCCCAGCAATCCACATTATTCGCTATAAGAAAATCATGGTCTGCATATGGTGGGATCTGAGGGATTTTTATGTTATGATCTGCATCCGCGATTATACCATCAGGAGAAAAACAGGATAAACACAGAATATGAGTTTAGACACATGTCAGAAATTTGCCATCACAATAATGCCGGTGGCACAAATTGTTGCCCCGGTTAAAAACTATTTTAAAAATATCTTCTTTGGTGGTACTACAACCCCAAAAAGGTCCACCACATACACCACCGTCTGGAGAAGGGTGGATAGGATATTCTACCACGCCGTTTTGTAGTCCAGACTTTGTTTTATCCGATTATCCCTTGTTTCACTTTGTGTTCTTGGGCTCAAAAGCATATTTTGTTTTGGTCCAGAATTCATAAATTTCATGCAAATCATGAGAATAAAACCGATGTGACAGTTTTCCACACTAAAACCTCAAATTTCCGGAATAAAAACCCTGGAAACTTATGTGTACACCCAATACATCTCACAGCTTGTGGTGTAGCACACAATTGTATGTATATTCTACAGAAATAGTAATTTATTCTGCAAAGAAAATTAACAGAAATTTGTTTCATCAATCATGTGTAAAGTTTTCATACTGTACCCTTCACCTGCATACATTAAGTAATTAATACGCGAGGCGCTATCATAAAGGTATTTAAAAAATCTCACCAAATATGTTATTAGTAGATTAGAGCTTAGAGTAATAAAGGAACAGTGTAATGATATAACGATAAAGCAAAAGCAAAAAAAGGTTAGTAATTCCTCACTTGACGTGACATACAACCAGCAGATTGATACAACGCTAGTGATAGGGTTGGTTCTTTTTTTAACATCAAATTATTTAGGACAAATCTATGGGAGTGCCCATTTACTGGAACAGGTGTGAAAGTATGACGCACCCAGTGTACACGGTTAATTCTACGAAAACACGCATGAATATGAATGGATGAGTTCGAAAAGGTATCGTTTTTTTACTAATTCGCTAAAGTTATGAATGAGATCAGACGAAACGGGGTAGTTTTTATTTTCTCTTAAAAAACACGTAAAATTACATTACATTAATTACATCACGAACATTTATCCCGTGCGTACGGGACGATAAGCAAAATCAAAATGAAACTTGGCAGAGTTATTATTTCTGGCCGTGTGAAAAGAAATGGATTATCAGTAATTTTTTTTTTTTTGGTAAAATTTCTGTAATGAAATAAATCCTTCAGCTACATTAAAACTAACATCAACAGTACACAATCCCGGGGAAAAGGTGAATTAATTAAAACAACAAAAAACACACCTCATCACGCATCGTGATTATGTTGTCGGCTCGTGCTTTCCTTCTGTATTTCTCTGCAGGGAATCACATTACTGCTTTTCATTTTCATTCCTCCTCCCAAGGCGTGTGTCGTACCCCGCCAACGGTCCATCGGTCACAATTAGAACAATGACCTCATACAGCCGGGTTGCACATACGTTTTCCCCGGTTTTTGTTTTGTTGTGCTTGTACAAGGGCGTGGAACAGGGTGGAACCAATGGTCAATACCGGGTGTCCGAACGGGGGTCCGATGTCGTGAGGTTAAAACTTCAAGAAAACGCTCGCCAACATCGGCAACAATCCTTGTCCCTTTGTTGGGCTTGTACCATACGGCGGCGAAGGAAATGAAACGGTAATCAAGAAAAACTCAAACAAAAACATTGCACATACACACATGTCGTTGTTTAAGTTGCTGTGCCAAAGTAAATGTGCACGTTCGTGCTAAATTCTTTTTACGCTCGTCCACACACCCAGCGTCTGCAATTGCAATGGGTCAAACCGACGCGTAAGGATACTTCGGCTAGCTTCTACCATTTGTAGCCAATTATTCTACCACCGGACCACGAGCACGATTTCCTGCGGAAAAGCCGGTGAATTTTCCCGCCGTCCGGAGTTCGTTCGTTTCGTTCCGTTGGCACACACCTACGCAGGTAAAGAAAGTGTTCTTTGCCGAACGCAAACCGAAACCGCCCGAAAAGGGTCGCGATACTTCGGGTGGCCTCATTCGAGGGCGAAGGAGACCCTACGTTTTCGACGCCTTTGGTACGGAGGGTACACCCTAAGTAATCGAAGCGAAGGCACGCGTTAAAATGTGACCGTTCGGTTTTCTTTGTTTTAAACGTGCAAGGGAAACAAAGGAGGTATAAAGGGGGTAATAGGGGAGAGAGCACAGATTTGCATATAACACCACCAATACAAGCGTCTTTGGCGAGCCCCGTGCCGTGTTGGGTAATCACTCTTCGGTGAAAAAGGACCCTTTGCAAGTTGATTGGCGTCAAAGAAAACGGTTGCTCACACGAACACATTGGAAGAGGTTTGCTAGAAATCACCCACACGGTACTGAGTGCTCGAGCCTACTAGGATGTTGAATTGAGTCCTGATAAAGCAACTTCTGATGCCAAGGTTTATACTGAAAGGTATTACTGACACAGCGGCTTGGAGTTGTCTAGGAAAACCCTAGCTTGATACGCATAATTAAAATAATTCAAATCAAGTTTATTTTAAAATTTTCTCATAACTTTCACATTAAAGGTTATCCCATACCAAAATGCATCACGGTTGAAACGCTCTAGAAATACCTATGGCGTATTTCCTCATGTGACATTTTGAGTAGAAGTGGTTTAGTTTGTGTTGTTTTTTTCTGATGCCAAATTGTTAAAAATTCTAAAAAATGGCGTTACCTCACTTCATAAAAAGTGTTTGTGCAAACATGTGGAAAATTGCCACAGTGCCAGATGCTGATGAAGCCTCATTGACTCGTGATGGATCCGGGGATAATCTTCTTCACTCCAGCCCTCATGTCTCCGATTCATGTCCAGAGATATTAAGATACCTGAATCCTACAACGTTTTCCAAGAAATAAACGATTTGTGAAGCGATCTGCTCATGTGCTGTAACAAAGTAGTTAGCGTTCGTTAGTTCATTACTACCGAGACTGTAAACGGAAAGATTTACCTCAAGGAGTGTCTACAAATGCGTCTCTTTCCTGTGTAGATACCACACGATCATCTACCAGCATCCTCTACCTCTACCACCACCTCTACGATCATCTGATCTAATACAGTTTCGTGCCAAAATTCAATGTGTTTCTTAGAGTGATTCAAGGGCTCCGGGCACATTGGCTCTCCAAACGCATCGAAATTAACCGGATTCAACAAAAATAATGGGCTATTATGAAGCAAGAACTACGAAAGCATCTCAAAAAGGTCTAAATGGCAGGCCATGAAGTTATTGCGTCCGATGAAGAAGAAAACATTACATTATACAATGGTTTTTATTACTTAATTTTGAATCAAGAATCGAATAAATGTTAATTTTAACTTGGAAAATTTGATTTTTGATAAAGATTTAACATAACATATCAACTAAGTTAGTGATTCATGTTTGAATCATATTTAAATTGTCTCGAATCGCAGTGTGTTTTTTTGATCAACCCAACATCATTCCCCCACTACCCCCAGGAGTACCTAGGACGAAAATCTACTCACGCATATCTCACCCAATTCCCTACTGGGCGTACACACTGAGATTGTAGTTGTGTAAAGCCGTACCCGTTGGTGTCCCCATTTACTTTCACCCCATACAACTTCCATCGCGTGAGACCCTTAGCCGCGGTTCGGCAAGGAAGGGAGAGTACCTGAAACTATTCCACACCGCTTCTTCTAAAACAAAACGAAGGAATTTTAGAACCAGCAAGGTTCACCAAAACCCTCACGGTGTGTCGGCGCGAGTGTTCATTCAAGCGGCAGCCACGAACGAAACAACATCCTCGCGCGAGTTTCTGCGCGAATCCGTAAAGCCATGGCGTCGTAAGGACCTGCAGAACTGCCGCTGGTCTGAACGTTGGCGCTTACTCGGTGGTTGATCGGGCAAAGGCTCTGCCGAAGATCGATTGTGGTGAAGAGAAGTTCCATCAAATACGAGTACTTTTGTGATTGGAGATTGGTACTTTCAACTCCTAAACGTACGACGATCGAACCCATCAAACAGCAGTGCTACTGTGCAAGAATCGAGTGGTGCGACTTTATTTTCCCGTGCGCCCGTTTAGTTTCGTCGTTCAGTGTTCGCCGTTTGTTTGGTTTGGTTGTTGAACCTGTTCCGGTTTGTTTGGTAGTGGTGCTGCGGGCCCTTGGGCCTGGTGTGTGGGTCCTGCTCGTGGTCTAGTTTCGGAATTGCCAAACCAAACCACAGCGAACGTCCCAGTTCCAGTTTCGGGTGTTTCGTTTTGTTGTCGTTGCTTTTGAAGTTTCGGTCTGTGCGGCAGCGAAATCCAACTATCTCGCACCGTTGAGGCAGGCTGGTTTGTGTGTGTGTGTGTGTGTGTGGCTGTAGGGTTGGGCAGCATACGGCCAAAGGAGAAAGTGAAATTGCCGCCATGGTTACAGTGTCGACGTTTCCGAGTCGAACCTTCACCCGGCTGGCGCTGCTGCTGAGTCTGCTGTGCCGTGGGGGGCTGGGTCGGGATCCACCTACCGTGTCCATCCCCGATCAGGGCACGGTGATGGGCATGTACATGAAGATGTTCCGGACGCAGCGGGTCATTGCGTACCTGGGCATCCCGTACGCTCAGGCACCGGTCAACGAGAAGCGCTTCACACCGCCGGTGGTGGACAATCTGCCCAGCTGGGAGGGGGTGAAAAATGCCACCAGTATGGCACCGCACTGCTGGCACATGCCACGCGACACCCATCGGCGGCACAACCAGCTGTTCATGGAGCTGATCCGTTCCGGCGACGACGGCGGCGGTGGTGATGGCGGTGGCGGCGAGAAGCAGTACGATGAGGATTGCCTGTTCCTCAACATCTACATACCGGACTGTAAGTATATGGCGGGTGTGTCGCGGGGCGTCAGCGGAGAGTTTAATTCAAATGAAGCCAAATTTTATGAGTGTGTGCTTAGTGGTCAGCCAAAGTTCCTTGAACTTTTTGACACGCCAGTCAATGGTATCGATCCTTTCTACAAGAAGGTTTCGAGTTGTGGTTGGTTCTCGTCAAGACATTGATGGTAGTTGTTGATAGAGAGGCGTAATATTCGCGTGCTCAAAGTGAATAACGAGATGAAAATCTAGTTAACTCTCGCTGTATTATCAGTCTGCCAGTCTGCTATGAAGATCATGCCAAATAGTGAGCCCTAGTTGATGGAATTCTGTGGAAAATATTATGCTGCACAACCCAAACATGCCCCAAGGTGGATAGAGTGACACACTTTTACGTTGAACATTGAACTCCTCATGCCTTCCGATGAGACGAACGAACGGCACTTTTAAGGAAATGAATCGAGCGGGAAAACGGCCACATGCCACGGGACCGCAGCGAAATCATAAATCCCACCGCCTTCACGACGCAACACGCGAAACCGTTGACAACTTGGACCCCGCGCGAAGGAAAATCCACTGCAAGGGGGCCAGAGCGCCGAGTAGCCAAGGTACCAGCCACGCCGGGCTCTCCTTGAACGGAGTCAAATTTTCATTTTATGGCCATTGACTTCCTGCCCGCCAGCAGTCCGTCTTGGGTGTGTTTGTGGCTTCGGTACACCCGTGCGAAGGGAGGGACAAGGTAAGGCGGTAAAGCACACACAAAAAAAAACAGTGGAACCCAATGTATTACTGTTGACGAAGTATATGGAGTCGACCATCGTCGCATGGTGTACTACATGGCCAGGTCCTTGGTAGTGCCAAACCAAAATGCTCCATTTGCATTTGCCCTCTCGCGCCTGCCAACGAACGTGCTGTTGAGTGCACTTTTTAGTGAAAGCATATTTTGATCCCTGTGCTGCCTTGGTGACATTTCCTGTGTTCCCTTTCCTGTGCCGGCGAACGTATGAATAAAAATGCGAAAACGTATCACATTTGGTGCTGGCGTCGGTTCGTTACCGTTTATTGGGTTTTAGCAGCAGTTGGCTAACGACTAACGCATGGAACCATAAATTTAAATGCATCAAAAATATGTTATGGCATATATGTGTACGATTAATGTGAAAAATGTATGAAATAACACCACTAATGCTAATAAATGCATGGCAATGGTTGACGGTATTAGTAAAATATTAAAAAAAAATGTTTGTTTGAAACACCGGGCGCCTCCATTTTCGGGAACACATGATTTTTATTGCAACGGTTCGGTGCACTTAAGCTTTTTTTTGTGTAGCAATTGAGTAAACTTTGTTATACTAATTACGTAACATTAGCTAGTGCTAACACAAAGCAATGAAGAAACATAAGACACCCACCAACATCGTGATGGTGGTCAATAGCAATCTCACCCCTTGTTATCGAGGAAATGTATCAACATTATGCTAATCAACACTGAAATAAACACATTCTTTCTGCGAGCATCAATAGAAGCATGAAAACATTTCTCCTACGAAGATAAGAGCTTTGCGTTAAGTACCCTCCTACTTTTGTTTGTTCTGCAAAAAAAAAACATTGTAGCTTCACAAGTGTAATCACTATAATTATAGTCCATCGGGGCTCGGGCATCGGATCCATCGGGTCTATGGTTAAGCATCAAATAGGAAAGATAAGGAATTATTTAATAATAAGCCTCTTCGCCTTTTGCTGCCTCATGGTAATTTAATTGTTTGCACCACAAGTTCAGTTATTTCATCGCACAAACATATTGAAGAATAGTGATTATTGAGTGAGAGTAGTGAGACCATTAAGAAACGGCAAGAGCCTAATGGTGAAATGGGCAATTATTTCTGCAATGCTTCAACCCACCCTTTTAAAAAAGTGTAACCACACACTCCTTTTTCAAAACAATAAGGTGACCTGGAGGGTGACATGGAACCCTTTTAAACTACCTCACACAATTAGGTCACACGTAAGCAGCGACCAATAAGTTAAGTATAAATGGAAAATTAGAGGTCTTACTAATTTCAACCTTCCGTTGTACTTTTGCCTTCGTTTGAGCCTTGCAATGGGTATTATTTTGCCTCTCATACATTAACTTATGGGCTTAGTAGTTACCGAATCCAACAAACAAGTAACGTAAAAGTTAATCCCCGCAAATATCTGTATTTGTAAAACACAAGCTAGTAGAAGGCTGGCGGCTAAATGAAGGAACCAAATGCTCAAACGAATAACCTGCTGCAAAATATGCTACACAACGGCACAACTTCAATTTTCGACCTACATTTCGACCCGAAATCGACGAGACGCGAAAAACCGTTTATAAACACACCGTAGTGCAAAAACTTCGGTTCGCACTATTCTATTCAACTGTCAAAACTGTCTCTGCTTCGTGTTGCCACTAGCTGGTTTTTCACGAACACCGTGGCAAAAAAGGTGCAGGGTGGTTTTTGTTTTTTTGTATTTTCCTTTCGCTGGTGGAAAATTCAAACACATCCGCTTGCACACGTGTTCGGCAAGCGGATGGAAGCGGATGGGAGCGGAACAGGCAGCAGTAGTGACGATGGTCGGTTTCGAACACGTTGCTAGGGAATGGCGGAACAGGTAATCGATTTCCATGTGGATGGGATTGTTTTTTGTGTTTCCTTTACTGCATTGTGTGCCGTATTCTTCGTGGCGTTCAAATTCCCCAATGTTTGCGTACCAAAATTAAGCATGTTTTTTGAGGGTTCAAAAAGCAATCCAGATACGTTACGGGGAACAGGTTTGCATAGGAATTCGGTTCATTTATAGTAATTTTATGCTATTTCTTATTTATCGGCAATGTTTTGGTTCTTCTTTGGATTGCATTCCATGGGGAAAAAAAACATTTAAATGGAGTATTCGTAGTTTTTTGGCTTAGTTCTTTGTAATATAGATAACACAAATAAATAAACAGATACAACACAGGGCTCTATATTTTATGTTTTATTTTGTTTTAGTTAAGTTATGTTTAATTTTGTACGAAATTTCCAGGTGCATTCTTCATTTTTGTAACACTTTTTAAAATATAAAAGATTTTTGATACATTATCGTTCCAATTTAAAGAAAAGTTATAGTAAATTTGAAAGCTTTTAATACCGTATGTATATTTGTCCTATTAAACCATTTTTTGTATCAAAGCGAGTTTCATTAAAACTCATTACAAATGAAGCCCAGTTACTCAGCGCGTTCCCATGCTCCGAACGGATTAGCAGGATTATGCAATCTGTTGATTAATTCATGGTTTTTGCCGGTAAGAAGAAGCTTACAATGAAATGAAGGTATACAGAACATTTGACATTGAACCTTTCGTTTTGGCCAAGAGGTAGATCACGCGCAGCGGCATAAGTAATCGCATCAGTCGATCCTTACATCAATCAGACTGCTCATTTATATACTGTTTAGTTTTTGGCTGAGTCTTACATAATTACCTAACTGACCCTGAACTCGCCATGGGTCAAAGCTTACCCATGGTTTGTCGTCTGGGAGGTCTTGGAGACGTTGCAGATGTGTGAAGTTGATTCATGCACGAAAAAAAAAACAAACCAAACGGTAGCACGTTTCATCCATTTCTTTTCCTGCGGTGATTTGTACGAACAAAGAAACAAGATTTAGAGGTCAAGCCGGGGGTCCTAAGAGCAGTTGCTTTTCTCTTCGTCATCCTGTACGTGGCCCATAAGCCGCGAATGTAATGATCGTTAAAATGGTAATAAGATCGTCTGATTTACGGCACGAACGGCTGCAATTACCCGATAGAAGTTATTGGGATGTTAAAACTGCTAAAATCCAATGTGTAAATACTGAAGTAAATAACACATCCGGTGTACTTTGCCCGAAGGTTCGATTCACCCGGGCCCCGGTCGATCGGATCGAATGCTCGATTTGAAGGTCAAACCATTGTTGCTGGGCGTAAACTTTGACTTCACGCTGTAACCTTCAAAGTATCCAAGGGGAGCATAGCTTCTTCCCATTTGTTTCTTAGTGCTTAGTGGCCACATTGCAAACACGCACCTTTAGCGCCATAATTGAATCTTTATCGAGGACCCTCTAATGCGCCACTTCGATTTCTTAAACTGCCAGAATGGGCCAGATGGGAGCTGGAATGAGGGGAGTGGAGGTGCCTTTGAGTTTCCAATAATTGAGCTGCCAAGTGAGCAGCTCGGGCAGAACCGTGCATGGGTGCGTAAGAGTACCACCAAACGCGCCTTGTAATTGATTGTAATCGGTTGCGGTTTGGTGAAAGTTTTAATTTCTTTACAACTCCCGGACCACCGCCCCTCATTCACGCGCGATGTCAGAAAGCGGATGTTTAGTGAAGCGAATTGTGTGTGCGTGAAAGCAGAACTTTAAACATTCTATGTTTTTTTTTTGGTTCGAGAAATGAACAATAGCTGTATGATCAATTCGATCGATCAACTTTTTGTTGAGCATTATCCCACCGTGCACCGTTCGTTTCTTTTGAATCCCGAAACTACCATAAATAAAACCAATCTTTGACAGCTACAACTTTTTGACTTTCTCCCAACAGTCCGTGTGTCCATGTCGCACTTTCAAGGCTGTTCGAAAAAGAATTTAAATATGACGTGCCGGATGTGGAAGGGTTGCCATATGCATACACGTACACAATAAAATTACTCCGAAAACAATTTCTGTGTCTTTGGGAACACATTTTGCCGCACAACCGCATGCTTGCCGAGTGGCCCCGGGTAACAATAATTCAGCGTTTAACCTTCGGAGAACGAAGCGTCACGATGGCTCATACTGACATTTATGAGATCCTATTAGACCTTCAAATTTATATGTGCTACTGGAGTAATCGAAGTGTGTACTACAGACGACAGGCTCGTTTTCCATTTGACTCCCTTTTCCTGCGCGTGGCTGCACGTGAAACCCCTTACCGATGTGTTTTCGTCCTTCGAACGGATGAATCACATCAGTTTCCGGCAAGGGAAAACCGCTCGTGGGCTACACCTATAAAAATAAGATTACCCCGAGGGAAACCCTGTGTGTCGCTGGAACGGCGTCGTCGTCCCTGTGGAAGAGAACCGTTTGCTGGCATCGGAAGTATACCATTTTCCCCGAAATCGATATGCAAATCGGGCAGGATTACAACGTTTTAATGGTGCAGGAAAAACAAAAATCGCTTGTTCTAAATGGGGCCACATGCACGGCCGGTTTGGTGTTGGCAGTGGTGGAATATGAAGAATTTACGCAAACTAACACCGTCCACTAATGTGTTAATGCATGAAAATGTCATCAATATGTCTGAGTTTTATTATACAATACTTCACAGAAAACGTTTGGTTCACGTCACCAAACCAATTGTATGTGAGGCTTAAATTCCTTGAACAGACTGTACTGTATCGGTTACTACTAGAACTGTAAATAGCAAGGGGAGATATGTAAGCAATTTTTGGATTTACGTACGTATTAAGAAATGGGCTGATGTTAGAAGAATTTCTGGAAACTTCTCTATGAACTTGTCTAGACTTTGTCTAACACTGACGAAACCCACTATGACGCGTTCGAGAGGAAGATGCTCAGAAGAATATTTGGCCCCGTATGTGTGGAAGAATAATGAACGAGATGCTGTAATGACGAGCTCTACGCGTTGTACGGCGAACTCACTGTCGTACAGTGGATTAGAGTCGCCAGGTTCCGGTGTGATGGCCATGTTATAAGAATGACACCGAACGACCCATCCCGTAAATGCACACCCATCCTGTGAGGTCATGCACATAGACTGAGTAGGCGTGGTAGACGCATATTGTGTTGAAATAATGGCGTCGATGCGCCCGCCAAAACGGTGACGGCGTCCGACCGTGAGCTGTTTAAAGGAGTACTGTAACAGACCAAGACCGCGAAACGGTTATAGCGCATGATAAATAAGTGTGTTAGAGATTTTTTTTTCGGAGTTGCCTGACATCCACTGGCCGATCAAGAATTCAGTAACTTTTCTATTATGCTCAGTTCTATTATGACGCGTATCGAACTGTGAGGGCATCTAAAGACGCACTTCGAAAGCGTTGAAGAAGTTAAAGACGAAGATCGAGCGCTTTCTGGAGGTTTCAGCAAAATCGTTCAAATAGCAAAGAACTGGAGCAGATGCATTCAGTGGAGGATCAATCCCCTTGGAGGCCCAGGGCGGAATTGTTAAAGGGGGCCCATGATTTTGCAACGACATTATCGGTGTTAGGGAGATGTACTTCAAACATGATTTAACAACACCAGCAAAGTCTGGGAAAGAAAACTCCCTTGCGTACATCTCAGAGTTCTGTTGCGTAGCCCTGTAAACGGGGCTAGTAAGCTAGTCTCGTTATAAACGTTTGTATGCGCTAAAGAGAACCATAACGCCACTACTTGGATCACATTTTCTACGATTTACGTACATTTACGATTCCTGATTACTCCAACGCCTTCTACGATTTTTCGCCCAAGGTACAGTTTTCAATCGGTTTACTTTACGGTAACAATCAGAGAAATTTCTTAGAAACCTGTATCGCTCATGTTGATGTTTTAGGCGATGAACAACACAATTGTTTTCAGATTTGCGAAACCAGGAAAGCATGTTTTCAAGAGGTGACACCTGCAGTGTGGAATAAATTTGCCCATCACTATTGCATTGCATACTATCAAACCCGTGAGAGCGATCGCTTGTGTAAGGAAGATGGATGAAACGGAAAGCTTCCTTCATCTCGCTCAAACTTCCCGTCGGCTGGTACGAAATTCCATACAAACCAGCTATTTTCAGATTGCCGACACCAGGAGAGCATCCACGGAAGAGGTAGCACCTTGTACAGCAATTTTGGTCGAAAACCGCCGAAATTTATTCAATTTTTAAACACTAACTTTCCCGTTTTTCGTGAAAAATTTCTTCGAAAACTACCAGTTTTTGAATGTGTAACACCAGGAGAGCATCCACGGAAGAGGTAGCTCCTGGTACTGCGCCGTAAGGTATGCAATGTTTATACACTAACTTTGCAACCAACTTGCAATGCAATGCGCCGTAAGGTATGCAATGTTTATACACTGACCTTGCAACCAACTTGCAATGCAAGTTTGGTGCATTCAAGAAACTTGCAGCAAGATGGCGCCCAACATCGTACTGGCATGCAACAAACTAGCATGCAAGCTTGTATGCAAACTTGCATGCAAGTTTTTGCAAGCAATTTCTTGCATACAAACTTGCATGCAAGTTTGCATGCAAGTTCTTGTATGCAAGTTCTTGCATGCAAACTTGCATGCAAGTTTGTATGCACGAAATTGCTTGCAAAAACTTTCATACAAACTTGCATGCAAGTTTGTATGCAAGAAATTGCTTGCAACCAACTTGCATGCAAGTTTGCATTCAAGCTTGCATGCAAGTTTGTTGCATGCAAGTACGATGTTGGGCGCCATCTTGCTGCAAGTTTCTTGCATGCACCAAACTTGCATTGCAAGTTGTTTGCAAGGTTAGTGTATAAACATTGCATACCTTACGGCGCAGTACCAGGAGCTACCTCTTCCGTGCATGCTCTCCTGGTACTTTAAATTCGGAAACTGGTAGTTTTCGAAGAAATTTTTCACGACCAACGGGAAAGTTAGTGTTTAAAAATTGAATAAATTTCGGCGGTTTTCGACCAACATTGCTGTACAAGGTGCTACCTCTTCCGTGGATGCTCTCCTGGTACTATTACATGGTACATTCGGAAATCCTGGTGCAATTTCGTTTATACTTTAAAGTCACAAAGTCGATATTCTTCTCTGCATTTATTAACACATAGAAACAATTGTTTTCTTTAATCGAGGAAGATTTTTTGATCAATTTTTTACTTTTTAAATATTTTTTTTAAAAAATAAATTAACTCTGCTGTAAAATTTTAAAAAATCGCACAATCGGCACAAATTTTTTGGGGCCCCCAACACAGCGAGGCCCTAGGCGACCGCCTACTCCGCCTACGGTTTGATCCGCCGCTGGATGCATTGGAGTAGCAGTTAATCATCCAAAAAGAGTGGTTGATACTTCTGGGTAAAAAATATCTTTCTGACTGGTACAGTTGTTCCGCAGCTCGACAACTCTCCCAGAGGCACCCCAGATGTGACAGGCCAAATTTTTTAGGGCAAACGCTAGAATGTAAATTTCAGATTCCACGATATTTGGGTGAGAAAATAAGGCAATTTCGAATGCAAATTGTAGAACGAGTTGATCACTCTTGGCCACGAAAATAGAGATCGTGAAACTTTGTCTGCCCTTCGCCATAGCCAACCTCCTTAAGGTCACCCGGAAGGGCATCATTGTATTTTTTGAGAAGGTTTATTTAATATAGGATTCAAGAAAACTTTGTTACATTAAAATCTCTCTATAGGTTTATTCGATTGAACTTTTAGCTTCGTTGCGATGATTTACTCGTTTATTGCTAATTTTTACTTCCTTTTCGGCGAGCACACGCGGTACGTAGTTTATTCGAACGTAGCGGCGTGCTGGACGTTGGCAGGAGCAGAGAGCAAGATTAAGCTCGCCAACGCTTTTATATCCTGGTGCAAACGTGCACCCCCTAGCTGTCCTATTCTAATATTATTTCTTGCCCTGTCTCCTAATTACGATCTCCTGATTACGAGAAAGATCCCAAGGATCTTTTCTCCTGTTACGCCTGGCGTTACGGTGGCGTCCTGGTCGCTACAAACTTACTATCGCTAGGTTTGGTTTTACGCTAGATGGCGCTCGTTACTAAAAAGGGATCATACGCGACGATCTGTTTACTGGTGAACGATCCGCCGACACGACGAAGAGATGGACAAAAAAGAATGGCTTTCCGACGAAAACTTCTGCAAAGGATAGAGATTTTTTTAACTTCACTACGATCTCCACTACGAGGTAAATTCTAAACGACAGGATTGTGAAACAAATAAGCGTTAAAAGAAGCTGTTCTTGGTCGCCTTTTTAGTTGGAAACAGTGGACGCAGTGCAGGACACAATCTTGGTTGCTAAACGCAACAGTTTGTTTTTCATTGCCTTCCGAAACAGGTTTGTTTTTAATGTAAGCTGATCAGCGGGAAACTAATCAACGGGCAGAAGCAAACTAGCAGTGTCTGTTCGGCACGACACTACCGCTCTGGCAGTTTCATGGTGACTAGATCCTTCTTACCCTGAAGTAAATGGTTTAGCTTTTAATCTGTGGGTAATTTAATCTGGCGATAGCCATCTGTCAGTAATGGTGGCCAGTCTTCACCGATTAAAGGAACAAGAAGATCCACAACGACATTAATCATCACGGAATGGTCATTTGCGTGTCTAGTACAATGTGCGAAAATGGCAACACGCTCTACAATGACAGGAATGCCATTAACTCTGGGTCTACTCAATAACACTCACTCACTAGGCGCCATCTACTAATTTCCTCCCATTCGCCATTTTTCGCTCAATCATCGATGAAGCTACTAATTGACTATGAAATGACAGTTAATTGCCATCTCCGATAAGATGCAATTTGCTATTTTGTCTCTGCGCTAAGGGCGTGTGAGCTTTCTGTAATTCATGACCCACCGGCGGCGCTACCACTACCAATGCCAATCACTATCTGGTACGTATGGGTGAAGTGAGTGTGTTACATGCGGCTATTTCGTCCTGGTGTGGCTTCTGCTGTTGAATCGCGTGACTAAGTTAATTGTTCCTCCCGAGTCGTTACAGCGTCGTACACACGGTGCGAAGGTTTCGACGGTACTCAAGAGGAATGGGACCCGCCATTTACCCCGATGACCCCATAAAAGCGTGTAGCGGTTCTGCAAGTTCATAGGGGACGGTGTTTGAGATGATTTTGTTTTGCTTGGTTTGGTGGTTCCTCGATGACCTAATGAGCGAACATGGTGGCACGTGTACGATTGAAGGTATCGCGTCTTATCTTCGCAAGAGCTTGTTTGACTTTGTTCTGGCTTTTCGTCCATGGCAAAACTGAAAATGTTACCGCAAATTGTTATTTTGGAAGAAAACTTGCAACAAATGTACAAACAGTTCGAAAATATTGGAGAATTTCAATAGTATGAATGGTAAATCATTAAACTGTTGCACGGTTTGCGTTCTTGCAGTACATTATTATAAAAGAAATTAAGAGAACGTGCATTGGTAAGACCACACATACTACAGGAGTTTATTAAAGGCTGGGAATACTTATCTTACAAAAGAAAATTATCTGATCTTTCACACGTCAAGCATATGCTTCCTATCGCATGTATCCCACCAATCGGGGCCATTAAATGTTATATTACCTTCAGCCGTGCCCCATCATCAGAATAGGACCTTCTGGCACATACTTAACATATCTCACAGTATATCAAGTAGTAGCAGTAGTAAAACACTTTCCAGCACAAGTTACTGAGCCCTCACGCAAACATCAAATTCCCAAATTCCTTTCGCATGGAACTTCAAACGGCGCCGTAGCAAGACAATATGCAATAGGTTGGATTTTAAATTCGCTCCCATTAGCCGTAAAGGTAGCCCGTGGACTCCTAGCGCTCGGTGGCATATAATTACTGCCTGTTACGGAAATTGTTCCAAAATTGTGGACACCCACGGCAAAGGGAGCTAAGCCCGTTAGGCAGAACAAGAACGTACCCCAGTCTACAATGCGCCGGACAAATATTTACTTAAACGACAAATTCCGTCACCAAAAGAGTGTTGGAGAACGCTCTGTCAACCGGTAAGTTCCCGCCAGCAAGCGTTCCCCAAAGGTTTCGCAGCGTATCCGCAGTAGTTAATGGGTTTTTAATTTACAACACCAGCGCCACTCTCCTGCTAGCATGAATTTAATCAAGCTTCATCACGATTCTGCCGCTGGAAATGGAAATGACTGCATTTTCAAGAATTTGGTGTGCTAAATTCTTAAGCAAGCAATAATACTTGCACTCCCCTGATAGGTGTCTTGAATGTTTGCCTTTGCGTACAGTGCTTACTGCTGGCCACTCAGACGTAGGTGTCAAAAGTAAACCCTACATCAATATTTCAAGATCGGTTCGTGCTGATAAGAAACCTATGCCTACGGAATCTCGCAAGTCCTTTTGGGCCGTACCGTGCGGAGTAGCGAAGCGTGACGGCATCAGTTACAGCACGAACCACTCACACAGAGAGAGCGCGAGAAGCCACTGTTGGGGGACTGCTGTCCCTTCGTACCAAATTACCAAAGCCAGGAGTCTCGATTTCCGCCAGCACGTAGTTCAACGAACTGACGTCGGGCAACTAGTCGGGCACTGGGTTAGTATTTGCCGAGCAGCGCTGTCCTTAGTACAACGGGACGTAGCATGATTTTGCAAACTCACGAACGACGCTTGAAGCGACTGCTTTTTGTTGTTGTTTTGTTACGGTTTTTGCGGTAGAACAATGGTACACGGTGCGCCGGGGATACATAATTTATATCACGTGGCTGTAGCGGTGAGCTCGAAGAAAAGTGGAACAAATTAGAACCATTCATCGGTGGGCTGTGGTGCCGGGTTGTTTTGGGTTTTAGGGGACTGTTCAGAGCAGCTAAACGCTGCTCCCGGGAGGGATTGCTGTCGTTGGACGATGGTTTCCCGATTAATCATCCGATCAAAGGACCGTTCGATGACAAAGTGCATAATTGATAAGTGAATGAATCGAATCGTTTCACAATACAGTAGGTAAACATTAATTGAAGGGCGATGTGTAAGGTTTTGTGTGTTATTTGAAGACATGATTACTACCAACGCAGTAATGGATTTTTTCAACTATTCCTACTCTGTAGATTCCAGCAGAATCTTTCCTCTGTATTCCTGCAAGTAGATTGATCATAAACAAATATGCTAAAAGCAAGTAAAAGGTATAGAGTTGTCTAATTTGACATCTTGCAACAACTAGACTCCACAACCCATTCGTTGAAGTTATTTTAGCTCAACCAGTATTATCTTGAAATGAGGCTTTGAAATCATTCCTGACTGTTGAATTGATCGAAATGGGAAAAATTGGTCAACAAAAGAAAAACATCGTCCTTGTATGTGCTAATGCTAACAATTCATTTCACCGAATGTTGCAACTTCAAGATAATGTTGCGTTCAAGATATTACATTAGTGCAGCAACTACAAGAAGATAATAAAAAATTACGAAATGAACTTATTTTTGCAATCTTTATATGCCTCGATGTGATAATTCTTTTACTGGGCATCCTTTTCAGTAGACAAAACTTCAATAGTCATGTAATATGCCATGTAATATCCAGCACATAGTAGATAGAGTAGGTAAAGTAAATTTAGATTTAGAATCTTTTAAAAACAACTATTCCCTTTCGATCAGTCAATCGCCACCACAAATACTCACCATATTGATTGCTAATCTGAAAGTTTTGTATTTAGTTGATGCATTTGAATCTAACATGTAAAGATATAATATTAGTATTTCTTCTACTAATTGACAGTTTTGAAACCAGCAATGATTCATTTTTTTTTTCATACCCAATGTTCTCTCTTGACGTTTTGCAGCAACCATGCCAACGGACGGTTACTCGGTGCTAGTAACCTTTCCCACGGGTGACTTTGATGGCGACACACCGTTCACGTTAAATCCCTTCCAGATGGTGTTCAAGCAGAAGATCATCGTTGTGACGGTGGCCTACCGGTTGGGCATCTTCGGGTTCTTCACTAGCATGGACGGGGAGGCACCGGGTAATTTCGGTCTGATGGACCAGTCGGCCGCGCTACTCTGGATCAAGCGCAATATCCGGCTGTTCAACGGGAATGAAGGTTCGGTCACGATCATGGGCCACGGGACAGGCGCCATTTGCGTGGGGTTACACCTCATGTCCGGCGACTGGACGGACGACATGTTCCACAAGGCCATCCTGATGTCCGGCAGTCTGCTGCTCGACTCGAGCGTCCGCAGCGCCAAGCAATATGCATCTTCTTTGGACGAGCTGGCGACCGCCTTCGGGTGCTTCCGTCGGCCGACCACAAAGCTGATGGATTGTTTGCGTCGAGTCGATGCGCAGATCCTCGCCGAGAACTCACCTCCAATCGACTGGGGCCCGGTCATTGACCGGGGGCTGAGCAACACGACCACACCCTTCATCTCGGACCACCCGAACATGCTGGTACACCAGGGGAAACTGCGCCGGGTGCCACTATTGATCGGTCACACCGACATGGAGGAAGTCCTGGAACTGACGATGGGTGACATGATCGAGCACGGACTGGGCTCGGAAATGTTTGAAACACTGCTGGGTGACGTCGTCATGGGAGATCTCGCCGAAATGGACTTCAACGAAACGCTGTGCGGCGGCAACATGGACATCGTGATGGAAGCGGTCCAGTATCAGTACAAACCGTACCCTCCGACTACCGATGCTGTCACGCTTCGACGCAAGTATATCGAGTTTGCGACCGAGCGCAAATACGTCGCACCGACGATCGAGCTGGCGATGCACATGAGTCAACAGGCGGACACGTTCGTGTACCGTTTCGACATCAAACCACGGACGGCGGCCGCTCTGAAGGATGTGCCCGAGTGGGTAGGAGTGCCGCACAACTTCGAGTTGATCTTCCTGTGGGGACTGCCGTACTGGTTAGCGCTCGCCGACCAAATGCAGTGGGACAGTGCGGACAAGCGGGTGGCCGACATCGTGATGACACTGTGGGCGAACTTTGCCAAGTTCACTAATCCGACCCAGGTAGGAGTGTACATCCGGTGGGAAAAGTTCACCGTCACCGAGCCGGGCGTGCTGATCATCGATCGTTCCTTCAACATGAGCGACCACACCACCATGAGCTTTGATGCGGTGAAGTTCTGGAATCACTACTACCCGAGCGTCATCAATTTTGCCGCCCAGTGCTGTAACGCGACGTACAACGGAGGTAATCGGGCTGCTCCACTGAGCGACGGTAGCCTGGTGGGCAGCTGGGTGCTGGTCGCCATTATCCTGTTACAATCATTCGTTCACCTGCACGCGACACACTTTGCCTCGCCAACGTAGTAAGCCACGAGACACAAACAGTAAGCGTCGCCGGATGCGCCATGAAAGACGTTTTGTAATAAATCACTCTCTGTACATAGCGAATGAGTGCGTGCGTACGAAAAGTGTGCCAGCGCACTAGAAGCGAGATTTTTTTGGTTTTTCTTCGTTTTTTTTTTGTTGTAAACTTAGGCAAATGAGAACGTTGGTTTTAATTTAGCTAAAATATTGTTTTCTTGTAATCTGAATCCGAAAATGTAAATTGACAGAAATATATATGTACAAATAAAGCAATAACAAAACGCAATAACGCATGTCGTAATTGCTTTTTTTGTTTGTAAAAAGTTATATGGATCGGAATCCGTGGTGAAAACTCAATCACAATTTTAACTAAACCATTGTTGGAGGTTTTACTTAAGTTTGATGGGACGAAAAATTGTTCATGTCTGTACGATTTTGAAAACAGAGCATTTTGACGTTTTCGGTGTGCTGGCAGCACTGCAACATAAACTGTCAGCATAGTTCCATATTTGTTGTGATTCGCTTAGTTAGTTCTGGGAAATTTTTGTTTAGCGTCTCTGCCAAGAGCGAACGCCGTGCCACCGATATTAGTTAATACAAAAATGAATAAACGAAACATTTGGAAGTATGACGAAACGAAGGAAATGCTACAGATCATGCAAGACAACAGCTATGCCGGTTCGTTTAGCAGCAAACACAAACAGAACATGGAAATTTTCCGACAGATTGAGAACAAGATGATAGAAAGTGGGTATCGCTACAAAAACTACATGCAGATCGGTGTGAGATGGAAAAATTTGAAAAATCTCTACATGAAGGCGAAGCGCAGCAATAGCAAAAACGAGCAGCAACTCTTTCCGTTCTATGAAGAAATGGACTGTCTGCTAAATAGTTTGCTGGTGAAAACATCCAGTGAAGAGTATTTATGCAAATCCGATGCCGAAGAGACTATCACAGCAGCGGAGCATTCGATGGATCTGTTAAGTAACGCAAACGAGGATGCCGCTCCCCAACCACAAGCCACAGAACGATCAACTGTCAATCTAAAAAGGAAGCATACTAACATACCAAAAAAGATGCCCAGCACCAAAGTGGGGATGCGCTATGGTCCTGCACCGCAATCTAAACCTGATCGGAACAGCAAACTTAATGCAACGATTCCGATGAGCAAACAGGAACTTAGTGACGAGTTTTATCGTAGCCAGAAGCGATTGATCGATTACGAGTTCAATCTGTACGTTCGCAAAGAGGAAGAATTTATCGATCGAATACACGAGACAACGAGAACCATGCTTGAGGAGAGTATGGACACATTCTTCACCCGGCTAAAGGACGTGTTAACCAACCAATCGGTACAGCATGTGGATGTGGTCGAAACGTTAGAGTAAAAAAGGTTGCAGCTATTTTTACCTAAAACAGCAGACTATATGCATCTAATCTTTAGCATGTAAAATAGTAACGTAAAAGCAAATAAATGGAGCTGTTTCGTATCAACACAGTGGGGTATTTTTTTTTTTTTTTTGTTCAAATTGTTATTAAAAACCTCTGCGAATATTCTCAGTCCTCGTCATCCACGATAAGAGGGAAATGGTCGTACATATATGTACACAAATGGTTTCTCACCTCTTCCCCGTAAATAGACACAATCTGGCAATCCCAGTGTGGCTGTTCTGGTGCAACGTCCTCTTCATTGTGACACTCGTTCCATGTATCTAGGTACGGGGAATCGAGCTGTTCGACGATATTGTGCAGTATGCAACAGGTAATGATCACCTCAGAAACCGTACCGAGGTCTATGGAACGATTCAACACCTTCCAGCGTCCAACCAACCGATCAAATGCCTTAGTGATGCAGCTTCTTCCTTTTGCAGCATACACATTAAAGGAGCGTTCAGCATGGGGCATACTTTGACCCAATGGATAAGGCGTTATTAGCCACGGAAGCAGTGGATATTTACCATCACCCAACAGCAAAGGTGGAACATTGAATTCGTCAATGGTTTCATGAGGCTGAAAATATGACCGAAGAAAGAGTTTTCTTTTATTATAAAAGAAATCGAAACTTCTTGGTTCGTAACTTACTGCTTCCAATGGCTCCATCCGTTGGTATAATGTAGAGTTTACAAGCATATCGGCAACGTTCGTGCGTCCTGGATGTTCGCACGATATATCCACAAAGCTGTCAAAGATTAATTCCCCATGAAAATTACAATCGATACAACTATTCTACAACGAAATACGGTACCTTCCCTTACTGTCTACTACCGCTTGCAGTATGATGGAACTCCAGCCTTTACTGTTGATGTACTGCTCCGTTTCCTTTCCTGATTGACTGATGGGAATATGTAAGCATCCCACAATTCCAAATACTTGTGGAATCCCAGCAAATGCTACGAACTCATTCGCGGCATCTTTAATGCTATCGTTATCTAGCGGCATTTTGATTACGCTGTCTCGAAATAAATTTATCACAGAACGACAAAACATTTGCACACATTCCTGCACGGCGGCCGAATTAACACCAAACATTGTGCCCACCGACGCGTAATCCTTTCCGGAACCAAGAACGTAGATTGCTATCGCTATTTTCAACCTTGTCGACAACAGCAGAGGTATTCGCATCAGCTCAGGCTCTAGCTTTTCAAACAAATACTGAAATGTGGCATAATTCATGCGACACTGTTCGAACTGCTCATCGCTAAACTCATGCTCGGAATTGGTGGGCGGTGAGTCCCAAAGTACGCGATGGTGTTTCCGAAGAACATTACCCCGTCTTGTATTAATCAGTGTAACGTCCATCAGCAGATAACGCCTAGTACGAACGTACAGTGCGTAGTTCCGGTACAAACGGTGCACCAGTTTCGAGAGGAACCGACGTCTCATCCGCACTATTTTATCTCGCTGGCGCTTTAGATGCAGAGCTATCTGTTGCTGTAATATCGTTCGGTACTCATCGACGATCTGCACTATGATGTTGTTGGGCGTCCTATCGGTTTGTTCCATTTTAAATGGCCCGGTAAAATTATACCTTGTCCCTTTATGTTTCTCCACCAGGAACGGTTTATTGTTATTGAATGGTTTAATGACATTTAGCTACATACACAAACCAGCCAAGATCGCTATAGTACAAGTTTGTCGAAAGTTGTGACACACAAAATGTGTCAACCTCGACCTAAATGAGACACTGGTGAGGTAGAAATGAGAATATATGAACATATTTATCTCACTACTGGTTTTGGATAAGAACATGACTGCCATTTGAACCAGAATTAGATACATCAGAGTTGGTCGGTTGAATGGTGGGTTACATTAGCTTTTATAAGTTATGCATTTCTCATATACTTTCCTCAGGTTCCTGTATAATAGATAATGCAGTAGTAGCATCGTTGCAACAAAAACAATTAATGTCATTCTTTGAATACTGTAATGAAAATTTCTCATACCAAAATTTCGATCCACATCAAACAACAAATACAAATGTGTTTAAACCTCTCAATGTATTCTTCACACAAAATTTTCCGCTAGAACGCGGATAAGCAGTATTCATTTTACCATAACCTGACCAGTAAATACTATTGTTAACAATGTAAGATTCCTAAATGAATATAACAACCGAGCTGATTTCTAGTAAGCCAACATCTGGAAAAGTTAGGGTAATCAGGTTAAATGTGAAAGTACTTAGTGAGACTTGAAATTTAAATTCCTTCAAAGAATTTCCACTGTACACACGGTAGGTACACAGTGAATGGTCACTTGTAATAAAGTTAACATTACGTACCAACGTACACCTGATTCGCTTCTGTTCGATAAAAACGAGTTCGAGTTAAACGATAGTGAAGCTAATCTTTCAAAAACTAACTAGCGTAACCGAATTATCTTTGATGATAGTTTTACTTAACTAGCTCAGACTCTGGCAGTAAACAGGGGTATCTACACAATGCTGCTTATTTAATCGACTTCCTCCATGTGCGACAAATCCTCCGAATCATCGACCAGCGGTGGTGCATCTCCAGAGGTCGGTGCAGCACTGCTGCTCTCTTCTGCCGTCATTGGCTCGTCGTCGTCGATACCCAGACCCAGCTTGATCATGCGGTAGATGCGGGACGCGTGGTTTCCAGGTTCGTCCAGCGAGAAGCCCGACGAAAGAAGCGCCGTCTCGAACAACAAAATAACAAGATCCTTCACTGCCTTATCGTTCTTGTCCGCATCCGCTCGCTGTCGCAGCGTCTCGACGATAGCATGATCAGGATTGATCTCCATATGCTTCTTGCCCGCCATGTAGCCCATGGAAGATGAGTCACGCAGCGCCTGTGCCTTCATGATGCGTTCCATGTTGGCCGACCAACCGTACTGCGACGTTACGATACAGCAGGGCGAGTCTACCAATCGGTTCGATACCACCACCTTCTCCACCTTGCTCTCCAACACCGACTTCATCACCTTGCACAAGTTCTCGAACTTGGTCTTGTCCTCTTCGCGCTTCTTCTTCTCAGACTCATCTTCTGGCAGCTCGAGCCCTTCCTTCGTCACACTAACCAGCTGCTTGCCCTTGTACTCCTTCAGCTGCTGCGTAACGTACTCATCGATGGGTTCCGTCATATAAATAACCTCGAAGCCACGCTTCTTCACACGCTCTACAAACGCCGAGTTCTTCACCTGCTCGATGCTCTCACCCGTAATGTAGTACACTTGTGACTGGTTCTCCTTCATGCGGCCAACGTAATCAGCCAGCGAGCTGAACTCGTCCCCAGAAGCTGACGTGTTGAAACGCAACAGATCGGCCAGCTTCTGACGGTTCTGGCTGTCCTCATGCACACCCAGCTTCAGGTTCTTGCTGAACTGATCGTAGAACTTCTTGTACGTCTCCTTATCCTCGGCCAGCTCCTCAAACAGCTCCAGACACTTCTTCACCAGGTTCTTGCGAATCACCTTCAGGATCTTGTTCTGCTGCAGCATCTCGCGGGAAATGTTCAGTGGCAGATCCTCCGAATCGACCACTCCCTTGATGAAGTTCAGATAATCCGGAATCAGCTCCTCGCAGTTATCCATGATGAACACGCGGCGCACGTACAGCTTGATGTTGTTCTTCTTCTTCTTGTTCTCGAACAGATCGAACGGCATACGACGGGGCACGAACAGCAGTGCCCGGAAGTCCAGCTGGCCCTCAACCGAGAAGTGCTTCACCGCCAGATGATCTTCCCAGTCGTTGGTCAGGGATTTGTAAAACTCGCCATACTCCTCCTGCGAGATGTCGTCCGCATTGCGCGTCCAGATGGGCTTCGTCTTGTTCAGCTCCTCGTCCTCGGTGTACTTCACCTTCACAGTCTTTTTCTTCTTTTCCTTCTTATCTTCTTCCTCGGCGTCCTCCAGCTTTGGTTCCTCATCCTTCTTGTCCTCTTCTTTCTTCTCCTCCTCGGCCTCATCGTCGCTCACCTCCTTCTCGCGCTCCTTCTCCACGAGCAGCTTAATCGGGTAGCCGATGAACTGGGAATGTTTGTTCACAATCTGTTTCACCTTGCTCTCCTCCAGATACTCCAGCTGATCCTCCTTGATGTGCAGCACGATCTTAGTACCGCGACCGAGTGGCTCACTGGAATCTGAACGCACCGTGAACGATCCGCCAGCCGATGATTCCCACACGTACTGTTCGTCGTCGTTGTTCTTTGATGTCACCACCACCTTATCAGCGACCAGGTACGCCGAGTAGAAACCGACACCGAACTGACCGATCATGCTGATGTCCGCGCCAGCCTGCAGCGCCTCCATGAACGCCTTCGTGCCCGACTTGGCAATCGTACCAAGGTTGTTCACAAGGTCGGCCTTCGTCATGCCGATACCGGTATCGATCAGCGTCAACGTGCCGGCTTCTTTGTTCGGGATGATCTTGATGAACAGCTCCTTGCCCGATTCCAGCTTCGAGGGATCCGTCAGCGACTCATATCGGATCTTGTCCAGCGCATCGGACGAATTCGAGATCAACTCACGCAGGAAGATTTCCTTGTTCGAGTAGAACGTGTTAATGATCAGTGACATAAGCTGAGCAATCTCAGCCTGGAATGCAAAGGTCTCGGCTTCTGGTGCTTCCGGCATCTGGAAAGACGAAACAAAAATAAACGTCGTAACATAAGAAAAGACCTCGGAGACCAATACTAATTCCATGTAACACACGACCCAGAAACAAAGACACACTTTGAGGACGATTCCTTGCCTGAACCGTATGCCCTTAATTAGTCAGCATGACATATCGATTTCGTTACCGTACCACACCACATGCTGCCGCTGAATATTGCTTGCATTCTACAATTTTCAACACTTTTCAGACTACATTGACATGGAATAATCCTTCACCAGGAATGAATGATGAAACGCAAGGAAAGAATTTATCATCGAGAGGGATGTACGATGGACTTTTCAGCGAAGCATCTGTCCAGTTTTGCCACACAATTCTACACACTGATTACACACTTTTTGTTGCAAATGCTTACCTTTGATGAGTTTTTTGGCTTTTCCTACGGTAAAGAAACAATCAATCTCACTTTCACTCAGCTTTAGCTTCTTTTACAACTACAAGTTGTGTGGTGCACTGTCTTTTTCGCTGTACTTCCCGCCACGTGCTTTCTGCAGACCGATTTTATAGATTACCAAAGGGCTTCTGGAAATTTTCAACCGCACTCTGCTGCTGCTTCAATCTTGCGACCGGCAAATGTTCGTGTCGAGCCGACGCCAGCAATTGGGGTGGGGATGGATGAACTTTTCTGCTACCCACAAAATGCTCGACTTTATCATGCAGTTTTGACGAGATTTGAATTGACCGCTCAGAGTGGTTTCGAAGAGCATCTGCCGAAAATATAATACGGACTTAAGTTATTTAACATTACGGGCTTAAGTTATTTAAGGCTTAATAACAATGATGTACACGATGGATTTGTCGTTCAAGATATAATTTTCTCTGGCCTCTTTTTCGTTTCACAAACTGCCAAAATGCTCCAATGGCAACGAACTCCCACTTTGTTTTGGGTTGTGTGGATGTACAGCAACACTTAGATAGCATAGTGTTATTTGCGTATTGTACAAAAATGTATTTTGCCCTTTTTCCATAAACAATCACATTTATTGTTAATTGTTTTCGTTAAACCGAAAAGCTAGGTTAGGGTTATCCGCGCCAAAAAGCTCGCCGGCTTCGCAATTGACAGCTCGATTTGTTTGAAACAGGGGAAGTGCAGGAACAAATGTTTCCCCAGACGGATGAACACAATGCTTCCAAAGGAGAAGTTAGGGCGTTCGGCTATTTCCTGTGGATTGTTCGGCTAGACTGTACATTTGCAGGCGAAACGCTCTAGAACCGTCTGGAACATTCTAGAAGGATCTCGACGGTTCGGAGGGACTGCTTCCGTTATCGGTCTCTCTCGCGCATAGTGACAGCTGCAGTAACTGAAAGAAATCGCACATCTACCATCGGTCATAGCAAACTGTTCCGTTTCGAGAAAGATCTCGCTACTGCTAGATACTGATGCACACATTTATATTAAAGCAGGTGTGTTCTCTGGCGAGTGTTCATTCTGTAGAAAAACTTAGCCGCGAGAAGATCTGAGCAAGTGAAGTGCGATACCGTGCGTGTGAATCTAAGGAAATATTTCTGCATCCGGTCTAAAGAGAACCGAATTTTCCGAATTGACTGTTTGGTTGTTGAGCGAATACATCACTTAAAGTTAGCAAGGTACGTATGCGAATATCCAGTAGATGATTAATTGATTCCGTCAAATCGTTAAACATGTGAAGAGGAACTGCGAATGCAGAAAATAGGTTTGCAATTTGATGCTTTTGTAAAAGCAGTTTCGTTACCGTGAGTTAATGAAAATTCAAATTTTAATATTACTCCTGCTTTGATGCACAGTTTCCCGAGTTACGCTAATTTCTCTGGCACGCATTATTCGTGTAATTCAGGAAAAGACTGCATACAGGGTCTGATCGTTCCTCCGTTAATAAAAATACTGCTTAGCGATGCAGTTGTCCATACATTGGTGTTTCAAATTAAAACTTCAAATAACCTCCTTTCGAAGATATGTTTTTTTCATTAGAAATATCTAATCGAAGAGCACTAGGAGTATGGTCTGGTTCGTTCTTTTACATATAAAAATCTATATCATAAAACAGCTTTCAACACATCTATAAACAGTTTATTCAACATGTTAATAAAAAATGTTTTTTAGGGTTTTAACCCAAATGAAGATTAATTTCTGATGATTAGTGATGATTACTGCGGAACAAACAGTAGAAAAGTCTCCAAAGGTCTAAATCAAAATATGTCTTGTTTATATTACGTACAAATTAATCTTTCATTCTGTTCGGTGTAACGATTCACCAACGAAAGAGTAATAACTAGCTTATTAGACTTATTTTATCACTTAGTCGTAGTGTGTAAAGAATTGTAATAAGGTTTTAATCAATTTTATTTTTTTTTTCAGATGCCGGAAGCACCAGAAGCCGAGACCTTTGCATTCCAGGCTGAGATTGCTCAGCTTATGTCACTGATCATCAACACGTTCTACTCGAACAAGGAAATCTTCCTGCGTGAGTTGATCTCGAATTCGTCCGATGCGCTGGACAAGATCCGATATGAGTCGCTGACGGATCCATCGAAGCTGGAATCGGGCAAGGAGCTGTTCATCAAGATCATCCCGAACAAGGAAGCCGGCACGTTGACGCTGATCGATACCGGTATCGGCATGACGAAGGCCGACCTTGTGAACAACCTTGGTACGATTGCCAAGTCGGGCACGAAGGCGTTCATGGAGGCGCTGCAGGCTGGCGCGGACATCAGCATGATCGGTCAGTTCGGTGTCGGTTTCTACTCGGCGTACCTGGTCGCTGATAAGGTGGTGGTGACATCGAAGAACAACGACGACGAACAGTACGTGTGGGAATCGTCGGCTGGCGGATCGTTCACGGTGCGTTCAGATTCCAGTGAGCCACTCGGTCGCGGTACTAAGATCGTGCTGCACATCAAGGAGGATCAGCTGGAGTATCTGGAGGAGAGCAAGGTGAAACAGATTGTGAACAAACATTCCCAGTTCATCGGCTACCCGATTAAGCTGCTCGTGGAGAAGGAGCGCGAGAAGGAGGTGAGCGACGATGAGGCCGAGGAGGAGAAGAAAGAAGAGGACAAGAAGGACGAAGAACCAAAGCTGGAGGACGCCGAGGAAGAAGATAAGAAGGAAAAGAAGAAGAAGACTGTGAAAGTGAAGTACACCGAGGACGAGGAGCTGAACAAGACGAAGCCCATCTGGACGCGCAATGCGGACGACATCTCGCAGGAGGAGTATGGCGAGTTTTACAAATCCCTGACCAACGACTGGGAAGATCATCTGGCGGTGAAGCACTTCTCGGTTGAGGGCCAGCTGGACTTCCGGGCGCTGCTGTTCGTGCCCCGCCGTATGCCGTTCGATCTGTTCGAGAACAAGAAGAAGAAGAACAACATCAAGCTGTACGTGCGCCGCGTGTTCATCATGGATAACTGCGAGGAGCTGATTCCGGATTATCTGAACTTCATCAAGGGAGTGGTCGATTCGGAGGATCTGCCGCTGAACATTTCCCGCGAGATGCTGCAGCAGAACAAGATCCTGAAGGTGATTCGCAAGAACCTGGTGAAGAAGTGTCTGGAGCTGTTTGAGGAGCTGGCCGAAGATAAGGAGACGTACAAGAAGTTCTACGATCAGTTCAGCAAGAACCTGAAGCTGGGTGTGCATGAGGACAGCCAGAACCGTCAGAAGCTGGCCGATCTGTTGCGTTTCAACACGTCAGCCTCTGGGGACGAGTTCAGCTCGCTGGCAGATTACGTTGGCCGTATGAAGGAGAACCAGTCACAAGTGTACTACATTACGGGTGAGAGCATCGAGCAGGTGAAGAACTCGGCGTTTGTAGAGCGTGTGAAGAAGCGTGGCTTCGAGGTTATTTACATGACGGAACCCATCGATGAGTACGTTACGCAGCAGCTGAAGGAGTACAAGGGCAAGCAGCTGGTTAGTGTGACGAAGGAAGGGCTCGAGCTGCCAGAAGATGAGTCTGAGAAGAAGAAGCGCGAAGAGGACAAGACCAAGTTCGAGAACTTGTGCAAGGTGATGAAGTCGGTGTTGGAGAGCAAGGTGGAGAAGGTGGTGGTATCGAACCGATTGGTAGACTCGCCCTGCTGTATCGTAACGTCGCAGTACGGTTGGTCGGCCAACATGGAACGCATCATGAAGGCACAGGCGCTGCGTGACTCATCTTCCATGGGCTACATGGCGGGCAAGAAGCATATGGAGATCAATCCTGATCATGCTATCGTCGAGACGCTGCGACAGCGAGCGGATGCGGACAAGAACGATAAGGCAGTGAAGGATCTTGTTATTTTGTTGTTCGAGACGGCGCTTCTTTCGTCGGGCTTCTCGCTGGACGAACCTGGAAACCACGCGTCCCGCATCTACCGCATGATCAAGCTGGGTCTGGGTATCGACGACGACGAGCCAATGACGGCAGAAGAGAGCAGCAGTGCTGCACCGACCTCTGGAGATGCCCCACCGCTGGTCGATGATTCGGAGGATTTGTCGCACATGGAGGAAGTCGATTAAATCGTCAATAGTAAGGGAAAAAGCTTACGCTTCCGTTATCCATGAGAAGCGTTTCACACATGCCAGTCTCTAGATAATATTTGTACAACAATTCCAAAGGCTGAATTATGAAAAAAGGCGGTAACGCGAGATAGGTTTTGATATTATGGGTAACAGGGTTGGTGGGTGAAGAAACAATAGGATTCAACAGTGTGTCCAGTGAGCGCAGTGTATGGAAGAGATACAGATGTAATGTAGTTTTCGTTAATTATTTCTTAGTATTCTGCTGATTGCATACATAGCCTAATTTGTTTAACCACATCCCTTACCATTGATTGTTGGAACAATTTTAAGTTCAACCGCGTTTTAGCGGATCCAATGCCTAATGAATAAAGAAATATTTTTAATCGTTCTAAAATTAATTTGCTTGACTTGGGCCTTGTTTCTCTTATATCACTTGCGTGAACTCTGTTACCTGATGTATTAGTTGCTGGTAAATGTGATCAGTGTTTGGTCATTTAAACAGTGAAGTCAATATAACATTTTATTTTATTTCACATAGCCAGCCCAACTGAAGCCTGGTGAATCAAATCCGCTGTACGAAAGTAACTTCGTTGTGCAACTCGCAATGCTTTTCATTGTAGCAGCTCCTCCATTGTCCTTTTATATATGCTATGCAAAAAACTTTCTGAGCATGTTCTTCTCGAACACGGCTAAGAAGATTTCGCCAGTTTTGGATTCCATCAATTCTATGAATGAAAAAGAAGAATTGCTTCAAATAGTGAAACATTAAACTGAAAAGTTGGTTAATTTATTATTTTCAACACAGTCGCAAACAACTTTTTCAGTTCTATAAACCTTTTGCCCTGGTTGTTGCGTGATCTTTAGAGATCTTGGCATATGCTCTCACACGCACACGCAGGTAAAGTTTGTTGACGCGATGATGTTGATCGTGCTTTGTTTTCCACGGAGTTCTTTCTCTCATCTCGCACAAGAATGTTTGTGGAAGATGCGGGCAGCATGGGTGGTGCAGGCGGAGGATAGCAACGGTTGCTACAGTCATACGGCCAAACGATACACACCCGTCAGGTGTGCGTGTGTGTCGAATACCTCACTCGATCTGTTGTACGTGATCTTGATGCACCATTTGTCGTTGCAGCCTATAGACAAAGTGCATCTATTACCAGCGGCATTATCGTGCTGGCTCCGTTCTTTTAGGGTGTGATCAGGTGCAATTAGAGTGCGCAGTAAACATTAAAGGAAGTACATCGTTGAAGTTAGCAATCGCAGCTAGTTCTGCCTGCGTGTGTGTTTAATACGGTCAGGGTTTGATTCGGGATGGCAGCATAAAAGTGTGTCAACAGTGGATAGTTAAAGATGCCATCTACCCGATTGGCGGTCAACCCGATGGTCGTTTGTCGTCGCTGGCGGACTTTTGTGCTGTTATGCTTAGCAGTGCTAACCGTCTTCATTAGCATAGCAGATGCAGCAGAAAAAGGAGCTTACTTTGGTTGTTATGAGCGCGATCGTTTTGCTAGGTTGGAGCTGACGACGGAAAACCGAGATGAGTGTGTCGACAACTGTGAGAACAGTTTCCATAGGTAATACTTCATGGTGACCTTTTTTCGGCGGACCGTTATGAATGGTTGAGAAAATAATTGTTTTCGTTCTGTTGTCTCCTTTAGATATGCTGTGCTGTCCGGGCAGCGGTGTAGCTGCACCAACACAATCCAAACGCGCATTGTCGAAGATCGCGAGTGTGATCTGAAGTGTGGCAAGCAACCGGACGAAAACTGTGGAGGAGTAAATGCCCAAGCTGTCTATGAAACGGGTGTTGATGTGGCCGGACCAGTGCGTAATTTACGCATTGATGGCGAGCAGAAAGAAGATACTATAGCAATCCGTTGGGATCTTCCGGCCGATGATGGGGTGATGATAGATGAGTTTGAAATCGTAGCCCAAGTCACGCGTACGTATGCCAGCTTCCGGATATATCCCGTACGATGGTCGGTACACAACGTCTCAACCGGATTTGAGCTGTCCAACTTACAGCCAGGCACCGAGTACAACATAACGGTGATATCCGTTTCACCAAAAGGTCCCGGTGGAAGGTCCAGTATTGCGGGTAGTACAGAAATCGGACGTCCGGATCCGGAACCCGAAGAGCCTATAATTCTGCGCCGGTTTGAATCGACCATACTGATAGAGATTCCGCGAGCAACGAACGATAATGGACCGGTCAATTACTACCGCGTGGTGGTGCACTATGTCAATAGCGAACTGATCCAGCAGATCGACGAGAGTCAGCTGAACACGTTCCAGCAGTCGAAGGAAAACAAAGTACCGTACTATATCGCAGCCGAACTGGAGATGAAGGAGGACGAATCATTACAGTTCACCGTGGGCGATGGACGCGAGTATCGAAGTTATTTCAATCCGCCAATTACGGCTCGTACGCACGTCCATATATCGATCGGTGTTGTGAGCATCCTCAACCATATGGTGAAGGTACGGTACGCCACGACGACACACGAGCAGCATCAGTACCCAGACCACCATCATGTGAATTTAAAAACGGTCGAAATTGGTAAGGTTCTATTTGTTGCAGGTTTTATGCTAATCCCAAAAAACGACTCAAGTTGAAAATCTTGATTTGTATGATTAATGTATACCTTAATGTATGATTTCAGAGCGTAATGAAACTCTTATCACGATTCTGACCACCGCCTGCATCTTGTTCGGCATCGTTCTAACGGGGGCCATCATTCTGTACGTTTATTTGCACTTCAAAACGCCTGCTGCTAACACACGACCATTTGGTGACCATCACGAACTAACACTGCAAGGCCCCATACTGGAGGTGGAAAACAACGGCTATATGCCGGACATTTATGAACAGCGAGGATTTGAAGCGGAACTGCGCGACATTATCGATGGGATGGATGGGTCAAAAAATCACGCTCGGAAGTACCTTAGTCTGGATATTAATCGTGTACTGGGCAGTGGAAAGTATGGGGACATTTTGCTTGGATCGTTGCAGCTCCAGGAGCAGGATATGCCAGCCCAGGTGCATGTCATTACGGACGATATGGAGAGCGTCGATCAAATAGCGTTTTTGAACGAATTCCGACGGTTAACGGCACTGACCGAGCACGCTAATGTGATCTTGTTTTACGGTGTATGCGTTACGCCCGACTGGTGTTATCTGCTGTTCGAGCAGATGCAAACCACACTGAAGCAGACGCTGCTGAACGCACGCGTGCCGGTCAATGCAAATAGTGTAAAGTTTTCGACCGTGTCGGAAGAGATTGTGGTCAATATTCTTTGCCTGGTGTGCGATGGAATGCAGTTTTTAGCAGACAATAATGTAGGTGGTACATCACTCAACGAGAGAATTGGAGCTGAATTCAATTTTTATTTTTGATTTAAAATTCTTTGTAGGTCGTGAG
This sequence comes from Anopheles moucheti, assembly GCF_943734755.1. Classification (NCBI taxonomy): domain Eukaryota; kingdom Metazoa; phylum Arthropoda; class Insecta; order Diptera; family Culicidae; genus Anopheles; species Anopheles moucheti. Next base: position 53,656,048 of record NC_069141.1, read on the forward strand.
TAAAAAGTTATGTGCCCGTACCGTGTACGTGAATACCAAGTTCGAGGTAAAAGTAGGCGCCTTTGGACCACCGCTGTACGCCGAAGATACGGGCAGTGCGATAGCGATTGCACGCTGGCACGCACCAGAAGTAATCAAATTCCAGAACCACTCGACCAAAAGTGACGTCTGGTCGTTTGGACTGTTGATCTGGGAGTGTTGCTGTCTCGGTGCCACGCCTTACGGCACCACGACAACGGACAATCTGTTTGCAGCGATACGCGCCGGCCAGAAACCTGAACGTCCGAGCTTTATGTATGAGGATCTATACCAGTTGTGTATAAACTGCTGGGATGTGGATGCCAGCGATAGGCCAAGTTTTGACGATTTGCGACGCTACCTACGGCAGACATTACCGATGTTGCGGTATTTGTTGTCGTTTGAGCGCAAACAGAATATTCAGCTACCACCGTACTTACCTCACTTGGAAGCAGCAGCAGAATAGCGGGGAGGAATTCTTTGAACAGTATTTCCGATAATGTAACTTTATTCCGTCCAGGTCGGAAAATGCACAAGCACATTCCGCGCTAACGCTCTCCTAGGTTTTTTTTTACCTAATGACAAGTTTTTAACGTTTTATCGATCATTTTTATTACACTAAATAAATAAAAGTTTTGTAAAAAAAGCATGTCAGCGTCAGCATCTGAAGGTAAAAAGAAATAATACATTATTTGTCCCTGGATCACTTAAGATCGTTATGCATCTCAATTCCATATTTCCTCTTCACCATATTTCAAATCACTATACATGATCATTCAAACGATTTTGGTATCGAACGGACAAGGAAAATAATGTTTTGAATGTTGCGTTTGACATGAATGTAAACAAACAACTGTCAAAATTCCCAATGACAACGACAATCGCAAATACCGGCAATTTTTGAGAATATCTGCGAAAAATACGAAGACATTTAACTATCGTAAATAGTTCAACATAATCAACAAAATGTTCTTAAATAAAACTTCGAGAAAACGTGTTACGATAATTAATTACACGTACATGAAATTGTTCGTCATCGCTGTCACTTTGGGCATGCGAGCGAGACCGATAACGGAAGCAGTCCCTCCGAACCGTCGAGATCCTTCTAGAATGTTCCAGACGGTTCTAGAGCGTTTCGCCTGCAAATGTACAGTCTAGCCGAACAATCCACAGGAAATAGCCGAACGCCCTAACTTCTCCTTTGGAAGCATTGTGTTCATCCGTCTGGGGAAACATTTGTTCCTGCACTTCCCCTGTTTCAAACAAATCGAGCTGTCAATTGCGAAGCCGGCGAGCTTTTTGGCGCGGATAACCCTAACCTAGCTTTTCGGTTTAACGAAAACAATTAACAATAAATGTGATTGTTTATGGAAAAAGGGCATAATACATTTTTGTACAATACGCAAATAACACTATGCTATCTGAGTGTTGCTGTACATCCACACCACCCAAAACAAAGTGGGAGTTCGTTGCCATTGGAGCATTTTGGCAGTTTGTTAAACGAAATAGAGGCAAAAAAAATATATCTTGAACGACAAATCCATCGTGTACATTATTGTTATTAAGGCTTAAACAACTTAAGCCCGTAATGTTAAATAACTTAAATCCGTAATATGTTTTCGGCAGATGCTCTTCGAAACCACCCTGAGCGGTCAATTCAAATCTCGTCAAAACTGCATGATAAAGTCGAGCATTTTGTGGGTAGCAGAAAAGTTCATCCATCCCCACCCCAATTGCTGGCGTCGGCTCGACACGAACATTTGCCGGTCGCAAGATTGAAGCAGCAGCAGAGTGCGGTTGAAAATTTCCAGAAGCCCTTTGGTAATCTATAAAATCGGTCTGCAGAAAGCACGTGGCGGCAAGTACAGCGAAAAAGACAGTGCACCACACAACTTGTAGTTGTAAAAGAAGCTAAAGCTGAGTGAAAGTGAGATTGATTGTTTCTTTACCGTAGGAAAAGCCAAAAAACTCATCAAAGGTAAGCATTTGCAACAAAAAGTGTGTAATCAATGTGTAGAATTGTGTGGCAAAACTGGACAGATGCTTCGCTGAAAAGTCCATCGTACATCCCTCTCGATGATTAATTCTTTCCTTGCGTTTCATCATTCATTCCTGGTGAAGGATTATTCCATGTCAATGTAGTCTGAAAAGTGTTGAAAATTGTAGAATGCAAGCAATATTCAGCGGCAGCATGTGGTGTGGTACGGTAACGAAATCGATATGTCATGCTGACTAATTAAGGGCATACGGTTCAGGCAAGGAATCGTCCTCAAAGTGTGTCTTTGTTTCTGGGTCGTGTGTTACATGGGATTAGTATTGGTCTCCGAGGTCTTTTTTTATGTTACGACGTTTATTTTTGTTTCGTCTTTCCAGATGCCGGAAGCACCAGAAGCCGAGACCTTTGCATTCCAGGCTGAGATTGCTCAGCTTATGTCACTGATCATCAACACGTTCTACTCGAACAAGGAAATCTTCCTGCGTGAGTTGATCTCGAACTCGTCCGATGCGCTGGACAAGATCCGATATGAGTCGCTGACGGATCCCTCGAAGCTGGAATCGGGCAAGGAGCTGTTCATCAAGATCATCCCGAACAAGGAAGCCGGCACGTTGACGCTGATCGATACCGGTATCGGCATGACGAAGGCCGACCTTGTGAACAACCTTGGTACGATTGCCAAGTCGGGCACGAAGGCGTTCATGGAGGCGCTGCAGGCTGGCGCGGACATCAGCATGATCGGTCAGTTCGGTGTCGGTTTCTACTCGGCGTACCTGGTCGCTGATAAGGTGGTGGTGACATCGAAGAACAACGACGACGAACAGTACGTGTGGGAATCGTCGGCTGGCGGATCGTTCACGGTGCGTTCAGATTCCAGTGAGCCACTCGGTCGCGGTACTAAGATCGTGCTGCACATCAAGGAGGATCAGCTGGAGTATCTGGAGGAGAGCAAGGTGAAACAGATTGTGAACAAACATTCCCAGTTCATCGGCTACCCGATTAAGCTGCTCGTGGAGAAGGAGCGCGAGAAGGAGGTGAGCGACGATGAGGCCGAGGAGGAGAAGAAAGAAGAGGACAAGAAGGACGAAGAACCAAAGCTGGAGGACGCCGAGGAAGAAGATAAGAAGGAAAAGAAGAAGAAGACTGTGAAAGTGAAGTACACCGAGGACGAGGAGCTGAACAAGACGAAGCCCATCTGGACGCGCAATGCGGACGACATCTCGCAGGAGGAGTATGGCGAGTTTTACAAATCGCTGACCAACGACTGGGAAGATCATCTGGCGGTGAAGCACTTCTCGGTTGAGGGCCAGCTGGACTTCCGGGCGCTGCTGTTCGTGCCCCGTCGTATGCCGTTCGATCTGTTCGAGAACAAGAAGAAGAAGAACAACATCAAGCTGTACGTGCGCCGCGTGTTCATCATGGATAACTGCGAGGAGCTGATTCCGGATTATTTGAACTTCATCAAGGGAGTGGTCGATTCGGAGGATCTGCCGCTGAACATTTCCCGCGAGATGCTGCAGCAGAACAAGATCCTGAAGGTGATTCGCAAGAACCTGGTGAAGAAGTGTCTGGAGCTGTTTGAGGAGCTGGCCGAGGATAAGGAGACGTACAAGAAGTTCTACGATCAGTTCAGCAAGAACCTGAAGCTGGGTGTGCATGAGGACAGCCAGAACCGTCAGAAGCTGGCCGATCTGTTGCGTTTCAACACGTCAGCTTCTGGGGACGAGTTCAGCTCGCTGGCAGATTACGTTGGCCGCATGAAGGAGAACCAGTCACAAGTGTACTACATTACGGGTGAGAGCATTGAGCAGGTGAAGAACTCGGCGTTTGTAGAGCGTGTGAAGAAGCGTGGCTTCGAGGTTATTTACATGACGGAACCCATCGATGAGTACGTTACGCAGCAGCTGAAGGAGTACAAGGGCAAGCAGCTGGTTTGTGTGACGAAGGAAGGGCTGGAGCTGCCGGAAGATGAGTCTGAGAAGAAGAAGCGCGAAGAGGACAAGACCAAGTTCGAGAACTTGTGCAAGGTGATGAAGTCGGTGTTGGAGAGCAAGGTGGAGAAGGTGGTGGTATCGAACCGATTGGTAGACTCGCCCTGCTGTATCGTAACGTCGCAGTACGGTTGGTCGGCCAACATGGAACGCATCATGAAGGCACAGGCGCTGCGTGACTCATCTTCCATGGGCTACATGGCGGGCAAGAAGCATATGGAGATCAATCCTGATCATGCCATCGTCGAGACGCTGCGACAGCGAGCGGATGCGGACAAGAACGATAAGGCAGTGAAGGATCTGGTTATTTTGTTGTTCGAGACGGCACTCCTTTCGTCGGGCTTCTCGCTGGACGAACCTGGAAACCACGCGTCCCGCATCTACCGTATGATCAAGCTGGGTCTGGGTATCGACGACGACGAGCCAATGACGACAGAAGAGAGCAGCAGTGCTGCACCGGCCTCTGGAGACGCTCCACCGCTGGTCGATGATTCGGAGGATTTGTCGCACATGGAGGAAGTCGATTAAATCGCGCATACAAATTAAGTTCTGCATTTATTGCAGACATATCTTCTTAAGGGTCTACTTTTCATGCAGCGAAATGATGATGGTCAAAACATTGTTGTGTTCAGTACAATTAATCCACCCGCAGGCCCATAAAGCATTTCATCCACAAGTATAAAAGGGGGATTTTGCGAATGTGTTTAATTTTTACGATCTACGATCTCGTTAGACAGGGGGTTGGATACATTTAATTTTCAAGTTTAGTTAATAATTTCTAAAGGACAGGAAAAAGACAAAGCATCATGCAATACAATAATATTGATAACGAAAAAAAAAACCTTTTTCTCTGTGTTTTTCTTTTAATATGTAATGCAAGTATTATCTTATCTATCTGAACTAACCAACGAATGGCAGACGATTGCAATGTGTAGCTGATGCTGAGGTCATTTTAAAATCCCACTTTGAGATGAACACATTAACGCATTCATCCGTTGTAGAAAGTGGGTGGAAAGGTACATACGATCAACCCGCTTAGGTATGATAAGCCCTGCGAGAAAGCGAGAAAGGAGAGGACGTTTCCCCAACCCACCACACATGAGTCGAATGAATGCGAAGGGCAAACGCACGTTAGGACAACACCCCGAACACACAAGATTGCCGTTTACCCGCGAAGTGCGTCCAGACAGTTCAGGTGGCGGTGCGCATGTAACGTTTTTCAGTTCACTCCCGTCCGTTAAAGCTGTCTGTTGTGCAGTGGCCTCGTTGCACTGTGTCGATCGCCCGTAAACGTCTGCCCGTATGCAACTCATCGTTCGTCGCGATCGTCGTTGTTTCCGATGCTAGAGGGATAATTATATTATCAGCTTTCCAGCTTGAATACACGTCTCAAGTGGTACGTTTTGTACTATTTAATACCCGCCACATTAAACGTATGTGGGCGCAAAGAAATTGCAACACAAAATGTAAGTAGTGGCGTGACAGAGTACGGTTGTGGTTTAGCAGCTTCGAAATCTACGGATTGTGTTGTTCAGGTGAATCACGCGCGTCACTCGTACATAATGTGGCCTAATGTATACTCCTCCACTTCGTGGATCGTTTAAAAAGTGTGCTTTTTTTTAACTCCTTTCTTTACTGCACAAGTGAAATACAACCCTTTGATCCACTTTGAAGAAATGCACCTCACAACAATGGGTGTACACCATTTCAATAGAATTGAGCATAAATTGCTGCACTAGCATAAAAGAAATGGTTCTTTCACGAGGCGCGTATGCTTCATGTTGCCCGCAGGGGGTACCAGGTAAAAGAAACGAGACACATAGAACAAACCGGTTAAAAAGGTGTAGAGAAGAAGTCAAAATGGAATGCTGCAGAAGAGTGTGTAGCGGAATGTTACTCGCGTGGTGTCGTCTGGTGGTAATCTAGGAACGCTTCTTTTGCTCTTAGCCAACCCAGCCACTCCCTTCGATGATGATGATGATGACCACAATGATCGCTAACATTACCTGTGGGTAATGTGACTTCGATTGTGATCGCATAGGAACGCTCGTTTAGACGATCATCACCACTGTATGATCATATATGCGCTTTACCACAAACATTATGTCATCGACGCTATCTTCAACAGTACACAAACGTGGACCGACTCTTACCTTTGTCGTAAATCTACCGGTGGCCGGTACCGATATATGTGTGTGTATGTAGAAGAGGATCAAGGTCAGAAAAGATGATCGCGACATGAAAACAAAACACATTTTTTTAAAGCCTAGCGTATAGTTTTGTTTTGGTGCTAAAATAGCTATTATGGATTTGAAAATGTATTTATTCGTTCATGCAAAGGCACGCAGAACCCCAACATTGACGCTGCGTATGCTAATGAGTGGCAAAATTATCAAGCATGATGTAATGAACTTGTGGTGGGGATCGTTTTTATTTCAAACATATTTTGGATGGTGCGTGCGAGACATGAGACAGGTTGGTAAAACCACACACACAAACAATACAGTGCAGTTAGTGTTTAATCATGTACAATATTTTTAAAACACACAGCAAATATTTGCTTCAGCCCGAAACTGTTCGGAAGGTTGATTCTGAAACATGTTTGCGTTATTATTCACTTGCCGGCGGAGAGAGAGATAAATATTGATCTGCTTGATAACGGGTACAACAAGACCCTGAAACCCCCTGGTTTGTTCCAATTTGATCTCATAATTGGTGCGAACTACATAGACATATTTGTCGCCTGCCGAATGATCGCGCCCAAGAATCGTTTCATACCAATTGTGTGCAGTGATGGGGATTTCGGGTGGGGTCAATGGGTCTCGTTTAATGAGCGGATTAATTTTGCGGTTCAACAACTTGTGAAAGATAAATGTTCCGCATGAAGAGCTGCAGGGGTTGTCCATTATTGGACCACGTTTCAGTACCGGGTATGATCAGGAATTGAGTCTGTTTGGCAATGTTCCATCAATTCGAATTGCTTCCCACGTGTATTGGTTTTCTAAACTTATTTCTCGCAAGGTATATTTGTTTATAATAATTTTTAAAGTTTTGATTCACTCTTAATTTTTTTCACTATTTTTAAAGATAATTTGCAAACGCTTACCAAGATCTGTTAGTTGCTTTTGCTCAGAACTCAGAATGATGATCAGATAGAAAGATGACGTTCATGTTGATATAAATTTCTATTAGGTGTAGTAATGATCTAGAGTTGAGTGATCGACCTATTGAATTCTTTCGAATCATTTGTGGTCAAAAGTCAATAACAATGATCATAAAATGAGAAGATATGTTTTACGCTAGGGGTATCTCTGCTGCCAACTAGACTGAGATCAAAAATCAGAGGAAAACTTTTCTCCCAGCAATGTTACCGTGAGGGCCTGTCTTAAATAGAACATTCATGTTTTCAGACCTCTAAATTGAAGTCCTTTTAACTCATCGAAAATAGTAATACAGATACGAGGCGATTGCTCTTCCTGTATGAGTGGAAGCTGTATCAGTTGCTTCGGAGTACTAAATTATTAACTCTAATTACCCATCCCAACGCACACCTCCACCTTCAGCCTGTCAATCGTGTCACAGCCGTTCAAGACATGGGCATATGCCTCCATTCCTCAAATCGTCTCGGTGGTCAGCGGATCTTGATGGACCCTGGGCTTGTTGAGACCGATTGTTCGTGATTTCTCTAATACACGTTGCTTGAGAATCTTGTACTGCTCCGCTGGTCAGATTTCTTTTGGGGTATTATTTAGTGGTGTGGTCATCCCCAGCGAGGCCTCAGATCGTATTGACCGAATGCGATCGTTCACCAGGTTTAATGTAAGTAGATCCATCAGTATGGATCACCTCCCTTCTGCCCGGGTATGAGTCCAGATGTCGGCTACTTGATCTGGACTATCTGAAAGTCCCCCGCTCCCATATTCAATCTTCCCTATTGCCGCTCTCCTTTTGGGTCCTGCTGTTGCTCCTGAATTACATTCCTTTCAATATCCCTTCCAGTGTTTTACGCAATAGTCCACCTGTAGCACTTTCAACTCTTCGGAGGTCGTAAAGGCCCTCTTATAACCGCAGTTCGGCAGTTTAATTCAGTTTCCTATTTGTTCGATTTCCACCCTGGTTTGTCCTCTTTCCGCACCCGCATGATAACCCTTCCTCAATTATTATCCTTCCTATCCGCGTAATAGCTGCAGATTTAAGTAAAATTTTATCAACCCGCGAGGAAGACACATTTAACTCATTAAAAGTGCAATTTTCCATAGGCATATGTATGAGAATCGCGCCAAACGACTTTGTCTTTAAATACCCGGCATATTGCACACAACGACAGAACAATTCAAATGTTGTCGTTGTTGTTCTTATTGTTAAAGAGATTTTGGGCCGATTGGCCACTTTCATCTCTTAGGATAAATGGGATAAGGCTATGGGATAGTAGGGAAAGGGGAGCAACTCAAATGACTTTATCGTATCCCAACTCAACTGAGTAAGGATAAATCAAAACTATCAAATAACGTTATTCAATATTCAAAAACGTTAATAATAATGAAATTTAATAACCAAACAAAAATATTATTTAAAAATGACACTCATAAACGGTTCAGCGAAAGAAGTAGGAGAAGAGAAACAGGAGTGCCTGGGTGGCTATAATAAAAGCACCCAAATAGGGCGATAGCCTATCAAACGATGGGGCTTGTGAACGGAATAGGATGATATTTGGCCAATGTGTGCGCCATGTGGAGGCTATTGTTTTCGGTAACATGTGGATCGCGCGATTTTCACGTTCGATAAGATATTGCCACCGTGACATTCATAATGATGCATGGCAAGCAGAGCTCTCTGTTCGGTGAATTAAAAACCGTCCAAATAGGACGGCATTTGTCAGTAATTTTCCTATCCTATTCTATTACTTTTTTCTCTTCCAAAAGCATCCCGAAAATGATACCGCGAGTATTGCAAGCGATCCTGTTGCTGTACTGTCTCGTGCAGTTCATCGCAGCGCAACGTAGCACGTGCTGCGAGTCGTACTGCTACAACGATGATACCGAGCGCAAACAAGTGAAGCATTTTGCTACCAAAACCGTGTACGAGCTGATCCGCGCACCGGATACCGATCGGCAGCATATTGTGCCAAGTAGGTTTAAACATTATTTGGTAGTTCGCGGTGGGTAGATCACCATATGTAATATTATCCCTCTTCGAAGATTGTATGCCGGTAAAATTTTGGCTGCTAAGTCGCCATGGTACAAGACTACCGGGTAAGAACGATATCCTCGAAATGCCGAAGCAGCTGAAGCTGGTAAGCGTTGTGTGGTTTCAACAGTAAAATAAAGAATCTTTAAATGTGATACATCCTCTCCGGTAGCTGCAAGACTCCATCATGGACAATTACTTTAAGCGGAACAATCCCCTGGTGAATGGTCGCATGTGTGATGAGGATTTGGAGATGCTGCGAAATTGGCACTGGGACCCGAACATAACCGTACAGTACGATTCACATCTAACCGAACAGGGCTGGGAAGATTTGAAGTATCTTGCGGTGCGCACCAAGGAGAAATACTGGCAGGTGTTTGGTAGCGGGTATCAACCGTCCAAGTTTGCGGTACGTGTTCCATCTCCTGTTGTTGGCTGAGATTTTGTTCACTGATATTTTTTCCCCCTTTTTCTTGTTCTCCAGTTCCGCCACACAGCGACCCAGCGCACAGAGGCGAGTTTCAAGGCGTTCGCCGAAGGACTCTTTGGCCGTGATGAAGCTCAACGCGTGAAACCAACGCCGGCAACGGATCCGGACCTGCTGCTCAAACCCTACGACTCCTGTCCGGATTATGGAGAGAACAAGAACCGAGACACGCGAGATGAAAATTCGGAAGTGAACAAGTTCATACGTTCCGCCCTATTCGCAGGAACGGTGTCTGACATTTCGCAGAGGCTCGGCTTCCGGCACAATCTGAGCGTGGAGCAGATCGAAGTGATGTGGGACGCTTGCCGATATGAGCAGGCATGGCGAATTGCACGTCCCAGTCCGTTCTGTACCGCTTTCACCGAGGATCAGGTGCGGGTGCTCGAGTACAAGGAAGATCTTGCGTATTTTTATCGCAACAGCTACGGGTATAGCCGCAGCCAGGATCTTGCGTGTCATGCGATGGCCGATATGCTTCGCCAGCTATCATCCCGCGATGATCCGTCGGTGGTGGCGTACTTTACGCACGATACAGAAATTCAACTTTTCCTGGCCGCCCTCGGTGCAAAGCGCGATTCTACACCTCTTCGGGCGGACAATTTTCCGTTCATGCGCAACCGCAAATACACTTCGAGTGACATCCCGTTTGCGGCTAATATAGCTGCAGTGAAGTACCAGTAAGTACACAATGTGAAAGCATTAGCAATTGCTACTGTGTGGCAAACCAAAGTATTTCATTAAAATATAACTCTTTCGTTTCTGAAACAGGTGCGCCGAACAGAGAGAACCGGAAAAGGTGATATTTTTCCTCAATGAGAAGCCTATCATGCTTGACTGGTGCAGCGTGGGGCTGTGCAACTGGTCGGACGTAAAGCAACAGTACCAAAGGTTTACTGGGGGCAACTGCGATCGATTCTACTGCCAGGGTAGCGGGGCCAGAGCAGCCACAGCTTGGTCCCATCTTGCTGTTGGCTTTGTTGTGCTCCTGTTAGCTGCGGTACGGCATCTTACCATGCGTTAGTATTATTTTATGGAGTTGACAAAGCGCCATTTCGTGGCTTTTATTTTCTAAGGAGGTTTGTAATCCGAATGTTCACTAAACTGTGTCATCGATTGTATGGCATTTTCTAAATCATACTAAAGAAAAAATGTATGCATTCTTTTACAACACTACAGTTTTTTGGTTCATACTTATATTCTGACTGACTACCGGTTGTTCGAGGAGGTATTTCATGTTTTTTTTTAATGCTTAGCATGATGTCCAAGTTTGTATTCCTCTACGAAATTATCGCACGCATTTCACTGGCTGTTGTTACGCTAAGATTATTAATGCGAACGTGCGTTATTGTGAAGAGTTCATATGTTCCTATCCAAAGAATAAATGCAACGAAATGCTCGAAAGAAACAAAATAGCAAATGAATATTCAGGAGAGAGAGAGAGGGGTACCTTAAAATTGTATGTTTTTTTCTGTGTTGAAGCATCGATTAGTATTTTTGTTTTTGTTTAGGTAATTATTTGATCGAAAATATGATCGATTGTGAATCAACAATCAATACAAGAAAACATCATTTAGACAAAAGCGTTTCTCACTATAGATTAGTTGAAAATTTACTCCTTTGTAACATTTTGTTAAATATGCAATTAAATGCTTCTACAGAAAAAAAAAAACAAGGAACAATATTACAAATTGAAGGGCGCCCAACTTTGACTCGGAGATAACAAAAACAAAGAAAATGCAATGAAAGTTGGAACAGCTATAAAAATATTCAAGCAAACTATAGAAAACCTTCACCGTGAACTTTACTTCAGTTCCGGATATGGAGCAAATGCAGCATTCGCCTTGGAAGGTGCTCTAGCAACAGTTCTGTAAAAAATCAAGGACACGGAAACGTTAGAAATTGTAACATTACAATTTGATGAAAAATGTAAGGATGAATTCAGGCTCCATGCTTCTGAATATGAAATCATAATTTGCAATAGTGCTGCATTACATTCTTACCGGAAAAAGAATGATGATCCACGCTTGTGCTGCTGTTGCAAAGCCAGTCGTGCGTAACAGTCGCGCCAATTGATGTAGTGATCCATCATCGGTGGAGTACCGGCTTTTAATCTAAAATTCGAAAGATAAACAAAATACAGTTTCTTCACCATACAGCAGCCTAATGTTTCAAGCATTAATACCTGGAACCTTGGACGGCCATGCAGGTGGACACGACATGGTAGGGATAAAACACACTAGTGACCGAAAAGTGTGCGATGGTGTTAACGTGCCCGCAAACCGTCTTGTTGGCCCCTATGTACTTGGCGAACAGATAAGTAATTCCACTGGTGATGGTCATGCACCAGAATTCCATCAACAAGCGAGGAATTATCCCAGAAAAGAATCCCGCGATGCCTTCGTGTCGCCAGATTTCCTTGATCGAACCAAACAACCCATTGTACACTTGCTCACGGCCAATAAACTGCGCCATCATGCGTATGGAAATCACATGGAATGGGTGGGAAATGACTACACCGCATAACTGTGCCACAGTTTTACGTAGCATACCGCCCGGTACGGTTTCGATAACGCCATCCTTTGTTTCAATGTATTCCTCAAAATCGTCATAAGTTGCTTGGAAGCAGTCGAATGCGGGATCATCGAAGCGGCTGGGTGCTGGACCAATCAGTACCAGGGACAGTTTTTCACTGTAGTATGAGCTCAAAATATTACCCAGAAGCCTTGGTGTCAGGCCCCGGAAACATCCGGTAAACCCGTCAACACTCTTGATGTAAGCAGCTAGTATAAATAGTGAAAATGGAAATAATTATATTTTCTTTTAGAACGTAATAACGTAAATAAACGTAAACGTTTTCTTTTAGACCGATAGCCGGCTTATGTCTAAGCTTACCGTACTGGAAAATATTTGGAAGCATAAAACGTTTCGCTCCAAATAGCGTTCGTCCAGGACGGGGTGCGATCGGTTCATAGCCGAGCTAAAGGAAGTGATAAGACATTAGACGATAAGTATGAGACCTTTGCCGCGGATTAACCCATCACCGTACGACTACGCACCTGAATAAGTGTTTTGGAAAACTCGAGCGGATACAGTGCCGTCGAGCACAGGAGCCTAAATCCGAACCTCAATGCAGAATCGACCTCTTCGTCTTCCTTTTTCTCCTTTCGACTCACATCAGACATTTTGCTAGCGAATGGCATCGTGCAGATTTTCTCTATGCGAGTTCTATTTGTTCGCAATCAACTTCGTACACTATTAACTATTCCTTCGAAGTACAGAAAACAACAAAAACCGGAGCAGTTTATCGTTAAAATGACACAATTGTTATGGCCTCTCGCTCTATTGCAAAAGTGACATATTTTCTCATGGTCTCTCGCTTCATCCAATATTGTTGTGGTGAATTTTGAAATTTGTTGCATGGGAGTTTCTAGTGATGGAAATGTTACGGATGGAATTGATCCGGTTATTGAGCGACCTTCCGATCCTTATCCTTCCTAGGATATATTAAAGTTAACTATTCGATGACTGAATGGGAGAGTGAATTCTTACTAAATCTCTTTAAAATTCACCACAGTTTGGGAGCCACATCACAACTGATTTGTTTGTGATTTTAGTGGTCAGAAGAAAGAATTCTCTTTTCGGATCATTTCGAGAAGCCCCACAACGGTGTAATCAGTGTCTCTGTTAACAGTTCCAATTAATCTCAGGTGTTATTTCTCTTCCACATCACATCTTCTTTCTACTCCTCATCAACTCCTACTTCCCACACCCATATGAGATGTGTTATGGCGGAATAACGAATAATCCCTTGTGGACCAGATTGAAACACAAAGTATGCCGTATGTCTGGTTTAGATGATCGTAGGGGAACAATTGATCCTGTATAGGTAATTAGTGGATCGGATTGGATTACATTCAATTTGGATTATTTTTATGGCCTAAAGTGTGGATAGCGTAGGCGTCGGAAGAACCCTGTCTCGGTGTGGTATCTTGGAAAACAGTTGCGTGACCAAAATGTTCAAAATATCGGTCAAGTAAGCTTTCGCTCTGGTGGGTAAGAAGTGATATGATTTTGGTTTTCCTGCAAACATTTGACTGCATTAGCAACATTATTAGCAGTACTAGAAATTTGGTTTTAGAATGTTTTTGAATGGAATAAATGGTTTGGTTCCTGCGTGTTTGTCGCTAGGCCGAAATCAATAGATAGACACGCAGTTAACGTATTTTTTCTCTTTCAGCATTCATTATTTCGCTTAATTTTGTACAGCGGATTTTGTATCAGAATTTTTACTAATTATCAGTGTGTCGTAAAAATTGTCTCTTTGTATTTCAGCATTAGTTAGTTTATACTTTAAAAAAAAAATAAAAACACAGCATATTGGCACAGCCTAGTTAATTCAGATAGTCTCTAGCGTTCGTTTGCTCAGTACAGTTCACAACAGTAATGAATTGTATATTTGTTAACCCAAGAAATATTAAATATTTTTGTTTGAGGGTAACGTTGGTTTTCATGGTCAATCTTAGCTACATTAGCTGCGTTCACTTCCGTTCGTTTGCGAGCTGTTCCATGCATTTCCCGATCACATTGTAGATTGCCGCCATCGTTTGCTCCGAGGTGTATGGTTCATCTATTTTCGGCACATGTATGAACAGAGTTCTATCAGGATTTACATCTAGCGATTTGAGATAGATGTATCCACACAGGTAGCTGGAATAGATATATTTTAAACTCAAACATTAAATCGTGGTTTCGAGAGTTACATGCGACATATATTACTTTCCAACATGTGTTGAGCAACAGCATTCCACATTCGTCTCAACATTTAACTCTTTAGCAATTCGTTCAATATCCAGATTCGTTTTCAGCATCGCACATCCTTTATCTGTCGCACGCTTTCCGCTGAGTGTTATCTTATCGCAAGGCAAACAACGTTGAGCGAAATCGGGTTTGCAGTATCCGGATGTGTACGAACAATGTTCCAGGTTGATTGTACTGATCTGTCCATGAACGCCAACGTGCACTACCAACTGGAGAAAGATGATCAACTTTACAATATTGCTTTTTAAATCAAAGCAATTTAAAGAGATCGAAAGGAAGTATATGCCTCTTTAATGCGTAACTGGGATTAGCTTACATCTGGCTGTTGGTTCCAAATGAGTGGGACTATACGATCCACCTCCTCGTACGTCACGGGTATCTTATATGTGCGTAGTTGGTATGAGTCTCCACGAAAGAGGAACACTTTGGGTAAAAGATTCACCGCTTCCCAGCTGGCGTTACGTTCTTCGTGACCCGCAAAAGGACCGAATCCAGTCACTATGATAATCTTCTCTGGCATGATCTCGGCTCGCACAGCACAGCACTGAATTGGTGTAGATAGAAAACTGCCGCAACCCACAAGGGGGGTGGTGAGAATGTAAATATTGATTGTGTCTCCTGTCACGGTAACTGTCATCGTTTGTTGATGAGCGGAAAACTTTTTTTTCGTTCTTGATGCGATTCCGATAATTTCTAGCATTATACGAGGGAAATTCGTTATTCTTTTAAGAATCACTAAATAAAGCACTGGAATTCAGAATCGTAACTTTTGTTTATGCGACCTTGCAACGTACTTTTTGAAATTAAACATAAATTGCCCTTCGGCGTATTTCCCCTCCTGTTCATACACTGGCTCCGGTGCTAACACTCTACTGTATATAATACTTTTCAATGGAAACGCTTTTGATTCTTCAATGCTGTTACCCCAAAACTGATGTAGTCAAACATTACAGACTAAATAGTTGTATACAATACCCATTCATGTTGAAAATTATGCCCATTGCAATGTAAACAACACATTGTCGGTGTGAATTTGTGTTTTCACAGCTATCCTGAATCAGCTGTGGTTTGCAGTCGTCATCTGTCAAGTTGTCGTAGTGTTTATTTATGCAAAGAGAAGAAATCGATAGGCGTATCAGCAAAATTTAAAGAAAAGATATAGGTTTTTAGAGTTATAAAGTATAACTAGATGTGATTGTGCAGTTAGGGCGAATACACGCAAAAATGATTCATCTAACCGGACAAAATTACTCCTCGAGGGAAATCATACAAAACATATTTTCCCCCATGGTGGGAGCCATTGTTTCACAGCAGGCGGAAGAATTGTGCCAAAAGAACAATCTTTCGTTCGTGGAATTGTTGCAACCGTTCCTGAAGCTGTCCTCCGATGGTATGAACCGAACGTTTCCCAAATTGGTTCCCCTAGTAGAAATTTAACCCAGTTGTTTGTTTTTGTTATTTCCCACAGCGCATTTTCGGGACATTGCCGGAACGAGTGTTTCGATCAAAGGACTGCGGATCAATGTGGTGGACGTGAACTGGCGCCCACCACAGACAATTATTGCCAAGAAAATGCTTAACGAAGCAGTCACCACGGCAATAGGTGGTGACAAGATGAAAGCGATCAAGCTTGACGATGGTAGCTTCGTGGATATTCCCGCTGCCGAACCGTGGTTCGAGCAGTGGCGAGAGACGTTTCTGACCGTTCAATTTCCGGCGGATCATGAATTTACGCGCCACTTGCTGTGTTCGTTAATAGTGGTATCAAGCATCGATCAGAATCCAATCGAGACAGCCAGTCAGTTGACGAAAAAAATTCAAAAGATGCAAAATGTTACACTGCCGCAGCTACCCAAATGGTTTTCCAACGATGCATTGAACTGTTACGTTATGCTGCACGATGGATGCTCTGGTGATATCGGAAAGTACGTTCAATGGTTGGTCGAAGCCATTTCTAGTTTTGATTATACTTTACCACCCTTTCAGAGCGCAACAAGCTTTCGATGGTTTGAAATCAACGTACGGTGAGCATAAGTGTTTCTTGCTCCAAATTAACTCCCACGGTGGCCCACCGTCGGACTGCCCCGATCCTTGGTTGCGGTATTTGAAGAAACATCAACGGTCAGAACCGGCAACGGCAAGTGATATCGACAGTGCGCCCAAAACCCCGCAGGACATGGGATCGGTGACGGGAATGCCCACGACAGTGGTGCAGTCATCAAATCTTCTAGTGCATGGTGGCATTAGTAGCAGTGGCAGTAGCGCATCTTCCGAAACGCCCCCTTCCGGAATAGTTGTGGGTGAGGTAATTGCGCACCCGCTCAGCCCGGTACAGGAAACGGGTATCGAGATACAGGAAACATCGAGCCTCACGTCGAGCATAGACAGTTTGTCGCTGCAGACGATTAACCCGAATGTATGGCCCATCGAGAGTGACATTGAGGTGGCACATGGATCGTTCCTTACGGCGGGTGACTTGGACAATTTGAAACATTTCGTACAGGATTTCACTGTACGTGCATTGATTCCGTACGTAGAACGGTTGGTGGGCGTTCTGAATGATTCCGTAAGTATTGGCTGAGAAAACGGAGACGGAGACTTGAGATGTTACAGCTTCCGTTTTATTTTACTTTCAGATATCCAACAAAAAGGGTGTAAGCCGATCGCTGCTCAGCGCCACGAAACGGTGGTTCGTTACGAACAAACCAGGCGTGAACACAAATCAAAATGCGGTCGTGTATACGAATGAATCGGCCGAACTGCAGACACGCAAGCTGGGCGATCTCTATTTCATGTTCAGTCACTACTCGCTTGCATTCCAAGCGTATCATCAGGCAAAGCGTGACTTTAACGCCGACTCTGCATGGCAGTATTATGCGGGCGCACTCGAGATGGCAGCCCTGGCCGCCCATATGCAGGGCACAGCCAGTCGTAAGACGTACGATTACATGGAAGAAGCGATACTGACGTACTTGAACAGTTGCAAGTTGCCTCAGTTTGCTACCCGTGCGACACTATTATCGATGGAGTGCTTGCGAACGGCCAAGCAGTACAATGAAGCAGCCAAACAGCTCATTCGTATGACGAGCGAAGACTCGGATCTTAGATCGGCTTTGCTGCTGGAGCAAGCGTCCTATTGCTTTCTGTTAGCAAATCCTCCCCAGTATCGCAAGTATGCGCTGCACTGCGTGTTGGCTGGTCATCGCTTTTCGAAGGTTGGCCAGCGGAAACATTCGTTCCGTACGTACAAACAAGCGTATCAAGTGTTCGAAAACCGAGGATGGAGTTTAGCCGAGGATCACATACAGTATACGATCGGTCGGCAGGCTTCGAACTTAAAGAAGCTGGATGAAGCGAGCAGCTGCTTAGCTCATCTGCTGCGCCCTTCCAGCATGCAGACGGCCACCCAGCAAACATTGTTTCTGCGTGAGTATCTCAGTACGAAAAAGGCACTCCATGCCAAGGGTGGCGAGGGAGGCGCCAATGACATACCATCGATTGCTCTGCCGAAAATTGTACAGCAGTTGACAAAGGTGCTCGTAACGTCGCCACCGCCGGTATCGAATCCGTTGCACATTGCGGCAACCAACATCAGCATTACGGTAAGATGGCAATGCTTTACCTTTTTTTAAGATTCAGAACACTTCACTTACATTTTAACTTTGCCTCGTCAGTCTGTTCCGACAGATGAACACGTGTGGAATAAAATGGAGGAAATGCTGGTGCAGAGTGCAGCCGAACGTCCCGTGATGGTATTCCGGCCATCGAAATCTCTCTTTTCGTTAGAATCACCCGCCACGGAAAATCCTCGCTCGGTGCACGGGGAACCGATCGAGGTGGCGTTCATCCTGGAAAATACGATCAAACCGGCGGTGCTGTTTGAAAACATTAATCTACTGTGGGAGTTCCGCAAGGAGTCGTGCGAAATTTTCTCCAACCGACCCCTGTTTCTGGGCGACGTCAGTTTGGAGGAGCGATCCGAGATCGAAAATGTGGTCGCATCTAGTTTTGTGGCATTGGTGACGTTCGGTGAACATGAGACGAAAACGCTGGTTCTGAAGCTAACCCCACGCAGCACTGGTCAGCTGCGGATACTGGGAATTGTTGGGAAAATATCAGCCGCACAGCCAACCGGCACTGGCGAGGCGCCATCACTTTGGGGCAAGCAACTGTTCGAAGCGCAACCGATTCGGATCGGTAGTGCGGGGGGTAAGGAGGGCAACAAACCGGTCCTAGTAACTTCACCGCCAGTACCAACATTTGATCGGAAGCTTGAGATCGAAATTTTGCCCCCAGCACCGGCACTACACGTAAGCTTCAGTCGTGCACCTACGGAAGTGTTGGCGGGAGAAGTCATCCCAATCAAAATGAACATGACGAATGCAGGCGTTAGTGTGCTGAACGATATCTACGTTTGCATCGATAACCCACGGTACGTGCTGCTGAATCCGAACGAAGCCGATATACCGCTATCAATACGGCGCGACTTACAAAACCTTGCCAACGAAAACGTTGGACGCGACCGGGAAGCTCGAAAGCAGTACGTATGCCGAGCCTTCCGGGAATCAGATGGCAACTTTATTGCACCAAACGAAACGAAAACAGCCACGCTGTGGTTGCAGGCACCGTATTCGAAGGGCCAGAAAGATATCAAACTGATGATTTACTACTCAATGCCACAGGACTATCCAAAGTTGAAGTAAGGACGGAAAAAGTTTACATGATGAATGATTTGCTATATGGATTATGTTTTTTATGATTACAGGCACCGTTTGGTACGGCACACGTGGAACTTTAACGTAAACGATTCGTTACTCGTCGACGCAAATTGCAATTTGAGCAATCCGACAAAACGTGAGCTGGGCATTGATGTGAATGTGAAAAATCTTAATCAAGTGCATCATCCGTTGATAACTGAAGTCGTTGTGAACGAGCTAATTCTTTACTGTTCTGCGTACGAGCTGCAACAGAATAGGGTAGTTTGTATGTATTTTAAAGCGAACTGCGCAAAATTAAGAAGTCTCTTATAATAGCATGTTTTTTTTAAATATTTCTTTCAGATATTAAAACACCTGGCCATGCTAAATTGCAGTCTGGTGCGGGATTGAAAACAAATGAAACGGTTAGCTTGCGTTGTAACCTGCAGCGTCGTGCTGTGGAGGTAGTTTACGATGGCAACTTTCAACATTACGTTACCCAGAAACTTTCGACCATATGTGTCCGGGAGCAGGAACCTGCCGCGATGGCAACCTTGCCAGCACTTGATGCTGTGGGCAGCTTTCTGCTTAAGAACGAAACCAAATTCATACGGGTTTATGAGCCGGGCAGCAATGAGGAATTCAACCAAATCATCAACCAACGCGATAGCCATATGACGCTGTGCGTTAATTGGTCCGCGACGATCAACGATAATGGCGCAACGCGCAAAGCTTATGGGCAACACTTTGTGCAGCTGAGAAATCTATACGATTCGTAAGACAATTTTATCCAAGCACAAACGCATTTTTTAAAATTCCCTTTGTTGTATTCAATGGTTTTTTTTTCGCAGCGTGTATTGTCCACCGTCAGAACGTTTGCAGCAAATTACGTTTGCCGGCCAATCGGATGTGTATGCTATATTTGATGATTTGGAAAAGGTGATGCCTGTTAAAAATGATGATATTGATAATGGTTGGGGAGTGAATCACAGGTATGTCGAATCTTTTTGGTGAAATAGAACGTTTTTAATATATTTTTGTTCTTTTTAGCTTTGTGGCCCAGAGGTGCTTCCTGGAGGAAAGTTTCCACTCAGTAGAGCTGAGAGCGTAGAGGATCATGTTCCGCAAGCATCGTATTTTAGCAATCGTTCCCATCAATAAAGTAATTTTAAGTAAGCTGCTTGCTCGGCTGGTACCAGGTGTCACCTCTTAAAACCTAATGCTCTCCTGGTATCGGAAATCTGAAAACAGCTGGTTTGTATGGAATTTCGTACCAGCCGACGGAAAGTTTGAGCGAGAGATGAGGGATACTTCCCATTTCATCCATCTTCCTTACACTAGCGATCGCTCTCACGGGTTTGATAGTATGCAATGTAATAGTGATGGGCAAATTTATTCCACGCTGCAGGAGTGCAACAAAAAGTCTAGAAAAATATATAAATAAATTATAAATAAATACATTACATAAAATTAAAAATATATTTGTACAAGAAAGTCTTTTCACATTGCAATTGTTTTTCTGAATCTTTCCATCTACGAGCAACATGCAGCAAAGTACGCTACAAGATATGCTCCGTCCAACATTCCGCAAAACCTTGTGAAGAGTACAGATGTTCAGATGAACAAATCACGCAAAGCTTATGGGCAACACTTTGTGCCTACGCTTGTGTTTCCTCTGTTTTTAATAAAAGGCTGCAAAACAGCATGGGAGTATTTGTTTTTCTTGCGAATTAATTTTAATTAAATAAATTATTTCTGAAATCAACCGTTTTTCCCCTAGGGGAATTTTACAGCGGAGAGTATTCGATCCGGCGCTATATACGATCTGTACTGAAATTGTTTTGATTTCATTGCTAGGAAATTGGGGTATGACTCACTGAAGCGCTTTCCGTTTGCAGTGTATATTTTTGCTTTCAGTTCCTGTATCGAAAGCAAATGTTGTATGATACAAAAAAGGCTATTTAAACGACACTTCTAAGATTGTGAAAAATGGACTCAAACATACTTGAAACATAAATTTCCTTCATTGAAATGTTATCACAGAGCATGTGAAACGAGTAAGAAAAATTAAAAACAGTTGCTCCGTGTGTATGGGCCCAGACCACTACATTCTTTCAATAGCTGTCAGTGGATGAACGTCGACTCTATTATTCGTTTACACCGGAAATCCTAACTACAGCCTCAATGTTTGGTGATAAACTAAAGCAAAAAATTGAAGCGGAATACAAACGCCACTTCGTTCCCGGTGATAACTCGATGGAAAACGTTCAGGAATCTGATAATGAGGCGGTGAAAACGGAGGTGAAAACGGAGGTGTCGGACCAGCCCGTCGCAACAATGGACGAAGTGCAGCAACACCAGGAGGAGCGCCCGCACGATTCATCCAGTGATGGCGCGGATAGCGATACAACGCAGGAAGATGGTAACAATAGCCGGGGCGAAGTGAAAAAGCTGCGCGGATTCTTTAAAAAGCCTCGTAACGCGCTGGAACGCAAGAAACACGATAAGGAACGGAAAGCACGCCAGCTGCGTCGGTTCCGCAAGTTCTTAATGCCGAAAAATGCGATCATGGCATTACACGAACTGCAAGGTCCCGGTATGGCCGAATTTACCCTGAACTCGATCGGACGTGAAATGAAGGCAGAAGTAATGATCAACAACGTAAAGTATGAGGCAACCGCACCGAACAAGAACCTGGCGAAGGCGAAAGCATCCGAGAAGGCTTTACGGGAGGTGATCTTGGCGCAGATGACCCGCATGAAGCAACAGCGGATCGCGCAACAAAAACAACAGCAGCAGCAGCAACTGGCGGAGGGACTCTCCTCGACTCCGGAGGTAATCGATGATGAGGGTATGGATGGCATAGAAACGGACGATTTGCCGATGGAGCATCTGGCATCTTTCGCTCTCCATAAACTGTTCGCGGAATGGGAGGCGGAAGGATTTGAAGTGCCGATTTTGAAGATGACCCGCGGAAAACTGACCGCCCAGGTACCGGCAACGGGTGAGAAGGGGGCCGGTACGTCGCTCATTCCGAAGGTAACCAAAACCGTAGCCGATCTGCCACCGAACGCAGCCAAATACCATCCCACCGCACTGTTTGCATACATGCGTCCACAAGTTACATTCGAAGATCTCGGTTTGAACGTCGATCAGCAGAACCGAGAATTTAGTGTCGGCGTAAAATGTGACGGTCAACAATTTATTGGCAAGGGTCGTTCAAAGAAGCTGGCTCGAAAGGCAGCTGCTGCCGAGGCCTGCAAGGAACTATTCGGTGTGGTGTTTGACGAGAGTGCGCCGAATGTTTCTAGTAAGATAGCTCCCATACCCGTACACACAACCAGCCCCAATAATGGGACTTAAATATTAAATATTCTATATTAAACTTAGATCCGAGAGAAGCACGTGATATACCATAGCCGTTCCCAGCCGTCCACGAGCTCTATCTTTCCACGAGTTGCAATAACATAGCCATGGTAATTAATTACCGAATCCCGGTCAGATGTAACATTCTTTTGCTCATGATCATACATTACTTGTTTTTGTTCGTTGGAAGGATATTTTTTTCATTTCCGGCTTTATAATCGTAATAGATTGTAATGATGGGGGGAAGAGCTTGTATCAGACGACTTTATTGGTACCGGATCACACTCGGTACTTTTCCAGTAGCAAGACTTCACTATCAGGTTACGTTGTGAGGATATATCTAGTATCCCGATTACGGTAGACATCGTTACGACGTAAAATCTGCTACCTGAGTTTAGGGCGATTAAAATCCATTGAAAAGAATTTAGTATTGAAAAATGGGTTTGCCTTTATTTCTACATAAAACAACAAAAAACTGTACAGATGTGTTCGAGTTACACGTTTTGTTATACATGGGCTTGCGGATACGAGATATTTTAATTATGAACTGACCCCCTTGAATTTGTGAATAAACGTGAATCAAATCTAATAAATAAATAAACAAGTATATAATCAAATTTATTCTTTTTATTATAATGAGTGTGAATTTGTCTCGTATAACATGCCCGCCGAGATCTGGAGGCGAACCCGCAATAATTCGGAATGCCCCGACTGGATTTCACCCCGGAAGCGGCTCCGGATTGCTCCGCAGTTAATACGAGAGTCGATGCTGCAATCAACACTGGAGTCAGTGGGTTTCGTTTGGTTCATCCACAGTTCTGCTTACTGAATATTCCAGTGTTGATCTGGAGTTAACTCCGGGATGCGCCGGAGTTACATTAGTAGTGAATGATCAGAAGAAAATAGGAATTTAGCCAATTTATCTAATTATCGCGATCCACATTTATAGCGTATCTCGGGTACTACCTGTACTAGGAAATTTTGACAGCTGTTGGAAAGAGAAGTTTACAGCCACTGGCGTGTAAATAGAGAAACACAGATTGAAAAGCACTGGTTCCGTCGGTGTCGGTTTGAAAATACGTTGTACGGAGGAGGTGGTACATTCGGGTAGAATAAATTGGACATTTCGTGCGACACCGGGGTACAAACAGAATCTGTGTGTTGTCGAGAACGGAACGGAGTTTTCAGCGTGCACCGTCGTGCCGGGCCAGTGTGCTTGATATACCTACGAAAATTCGAAGCAAGTGTGTGTTGTGTGTTGCGGGGATCAACATTTCCGCGCATGGGCTATTGAAACGTCTCCCGGTGGAAAAGAATCACTGCACTGCTAGAACCGTCGCTGGAAAGGTGCGAATTGTTGTGTGCTGTGAAAATTGTTTTCAGGTTTGAAGCTGTGAAGTGTGCAAAGTACGTGCGGTGGGAAAATGTTACTCAAACAAATCGGTACCGTTCTGGCACGCACCGAATGCCAACGTCGCCATCGTTCTTTGGTCCAGTGTAAGTTATTTACTATAGTTACAGGAAAACCCCCTAATGCTGACATGCAGTTAAAAATATTCCCTCCTTTCGTTTTGCTTTAGTGAGCCGCCACTTTGCCGCTGTTCCGTTGACCGAACCGGCTGCACCATCGTTGAAAACCGAAGTTCCCGGACCGAAGTCAAGAGCGCTGTTGCAACAGCTAAATCAACTGCAGGTATGCTGATAGCTTGGCAGGATTGTGCAGGATTCAAGGTGCCGAGAAAGACATTCTGTGTGCAAGGGCGTTGATTGCATTGCGAGCAATCCGGATCGGTATCCTCCTCCGTTGATTGTGGTGTGACGCGTAACGGACGCGCCCTATGCCCACGAATTGGTATCAATTGAAGGGAATTGCTTTCAATCAATTGTTTATATTCCTCCACACCCGGTGTGTCTGATGATGGTGTGGCCGTGCGGAAAGAAAGCAAAGCATTGCACACTTTCCTGCAGACCGTGGATGCTTTTCCTCGATACATCGTTACGTATCGTCAATGAATCGTCCCTCAAAAGATACGCAAAGCAGAAGACGATATTTCGTAGGAACGTACCACTACGTCTTACTTTTCATTCAGGAGGGTGTGTTGACCGGTCAACGATTGAAGACGATTAAAAATGATATAAATAACACATACTGTCCAATATTTTTGGTGCACCAACCGCGTTCGTAGAGTAACGGCGGAATGTTTTGATTCTTTGTATGTTTTCTCCCTCGGTTCCCTGACCTCTAAGGAGTTGAGGTGAATTTATTACGGAGCCGTAGTTAAAAGGCGTCTGTCTGGTAGCATACCCGTCATATGAAACGTTTTCACTCATAGTTCCTCACGGTGATTGGCCAACTCCTCAAGGTGGTTGGTATTGAACTTGAAAAAAGGTGTCAGACGTATCACTTCTGCTACTACGTGTTAAACTACGCGTGGCTCTATTTTTGGATTCCTCTATTGTCCATTCCGTTTTGGGGTCTAGTCTGTACATAGAAAATGCTCACCATTCATTCTTTTTTCTTATTCCCATCTCGCACGTGGCCAACATCGCAGAACGCCAACTCGGTTCAAATGTTTGTGGACTATGACAAATCGTTCGGAAACTATCTGCAGGATGTGGATGGCAATGTGCTGCTAGACATTTACACCCAAATTTCGTCGGTACCGCTCGGTTACAATCATAAGGAGTTGTTGAATGTCTTCCGGGATGATCATAATCTTTCAAGTAAGTATTTGAATAAAAAAAACACATTTAAAACCCCTCGTAAGGAGTATGTAAGGAAAATTAGTTTTCAACATTATTAAACTTTGGTTCGAGCACATTGAAAACAGGCCATTCAGATGGGACACTTGATTTACAATACATTTTTCTAATTGAAGTTTTTGCAACAAAAATTGATTGAATTGCGTAAACTGTCGATGTGTCCTCTAATCTGCATGATAAGATTTTACAGCCATATGTCCAAAAAAAAAACCTCCAACGATAACGAAAACAATTCCCTTATACAATTGTTTATGCGCTCGGATAAGAGTGCATCTGATGGTTTATCTGACGGTTTCGCCTTATCAGCTTGAACGCGTGTCGCGTGGCGTATGGTCAAACGTTACTCTATCTCCATTGGTAGGGGAACCGGCGCTTTTGTACCGGTTCATAACGGGGCAAATTAGAGACAAGCTGGAAATTGTTGTTCAAGGTTAGGAATTCACGGTTCTGGTCTGTCTCAGACCACCAGATTGTACGTAGGGTGGTGATTGCATTTGTTGCATTTGACTGCTTACTAACTAAATAAGCTTCGGGGGGTAATGTTTTCACTGCCCTTTCGCTTGTTATCGGTACCATATGGAGCTGTTTTTAATTCGAATTTTATTTCAACTATGTACAATCATGCCACTCATTGCGAGTGCTCTTTTGAAGGTTTTTATTGAATAATGACCAAATCTAAATGCAAACCAAATTCCCCCTGTATCCGAGCAACATTACGCATAATGAGTCGTTGGGTTTCTGGTGCTGTATTATTTGTTTTTATTTTTAATGTTCGGTATCGAACAGTGATGCAGGGACGAATATTTCGATCAGTATTAAAACAATATTTAAACGCAGTTGAACCATTTGACCATCACGAAAAAAATCATTACAATTTTGGAATATATTTTCTAAACTAAAACTGTAGAACGTATTATGCCATTAAGTTGTGCTTTTTAATTGACATTTTTCATTCACATCCATTTCGGATGAAGTTGAAGAATTTGTCATTGACAACGATAAATTACAGATGTTAAGATAACATGTTGTCTGATGTATGGCTAGCAAGGATGTGCTTGTCAAAGTGCATTCTGCACGCACAATTTCTTCGAGGACTACTAACCGTATCTCTCGAATTACTTGATGTTATGCATCTTACCGTGCAAATAGATATGCAGCGATTTTTCTCAGTGCGAAATTTCTCAATGCTTTTCGATGAAATGCGATGATAATCTCATATATAAAAAACGGCTTGTCGTTTTCATCGCGTGTATGAAATAGCTCAATTTTTGCTGTCATTGTTACCAACAGAAATAAAGCAATTTTGCTCGTAAACCGCCGAAAGGTATGCAATTTTTAAACACTAACTTTCCCGTTTTTCGTGAAAAATTTCTTCGAAAACTACCACTTTTCGAATGTTTAGTACCAGGAGAGCATCCACGGAAGAGGTAACACCTAGTACAGCAATTTTGCTCGAAAACCACCGAAAAACTGCTTCAAAAACTACCAGTTTTCGAATGTTTAGTACCAGGAGAGCATACCACGGAAGAGGTAGCACCTGGTAATTTTGCCCGCCTAAAGGTATGCAATCTTTATACATTATCTTTGCAACCAACTTGCAATGCAATACGCCGTAAGGTATGCAATGTTTAAACACTAACTTTCCATACAAACCAGCTGTTTTCAGATTTCCGATACCAGGAGAGCATGTTTTTCAAGAAGTAACACCTGGTACTAAGATGTTGCACAACACATGTTGCACAACACATGTTGCGCAACATATGTTGCGCGACATATGTTGCACAGCACCTGGCATGTAACATATGTCGCGCAACATATGTTGCGCAACATCTGGCATGCAACATCTTACATGCAACAACTTGAGATTGCAACTACCGGGAAACGCGTGATTTGTGCTTGCTCTGCTAGTACTACTCGTAGGTGTTACCTCTTGAAAAACATGCTCTCCTGGTAACGGAAATCTGAAAACAGCTGGTTTGTATGGAAAGTTAGTGTTTAAACATTGCATATCTTTAGGCGGGCAAAATTACCAGGTGCTACCTCTTCCGTGGTATGCTTTCCTGGTACTAAACATTCGAAAAATGGTAGTTTTTGAAGCAGTTTTTCGGTGGTTTTCGAGCCAAATTGCTGTACTAGGTGCTACCTCTTCCGTGGTATGCTCTCCTGGTACTAAACATTCGAAAACTGGTAGTTTTTGAAGCAGTTTTTCGGAGGTATTCAAGCCAAATTGCTGTACTAGGTGCTACCTCTTCCGTGGTATGCTCTCCTGGTACTAAACATTCGAAAACTGGTAGTTTTTGAAGCAGTTTTTCGGAGGTATTCAAGCCAAATTGCTGTACTAGGTGCTACCTCTTCCGTGATATGCTCTCCTGGTACTAAACATTCGAAAAGTGGTAGTTTTCGAAGAAATTTTTCACGAAAAACGGGAAAGTTAGTGTTTAAAAATTGCATACCTTTCGGCGGTTTACGAGCAAAATTGCTTTATTTCTGTTGGTAACAATGACAGCAAAAATTGAGCTATTTCATACACGCGATGAAAACGACAAGCCGTTTTTTATATATGAACTTATCATCGCATTTCATCGAATAGCATTGCGAAATATCTCACTGAGAAAAATCGCTGCATGTCTATTTGCACGGTAAGATGCATCTAAAAAGCCTCTTGTTGCTGGTTTATTAGTATAGTACCGCGGGAAATAATACCATAGTATAGTACCAAGAAAGTTGTCAAATCTAAAGATCTAAGAGGCCAAATGATTGGTCCAAAGAAGTCACAACTGCTTGTCGGAAGTGGTCGGTGTGTACACTGATTTGTCGCTTCACGGGTGCGATGATGATGTTGTTCGTACGACGTTGATGTTTTGGATCTCGGTCGCCCTCTCGTACGAACGATATTATGGATATGTTGAATAACCATTGTTTATAACATTTACCACCGGTGGTTTCCTCTTTGATGTTGCGTTGGCACAGTTGGTCTTCCGTATGCACTAATTTCTCTTCTTGGCCAATTCGTGAAGCTTGTTCCGTACATATTGCATGTATCATCACTTGATATTTCATCGCGCGAAAAATTGATTTTTAAAGTAAGTGTAGATAGTTTTGTAATGTTGTTGATGCGTGAAATCATTCTAGTTACTTTGGTAGAACTTACTGGAATAAATTAAGAAGAAAATTGTCCACTTCACTTGACAACTAATCTGTGCTAACTAATTTGCTCTTTGACTTTGATTAATTTAACTTGTTTTGATCTAATTAGTCATTTTTGTCTGTCGCATTTCATTCTGAAAAATACAAAATTAAATTAATATTAAGTAAATACGTTCTGCGGATGAATAATATTAATCTTCCTCTATCGTTCTTATATTCAGCTAAGACACTGTGTCATATTATGGCAAAATTATAGCAACCCTACGCATACACCTTACTTACTCGTTTTAATCATATTGTTTCAGCTCTCATCAACCGCCCTGCTTTGGGAGTATTTCCTGGCGAAGATTGGCCCAATCGATTGCAGAACGTGCTGATGTCCGTGGCTCCCGTTGGGCTTGATCACGTCACGACAATGATGTGCGGTTCGTGCTCGAACGAGAATGCGTTTAAGAATATTTTCATCTGGTACCAGAAGAAGCAACGCGGTGAGGCCACTCCATTCACCGAGGCGGAGATACAATCGTGCATGATTAATCAAGTCCCTGGTGCGCCAAAGCTTAGCATTTTGAGCTTCCATGGAGCGTTCCACGGACGTACACTCGGATGTCTATCGACGACTCATTCGAAGTACATTCACAAGATCGATGTACCATCGTTCGATTGGCCAATCGCACCGTTCCCACAGTATCGCTACCCATTGGAGGAAAATGTGCGCGAAAACGCTCAAGAAGACGCCCGTTGTTTAGCCGAGGTAGAGCGTCTGATTGAGCAGTACGGCAAGCGGGGCGTTCCGGTAGCGGGAATAATTGTGGAACCGATCCAGAGCGAAGGAGGTGACAACGAAGCGTCTCCCGAATTTTTCCAACAACTGCAGAAAATTGCCAAAGCTCGCGGTAGTGCGCTGCTAATCGACGAGGTGCAGACGGGCGGTGGACCGACCGGCAAGATCTGGTGTCACGAGCACTTCAATCTGCCGAGCCCACCGGATGTGGTGACGTTCAGCAAGAAGATGCAGCTGGGCGGATATTACCATGGCGCGCACATGAAACCATCGCAACCGTACCGTGTGTTTAACACGTGGATGGGTGATCCGGGCAAGCTGTTGCTGCTGGAGTCGATTTTGCGCGTGATCAAGCAGGAGTCGCTGTTGGAGAATGTGCGTCGTACGGGTGACAAGCTGAAGCAGGGCTTGGTGCAGGCGCAGAACGATTTCCCAAACCTGTTGAGTGCGGCACGCGGCCGGGGAACCTTCCTGGCGATTAATTGCGCAACGCCAAAGCTGCGCGATGACATTGTAGCAGCGCTCAAGCAGAAAGGTAATTTAAAATTGATGCGATAAGTCAAACAACAGGATTGAAATGTTTGTTTTATACTAATTGTTGCCGGTGAATTCATTTCAGGAGTTTTATCTGGCGGTTGTGGTGATTTGAGCATTCGCTTCCGTCCGGCACTAATCTTTGGCGAAAAGCATGTGGATATCTTTTTGGACAAATTCCGTCAGGTGCTGAATGATGTGAAGTAAACTGTGTCCGCCCGATACCTATGCCAGCTAACTTACTGCACAAAGTAAAACTGCAGCGGATCAGAATTGCGTTCTGCACACGCACAGAAAAAGGAAAAACGTTATGGACATAAGGGATTAATTGTCCCGTTTAGTTTAATGCTCGATGCACAGCAGCAATTTGCGCACAAAAATGAAGGATACACATTAATAGATTTGTAATGGATGCATACCGGTTCGGCACAACAAATTGTACAACAAATGGCGATGAGTGGCAACGCACAATTGCTGGTGGATGAATATGTAGGCGCATGGTACAATGCAGTTGTTGTTCGTTTGTTAGTGCTTTTTTAGCTGGCACGAGAATCGCAAGAGCTATGCATTAGAAAATCTGACACTATTACAGATTACAGAAACATATAGTACATAACAAAACAAAAAAAAAAAAAACACACCAACACGTTTAGTACAGCGTGAATGAGAGAACATTTGTCTTCCAATGAGCTAAAAGTGATTCCAAAATAATCGGTGTCAAACGGTAAAGCGCTGTCAGTCTTTTAGGCAAGATGAGATGCTGGTCCGTTACAAAATAAAATAGATAAATGTTGTCGCATACAGTGAGCCGCACAGTGTTTGTGCTTTTTATTCGTTTTTTTGAGAAAGATTTCCTTGTTCCTGTTCCTGTTCCTGGAAGAAAAGGGTACAGTTAATTTTTGTTTAGTATTTTTGTCACAGACTTTTCGTGATTATCTATTGCGTTTGAAGAGTTGCTTTGAGCTCGTTTTTATGTTTTGTTTGTTCCTTTGAATTCGCCATATCGTTTTCCACTAACGAGGGTAAGTAACGAACCGTATCTACGCCCGTAAGGTTCCATCCAAAGCGGGCATACAAAATGTAAAAGATACGTACGAGAGGGAGTAAAATGTTTTAGTTGTGTTTTCCTCTCCACACTGTTTCGACAAATTTGTCCTGCTTTTGCAATTGTACAATCTTGTCTTGGCTTAACCTGGCTGAAAGTTTGTTCAAGATTGTGTGACCGTGTATATCGACGTGGATGTTGCTAGCGATTGTGGCAAGTGGCAAAGGGGAAAAATTTAACGAATTTATCCTAACGACGAGAACGATGATGATCTATGCAAATTTTTAGCTTCCACTTGCAAATCGGTCAGAAAGAAAAAAAAGGCCGAAACGAACAACTTCCAACTACGAGAGGTGAAAGACATGCTGTTGTGTCTCATTGAAGGTTCGCTTCGACGAAATCGAGAGCATTGGAGCTGCATTGAGGAAAAGAACAAACAAACAAAGAACAAAAAAAAATGCTGGACCGGAAAGGCAAACCGAACGGCTTGTTAACCATTTCCGTATGCTAATGTATTCCGCTGAAAAAGCTTCGAAGCGCGTTAGAACAACCTGGTTTGTGAAGCAGAATGTAGCCTCGCTGGAGGTTTCACAAGTACGAAACCGGCCATATCATATACCGTGCAAGTGCTTTATTTTTTGCATTCTTCAACTTAGGGGTCAAGCAGTTTTTGAGTGTTCGTTGGAAAAGGTATAATATATAAATTTTTCAAAACATTTTATGTGTTTAATATTTTTTTATGTAATATTTATTTCTAAATATTCTATAATACATACTTGGCAATAATGTTAATAACATCCCAGTGGAAAAACTGAAGTATAATGTCATGAGACATTGCAAAACAAACAATATTTTTTATTCGTGAAGTATTACTGAAACAAACTCATTGCTGGTAACTAATCTTTCATTAACCTCTTTTTATCTACAGCTGTACTTTATTTAGTTCTATTTTTCGTTTGTTTTTTCATCTTCCCTGTTGTTTTTTTGTTTTAAAAATTTCTTTCATTAATTTGTTATTTTTGAAAACTTATTACTTCACTTACTTATTTATATTGTTCTATTTTTTTAACTTGATTTATTATTCGATGTTTTGTTTTTAGTTAATTTTATTTCAGTACTTTTTTGTTTTTTTTTGTTCTTTTTGTTTAAATTCATAATCATTCCGATCGAATATATGCATTCATATGAATCTTCAGAGCGGAATCATTCAAAACATGAGTCTACTTTTAAAAGATGCATTGATTCATTAAAAGGTTTTCTCCGTTAATTAGCTGTACTTGGATTATTGCATTTAATGTAGTCATGAATCTTTGAAGATTCATAAATGTTTCACGATTCATGAATCTGCAAAATATTGATTAAGTGAGTCTTTAATTTAGTTGAGAGAATCATTTTAATTCATAAATCTGAATCAGATCGCTCAACACTAGCATACATAGCTCATACGCAGAGTTCAAAATGAAAGCTTCAAAATGAATGTTGCTCCAAGTAGTCCAAGGCGTATCCATACAACCGTGAACAGCCTGTAAGAGTATCCATGACAATGGGAAAGGTCGCTCGATGTGTATAAAAGGGCGTTCTAATAAAGCTTGTTATCAGTGCCCAGCATCAACATATTTATGAATTGCAGTGGCCACGCATTACCACCACGTCCGTCACTCTTCTTCTGATGTCGCTCCCACCACAATGCTCTCATTAGACCGTAAGTAGTTGAAATAGAAAACCCTTAACGGTAGAAAACTTTCATTTCTTCTTTTATTATTCCTTCACGCTCGCAAGCCGTGTCTGTTTCAGTATAATATGTTCCGGCCACCCGAAGAACCACCTCCGTGGCTGTGTCACGGTAAGGGTAAAAAGGGAAGTTTGATTGCCGTGCCGAGCATCGAAAAGAAGAAACTTCGTTTGGTTCACACTCTCCCTCCAGCAAGCAGGAAGTAGGATTATATTCCCCACCACCCGGATGTGTTGGTGGTATGGTGAGTATTTGACTTTTTTTTTGCCCTTCCTACTCGCAGCCCCACCCTAAACATGGTAATTTGCATTTGAAAAGCATGTCAGCATTGCGGTTAAATTTTGCCAACAATTCCACCACCCAACCACCCACCCACCCGACACGGTTCGAGGACGTGTGCAAAAAGGAGGAGAAACAAAATGTCGAAAGGCAAATGAAATGGTTTGGTGTTTGTTTTGTGTTTTGCAGCCGTGTTGTTGCAGGCCACGAGCAGGCATGTGAGTGTTGCGTTGCCTGAAAGAACCGTATCGTCGTTAGAGCCGTTCTCGTGTAATATGTTTAATGTTCCACACACGAACACATTTTCTGCACCATCGATGAAATCTTTCGGACCTGCGGTTACGGTAAATGCGTCGGCCCTGCGTTCGCATTGAATGGTTACAGGGCGTAGAGAGCGTTACAGCAAGAAACCACCGTTACAAGGCTCTCTGCATTACATCAAGATGAAGGAAGAGAAAACAAAGAACTGGTAAAAAGACAAATTAAATCCTTAAGGATGGAAACACCCGAGAATGTGCCGCTAAGTGGCGTTTCTTGTTGTGCTGTCCAGCCGTGCAGAGGGCCAATTCCGCGAAGCATAAACATGGTGTAGGGGTTGTTTTTTCTTTCACTCAACCCTCAACATGATTAAGTGCCCGATGGACCCGGGTTGGTCGAGGCTTGAACCCAAACGTGTAGTTAACGGGTCGTTTTTGGGTCATTATGCACGAAAAAAAAAAAAAACAAAACCCAGAGCTCCTTCAAATGTTTGTGATACTTTACTGTTCGGTAAGGATGTGCATTGTGCTTTGGGAGGGTGAAAAATGTTTTCTAATTATTCACAAACCTCGTACCATCGCTGGTTGCTACGATGTGCGTGTGTGTTATGTATGTCATGTGTAAGGAAAAGAAAACACCAAAGGGTACGGAAAAAGGGGTTTCCTGGTAACACAACATGGTAGGTTGAGAAATTTAAAATCAACATCCAACTACCAAAAGATTGGGCTGTGGGATAGTAGAAAATGTGGTGGATTATTTATGGCCGTCGTCGTTGCCGTATCTCGTCGCACGCTTTGTCCGCATTGTTCGTTGCCGGTTAATGTTGTTGTTGAGGAAAAATGGCCGAAAAGAAAAACAATCTCGTTAAATTAGCGTTTAATAATGGGAGGGTTTTTTTTGTGGGTTAAATAAGCGCTCTGCGTGGTATTGTTGAGTGTTTTTTTCTATGTGAGAAAAAAAATCAATTTCCGCTCTTAACTCTCAAAATTTGTGTGTTAATCTCTATAGAATAATACACTTAAGTAAATGATAAATGTATAAAACAGCTAAATGAAAGTATTCAACCTTCTTTGAGTTTTACGCCATTTGTGTCGCCATTTTTTGGGGACGCCGAAAGCAATGGGGTAACTAAATTAATGTTTAATTTTAATAGTAGATGCATACATTCCCACATATTCCTTATTTTTTTCTAATGCTCACAAAGTGTTCGTGTAATAGATGTTGACTTATTATTGCTACGAAAAAGAAGAACTAAAGATTAGAAAAATGCTTATCCTTGATCCAAAGAATGATGGTAAAAGGATGCGTCATTTTCTAATTAATACCTTCGATCTATTCCGGTAGAGGGCGTCAGATATGTTTTAGACCCAAATCGAAACTCTGAGCGGATGATTTGAGGTGAATGGGATGTAAAAGTGGCGAAGTAGGCGAATTCATGCTGCAAAATTAAAACGAAATTGTATGGTAATATCTCAGTATGCTGTGTTCTTTTCACAGGATGGCCATCTGATCCCAATGTGTTGAATTTGCTTTACTTCAATCGATTCCAAACGCCTCTGTCTTTTTTATTTGAAGCACCTTAGGAAAAATAGTAATTTTGTATTATTGATTGGCAACACCTGATGTTCTTCTTTTTTGCTCGTTATAGCCATATGCCATATTAAAGACTTATGATTTGTTATGTGACATACAACTTTTCCTCTTTTACTAAATGTACTTACAAACTTAGGTGCTCTAGTTATTATTTTATTTTATTTTCTTGACAAGAACCAGCTAAAACGATTTTAACGCTTAACGATCAAATCAGTTGCCGTGCTATTAATGTTAAACACTCTCAGATGATACACGAATCATGGACTTTAACAGAATTCAAGTAAATTACTTTCAACTTGTTTACTGCTTTAGTTATGATCACTGCAGCGCCCTCTACTGGAATAGTACTACGCATAGCGATAGTCAAATAGTTGTTGATATATTGATTTTAGACTATGCAAGCGAATTGTAGCAAGTGATTGAACGAACGAACGTATTTGTATGTATTTGTGAGTTGTTTGAAGATTTACAGTATTTAAACAATAGACTACTTTTCATCCGTCGTGTGTTATAAATTTTCTAAATAAATTTAAACTGTTTAATGAGGCAAATGAAGCTCGCACGTCGGTTTTTGCACTCCATCTGAAAGTACAGTAAATGTTGTCTACTATGTTGTAGCAACTTCTACCACCACTAACTTTACACGGTGGGTCAAAGTTGCATCCGGTCCGGTTTGCTTGTCGTTATTTCATTTTTTTTTGTAGCAAAAAACCATAGCACAACCTGCACACCTACCATCGAAACACGGACACGCCGGGAACGCCTTGGCCATTAGCAGTAGCCGTTTTTTAGTGCTATTTTTCACCGTCGGAAAATGGGAAACCATTTTTCCTCGCGTGTACGATGTTGCGGCACGATGTAACTTTCCATCTTCATCAACTTCTGCATGTTTTTGTTTTGTTTTAGCGACAGCAAGGGAATGCAAGCATTTCGCATGGAAGCATGAGGAAGCAAAGCGAAGCTTCACTTACCTGACCTGGCGGAACCTCCCACCATCGTTGGGTGGAAATAAAGTGGACGAGAACATTGAAAGTACAGCTTTTCCGCATTCCAACCTTCCATTCGCCCGGGGGAAAGAAAAGAATTCGCTAGCTTAAGATGCAAAGTTTAATGAAAAGCATAGTTATGTTACGCCACCCAATGGTGGTCAGTGGTTCGAGAACAGGGACAACATCATAAAGCACTCCTCCCAACCGGGACTGGTAGGTTTCGCGTCAAACAATGCTTCGACCGTTTCCGGTCGAAATATTTCCACCCCTTCGCGATCCTGCCTGGCGGGAGCTTTTGTACCTTTTGCCACCCAGCCACCCAGTCACCCAAGCCAATGGGCGGCGGCATTGCAATCAAAAAACTTTTAATTAATTCTAGCAGACAATTTTCGATTAAGTTGACGGGATGGCACAAAATATGGATGTAGGAGCTGTAGAACAGGGGCAAAACTATGATGGAAAACTCCGGTAGACAAATAGTTCTCACGAAACAAAATGGAATATTGTTTGCCTGTGTGTGTGTGTGCTTGTGTGTGTGTGGGTTTTCCATGCCTCAGGTCTGGGCATTGCATGGAAAAAGTATTTATTTGCACATGAATAACCAAACCCCCATACCGGGTGCAACGAAGCGCTGGATGCGTGGAAAAATGTGCATAAGTACAGCACGGTTCCTACTGCATGTCGATAGGAGTTGCAGCAGTGTGTGGGAGGTCAAAGTTTTTTGTTTTGTTATATTTTATTCTGCACCGACACACCCGAACCCTTCGTTGTTTTCAATTTTCCCTATCCATCTTTCAGGTCCATTTTCCACAGGCATTCTCCTTTCGGTGAACAAATGTTCGGCAAATTGTGCAAAGTTTTTTGTACGATGCTGCAATAGAAAAGTTTTCCGTTACTTCAACGTCACGGTACGAGAGTTTTCTGTTACTTGCTGTCCGGTGCGCGGACAGTGACATATTTATTTACCAGAAACGATCGGAAAACGATCAATATGGAAGATTCCTAATCGAATTCTTTTCAGCAACGATCGATTAGATCGATCAAGCTGTAGAACTGAATTTCGATATTTTCTTAATTTAAGCCGTATTGATACGAAATTTCTATTGCATGATGCATAAAGAATAGTGAAATGCAAACTTTGTTTTTTACCATTTTCAGTTTTACATGAAGTACCATGCGCCTCCATCGGAGTCACGAAAAAGAAAATATTTATATAATTTTAAAACTGTGAAAAGACACTAGCTGTAATCATCTTAAAGCATTTAAACGACGAAATTCTAATTTCTATAATTACATATTTGATCTTCAGCCACTGAATTTTCTACAAAGTACCAGGCGCCTCCATTTCGAGAGCGATCTAAATCAATTAAAAACACTAAAATGAAACAGAAATGGTGAATGCTAATGCAAAAGGGAAAGCACACTTGAAAAGCGAGAAAATAAAGTTATTTTGGATCTAAATAAACCATTTGAGACATTCAATTCATTTGAGCCAATCAAAAGACATTCTCAAAGAAACGCTTGTCATACATTTTGATTAATTTTAGATATTTAAAGAGAAAATAAAATTAAATATATTTTAATAACTACAGAGTGTTATATCCCTGTGATTGCTCTAAACTTACCGCCAACTCATCGTTCTCAACTAGAATTCAGTACGTGCCAACGAAAACATTAAAACAAATCAATTCGAATAGTACTCTTTGAGTATTGGCTTTATTAGTCACAAAGCGTTTTGCTACGGTGTTAGACAATACATAATATGCACCCGAGTTGTAAACATACAACACAAAGCAAACACAAAAACAATGTTTAAAAAACGCCTTCTTCCTCATCATCATTCGTCCGCTGCGAGCAACAAATCACAACAGCAACAACTGCTGTGCGCTGTACGATAGAGGGCGCTACGATCGGCAGAGAGATACGTCAACGGTGCGATGATGGTGTATTGCTTGATTGTGCAGAGAATATTATTCAGGTGGTGATTATTATAAGGCAACTAGGGCACGCCTGTGCATTGTGGGGAGTATTTTATGTTGTGACCACTTATGGGATTCACGTTCTTTGCGCAGTATGCACTCTAGTTCAGGTTCCATCCATATCCGGGACGCTCCGTGGAACGAGCACGTGCAGCACTGGCCGCGTTGTAGTTACCGTAGCTTTGCGGATACGCCGCTTGAGACGGTTGTGCGGCAGCATACTGCTGGTTGTAGTTGCTGGCCGACGTGCGCTGATCAACGGTTACCGGGTAGCCGCCTGGACCGGCGGAAGTTCGACCCGAAACTTGTCCCGAACCGGTACCACCACTTCCGGCTGGTGTGTTCTCCGAAAATAAGCCACCGAAGCGCTTGTTGTCGATCAGATTGCGCGCATCGAAGAGTCCACCAAGACCTCCGGCACCACCGCCAGCGCCACCAGCAGCACCACCCGCAGCCGGTCCAATGCCCAACCGCTGATTGATGTAGGTGCCGATCTGCTGCTTGACCGCGTTCGAGACGGCATTTTGCACTCCGTTAAGGATGCCACCGAAAAATCCACCATTGGAAGCGGGCTCGGCCGGTTTACGCGTGGGCACGACGATGTTTCCTCCCGCACCATCAAACTGACCGCCGCTGCCGCCACCGTACGAGGAACTGCCACCAGCACCACCACCTCTGTTGTAAGAACCACCGGCACCGCCGCCACTGTAACCGCCTCCACCATTGTTGCCACCGTAACGGTTGCCGGGGTTGTTATCCGTGGGCAGTGATGGGTACAGCGAGGAACCGGATGGGGGTGGACGTGCAGGTGGTGGCGTAGGTCGCTGACCGTAAGGATTGCCAGGATTCAGACCCAGCGTACCGAGCACATCGTCGTCGTTACCATTTCCGGGACCTCCAGCCGGAGCGGATGGTTTGGGTCCGTTGTTGTACACGTTGCTAACTCCCGCTGTCGATCGATGGAAGCAGTTGGGTTATCGAGAGGCATTTAAAATAAAGTAAAAATAAAAATTGATAATACGCACAACAAAAGCAGTAAGTAGCACAGGGATACAAAAAGGGATGGATGGATGGTGTCAGTCAGTACCTTGAACCAGCACGAGGGGGGGTGGGAGGTCACGTTTAGGGGACATGTACGCAAAACAGAAACTAAAGCAAGGAATGAACAGAAAGCGACCAAAGGCTACATCGATAGCAACAGAAAACTTACAAATGCTAATTTGATCATAAAATGTTAAAATGATCTTTTTTCATCCAATCGTATTCGTTTCCAATTAAGCATGCATTGAGTTACTGTCACATGATCATCTGTCATTGGATATGACATTGCATTGGGGGGTGGGGGGATGTTAAAGAAATGAGGTAAACATTACGATTTCGACGAATAAAATTTCAAAATGAGCAAAATTAATGTTTCAACCAACAATTAACTTGATAGAATATGTTAGAAACCAATCTTACTCTAAACATGATCACTAACAATAAAGCTCAAGCAGGATTTCCCCCCTTTTTGTATTAGAATATCCAACATCGTAAGGTTATCTTCTATCTACCATGAAATGAAAGACAAAACATTCGCATCGATACGTTTCTCTAATATTTTCACATTTTTCGCAATTGTTGCGTGTAGGATTTATTTACATGATCGTTGCCAGACGGGTGTACGGGGATACAGTTGTGTCACGTGCTCGAGCTCGAGCCGGTTGGTGATCAGAAGCGAAAGGCAATGGCAATGCTCGGCGGATGTTGCTTTTCGAGAGGGAGTTAATTTGTCATATAAATCATTTAATGACTGTAAGTATTATTACAATATATCGAAAACCTTTTAAAATGTTATTGACCAACTTGAAACTTTAAATCATTCAACAATGAGTAAAAACATATCCCAAAAGTTCCACAAACCTCGTGCACTTGCTTCGTAGTAAACAATTGTACTAAAAAGGTAAACGAAACAAATTATACAAAAGGAAAACTTTGCAATTCAACTCATCAATCCTATGTACTGCACCAGATTAACTGCAAAAACCAAACACTCATAACGATAAACGCCACGCCATTGCCTAACGTCAGCTGGTAGCTTCCTAGCTCCCGAAGCTTATCCCGTCTCGCCGGTTACTAACTTAATTCACCGTGTTTACACGGCGAGCTTTACAGCATTATGTCATCCGTGCTAGGAAGCGTACCAGGGTGGGTTTGGATTTTGATTTCCAGGAAGGCTATCCTTTCCTATCGGGGCAGCTGCAGCAGGGATTATGTCCGCTGGCTAGCTATGCGCCATTGTGTGTGTGTGTGTGTGGTGTACACTCCCTCGACAAAGCACTTGACCTACTCCGGATACGTTTGCCCTTCGCTTTTGGTACCGATCGGGCTCGAGCTCGAGGTTGTGCTGCACATTTTCAAACCACTGTTCGCTATCAGGCCAAATTTGAAATCAGTTTGTTTTACTTGTTTCTCTCTGTTTTTGTTCATTCTTAACATTCTCTCTCTCTCTGTATCTCTCTCTAGCTCACTCCTTTACATACATCCCTTAGCATTAGTATTCTGGTGTTAGGGCTTTGCCCCGTTCTAGCTTTAATACCGCACTGGATGCGATTCCATCTTCGTTCTCGCACTGTTTCGCGAATACTCTTTCTTAAAGAATTTTTTTTTCATGCTCGTCGTCTCTTTCTTTCTTCGTCCACTGCACAAGAATTGTTTCGCTTAATTCTTTGCTTATGTTTCTCCACGAGAAACATGCTGCCAGTATCAGCGATTATTTGGAGGTTCTGCTGTTTGCCGAACCATTTCACTATACACATACATTCTGCCACATTCATTTCGTCGTTGTATGTCTTTACGATTGCTTCGTGTCGCCTTAAGGATCAGGTATAAGGCTGCGCATTCATTCTACTACTCTTTTGTTCTATGTTCTGTTTCACCTTCGTTGTTTCGTACTCTGGTTCACATATCTCTTTCTTTCCCTTTACCTTCTTTATTAGCTTCTCCATTGTGTTCAACTGTCTTGCTAGTAGATTGGTTTCGTGTGGTGATTTCTTTGCTTCGGTTTAAACATTACCTTGTAAAATGTATTTAAAGTTTTCCTGTAATCCTTTAATGTTAGTCACGATTTGTTTGCTTTGTTTTGTGTGTGTGTGTTTTTACTGGTGGTCGGCCAACTGGTATGCGCATCTGTGCTAAGTGGTATTTATCTCTGTGAAGTGTTTTTGAATATGTTCGGCAATTTGAACTGTCGCTGTCATAATTTAGTGGAAGATTTGTTAGCTGTTTTTTTTTATATATCTTTTCTTTGTTTTCTTTCGTTTCTACTCTTCACATTGTCTTGTTCACCATTGCTTTTGTTCGGTTTCTTGTTGTTGTTTGAGTGTAAAATTGAGTTTCTTAAATCTATAGTTTATCCCTTTCCGGTTTTACCCTTAACCATCAGTGTTGTTACTGTCGTTAGTTAATAAATCTATATTTACTTTTCATTTACTACTTCATATCTGCATTGGTGTGTTTGTTTGTTTTTCTTTTTAT
This sequence comes from Anopheles moucheti, assembly GCF_943734755.1. Lineage (NCBI taxonomy): Eukaryota > Metazoa > Arthropoda > Insecta > Diptera > Culicidae > Anopheles > Anopheles moucheti. The sequence continues at coordinate 53,697,227 of NC_069141.1, forward strand.
GGTACGATTGGTTGTGGCTGCAACATATGTTTATGTGTGGCTATGTAACGGTTTAGTGTGAGATTTAGCCAAACGTGCAGCACCTTCTCTACGTGGTTTAGTTCAGTTTGGTTTGCTCAGCGCAAAGTAACGATTGCATCAAAATCTGTCCCTCCTTTCGCTTTCACTCCAAATACGAATACATTTTGCAGATTGATTCGGTGTGCGTTGCTCAACTGTTTTGTTAAAGATGCAGTGAAGGACTGGGGGTGTTTGGGTTTTTGTATGTGTGTGTTTTTTTTACAACTTTAACTTTACTAGACAACGCTTTCGGTTCGCTTTTCCTTTCGGTTCAATAAAGCGTCCTGCTAAAACAGAGCTCGTTCGTTGATTGCTAACACATAATTTTGGCCATACTTCTCGTTACGCTCTCGGTCTGCTGTCCGTTCATTACCAGTTCAGTTTAATACACTATTAAACGCTGATAATGAACTGAACGTAGTCCTTCCATTTGTGGAACAACCTCCGTTCACTGTTGCTGTGGTGTGCTATTTTTTTTGTTTGTTTAATTTATGTTTGCTTTCCTTTTGTCAATCCTAGGGTTCGATAAGTTGTTAGCTCTTTTTTTTGCGTGTGTTTTTCATTGCTTTTTAGATGTGATTAGAACCGGTTGATCATTTATTAGAAAATGTACAAAAATTATGCACTGGAAAAACGGTACAACTAATGGCGTTCAATAACTCTCATATCCCATCGCTTAAAACCACGGTTATTCACAAGATGAAGTTAGTAATGGGTGGAAACGGATACGTTGAAACCCAAAAACGGAAGGACACAAATGTGGACAAAACCATAAACGGAGTTCGTCTTGGGGGAAGGAATTATAAGGAACCGCTTAGACTGCTGCTTGACAGCCGCCAGCGGATACCGGAAAGGATCCCAAGGAACGGGACAGTGGACAGGGCAGTGAACAGTGTGAACAACAGTGGGCTCGGTGCACCACCGCCGACCCGCGCGCCACCATTACGTGGCCGCTTTTCCGGCTGCTTGTTGTAGAGAAACTGATTCCAGAGGCTCGGTTCGGTCGAGGTGGGGTTTGGGTTCGGGTGCGGATAGAAGGGGTTGTGCGGTGACGCGCCAAAGTTGAACGGGGCCTGCGGGATGACGGGGGGCTGGTTGAGTGGCGGATAGAGCGGCTGGAAGACGGCCGGACTGCCCGCACCGGGTTGCGGGTAGCTGCTGAAGAACGGCGATCGCGTCGTCTGTACGCTGCCAAAGATGTAGTTCGGATCGATCGGCATGTTCGGGTAGATGGGATCCTTGCTGCCGACCACCTTGGTGTTTTCCGGGGCCGGATTGAGACTGAGCACGCCTGTAAATGGGGGGTGAAGTTCGCGAAAATTCAATGATTTGCGGAACAGGCTAGCAGGATGGCATTAGCAGCGCGAGGTATGATGGAGGGATTCTTAAAGGAGCCATTTTGTTGAGGGGTTTGTGTAAGGGGGACTCATGGTTAAAGATGTCTTAACATATTCCGACCACTCGGACGAACCAAAATGCTTCCCGTTGTAAGATTTTCGCGGTGTGGAGGAATGCATTTCATGCTTTACATCGCTCCGTTTCGAAGATGCAATCTTCAATGAGAAAGTTCCCAATATTTCCACCAACACATCACGATTCACCAATATTACCCCATACATCATGCAACAAATAGAGAGTTCCCGATGTTTTCCTGTTCTTTCGCTTGCTTGTCCAAACGTTTCTGTTTGCAGATTTCGCAAAAAAAAAGGTCCAAACTCAAAGACTATTAATCCAAGAGCCTCGCCAAAAATATTCGCTCTGTATGCTACGCAAGTAGGTAGATTCACACCAAGGGCTGGTAAGATTGGAAGTAAACGTCGGTACTAGAGGCTACAAGATATGAAAGGAAATTGCATTTACCGCTCTGGCCGGCACTGAGACTGGGATCCGTGTTCTTTTTGCAGGTCGGGTAACGGCCACATTCGTTACCCTCGCGTTGCCCAATGGAGCACGACTCGTAAGCCATCACGCACACCTGGCTGGACAGACAACCGATATCGCTGCAGGTACGTCCATACTCTGTAAAAAAAAAAGATCCGGAACGATCCGGAAGGGGAAAAAATAAGAGATGCAAACAATGAAGGCAACCAAAAACAGGATCTGAGCAGTGTTGATTGGGTTGTTGTGCGTGGCTGTGTATGTGTGACAGTTTGTGGGACGGGGTTTTGGACATAGGACTGGGAAGATTTAAATAATGGCAGCATAAAAAAGCACAAAAATTACAAAACAAAACAGCACACGCACTGGTGAGAGATTTATTCGCGCAGCTCGTCGGTTGCAATGTAGTCAACGCCCGCCGGTTAGGTTACTTTTAAAGCGGTTTAGAACACCAGCGTGCAACATACTATGGCTGCAAATGTTGCGTAGCGGCATAAATATTCCGGGCGATTTGCATTTGCACGGCGTGGCCAGGCAAAGGCGAAATGGGTTTATTATGTAAATGGGGTACTGACTGTACACGTGCGGAGGCCTCTTTTTTTTGGTTTGAGCACTCGACATTACTCGGCACCAATTGTTTGACATGTGTTTGAAAAGAGTAGAGAATTTATCAGGGCTATTACTACTGTCCTGCCGATGAAGGAAGGCAGCAGTGAAGTCATAAATAATATTGTCCATCTATTGCAGGTTCACATACGACGTGGGTTTGTTTTGTTGTTGCTGTTGAAATGTTGCAATTTGTATTCTTTTTTGAACTATTAGGTGATAAACAACCTACGGGAGCGACGTTGCAGTACCTGATGGATCAAAATCAAAGCTCTGTAGGCTACAGTTTAAGTTCATCTAGCCAAGCCTTCGTTTTTGTAATAATCGGTATTTCCTCTTAGAAACGTAAAAACTCAATCTGTTTCTTAAGTGAAACTACAACCTAAAGAGGTTTAGGCCTGTCATATTTAGATTATTTTAATTTATTTTCCCGCAGCTGTCTAAATAGATAGACAAATTTGCCCATTACTATTGCATTGCATACTATTAAACCCGTGAGAACGACCGCTAGTGTAAGGAAGAAGGTTGAAACGGAAAGCTTCCTTCTACTCGCTCAAACTTCCCGTCGGCTATTTCATGAAATGTTTCATGAAATATTTCATGAAATAATTTCATGAAACTTTTCATGAATTGTTGGGCGCCATCTTGCTCTGCTGGTACCAGGTGTTACCTCTTGAAAAACATGCTCTCCTGGTATCGGAAATCTGAAAACAGCTGGTTTGTATGGAAAGTTAGTGTTTAAACATTGCATATCTTTAGGCGGGCAAAATTACCAGGTGCTACCTCTTCCGTGCATGCTCTCCTGGTACTATACATTCGAAAACTGGTAGTTTTCGAAGAAATTTCTCACGACCAACGGGAAAGTTAGTGTCTAAAAATTGCATACCTTTCGGCGGTTTTCGAAGAAATTTTTCACGACCAACGGGAAAAATAGTGTTTTCGAAGAAATTTTTCACGACCAACGGGAAAGTTAGTGATTAAACATTGCATACCTTTAGGCGGTTTTCGAGCAAAATTACTGTACAAGGTGCTACCTCTTCCGTTGAAGCTTTCCTGGTATCGGGAATCTGAAAACAGCGAGTTTTGTGTGGAATTTCGTACCAGCCCATGGAAAGTTTGAGCGAAATGAAGGATGCTCTCCGTTTCATCCATTTTTCTTAAACTAGTGAACACTCTCACGGGTTTGATAGTACGCAATGCAATATTGATGGGCAAATTTATTCCACGCTGCAGGTTATTTCACCTGCAGCGCAAATTTATTCCACCTCTTGAAAAACATGCTCTCCTGGTATCGGAAATCTGAAAACAGCTGGTTTTGGATGGATATTCGTACCAGTCGATGAAAAGTTTGAGCGAGAGAGATAAGGGATACTTCCCATTTCGTCCATCTCACTAGCACTTGGGATTTGCAACTATCATCGGGAAGCGCCGAGAAGTGAGCGATGAAGGGAGAAGGGGGAAGAGGGGGAAAGAAGATGTCACCACTTGAAAAACATGCTCTCCTGGTATCGTAAATCTAAAAAAATGGAAAAATTTGTCAGTATTTTGTCAACTCTCGTGGCTCTGCACCTAATGGATCAAATAATGCTTAAAACATAATCTATTGTTGAAATAGTTCAATAAGTAGAAGCTCACCACAGAAATCAACCGTTATCATAATGACCGTAATCATGGAGGTAGTCTTTCAACACAAAAACTTGACCTAGCATTTTAGTTTTCAAATGCTAAAAGCTATGCAAATTTAACCGACTGTGCATAACACAAATTATTATTATTATATAAAATTTGCGTTGTTTCTTTAATGGGATACACAATGCTAAACAATCCACTAAATAATAAATAAACAAAAAAATCGAAATTCACAACTTAGTAACTCGCTCATTCTGTATTGCAAAATGTATGACAGGTACCCCTCACAATGCGTCAGAGAAGAGCGATCTCCCGCCAGGATATGCAATATGCGGCATATTCACGTGGAGCATTTTGATTGAATGATTTTTTCTCTGCATTCGGCTCCATCTGGGGATCATCCTCATTGATGACGCACCACTATCTGTGTTTGTCCCCGTGCTCGATGGTCTCGGCTATCTTCCTCGGCGACGTATCTTAAACATACCATGAGTCCAACCGGCTTCACCCCGTGGAAACAGGATCGGGTACTGTAGTGGACGCATGATCTGGTTGGTCTCATACACTGGCCTTAAGGATCCTGTAGCACGATGTTGCAGCACAATCTCCCGTGTATATTCCGTGCTACCGGCGATGTCGTCACAAACACACATGACCCATCTGACCTGCAGTCGGTGTGTTGTTTCGGAACTGGTCAATACCTGGTATACGTGAAAGGAGGCAAAGGCGCAGTTCATCGCGAACAGACATGCGTTCATACGTATGACTGATTAGGGGCAGCCCAGCGGCGGATCAAACGGCAATAGGCCCCTTCTTACTGCGCTTTTCGCCTTGTCTCATTTCAAGTCCCCTCAATGTCCCCCTTCCCTCCTGCATCGTTTTAAAAATCGCCAGCATCACTGTATACATTAACGAGAATAAAGTGTTAACAGTGAAGAGAAGTTGCACGTTCGGAAAACTAACTCGAGTTTTTCCCACAACTAGTATAAAACGAGAGTCCGAGGTGAGAGTGAGGAACAATAGAAAGATAGATAGGGTGAGGAAAAATGAAGAGTTTGTGGATTAGTGAATAGAAGTTTACAGGTGAGGGGAGGCTGACGAATATTTTCGATAGGTCAGAAGTAATCATTGGATAAAAAATATAAGGATATTGTAGTCAAAGGAATTGGAATCAAAGTAGGAGAGCTAAATATACTTGGAGCTTACTGTTGTAGGAGTTGAGATTAATGGCCATATTCGTCATGGCTAATAGAAATTAGTTCAACTACGAAAAAAAAAACATCTCAACATTTCTCCAAAAAAGTGTAATAAAATGCCCTTCTTTACGTGTACTTTTTTTCAACACAAACACAAAAAAAAAACAAGCATTTCCTGTTAAACAGCATAACGAAAAAGTGTTCAACATACCAGCAGCAGCAGAGTCAATTTATGCTAATGTGTTAATAATTAATTGTCAATCACAATAATGATCCGTGTTTATACACACAGCCCCACACGGCGGTCGTCCGATTGCGTTCGTTATTTATAAATGATAAACCCCGGCCCCACGTCGAGGACTCACAAACTCGGGGCTTTTATTCATTACTATTGGCATAATTACCGTCATAAAATGAGCCACTTCAAATGCTGTACTGTGGATGCATCCCATGAAGTAGCGATCGATGCACTAATTGATGCACTTTCTTTGCAAACTTTTGCCAAAGGATAACACGAGTGTTTCGGTTATGAACACGACCGTAGCAAACAAGCAAAGGATCATTGCTACTCTGTCATATGATTCTGTTTTGTTTTTGTGTTGTCTCTTCTTTTCCCACCGGACCAGATCCGGGATCATTCAATACTTTTGATCAGCCCGATCCGATGGCAATCGATTATAGGTAATTAGTATGAACGGAATGCGGGTTACCGGGTTGAGGGAACCGTATGATTTTGAACCCTGTCAAACCACCGATGTCGATGAATTTTAATTCAATTATTCGTTTTGCGAGAGCCACTGTCATTGGGGGTGACCACCGGTGTGGCAATGGAACGGCAACCGGCAATGCATGTCCGTCAGTAGTTAAAGCCATGTATGACAGCGTAACGGAGCGATACACACAGAGCGCACACAGTCCGGTCCGGTCTGTGTATCGGACCGGGTCGACCTCAAAATGAAACACGACGAACCGCTCGACCGAACCGATCATCCTGCATTTTGTCGGCCATTTTGAAGTGGTTCCTTTTTAATCACAGACTCCACCTCCCGATCCCGATGACACAACAGTGGATGAGAGCAGTGTGACGTGGGCGGTGGAACGGGTTTGCCGAAAATGATGGAAACTGGAGCAACTGGAATTCATAACGGAACGGTGACAGGCTCATCCCGGGGAAAGCTTTTCGGCGAACATGGCGAACCATTGCTTCCACGGCCAATACACACAAATCTCGTTTTGCTGCAAATATCTGCCAGTGGGCAAGTTCTGCTTGGGATCGTTTTTTTTATTTTTTCATTCGCTTTGTGCAGTATGTTTACCGTTCCGGGTTTTCCGGCGGTTTTATTTCCCTGCAACGCAACACCACATCGAGATGAAACATCCATCTTTCGGTAATCAATCAAAAAACACCCAAAAAACTGATGAATCCCGAATTTTGTGCGGCTACTGTTTGGAAAATAAAACACCAAAAAAGATTTCCTTCAAAATGGGACACACTAGTTCCACACACACACACATGCAGGCGCGCATCTAAATCAGCTTTGATCAGCGTGAGCGTGCTTTCTTTATAGGTCAGATGTTGAAAAGGGGTTTTATTTTCGGGGGGTTTGACCTGAGTCTGAGCTGGGTCCACCATCGCATGTGCGATGAATAATGAGCAGCTTGTCAGTGACATTTGTTTCACGATATTCTAAAACATTGCAAAGAACTGTGATGCATTCGAACTTAACTCAGGGCGGTTTTTGATTTTAATAGCCATTGCGTGCATTGTTTGGACATTTAGGTCACCCAATTTATTTATTTTTCACAGAAACAGCTAATAGCAATGGCAAAGTATTGAAATTTTGTTTTAAATTATTCGCCAAAACCATTAATTGCCTCATTCTATTTATCGGATTTTAGAGAAAGCTCGTTTGTGATGCGGTTGTCGAAGCGTTTCCTGTGCGACTGCTTAAATATGCATCGGCACACCGGGTTGCGAATGGCCGTGATCATACTGCCACCTGCAGAAATCAAAATAAGGTCACAAATACACCTGAAAACATGTCCCTAAATTGAGCACTTCCGTAACACCTTCCTTCCCCTACAGAAGGTGCGCGCTTGAGTCAGCAATTTTTGCATTCGGAAAATTTAGAATCCCCCCGAAGGGGGGAGGGATGGGTGATCACCACCGCCCCACCTCCGGCAGGGAGAAAGAAGAAGCGGACGATGACGTGATTATGAAGCGGCGATGAACAATCCTTTCTCACGATGCGCTTCGGAATGTGGTTTTTTTCCTTCTTTCGATTTCAAATTATAACTCCGTACACTCCGGGCCACCGGTGAGTACGTGACCTGCGTTACTAATCAACTGCGGAAAAACTCGTCCGATGACGGCGGCACCGTCACTATTCAGGTTCCGGGCTTTGCCGGGTTGCTGCCGGCCGGAGGAACGGTGGGTTTCAGCGGAAGGTCAGCGTTTTGCTGAGGCCGCGAATCAGCAACAGCAAGACTGCCGTACACATGTACCGGCGTCGATTGGAGTGCAACGTGCCGTCACGTACGGCCAAAGTACAACCGACCGAGGGAGGAAGCATATTTTCGAAGCACGGAAATTCACCGGTTGACGGTAGTTTGTACCGAAAAATTTATCTGAGATACAATCCCCCTAGAGCCATCAATGAAAACTGACCTTTAATTATATATTGAAATATTTGAGAATATTGGAAGAAGTCGGGTTTTATAACAAAGCTATAGAAAGTAATATTTCTTGTAAGAATTATGTTCAGTTAAATAAATGAGAAATAGACAAAATCCATTAATGCACAATTGCTATATACTCGAAAGCTTTGGAACTGATGTGATTCTTCTGAGTAGGGTCTAAACATTCTATTTTATATTCGTTTTTGTTGGAAATTAAACTGAAGGGATTTAAATGAAACTTAGATACACATGTACGCAGGGAGAAATATCAGAAGCATAATAGAAGTTGAGAATCCACACCTTGGCCGAATTCGTTGATTTAATTGTTTAATTGATCATTTCAATGTTCCATGTTTTTGTTATTTCTCTTTTGTCATTTTACTTTTTCTCATCCCCTTTTAGTGGTTTCTCTTTCCTTGTCTATCTTTTCTTAATTTTTCTTTGTTTATCTACGTAATACAATCTTAAATTTCTTTACTAAAGTCCCATCTCTATCTTGTGAGTAGTACAAGTTTGTAATTTATTTTCTGTAGGGATATGTTTTAGTACGTGCTCTGCTCCGTGGGGTAGGAACCGAAGCTTCTGGAAGGTCTTATAGGCTGTTCTCCTATCAACTCCTATTCCGTCATGTTGTTATCATGTAGAATGGAAGCATGAGCCTCTGTATATGTAAGGTTTGGATACATGGGTTAGACTCTTGAGCGGTTGGAAGTACATGACGAAACAGGAGAAAGAGATGAGTAGATCAGGTCTTTGGGCTACCTAAACTTCAAGGGGACTACAAGGCGCTTAACTAAGCTGTCCCGCATTAAGGTACTTGGAGACTTGAGGGTAAGGCCCACTGTAAACTCCCGAATGACCGGACGAAACAGTCCTTAAAGTCTTTTTAGGCCTTCGAAATGAAAAGAAGAGGCGTGAAAAATTAATCAAACTCAGATGGAATAATGGCGTTGTTGCGACCGCCCAAAAGGTCTGAGAGTGGCGTTGAGTTACTTAGATTGCTTTCAGCCCAGATGACGGACTCAGATAAAGAAGTAAGTAAAGCAAGCAAGTTTCTTTTCCGTCGGCCGTATCTCGACTTATTGTACCACGTAGCTGGAAAGTCAGTCCTTGCTACGGGGGATTGGTCCGAATGGGATTTTGGTCCGGTCCGTTCGTGTGAAGACCGGCTCCGCTACCATCATGCCACTTGGCCGCCCCTCAAGTAAGGAAGTTAGTGAGCAAGTAAGTATGAAAGAACTAATGTATACTAACAATTTAGAATTCTTCATGTTCTTGTAATCCTTCCGATCATGTTTTTCTTCTTTTCTGGTCATTTGATTGTTATACCTTCCTGAGTTATCGTTTTGATTAATTTTTAAATTTGTGTATTTTATTTTGTTCCTTCTTCGTTTATCTACTCCTATCTTCTATTTGTTTGTGCAAGTTTTCCCCTTTTGGTTTTGTGTCATGGGCATACACGTTCCTTTTTTATCTTCTCTAGTCTAGGAATAGTGATAGGGTATACAATATCATCAATATAAAACACAATACAAACAAATTTCTTGTTTTTTTTATGTTTGCTTTACACATCCTTCAAACCATTTACTAATGCCAGAAGCGCCTCAATATAACATAGTTCCCGTGTGTAACATTTCAACAAAATATCCGTTCGATTACCTCGCTTGTCTTGCACAAATGCAAAAGGTCCATCAAACCAGTCAGAATGATAGTTGAGAAATGTATTTCCACTCGTTACCCTCTGGCCATTCAAAGGTCAGCAAACTAGCTGCCACAATCGATAGCGGCATAGCGGAATGCCACATCGCTGTTCCGGTGACCGAGTGGAAATTCGACCCGTGTTTTTTGAGCGGTGCTATTTTTCATGTTCGTGTCCGGTTTTTTTTCTATTCGGAGCTAAAATTATTATGTCCGCACAGGTGAACTCGAACCTGAGGGCGAAGAACGCATATATATATAATGGTTGTACTACAGCTTGTGATGAATATTTATTTTCCCTCTTCATCTTACGCTAGTGATGCTGCGTCATCAACTACCTGCGTTGAGAAGTTGATCGAGTGGCGTATTCTTTTCATTTTTTCCATGCCACGAAGTCACCAAACTTCTTCCGCACGTACCGTCGGCAGAGGTGGCTGGCAATATGTTTAGGAGCAATTTGTTTGAAGAAGCTTCCCATCCCACAACGAAATGAAGCAATGGCAACGTTCGATGCCATTCACCTGTAATCGATCAATTATAAACTCTAAGGGAGGAGAAAAAAATCAAGGCATGACTAGCGGAGAAAATAAATCGGATCGATGCTTTCATTCAATTATGCTCGCCGACATCAGGAAGAGTTCCGCAGCGGGAAAGGACGAAATGTGTCCTGATTGGTGGTTAAAAATGGAAAGTAATTTAACCGAACGTTATTCAATTTTAAGTGAAATCGCTTTTAAGCTGTTATAAGGCACCGAAGCGGAGTAGAAACTCGTTCACCTAGTGGGTGGGTGTAGGTAATATTTTTCCTCCATCCATCCATCGTTCGAATGAACTGCGCAGGGTGGAATGGTAAACATTTTATCGAAAACGGTTATGGCTTCATTCGTTAAGCCGTAAGTGCTTTTGGTAGCGGAGAGGGGTTGGGCAGTACCGTACACGATAACTTCATTCCCGACTGTCATACGCAACCGAAGGTCCTTGGGGAGGTCCTTTTGCTAAGGTAGATAAGCTGGTGTGGCGAACACGATCGAAGAATGGTGCTTCGATGTGTTGCTCGCTGTCCATTTGCCAAACGGTACTTAGGCGATAGTACAGCTGTGTCAGGCAGTCGCTAGACGAAGCTGAAGGAGGTCTGCTCTACCTTCGTTTGCTGCACACAAAATAAAAAAAAAACCCTAGACACAATCATACACAACTCGATAGAGGCCGTTAGGCCGCGAATCGCTTCCTTTTCAAAGGAGCACACTCCACTCCACGCTTCTCGAGTGTTCGAGATTATGATTGCCTTATTATTATTAGCTTGCATTAGCATATCAATTTGTGGGTCGTACGTCCCGATGCCTATTCCGTTCATCGACTTATACCGTACCGTCCTCACCGCGCGCAGGATTGCATTCTTCACTATTAGAAAATAGCTCACCACACAAAGGCGGTAGGCGGGAAAGTGGGCTAACGACAACGGTACCGAAGCGAGACAACGAAAATGGAATTTTTCCAAATATTTTTCTTCCCCCCTCCCCCTTCCCCCTTTCCCCGGAGTGTTTGAAAGTCACTTGTGTAAAAGGCAAGCAGTGTTGGCGCAAACTGCGTGGAGGCGAGTTTGTGGTCCGGGTGTAGAAGATCCGATTAAGAAATGGAATCCAGGGAATGTTTGACTAAAACCACTCGAACATCTTCTCCTGTTTACCGACGGGTGAGAAAGGGAAGAAGAGGAAGGGGGGAAGAAAATCCCCTCACACACACACACGCACACAAAACGCATGCACACATAAGGAATGTTGCCAGCGGGTTTTGTTCGACAGACACAAACGTCAAAGGTTCGATCTGGAAGACTAGACGAGAAGCTTGTCCACAGAGGCGTCCGGTTGAAATAGGATAAAGGTTATAAGAAATAGCACGATACGAGGACAGTGGAATGGATGAATGAACACTTTAAAGGTAAAGCTATAAAAAGTGTGCTCCCGCTTGGGTCCAATTCTACACGAATTTCTTGGCACAGTTTATCCAAAGAAAAGGTACTTAAAGTGGGCTTCTTTGTGGATGAATAAATTTTAATATCCTAAAGGTGTTTTGGCTTAGGCCGTTCTACGAATTTACCTCCAGGAAGCAGAATTAGTGGGACTAAGCAATTAATTTCATTAGAAAGTTAATGACTTTTCGGTGGGAAAAGGGAACATTAGATTGTGGAATTTTAATGAGCAGAAATCTGAACCCACAGTGGATTGTTGCATTTAAATGAATTATTTAATATTCTGAGCAAAAGAAAGACAAATTACTGTGAAGGTTATTAAGAATTATTTCGTCAATTTGTATTGCTCTAGAAGTCGCCAAAACAAAAGGCACCACAAGGCCCAAATCGTTGTGAGCATTCATGAGAGAAAGAATGTAAAACAATTCGGGACTAGGCAATAGCTAATGAGGGGGCTTTTCTCGGTTTAGTAACATCAAACCACGACTGCCACGAACACACACATTAACTTGCGTACGGTGAGGATCGTGGTACCAGAGCAATCGTGTTTCGTTTTGTCGTTAATTGGCTATATCAATCAAAATCACACTTCGTACAGTTGTGTAGTGGAGAACGTTTAGTATCGGCACAAGATGGATGGCATTCCTTTTGGTCGGCGCTTAAGCTGCTGGTGGTAGCTGGGATTTATATGGCATGGAAGGTTTACGATGCCAAGGAACACTTAATGGACTGTATGCTAGGAATACAAAACAGTTGCATAATTTAGTGGTGAATGAAGTTCGGACGTTTGCTTTGGCAAAGTACTTTCAGCAAGGTGTTAAATTGTTGCTGCAACACATTTCAGGATTTTTATATTTATACTAATTGCAATTAATGAATTTAAGAACAATCGTTTTGGGTTGCTCTGCTATGCTCACTCAAGCCAACGCCGATGAACACAGTTCGTCCATAAATTTAAACTCAAAAGCAATTAGAATTTAGTGTGAAAAGTTTCACACAGGCCACCACACACACACACCCCATTTAATGGCGACGCGAGCATGAACTTTGTTGTTTTGCACGTTGCAGCATTCTGCATGTTTTTTCTTTTAATATTCCCAACACACACACACACAGAAGTGCAGTGGCAGCAAATTTGAAACAAATTAACCCTAATGATTATGCCCACCGAAGGAAACGAGCCATCCGGTGCAGCAAAATGGTGTTCCAGCACACCCATATGCATATTAACACCAGAGGAAGCATAATATTCGTTGGAATTGTTTGGATTTTGCGTATTTCTTTTTTGTGTGGCTGGATAATACAATTTCTTACCAAACAAAGCTAAGCGCAAAAACAACACAAACTTATGTGGAAGTTGCACAGCAAGCAAATAAATATCAGTAGAACGGGCGCTAATCGGCATACACGACTGCCACACGCATCGACGATATAGAGTTTCTGTTGCCGACAAACAAAAACAGTGCGCAAGAAATCAAACTTGAACTTCCTGGTGAGTTTAAAAATGTTTTGCCATCGCCTTTTGCCATCCGGGAGATTAAGACAAAAGTCGCCCCAAGTGGCCCGGGATGGCCGCCATAAGAAAGTTGTTGTTCCGATCCGATAGCCTAAATCCAGGGGCGAGCCGTTTCGCCGTGATGTGTTGCAGCATCAGTTTGCAAAAGTATCAACAAACGTTCAGAAATTGTAGTGTTGGGATAGCGCACAGAACGACATATAATGTTCTTCCAAGTGCACTGTGCAACGGGGCTTGTGCTCTGTTTGCTTATTTGCACCGCGCACACGTGCAACGTGCCGAAAGGGACTTTGCTTGCACAGTTGGGCGAATTTCCGCGCCTGCCGCGTGTGCCAACAGGGAAGTTTGCAGTTGTTTGTGACTGGAACTGTTTCTCCCTGGCCCGCAGCTGTGGCCCGATGTGACCCACTCCCTTCGGCATGGCGACATAGTTTAACTTTTGCGTAAGTGTTTTAGATACTTGCTCGAGGTTTTTAGTGGAAATTGAGTACTAAGCTGTAGGATGTTGTGTGGTAAACTTTGCTAATGTGCATTAAGGATTCTAGTGGAATATAGAAGATACCTTATTATGCAGAAAATTCATTAACAAACAAAATTTGTTAGTGTTAGTTAGTATTTTCTAAAAAGATAACGAATAATGGTGTCTGTTCTATTTGCTGCTCTCTTATGGCACTCTTTCTTTTCATGGATAGCATCAGGTAACTTTCTTTTCGTCTTTTTTCTTTGATGGGTTTTCACTTCCTTAAAAAAGCACTTTCCTTGGCTCTCGTCGTGGGCACCATCATTAGTGGTTAGAATTTTGTTTTATTTTTTTAAATTTTCTGTTCGAGACATTTGAACCCGAACGTCAACCGACCAGGTAACTGCCATGTTTGGCTTTTAAGCACATTCTCGGTCATTTTAAACGCTAAAACGACATCAGATAAAACGGCCAACCGAACGCAAGGGAGTGGGCATTCCTGGCTTTCGGAAAAATGTTTCGTGTCTCTACGATGTCTAGCCGGTGGACTACACGCGACATTCGGACAGCTAATGGGGGGAAAAAAACCCTCCCCCAAACGAAACCTTCACGGTTCCGGAGCCATAAACGTACTTAAGCACCGCCGTTGTACCAAAAAAAACCGCCCATAATGAAGCGCCCGTGACTTGTGGTGGGGGGTTTTCCTAAGTTTAGGAAGACTAGCAGTGGAAAAACAAATTTAATCTAGAAATAACATACTCTCCACAAAACCGAAACTACTCGCACAGTTCGAGCGCTGACACGTTCCGTTTGATGAGGACAAACGAACGTACGACCATTTCTCTTGCTGCTAGGACTTAATGGGGTAGTGCTCGCATAATGATGGCCCTGGCTTAACTTTTGCAGGGCCTGTAGCCTGCACGCTCTAGCTCCAACGGTCAGTTTCCGTGCAGGATGACGTTTGGTGATTGTCTAATAGGATAAGGGTGTGCACGAACGGGGGCACGGTTAGATTAAGAAGGAGGGGTAGCAATATTTTATAATTGTACCAACACACGCCCGTGGTGTACGTGGTCTTATCTAAATTGAAATCTCCCAACGGTGGCTTTTTGATGGTGGCATATGCTTGGTGTACCGAAAGATCTACATATATATATAGAAGCAGCAAAAAAAAAAACAAACGGAAACACCACTCACGAACACGGAAAAGCTCCCAAAAAACCTCAAGCAAAAGCTAGACTAATGGTTGGTTGCTTGGTTTTGCTGCAGTGAAGCAACGGCATATACACCGACACACCATAAACGGCTTACGGACGGCTGATAGGATGAAGATGAAGCACACGGGATAATTCGATAGTTTAGAGGTTATGTAAAAGATCCCAGATAGATGGTTTAGCTTTTTATCCGTGGTATGAGTACGAAGGAACGACCTTCCATGGTCGAACGTTTTGTAAGGGGTTTTGCGAGACGTTGCGAGCACGGCAAAATTGTTGGCCCTCAATGGGTGGGGGGTTTTTGGCCAGTACCGGGCCAGTGAGTAGCTTTCGGCGTAAGGCAACTACAAACTACACACACAGCACCTCCAACGGCAGAGTGATGCAGCACATCAAGCAAAACATGCACGAACGAAGTAATAATGATCCGTCGGTGGTGCAGAAACTGTCTTGCCGGAGGTAGAGAAATGTGTTTCTCTCCTTTCGGTTCGTTATAAAACTGTGCGGTGGTGCAAAACGATGGATTTGGTGGTACACAAGCAGCTACCGAGCTTCATAACCGTAATCTAGAGGAAAAGCTTCTATTGCTGCGGCATCAATCTACCCCGAAGGGTGTCCCGTGCAGGCCGTGTTGGATAACAGCACCGTTGGATGAAGTGGTGCACGATCGTTCGCTGTTGATGAGGATCCGGGTAATGGATGGAGAGATGGAGGTTTGTCCTTCCCGTCACAACCACGTAGGGCCGATTGTAAAAGTAACGAGAAATATGTAACGATCGGATAAGGTAGCGATAAATCTTGAGATTTGTGCATCGAACATGCACATGAGGTGAAAGCGTCTTGGTGTTTTTGGTTTATTTTCGCTTGAGAACAAAATTGAGTAGCACACCAAACATGGCAAGTGTCAAATTCAATGTTATGTTTGAATATATAATTTATATTTACTAGCTAATCGGCCCGGTTATAGGGCTATGCCACAGAATTCCGTTATGTACGCAAACACAAAGATGATTAAAAAGAGGTTTTCTTCCCAATTGGTGGAAGTTGTTAATGTTATTTTATTTAGTTTAATAACTCAAATTTCTCACCTCGAGCCACTTTGTCGTTCATAAAAAAAAACTATTTGGCAAAGCATATTCCAAGTCACATAGCGCTTTTGTTGTCGTTTTAGGTTTTACAGACCTTGAGCCTTAGTGCCTACGTTCGTCTCCTAGTCTATTATAGCCATTCGTATGATCTGGACATCTATCGTCGTGTTTTATATATTCGATCATTGTAGTTGATAAGACCCGAACCTGGGTCAGTTATGAAATGAAATGAAACGAATGAAATGTACGTAAAAATATATGGTCCGTGCTGTTTGCGTTCAGCTCCCACCTAGACTGTGATGCCCATATGCATCATATCATTTTAACATGACTACTCCAAATTACAAATTAGAAAACTGCAACTGATTGTATATGCCTTAAGTCTAGTAGGCATTCACATTCATGTACCACTGATTACCCAAGTTTTTTCTGACTTTTTCCTCACATACAGTATATTTGAGTTATGCCTTTCCAGTAACAGGCACCACATTTAATATGGTGCCATTTAATCGGGTGTGCCTGGTAGTGTATTTGGTAGCGGCGCAATTCGACAGGACCGGTACAAAATTACATACGGGCCAATCCAGGAACAACTATCCAAGTTACGGGTAAATCAAGTTAAAAAAGCCCAGAATTAGCAGGCCTGGATTTCTTCATTTTCCGCTCAGTATGTGTAATGGATTATTGAAGCACAGGCGATCTGCAAAAAAAAAATATTATCCTGCAAAACTCTTCTTGTCTCGTAAAAACTCCAAACATGGACGGCAACAATTCTGTAATCGCAAACCCGAAATATCTGACGAACTGACGATTGTTGCCTATGATTTTACCGAGATTTTCATTCAAAGGAACTTTTCTATTTGCATTTGATGGCGTTTTAGCCATTGGGATTTGAGTCCACAAAATTCTGCGTCTTCAGACTCCTGGTTGCCTGGTTTGATAAATTTTTCTCTATTTAAACAGTAAACAACATATCACAACAACAGCAAATGCTCCGGAAACCCTCTCGCATTTCTGTTAGTAAAAAACATCGAATCAAACAATATAACAGCTTCTTTAACAACTTTATAAGTTGCTGTAAAACATGGTATTATTTTCTATGCTGCTATTTCGTGTATTCAATTACCATTTCTGGTCTTCCGTGATTATATATTAGATAATTGATATGACTATTATATTTTACAAAAATACTTTAATAGAAATCAGATCAGTATTTTTTGTATTATTGGACGCATTTAATTTGTTACTTTATGCTGCCAAAAGCCATGTATTAAAGGGTGAATATTGTTATTTTTCATACGACACTTCACGTTGGATCCACCGAAAGAATAACTGTACAAAATCAGTTACATTGTTCAAATTTGTGGCATGCAATAAAATGACAACAAAGTTTGACATGTAACGAGCGTCACACACTCAAAGGTTTCTAACACATAGCAGGCGATGACAAACTATTCCAGAGTACTGAGGACACTAAGGACCAACTTATGTCCCACACGTGACGAACTATAGTTGAATCAGTGCTTTTAAAATTGAATCAACTAACAAAAAGCTCTGTTGGATAGGAAGTTATTCTTACCGAAACGGTACAAATGGGTTTAGTTACACTTTCCCAAAATCAAGAAAAAAACCACCCCGTCCCCCGTTTGCTCATCGGTGTGAGCGTAATGTGAGGAACAAGTTTGACAGAACTAGAACCCATGTACACTAACTAGCATTTGAATTCGTTTAACACTTTGGCTCGCTCATTCGTTGTGGTGATGCGGCAATGAGCATGTAATGTGTCTCGCAAAGTGGGAGCTACATCACGTAGCCAGTACCTTCACCGAGTCCCGAGTACTGACCGGAAATGGTGCCAATACGGCGTTTCGAAACAATCGTATCACACGTGTATGCGATGCATCGGCAAATGCGCTGACACGGCGATGTGGAAAATTCTTTCCCGTCTACCCGTCCGCTGGGAGTATGACGGTAACGGTGGAATGTAGCAGGAAAGCACGGATGGAAAAACTTTCTCTACTACCATCACCATCACCACGACGACCACCATTTTCGCTTCATCCGCTGAATTCTGCTTGGTTTGTCATGTGGGCGAAACCATGCGAATGGGGGAAGAAAAAACGGTTCCCAGGGTTTTCACAAAACTTTCCCACTCGGAAAACTATTTCACCAGCCTAAAAGCAGCGTCAACCATTGCGTGGATGTGGATGTGGATGGGTAACACAACCCAGTATCGGGGCAGGCTGAAACCTGCGGACGGAACGGGCCGAAGCACGTGAGAAAGATAACAGAGCGAAAAGCTGTAGCAACAGAAAGATAAGCTAAAATTTAAATTTACGAACATTAAACATATTTTCCATCCGACCGAAGCGAGCTAACCCAGGGCTGGGTCGTGCTGGTGGATGGCGGACGGTGCCTAGACGTTAGAGCAGCACGAACCATCTGTTAGCTTCTTGCAGGAGGTAATGTGTATGTGAAATGTATATGCGCGTGTATGTGTGTGCGTGTTTTTCTTCAATGTTGTTCCATATCTTTGGGTTGCACCGGATGAAAACAACTGCTGGGAAACCCTTGAGTGATGCAAAGTTTTGTATCATTGATTTTTTCATCGACATATCTTT
Source organism: Anopheles moucheti (assembly GCF_943734755.1). Classification (NCBI taxonomy): domain Eukaryota; kingdom Metazoa; phylum Arthropoda; class Insecta; order Diptera; family Culicidae; genus Anopheles; species Anopheles moucheti. Next base: position 53,715,841 of record NC_069141.1, read on the forward strand.
TGCATAATAGCTATATTACAGTTCAGTTGAGAGTATGTATATTATTTAAGGGAAGATTTAAATTTTGTTTTTTTTTCCATAAAAAAATGTTTTGTTACATTAATTAGAAGAATTGTATGCTTAAGATTTCAGTAACATACCAACGAATGTCGAAGTTCGAGATGAAAAAGATATTGCAACGCCTATACCTTCATGTTCATTGTTCTAACGCGCTTTCTAGAAAACAATTTCTCAGAATCTCAGAACTTCTTGAAGATCAGTGAACCGATTACCTAATTAATAATTAATTAATTATTTGCATCCGATTTTAGCTGAGCATACTTCGTTCAATTGATCTTAATTTTATGCGAAATTTCGTCCAATTTTTAATCAAAAAACACTTGTTTAACATTTGATGTTTGCAAATTTGTCATTAATTTAACATGTTTGGCTCAGCATGTTCCAAATCGGCCGAGTACACTCGGGATAAGGTAAGGGCTCTTCACTGTTTGGAGAAGGAAATGTTTCCAAACTAATTGTACCTTTGGTTAAGATACCAATAGGAAACACACCTCTAGAATGGTCGTGGAAGATTAAGAGATTCTCTCCCCTGTGACAGAAAACTTTTTCCTTAACAACCTGTAACTCTACAAGCTCTTCCGGAGCTTCAAGGTGATCCTTCAATATGCTCCGTTAGAAACTATTATTGTTTTTATTTAAAACTATTGACCTACGTCACAACATCAGTAATGGTTGGTTGTCTGATGATGATAATGCGAGTACTCCTTATGGCAGAGTTGATAATACTTTGAAATAAAAAACTCTTCCCATTCAATATAATTTTTATATTAAAGGAAACCAAAAGTGCTCTCAACAAAAAAAAAATCTGAATGATTTTAGAGATTTTAAGGGTTTAATTAAGTTAAAGGCTCCCTGCTTTCAACAACCTAGAATGTTTACAGAACTTTATGTTTTAAAACCATTTACAAACTATGAAAATGCATGCTTCTCATAGGGTTAAGTGAACCCCAATATACTATACTACTGTACTACTGAAAAAAACACATATATATATATATATATATATATATATATATATATATATATATATTTATAACAACCCCATTCTTTCTCTGTCCGTTGCTTCAGTGGTTTCGCATACAAATTGCAACCACAAAATGAGTGGAGCATTCCCACCGGCTACGCAAACCCAACACGAAAAAAAAAACGATGTTGGTAAGTTTGTTTTCCACTCGAAAAAAGCTGGCACTGGTTCGTCAAATCGATTTAAGATTGCCCCGACCGATCTTGAGACGGGACAGTGTTGCTCGCCCCGTTGCCGACCTCCTTTAGTTTCTCGTCTGCTACCGCAACTCGGTTTATCCGGTTGATTGTGGCGCTTCTGCACACAGCAGCAGCAGCAGGATTTGGTTGCAGAGCAGCGAGCGAACACTGCAGGGATGAACACGCTGCGTCGTCGTTCGGCCCAAACGAGGCAAGAAAGTAAAACGTGCTCCAATTTCTTGTTGCAAAGCGGACATTGTTTTGTCGTGTAAAAGCGGCAAGTTTCGTGGTAACGGCGGAAGAAAGGGACGGTGCATGCTTTCCCTTTGGTCACGTTTTTTGATACGTCGCTCGGTGAGTGTTACCTTTTTGGTTTCGGACGAACAGAACACTGCCCGGGCGGGTTCCGGGGGCATTCCCAGAGAAGCTGGTCGATTCGCTTCATTTGGAAGAGTATTTTTTAAACATTAACTATGTGGATGGTGGTATGCGACGTGCTACAATCGTCTGCTTGCCGGACACGTTTCGCAGCATCACTGTGCTCTGGAGGGGGAAGGAATTAATCCGTTCGTGTACTATCTTAACTTTTAAATGATTTTACTTTACAGAGCAGCAAATAAGCGGCCAAGTCATGTACGGTGAATGTGCAAAACAAATGCAATAACGAATGCATGTGTTGCAATAATGTGTTTTATACAATTTTCATTACCAATTTCGCGCTCGTACCAATCGTACTCTGTATCCCGCGAGGCAGTATCCACGCCAGGAGGAAAACATGTACCACTCATTCTATATTAATTGCACTTGAATCAGTGGGCCATTTTTTTGGGCTGCCGGAAATGGGAATGGTGAAAGCAGTAGCGGGAAAATGTCCTTCTTTCAATCACCAGGTAAGCGTAATACCTGGGAGTAAATTAATTATATGCATTGTACATTTTGTTTTCACCATCACCAATTCGTTTTTCACGGTACCGGTCCTATGGGATTTGATTGGTTCCTTTGTCTCTCTCTCTTTCTCTTTCTCTCTTTCTCTCTCTCGTCATTTCGTTCCATAACGAACCGCACGTGGGAAGTTTTTAATTTAAATTTTTCATAATGTACTTTGGGTGCCCGTAGAAGCTCTTGTTTCAACGCAATTCGTTGAGTTTGTGGAGAATGTGTGGTATGTTTAAATATTTAACTTTACGTAATGAGAAGAGTGGCTTTTAAAATATAGAATGCCGCGAATAATCGTAAATGTGAATCCAAAAATATTTGAAAAATGATTTTTCTCGTTTAAATTGTTATGTTCGTTAGTGATTCCAAGAAGCCAAAAGAGCGTTTTATCACAATAATGGTAATTTAATATATTAAGCATGGATAAGACGTCTGAAAGTAAGCTTGTCACGCTTGTCATGTTTGCGTTTGTGTTCGCATACCATCAACAAGGATTAAACCTGGCATCTGAGTGTGTTGGTTTAATTTAACATCTTGCACCAATTACCAGCAGGAAAATAATCAAGTTGAATGGAAAAACGATATCAGCACACGTTGCAGGCGTACTGGTTCTTAGGGAGACAAGCACCGATTTAATACCATTTTCCCTTCGTGATCCTCCCTTGCCTTCCCAGTGGCCGGCAAGTGTGCGTAGTACAGCAGTGTTAATGGAATAGATAATTTTCATGCTTCCAAGCACGGCAACGTCCGGGCAGCAAACCCATTCGGGTCTGTGCTGGGGTAGATTACAAAACCCGAATCGACACATCGAAGGAAATTTAAACTGATACAGTCTTCTATTAGGTCCATTTCCACTTACGACATCCATGGCCAACCATTCCACATAATGCGAGCACATGTATCGTTCGGCTTACGGCAGCACTTTCCCTTAAAGCGTTGGCTCGTAGAGAGTAAACGGCAAATGCGATGGACTTTGTGTGCCCGGCTTAGGGCGAGCGTTGTGCGCTGTCAACGATGGTTCTATTGGTCGGTTGGATTGGTTGGTGTTTGTCAGAATAAACAGCAGTAGTGCAGACTTTTGTAAACTATACGACGACCAGGGAATGTGCAATCGGTTCCGAAGCTGATTTCGCACTTTATCAACCTTGCAAAGCCACGGAAAGGGGAACACGATTGGGGGGCGAATGTTTTGTAATCTTTTCACTAGTGTTGCGTTGCGGGTTTGATATCGGTAACAAAATGTAGGCTTTAATGTTTTGATACACTGAAAAGTGGAGAATTTAAATAAAAAAGTAAGTATAGGGAAACCAAAAAAAACGAATCAAATAAGGTTTTCTGAAAGTAAGAATTTATGCCAATGAACATTTAGTTAGTTTTGATTCTCTTTGTGAAGTGTTGTTATTACAATTTCAATGCAAGTAAATATATTTTGAATTAGGTATATTAAAAATATCGGTTTAGGTTTTCCATCTTCCGGTAATTAATCAACATGTTTCGGAGATTTGTGTGAAACATACTATCATTGATTGTATTGTTTAGACAATGTTTGTTAAGTTGGTTTTTTAAAGATCATCTTAAAATAAGATAAATAAATCTTAAATAAATCCTCAAATGAATAACGGGATCGATCATACCTTCTTTTTTATAAACGATTTAACGTTTGGGGGATTATTTGCTATCGGCGCTCCATATGAACTGGAAAGCTCAGTCTTAGTTAGTTTAGATCGTTAAGCAAAGAGGGTTAGATTATTTTCCTAATCAAATTATTGGCCAGCTACTCGAAACAAAGCAATTTTCTGGCAGGTATCAACCAAATAAGGTCAAATTTTTCGTATGATTTATTAAAACATGATTTTTGTACATTCAGATGGCTTCGTTTACAAAGTTATTATTTAGGAACATTGTAATAATCATATTGTAAATTAATTTATTTTTTTTTTAATTTAAGGTTAATTTTTTGAACATTGGCTCAAGTTGTACTATGTACTTTCTCTGAATCTTTTCAGAATAATACTCTCTGCTACCTGGATTATGTGACAGATGCTGTCCAAAGAATTAAACCTTCAATTTTAACGTATGATTGACTCCAATACCAATTTGGTATTGGTCGACTCCAATGAATTTCGAAGGAATTTTGGGGTAAACGATAGAACATTCAAATATATGATTCATAAAGAATTCTGCATTGAAATATATTAAACATCATTGACATCGTGCAAATTTGTTCATAAGCTTATAGATTCGTTATAAATATTCATAAACACATATCATATCTTAATTTCGCCCTTAATTTACCCGACAAAGGCCTATAATCCAACGCACTGTGCCAATCCCCACAAGAAAGCCACTTGCTGGTGCCATTCTCATAGATTAACCGTTCCGTACCACTGCCATAGAGGGCCCTTCCACAGGCCACTTGTAACCATTGAAGCTTTTCTTTTTTTTGCTGTGTAGTATTTGCTTGTTGTGGTGCTACCAGTCCATCTCAACTTCAATCCAAATCCACTCGATCGTGCTCCAAAGCGTTTCAGCAAAACCGTCCAAAGTCGTCCAATATCGTCACAGTACGGCCGGTTGGCGGTGGCACAAACAGATGTCATGTCAAAAGCCATAACCATAAATTATCACTTGTCTACGCCACGGTACACATGCGCCGGGATCAGCCACAGCCCGGTCTGTGGTCTGGGGATCGGACAACGAAGGAGATTGAAAAAGAAAATGTATGCCATTATATCTCCATACTTAATTATACGGAGCCCACTCGGTAAACTTCCAACACGCCAGCAGCTTTTCTCATCATTCTGTGCCTTATTTGGATTCCATTTGCGGGTATGGGGCTTTTTTTTCTCTCTCTCCCCTGCTACTGTTAAACACCGAAACCGGATCCCGGATTTTGCGAAGCCTAAGCTCGACGCTAGGACTGCAGAACAGATAAAAAGCACCAGTCCAATTTCAACCCCAGTTCAACCCATCTTCGCTTTCCACGCCTCGGTTCACTGGGCGGCGAGGAAAATTCAACAAAAATTACGTTTAACACAACACTGCATACATTTGTGCAGCCTCACAAAGCAAGACGCCCCAAATAGGAAGCATTCCCATTGAATCTTAAACGATTCGTAACGATCCGGTTATGGGCGTTGGGTGGTTCATCCGTCTGGGTAAGTGTGTGTGTATTTTGTCTGCGAGAGGGCGTCAAAGCACCACACCATGCGTGCATTCGTTTGGCGCGTCGCTTTTGGATATGTTGGCCAATTCGACCGTTGGTTCGGAATTCACTTCCCAGTGCTGCACAATGTCGTCCTGTTGCATGTATGGATGTGCATACAAATTTGGCCAGACATACAATGGGGCAATGTACTTTTTTCCCCGTTTTCCAAACGAGTGTAAGCGAATCGGATTTTTTGTGTGTGCTGCGATCGTTTTTTTTCTGTCTCCGTATAAACGTTTGCCATATCAATATCATATATAGTCGCTGGTAGCACATAGTACCGAAGCAAGAATGGGAAAAACGACAAGTTACATTGTCAATGTTGGATATAGAATTTGAGCTTCCGACAAACAGAAATCGTTCGCCTGTGAGAACACGAACGAGAAAGCCCAAAGGGTTTTCCGTTCCGTTCCGAGCCATGGTTCATGTTGGTATGATTGTTTGTCAGAAGTTGGCCCTCTTTGTGTTCCCCCCCCCTAACGGTGGAACGGATGAATCCTGAACCCATTTACCCAATTCCAAACATGCTTGACCGTGGAAAATGGGTTACGAGCGGAATAGAAATTACTGTGCCTCGAACGGACGGTTGATGTGGTTGGGTTAAAATTGATGGCCTGTCAGGAAGGCCGGAGGTTAAAATGTTTGCAAGCGACTGGCGAATGGGAACGCTGTCAAATATTCTGAGAACGTAACCACGGGGCACTGTAACTAATTGACAGCAGGATAATTACTGAGATAACTCCATTAGGCTGTATTGTGGAAAAGGTTTGATGCTTAGAGCTATGCTGGAAGTGTATAACGAGATGTGTCTCTGTTGTGGAGTGACATTGCAAGATATTGCATTTCCAGGATATTGGAATCACCATGTTGGTTCCGTAAAATGTATAGCAAATTATGATTATTTAGATAATTATTTTTAAAGCTTCATTTCACCCGTATCACCCGAATATGGTAGATCAGGTCTTTATTATATCCAATCACGTATGTAGCAAGGTCAGATCGTTAAACTTAATTCTCGTTCCAGCTCTCCGAAATGTCAAAGTAGATTTGTTTACACAAAAGTGTCAACAGCGTACTTGACAGTGACAATCAACAATGGGAGTAGAGTTGACGGTGAATGCCAACGATAAGTTGTCAGGTATTTTACATACTGCACCAACAAGATAAGCGTTGTCGACAGTCACACCGTGTTTCCGATCAACAATCCCAAAGATTCCCAAGAAAAAGCCTTGACGATTGTCGATCATCGAAAAGCGTAAGCTCTGTGCTTTAGGACTTTCGGAGATTTGGTGCCTGAATAGGCAGAATTGGCGCCAAGAAGTACCATCATAACAAGGATGATGTGGTCTTTTTGCTCGACTTGGTTTTGGCCCACCCAGGCCAGGAGATGCACTGGAGGAGATGGACTGGTAACGATAAAAGTTTTAACGAATTCTGTCCATCTCCAGTCATGTTTCTGAGAACTTTTTTGGACAAACCTCAATCGGTGGATCGTCTTCAATAAATTTGAAGCCAACTTGATGGAGGAATTGATCGCCAAGGTCTTAGAAAAGCGGAACAAAATAGCAATATTTATTTTTTCAAAAGCTTTTGCTGAGCTTCCTGCCGGTTGGTGTTCAACCAAGAGACAAAGAATGTGTTTTTTATAACAATTTTTCTTTAAGGCTTATTTATCGTGCAATTTTTATGATAGTTTTAATAAGATCATAAACGTTCCTTGTAAAACTTATGCATAATAGCTACAATGAAGCCCTTTTTTGTTATTAAAATAATTACACTAATCATATAAAAATATGCAATCTTCTTCCTTTCCGCGTAACATTACAGTTCTGCAATTATAAACTTCCATAATCATATCCCGTCCGAAGCAAAATAAAAGCGCAGGAACAAAAAGTAAAAGTTAAACGGAATAGGATACGAGGGTTATTACATTGAAAGCAATAAAACAAGTTAAACTTCACCGCAACAACTTTCCACTAACATTCTACCCGGGTGAGGGAAGAATGGAATGGACGGCGTTGTAGAGCCATGGTAAATGATTTTAAGCTTGGGTGAAAAAAAAAATGTACCACCCACCGACCGGAAAATGGATCAAACTGTGAGGTTGATTGGCTTTCCACCTGGATGTGCTCCCTGTGTGTGTTTGTATTTGAGGGTGGGTATGGAAAGTATTCTTCCTATTTTCGCCGGCATTTCTTCCTCCCCACAACCCACAGATACCATCCACACGGGGGAACCTCATTTCATGGATCATTAGAAGGCAATAAATAAAAGTGGCAAATTTCTGTCAACCTTCCACGACCACGCGAAGTAAACCGTGTTACAATGTAAGTTACCCGGCGCCCCAAATATTCCATCCGTGCCGTACGGGTTCGGTTCGGAAGGGTAGCGCAGGCTGGAAAATGGTTGTCATGTTTTACCAGAATGATAGGGGGTGTGTGATAGTACCGACGGATAGCGGATAGTTGGCGTTGCGTTGGGGTGCTGGCACGATTGTTTCGGCTGCACTGTACTGCTGCTGTCTGTTACGTTACATACAATCAATCACTGAAAGATTTGGAGGGATTTGTGTTTTTTGGAGGCTTAAGCAACTGTATGTATTGGTGGGTTTGTTTTAGGGTGTAAATAGTTCCCAAAATACTTACTGGTGTATGGCAGTGGAAGGGCAAGTGTGAACAGTAGCTGAAATATTAACCCACAGTAAAGGGTTTTTATCCGAGAGAGCTCCATCGTCGAGCTGGATCGAGTTCTCACCGCCGCAAGGCACAACCGACCACCTGTTCCGGGGTTGGAGTGTTGGTGATGTGATGTCCGGCTGTGTCTACGTCCTACGAGCTGCAACCACACCTCCGGACCGGAAGTGGATGGGATGGAATTTGATTGACGTGCTGTGCCGTTCCGAACACTCTCTAAAGTCTTATGACCTTGTTAAAGCGGTCGGGTTTCTTTCCGTGTTATTCACTCTCGACTCTTCCTGTGGCGGAGTAATAACACGATCGACAGCCGGACCGGAACTCGCGCCGAGCCCTTGATGCTAGCGATCCGTGACGGAAACTCTTTTCTTCCGCCTGTATCAGCAAACCGGACGAGCTCTGCAAAGTAAAAACCGAAAAGAGTACGTGAGTAAGAGTGATAAAGAGGAGGAAGTCACACAACAGAAAAAAAGATTCCCCCGTAAAACCACGGAAACGACGTCGCGGAGCGTTTCGAGGCAGCAGAGATAGTAATAAAATATAATTAATTAAATTACGTCGGAAATCCGGCTACGGTTTTATGGCAAAAACCGGGTGAGCGAATGATGCCGAATATCGTGCGGCATAAATCGTGCGCCAGACCTTTGTCCTGTATCTTTCTCGCACGCGCAAACGATGCGTCAAAGCGTTGATGTCTTGCGTTGTGTGTGTGTCCTCGGAGAGTAGCTGAGATTGCTCGCTACGCATTTTCAACAAGTTGATACAACAACTGCGTTTATATGGTGTTATTTATTTTCTGGCTTCCTTTTTTTTTGTTGCTACAAAGGACTTTGCGTTGCTTTTCACCAATGGCGCTGTTGCGGGGCAAAGTTTTTCGTAAAGCAATGCAGAATGATTTACGAAAGGCATTTACCAATGCGGCGGATGATGTATGGCGAAAAGTTTGGAGGTTTTTTTTTTACGGGACTAAGTGCTATTACTTGGTTCACTGGTTATGAAACGATCATAAGAAGAATATAATTTCGTTTTTTTAACTGCTGTTATTAGAAGATTCCAAATATTCATACCTTTAATATATGAACAATTTTTTTATTTGCTCTTCCTTATTATCAAATTGCTAAGATATTAAAAGAAGAATTTTTTTCTAATTTTACCCACTCACCTCTAATCAAATGACTTTCAAATTGTTTATCAAATTAACCAGCAAACACAGCGCTACCGGTTGTTAAATAGAAGTAAAACCCAAAACAAAAGGTAATTGGAGGTAATTGCGAGAGTTATTGCTACAAAAATGGCCAGCAGGATGTAAAAAAAAAACATTTCCATCCCGCTGGAAGTTGGCAACTTGCAAAGGAGCTTTCTTTATGGCGGTGGACGGACATCATGCAAATCGTTAGAGTGACGAATTCTTTCCTTTTATTATTCCAATATTTATCTTTCAGAAGCACCGTCTTGTCAGTCCGCTGAAGGGACTGAAGAGTGTTGTGGTATAATAACTGAAACGTTTACGATTGAAATGAGCTTTTATGTGTGCAACGTTACAACGCAACACAAAAAGAAAAGGACAAACGTTCCTAAACAAAGGAGTGGAAGAAATGTGACCAAACAGTGAGCCTTCTGCCTCGATATTTTTGGTTTCACGATCGTCCTGCTGCGACTTTGATGGATAATAAAATGACTTTGCCATTGTTAAACTTTCGGGAAGGGAATTGCAATTGAATAAAATTATTGTAACGCGCTTTTTATTGCGTACTAATTGAACGAATTGACAGATTAGTAATTTTTGGGACAGCAATGAATAAATGCATAGCAATGGCCATAAAACGTGTTAATGTATCGCTTGTGCTGTGAGCGTGTGTGTTGAATTTCGAACACAACACGACAAGCATGCAAATCGCCCTACTGCTTCCTTACTACCACTAAACTAATAATGCAAAACCGTGTGCCATGAACATGTAGTTCGCTTTGGGTAGATTATGTTTACGATACAATCGACCTGCCCCACCACCCACCCCACCTCATCATAACAAAATGGTGTTTGTATCCGTCTCGTAAAAAAAGCCCCAATCCCAAAATCGATAAAATTATGGCAGCCGCTAAATGGAGGCGCCCTATCATTTGCTTGTCACGTTTCGTTGCGCCAGTAAGCCGAGATTGATGAGTGGTTCCGCATGTCGGAATGGGGCCCGGAATCGATCGGTTTGGAGGGTGTGCATAATTGATATTTGATAAGAAATAATTTGTAGCATCGCATGGTTCGGCCGAATGGTTTGCGGAACCACGGAAAAGATTCGTTCCGTGTGCGTGCTTGCGCGACGGTGAGCTTTGGCTGAACATCCATAGAATTCGTGGTAGTTTAATCGGGTTACGTGATGTTATTTGGGAAATTTCATGAACATTTCGTGATTAGAGGTTGCATAAACAACATGGACAATGCAGGATGCATCGTGACGGTGGATATTTTCCACCCGAAGAAATATAGCCATAAAAAGGAATTACTTTGTTCGTATCTTTCAGCGCTTCAGGCTGTAATATTCCCCCACCAAAAGCAAACGATCGATGAAAGATTTCATGCTGGTTGAGCAAAGAATAACAAAAAATAAAAACTAGCTAGAATTCTTCCCCTCTGCACACATGAACGACAGGACCCGTTATTTACCCCATCGGTTGCACCGGTTGTCTACGTTCCATGGAGGCGCATGGTCTTTGTCTCCATGAATGTGGCTGCGTACGTGAAGGCAAAATAGACGACATATAAAAAGAAGGCATTCCGGTTAGTACTAACTCGTGCCTTCGTTGCCAAGTGGCGTGCGTATGTTACGATCCTTTTTTTTATACCATACCTCAAGAAGCATTAAATAAGATTTCCTCCAACTTGTACTGTGCCGTCGAAACACGTAAAGGGGACCGTCCCACTCGGGTAGGATAGTATGCGTGGAATTGATTTTCCTTCCCGAATGAGCGACCGGGCATTGTGGCGTATTGGGAACCTAATGACCGGAATTGCAAGTTCCGTTCGCGAACGGCCGATGGGTGTTTGTGTTACCGATTGGTCGTGATTTGTGCTATGGCGACCGGAAATTGGTGGTAATATTTTTGGGACGAATCAAAGGAGTAGTGCCGAACCCCGGGACTAGACGGACACGTGCCTTGGGAATGAGGACGGTACCCCATTCAAAGGGGCCCATGTTTTGGGGCTTGTTACGATGATGAATGGTAGCAAAAGCAAGGGAGAAACACGAACACGTCTGAGAAGTGTACAGCCCGACGCATATTCCACGCACGAACTTTGCGTGCTGTCAGCTGTAGCGCCTATTGATAAGCTGTTTTATGGGGTCAATAAATTGATAAGGAATTTTATTAAGCACAACCGGAAGTTGCTTGTATGTCTATTTGTTAGTGTGTAATGGCAACACACAGCACCATCGTGCTAGGGAACGATTTGTAGCCGGCAACAAATGAGAATTTTTGCTTTTATATACTGAGTTATTAATCATTCTGCAATCAATAAGCGGTAATGAAATTTTGTGTATCGAAAAACAAAATGCCTAAGTTATCGTATGCATAGCTATAATCTCTTCCTTAGCAATAAAACGATTGCAAATGAAAAAATGGTGTAAACCAATCTATTTTGGGGTTTTTTTGCCATCGATGAAAGAATTCACGATACAAGAATCCGAATTTTGCTTGCTTTTTTTGGTGTCAAAACCAAACCAATAAATTCTACTCTATTGGATAAAAAAGGAAATGCTTCATGCAAAAATGTGGTAATACGCTTAAACGATACATGTACACTGTGCGGCAAAACGTAACAAAAAACACATTAGTGCTGATGCAAAAACACGAAACAAGTTTCCATATTTTGAAAGGAAATGCAGCAAAAGGAAACACTTTGCCCACCGGAAGTGCACTCTACCGTAGCAGCTGCAAGTGCAACAGTGTTGGTAGTGCTCAGTCCTTTGTTACACTCTTGCAGGGAGAAAGAGAATTTGGAAGGAAGAAACAAAAAAAAGGAACGCTGAAGCCACAATGCTGGTAGATAGTAGCGGATGGAAAACCCCCGTCGACACACAGAAGAGTGAAAGAACCTACCGAAACAAAGACCACCATCTTGATATCTTTGTAAAATTTCCCCGGTACAGCGAGGATACAGCAGCGAAATACTTCATCGTTTGTTTTTCTCTCAAGCTGCTTGGATCATTTTTGGGTGAAAAAATAAAATGTTGGACGAAATGATGTGATGAAAAGCAATGCAACGAAGTACTCGTTTGATGTTAAACTGACGTGGGGAATAGAGAGTGCTCAATTTACTGCTGCTCGAACGCGTACGTTTACCGGATGGTATGGTTTGGTTAAGAGTTTTTCACTTGAGTGACTCTTCATTGGAGGATCTTTTAAAAATTTGTCGTAAGATGGTAGGATGCTCGTTTATATTTCTGTAGAGGCTGATCACGATTATGCGATATTAAATGTTGGAGCAGTATGTATTGTCAATGGGACGGCTAACCGATGGAGAATTGGTATCGGAGCCGGGCGGCCCTGTAACGACAGGACCGGTCCAAAATCGCATCGGGACTAATCCGTACGAAGGATTGACTATCCAGCTACGGGTAAATAAAGTCAAAGAAAGCTATAAAATGGCAGGTCTTATACCTCTTGAGAAAGTTGCGCCGAGAAAGAAGAAGTATTGTCAGTTCAATCGTAGCTGTTCAACTTGCATTTACATATACACCGTGTTCGAATACATATTTAAAATAGGATAAATAACTAACAAAATTCGTTTTGGGTTTATATACTCTTATGTGTTTCTATGAATTATGGTTATATCCTAAATTTTCATAATTATTTTCTTTAACTAGACACAACAACATTTAAGATTAGGGGCGGCGGTAAAAATAAGTCGATACGGCCAGGCCGTTCTAACGTAACCAAGATCACATTTAAGATCAAACAGTTTAGAATATTAAAATCTGAATTAAAACACGCCGGAACACGCAGTGATTTTTCTGCAGAAGGCTTAGATGCTGGAGGCAATATAAAGGAATGAGGATGTGGCGCATATCTTATTAATGATTAAAGTTTCTATTTAAACTTAAGGAGAACCGCTTAAAAAACCCTTTACGAATGAGTTATGCTCTCAACTATGATTTAACTATACATATATAACTAAATTTAAGTGAAATATTTTTTTTAAAATTTATCAAACAACTAAGACAAACTGTTTGTCCGTCACGTTTTAGCCATTTCCATGCTTTGCATACACAATAAGCTTGTCCAAAAATCAACCACACAACATGTACAGTAGTGTGCAATCGAAAATTGTTTCCCGTATCCCGCTGATGTAAAATTTTCATTTATCTTCATTTTCTTTCCAATTGCTGAATTATCTTTTCCAAAATATTGCGGGATGCCGGCGCAAAACAAATCACCATTCCCGGTATGCAATCTGGCGCAAGAGTCGCAACCGGTTGTTATCCGAATCAATTGAACTGTAAAATTGTAAATTGAGCAACAATCGCAGCAAAAAGCGGTGATCGATTGAACGATCAGATATTTAATGGGCATGTGTGTGTGGGTGCGTTTTGAGGAAAGTCGAATAAAAAAAGCACAACACAGCCGGCACGGCCGACAGTTATTTGTAAGCGCAAATCATGGAGCCGCCTGGTAGCCTGGGTGGGTACCGCGTTGACAAATGAGGCAGAAGGTGCCCGATGCCCGTCAGCATCGGTTAGATGGGCCGTGGGAAATGAAGTTGATAAATTGGAAAATTATCCTTCCGCCCATCATGACGGGGGTTTTTTTGTTGCTTCTGGTAACGAATTCACGTTGGATTCAGATGGGTGCTCAACATCTGATTTTACTTGACCCAATTGATGATTGGTAAGGAACTGGCAGAATTGGGCAATCAAAATTACAATGGTGCACATTAAAAGATTAAATATTTAAGATGAAAATTCAAACTTCACATTGACCAACATTTAAAATTATCTCTTAATCATATCTACCATCAAACTAATATAATCATTAATATATTTCATACAAACATTACTTGTCATCATTTTCTAAATAGAAGTTGACTATAGAATATATCATTCAAAACTTTGCACATTGTTATAAAATATCCTTCTCTTGACTATTTTTTGTGATTTTTAAATCATTTTTTGTACTTTTTGTACACGTCATTGCGGTGTCTTTTCGATCATTTTTCAGCACCACGGATTATGACACTCACTGAAGCTGATTAATTAATCAACCGTTCTACTATAACGCGCCCCAATGCTGGTGACAAAAACTAGCAGAATTGAAACTATCTTTGCACGCCGTGGGAAAACAAAAGCTGTTAAGCTGGTAAGAGCGAAAATGGGCAATGGGTACCGCTACAGGGAACCGGTAATGCAAACGAACAAAAACGAAACCGAAATCCGAAAGGCAGACTATTGCACAGTTTATTTATTTCCCTTCGCTGTCAAACGTCAAGTGACACTTCTTCCGGTCTGGCACCTTCCATTTGCAGTTCAGGCTTGCCAGTGCCTGTCTCGTCATCAAGTGTCACGGTTGGGTCGTGGACACGCTAGAACCACGTTCATTGTACGCCATTTTGATTATAGCTTTTTTTTTCGGCGCGCTATGCTTTTGTCGCTTTTTTCACGCCATGCATCATCAATGGGAAATTGTTTTTCCCTGGTTATTTGACACAAATCGCTCGCGGTGCATTGTACTCTCTTATCCTTAATCCAAACCCCCAGAACGGGGACGATGGGTAGCCTGATTTTTTGTCTATCTATCCTTCCCCTACTATTCTGTCGCGGTGCAACCAAACAGAAAGGGACGACGAATGGGCAAATCGAAACCGCTAAAAAAAATGGAGATTCGACAAAAGAAACCCAAAAACCGGTGGCATCAGTGGTGACACCGTGCGACAATCGACGGGTGCACACAATTGTAGTGTGAGCCGAAACCGAACAGCACCACCGAAGGGTGGTAACACTAAAGAATGTATAAATTAAGCTTCACACTAAAGCGAGCTTTTGGGTGGAGAGTATTATTATTTTTTGTTTATTTTAAGACAATCGCGCAACCATTTTTCAAATGTTAATGCCATTATTTTCACGTTGACGGCGCTCCGTGCGAGACACTAAACTCGTGCAAACAATGGAACTCGCGACCCCAAACAATAGTGTCGAGGTGGATAGTGTTTTTTTTTCTAAAGATTCGTTTTTCCACAGTGAACTTATGAAGAAAAACATAAGAATGGTAATAAATTTAATAGCAAACGAAGGATCGTGTTTTATTGTTCCCATTCCGGACAGAGATCCTTTTGTTTTGTGGGATGAAGATGAAAGCATCTTTATGGGCTAATAACTTTTGAAAATGGTTCATTAAGCATCCGGAAAAACTATTTCTTTTAATTAGCACGTCCAGAAGTGGTATTTATGAAATTCAAGGGAAATGCCAAATTGTTGAAATGTTAAAGAAACATTTATAAACATAATAGGTCCAGCCAACAATTATTGTTTAGACGTTCAACTTGATCTTGTAACACTTGATAATAGCCTCTATTTATGCTTTTAAAGATAAGCGTAAATAAAGTGTGAAAGCCCAAAACACCCCTCAGATGAGGTCAAATTAAGATAGACCACACGTACAAACAGTGTCCTTACGGTAGCGAAAAAACGAAAAATTATTCTTCCGTGTGTAACCACACAGCAGGTCCAAAATCTACCTTGCGCTGTTGTAAAACTTTGTAAATGTGGAGCATAACGGATGACTGCCGGTGTGAAGTTCGTGTGTAAACATTCTCATCTTTGTGGCCCTTCAAATCCTTCACAGCGTGGATGAAGTTTAAACTGGAAGTGTACCCAAGAAGCTAACGAGCTTAGCCCGGCTTATCGTCACAGGAAAATGGTACACCCCAACCTGCAGCCACACACACACACACACTGACCGGGTCGAACACAGCGCCCAAGGGATGGCGTAAAAGCGCAACGGCACAATAGCGCCTCCTGGCGACGGTCCCACACACTAACTTTTACGCTCCCGACAATGAAACGTTAACGGAGCGTAAAATCCTAAACAAATAGTGTCCCATGATGGAAAGTACCGACCGATATGGTGTAGGGCAGATGAGCACTTCTTGGGAGCTTTTGCCTACCCATCCCACTTAACGCTTGATTGGAGAAAAAAAGCTATCGCTAAAGTCTGAACCCGGAAGTGGCACATCTGAAGCAAACTTTGAGGCATGAAGCAACTTGAATCGTGCGCCGGGAATCCGCCGCAGGAAGTGGACCAATTTTTCTTCACACGCAAAGACACTTCACCCCCGGGTTACCGGCTACCGGGTTCGGTGAAGTTTTCTTTGTCCTTTGCCCGCAGGGGGGCAGTTGCGCTTCCGTTTTTCCACGTAGCGTGTGTCATCCCTGTGTGTGCCGGCCGCTGCCATCGTGTGTGTGTGTGTTTGTGGTGCATTGTTTTTTTTTGTCTTCCTTTGTCACGCGCCACACACATACACATCACTACCACCACAATCATGCGCAGTATTGTTTCGACGAGAAGCGCCAACGGAAATGTGGAGTGAAAGTGTCGCTTTTCCTTTCAAAACCCGAAGGTACTGAAATGGCGGTGCGGATTTCGTTCGGATTCCAGCGTCCAAGACGTTTGGTTGAAATGGCAATGAATCGAGAGCAGAAGAAGCAGCGTTTCATAACCAGCGCTGGGGTTCTTGGTTCTGGTGGTATTCGCAAAAGATTTTTTGCTTTGCTGCGATAAATTCATATCTGCCAACCGTATGAGCTTTTCCGGTTGTTTTTTGAGGTTAAAGCAATCATCTTGCTTTCCGTCGTTTGCGGTTCCATCATTGGGGCAGGGGCATAAGAAAACAGTCAACTTTCCTGTGGTTTTGTGCAAGAATCAAGCCTCAGAGCTCACAGCTTTTCATCAAAAGATCTAGCTCGGTCACGCGGTCAAAACAGCGGGAACGCCCCAGGTAACGACAATGCGGTAGATCAAGTGCACAAAGGCAGAACAACACAATTGGGTAGTAGCGGCGTTCGGCATGGAAGGTAAACCGAAACAAGACTTTTGCTCACTGCTAGTTATCTCATGGCTACCGGACGATGCACGGAATCCAATCTGAAAGGAAAGTCCTTTACGCTGGGGCCGGATTGCAATGGCTTCGGATAAGTGAGTAAGGGTTGAAGGAGGTTCTCCCGTGCTCGTGCCGGTTGAATGACATTCGATCCGACTTTCTTTTGTGCCTCCGGATAGCTCCGTTCCTTTTTGGTGCTTTTTTGGCTTTGCCGAACTACATCAACATTATCCTTCTGCTGGATTTGCACGCTGTGCAGGGGGATAGGGTTCGCTCGTGCCGGTCCCGGATGAGTAAGGGAAAAAAGAGCCGGGCAGATGAAGGACGAAACTAATGGGACGGATAGCAATATCGCAACAAACCGCTCGAACATGCTGTCATTAGCTGTCAAAGGCAGCGGCAAACCCAAGATATCCCAAGCACAAGCTGGAGCGGCTCAAAACGACACAGAGAACCATCCATTCGGGTGGGAAAATCAATCATCGCCATGCATCTCATCTTTCGGCCGACGAGACATACGCGTTACGCGGCTGCGGGAAGGACGAAAGGTTAGTCCGGGTGGATGAAAGATTTCATCTCATCGCTGCTACACGCAAGGCGTTCCACATGGTACGCGAAGTGAAATGTCGAAGAAGCGTTGCAGAAAATATTGGATAATTGGGTCAGAATAAAATCAATACTCCACACACAGAGCGCTTTGTTTGGGTCGGCTTTTCTTCTCGGTGCGTTCGTCGTTGCGGTTTTGTTTTAGTGCTCATTCTGTCGGGACTTCTGTGCCATGAATGTGTAAATGTGGGGAAGTTTTTATTTTTGAAGTATGTTTGCGACAGCGCATTTTTTATATTTAAAACGAACAGAAAAGAATGATTTAATAAACATTTCTAAAGATATCCTTTCTCGGCTATTTTCCGATCGTTCGCATGCCTCGCAAACAGATGTTTTGGCTGATTAAAATTAAACAGCACTGCGGTGCAAGGCAAAGAAATATAATAATCCCGTTTAAAGGCAACTAAAACGATCGGAACAAAGTATCGCTACGACCGCAGAGAGCAGCTTGTCCCGCTCGGTGTGGTTCAAACCAATCGCAAGGGAGACAAACGGTTGAAAATAAGCGTCCAGATTAAATATCAAATGAATATTTTATGCACAACACTTTAGCCACTGTCCCACGAGACAGTGAAACGATCGTGGGAAAATCTGCATAATGTGTCTTAAGACACCATGCACACTATTCTCCGGCGACCAGCGTTGGTGACGATTGTCCGAAACGCTAGTGGAGCTGGATATCATTTTCCTTCTTTTCGGAGAATTCGCACGAGACGTCGCCAAGCGTCTGATTTCAATTAAATCTTCAAACGAGAAGTGCTGATCTGCTGATTCCATTCGGTTCGCTTTTCCATTTCCATTTGGTGCGGTTGGTTGCGAGGAATGAAATGCAAATTTTTTAAAAGCATTCCATGATACATGTTCGTGGGAATTTCCAAAACAGCATGCCGTTGTAGGTTGTTCGTCATCGTGTTAGTGTGGGGTCTTGGAAATGAGAGTAGCGTTTCCTCCGTTTGTATGTCTTGAATAAAATTTTTGTAGCCAATACGTCGAAATAAAGCTTAGTTTAAGCACGCTATATTTTAGTTTTACTATTCCTTTTGATTTTAACTTTTATTGAATTATTATCGGTAAACATTATTATCTAACGCACACTACAACTGCTAAACTGCTGCACACTAAAAGCTGCTAGAAAAAAGACTGGGCAACCATTTTATGCTCAGACGATACTATTCTTTCTTGTGTAATCTTCCACATGTAATAACATGTTCACATGTAATCTTCTGATAATTCATCGTATTAGTCAGTGTCCATAAATGAAATGTTGGGGCGACCCGGTGGCATGATGGTAGCGGAGCCGGTCTTCACACGAACGGACCGAACCAAAATCCCATCCGGACCAATCCCCCGTAGCAAGGACTGACTATCCGGCTACGTGGTAAAATAAGGCCGTTCTAACGAAATAAAAAAAATGAAATGTCAAAAGATTTCAACCAAAAAGATCTTGTTTCCAACAACCTAAAGATATCAGCAAACGCTCAAAAAAGAATTGCGAACTGTCACAGAGCGTATAAGTAACAAAAATTCGAACAAAGATCGCATTGTCTAAAAGCGACTCTTGCCTTCCTCGCATTGGAATAGGAAAAATTGAAATCATGAAATGACATTTTTAATCTCTAACTGAATTCGTTTTTATACTAAAATAATTTACATGGGCTTTAAAATTAAAGAAATCTTTTGAGTGTACTTGTTTCTTTTAACATCTACTTTTATTTTCTTCAATTTAGCTATGTATGGATTCGTCTATAATGAGTTATAACGCACTATTTTGTTCTTAATGTCTTGCATTTGGTTCACATTCTTATTCAATATTCCCATTGAATATTCTTTCGTAGAACAAACATATTGTATTGTTAACACTTCAAATTAAACATTCTTTAACTTGCGGATGTTTAATTTCGGACACTTTTTTGCTCAAGTATGGTTAAGAAACGAATACTTATGATGAGACTCGTTTCCTCTACCAAAAAAGTAAGAATTCTATATTATTCTTTCTGCACAGAAAAGCAATACAAAAGGAAAAGTTCATAATACCGACACTTTTACTTCACGATTGTGTGCAAAAGAATGGATGTAAGAATGCATTCAGCATTATACTGCTGATTCAAGAACCGGCTTTTCCCTCATTCATACTGCTGGTTCATGTCTTCTGATAGCAATCTTGCTCTTCGTCTTCCAACTGCCTCCCTCCTCCTACCCTCATTCCATTTTGATTCCGGATGTGACCTTCACGATGACAAACGAGCTCGGCAAAAATTGCGGATTGCAGTTGAATGAAGGCAAGCTGGAAAATACAACACAGCAAAAAGAGACAGAGAGACAAAAAAAGGAAACAAAAATGCTTTCGTTTCGCCTCAGGTAGCATTGTCCAGTTCGTGCAGCGTCCGGTGGTATTTTTATTTCTTCCGCCTGCTGTATGAACGCCCGCAATGGTGCGGGATATCCTCGTGGCATGGCGCTTTCTGTAACCGTGAAGCAGCGTGAACTGGACGGACGTTACGAAATGGAGCAACAAAAAAAAAACAAAAACTGCCCCCACATATGCAAAATGGTTGCGCTCTGCATGTCGAAAGATAAGTAGCGGTAGCATAAATTTTACCACTTGCAATCCACGACGGCCCGTCGTTTTCGGGCCACCTTGCAATGCCACCGTGTAACCGTGTATGTATTTGTGGGTGTATTTGTGCAGCGGACATTACATTCCGCAGCGGATTGACCGACGGGTCATGCGGGACTCGGGGCAGGTTACGGAATCTTATTTATTGTTGCCGGACCGATTCTAGCTTCCACTTCAGCGAACCCGGTGCAGTTAATGCAGGTCTGTTTGAATGCAAAACTGATGCTCGGTGAGATGGAAAATCGTGTTTCAGTTTTGGTCAGTGTACGGGACGATGTGGGTTCTAGAAATTGCTCTAAAGTTAAGTATAATTTGTGAATGCTAGCTATATCGCAACTTATAAATACTAAACGCACGAGTTGCTCAATTAAAGTAAGATAAGAAAAGTTTCCATATTATTTAGTACGTCGAAAAATATTTATATTATATTTGTATTTTCTAACATTTTCTTCATGAAGACGCTTACTGGCCTTGTAATGCTAATTTTGATGTTTTTAGTAACCTAACTACTAAACCAATTCTTTCAAAATCTAGATTTTATATTTTTTTATGAAAACTGCTAGCAAATATAGATATTAAATTAACAATTAAACATGTGAAGCTAATTTCACCAGTTATTCCATTATACATCCCGAAAGAATTCATTCTTAACAACTCAACAAATGGTCATTTGACCTCTCGATTTCCAGTTCAGGCCGACAAGCTGTTCGGGGCACGGGAAACAGTCCGCTTTAAAAAGTTTGACCCTTGTTCCCGTTTTCCTCAAAAAAAAAAACTTTTCCGGTGACCAACCAACGGACAAGATGGTGGCAGGTGCCGAAATGACCCCAATCTCAATATGCTAACGACCGGAAGGTTCTGCCTTGATGAGGGATTTATTTCCATCCTTTCACAGTGCGGCCTCCGGGCCACATGTTTTTGCATACTGAAGTGCTGTTTTTTTCTTTCTTTCCTTCTTTTTTCTTTTCGCAAATTTCTACTTCTGCACGACCACACATACATTAAAGTGCACATGTTGTGTTGGTCATGATTTGTTTATTTCCTTTTTTTTTTTTTGCTTGCGCCTTTTTTAACTTCAATTTCCACTCGTCAGTTGCATCATAATCAGCTCCACGGTAAGGTCAGGGTCAACGATGGCAGACCCCATTTGTATCGTGCTACCATTAATGAAGAAGCTTCCTTACTGGATTTCGAGTTCAGTCGTTCTGTTTTATTTATTTTTTACTCGCAGGGTAAATTTTCTTACGCCACTGCACTGGGAAGGTTTCGCTGTGTACGGGTAGGTAAGCGAAAGCATTTTCATCCGCAGATACACGTGTGCAGAATAAATTATTCGCTCTATCCACAATTAGGTCGAAAAGTGAATCTATCCCTGTGCGATAAATCAAGGTGCGGTTGGAAGGTGTCCTCGTAACTGGATGTGGGAATTTTTAACATGTATTTTTCTTACACCGTACCACACGTCCTTTCACGTGCACTGGAGAATCTAATCTTGCAAAACTGGCACAATCGGTTGGTGTCCTTTTTTCGTCCTTCAATCGCAGCGCACAGCGTACGCTTGGTGCAGGCGAGAGCACCTTTTTATCCGCGCTGCAGTGCATATTTCATATGATTTCTTTTCCTTTTCTTTACTTTTGTAACCTTATCTCGAATGAAGTGGCTTTCAGGGGAGATGTGTTGCTGTTGCTATTTTGTTAGCTACGGTCTGTTGCACTTTTTTTTTTGCGCACGCGAATTCTCTAGACGTTGCGCTACATCTTCACTGATGACCACGCCACGGGCATGTATTGTGTGTCGCAAAAGAGTGCATTGGCTGAAGTGGCCGTCGCTAGCACCACTTAGGTGGTATTCAAGCTCACGCTCGTGGTATTGAAATATTTTTACTCTTTCACTTCCATCTCGCGCGCGTCGAATTGCATTTTGCTTCATCCCGTTGCGCTTTTATGCTGTTCGGCTGTTGGTTTCATTTGCCATCCTCACGGAGAGCGTCCCGGCAGGCCCGCCAGCGTAACCTTTTACCGTTGGTGTTAGCAGTATCATAGCAACGTTGAAGGATGCTTACCATTTAGCAAGCCCCACGCGGTCGGGAAGATGCCGAGAGAAGAGCCCGTCCGGGATTTTTTTTTTTGCTGCTGCTGCTTTCCTTCACTTCTTTTCATGACTTTTCGCGGTTGACGGGGGCCTTCTGCTTATGAAGTAGTTGGTGTAGACGCTTTTCTTGACGTTAATCGCGCGTATGCGGGAAGGCAAAAAGAAATAACAAAAAATCACGAACAATCCGCTGAGGTTGGAAATTGTGTTGTGACTGAACACTGGTGCGCGGGTACAAATAGGGCCAAGCACAGGGGAAGCAAATATGCCCACTTGACAGGAGAATGGCAGCAATGTCGTCTAACGAGAAAAGGATTGCTGTGGCATAAAGGCAGAAGCTCCCGTGCATTTAACAATGAGCATTTAACTATAACTGCTTCAACCTCTCCCAAAAAGAGCTCCTTATTGAATGAATACAGTGAACCGTCTTACGGTTAGCATTGAACGATATAAACTAATATAAACTAATTGGGAGTTTACTGACACCTTTTATAAATTATAAGTTTATTCTGCGTTGTGAAATTCAAACATCCAGTAAAAAATTAAATTGAGTCAATCGAACCAATAATGGCTTTAGTAACAACAAGTTCTTCTAGATTATGTTTGAGAAATACTAATCCAATTGAACTTTGCAAATGGGCTAAAGTAAAAGACGGTACAGAAGCTTGAAGTTATCATACGACAGGAAAAGCATTTTTTGTAAGTTCAGAATAGAAACAAAGTAACAACGAGAGTTTCTAACCCATTTTCCACTTAGTAAATCTTAAAAATATATCCTAATTAACGGATCATGTACTTTTTCATCGATTCCTCCAATTTTATTTCAAGCCAATAACTAAAAACTAAGACACCACAATTGTTAATATTTTTAATTCGTTATTCGGTTATTTTTGATTTGATTTCAGAATTTATTTTAATTAAAATATTAACTTAATATTACTTATATTACTTATTAACTGCCTTAAATAAATATACCTCAGAGCGGTCTCAGAAATAAAATAGATATTAAAAAATGGATAGAAGTAAAATAAATAGAAATAAATAGGCGAGGCTCTTATTAAACGAAGTGTAGCTGCAGTAACGAATTGTTAATGATAAATGTTAAAAGTAAGTTGTAAAATAAGAAATACATTGCTTGTTTCATGTACTAAAAAAAGACTTAGCGAGAGCGATAAATTAATCTACCACCACACAAGTTATGTAGAGGATGCACAAAAAAGGAAAAATGCTATATTGCATGTTTTCACCGGAAATTGGAACAATGTGCGCGCAAATCGCAGTTTAGAAGGTGAACAAACCGTGCAAGTTTCATTCTCTTTTCCCTGCCCCGATCGAACCTTCTTTTTGCTTGGGAGCTTGGCGAAAGCAAACTGTGAATGAATTTTTCTGACCTAATATGGTTTTCCATTCGACCTCGGTTTTGCTATCCCACCCGAGGGTAGTATTTAGCCTGCCGTTCGGCTGACGACATGACTCGTCGAGAGTGTATCGATTTGGATCCGTCTTGTTTCCGGTACAATCAAATTATCGAACAATGGGACGCTGGGTGTACGTAGTTCTTGCAAATTAGAATTTCTGCAAGCAAAACGTGCAGCGAGAGCAGGGTGATAGGGAGCGAGTAAAGCCGCGGAAAAGGCCAGGTGAAGGTGAAAAACCCGGTTTGAATTAATTCTACTACCAGTGTAAACATGCAACGGAATGAACTCGTGGATCGCTTTGCCACAGGCCAGTTGGTGCCGCCTAGCGTTCGATGGCGGTATCGTGAATCAAATCGTTGTTACTTTTTCTTCATTTTCGTTGTGTTTGAAGTTCTTAGGCATTTGCCTGATGGGTAGAATCGCGCCCAGAATGCTGGCTGCATTCTACCGAGCACTGTACCTTGCGCAAATGCATACACCAATGTTTCATGTCTAGCGATGCAGCCTTAACAGTGACGGTGAATACGTTTAGCTTAATGGAAACTGCACACAGAGTGGCGAAATGGCTCGAAGACCCCAAGAAGGAAGAATGCAAAAACAAAAAAAAACGACTGAAACACAGAAAACGGTTCACGGTACCGTGCACACGGCACGGAACTAATCCAATCACACGAACTGGCGCATAAAGTTTTACTGGTGCGCGCTAAGTAAATTGAATTTTGACAGAATCGGTAAAGGGGAGGGGGGGGGGGGGGGGGGGGGTTTGCTTTTCGATGTGACCCGATTCTGTCGCCGTCGTTTAGTGAGTTACCGGTAGCATCCTCGGGAGGGGTGTTCCAGCATTAGATAACTCCCAGAAGGATGCTCACTTAAATCATGTTTCGACTGAAGGTGATGCAGAGATGGCAAATTTTAATTAAAACCCACCACCCACCCCCGGCCATTGGAAAGTGAGTGTGATAAAGGATTTTCGACGAATGAAGGTGAACCAACACTGCACAACATAACGCAAGATTAATAATACACACTTCGATCACGGTGACGCATACTTCCGAATTGCATAACCTAACTAGCACAAGCTTCTTCTTAATAATGACACAAATGTGAAGCGTAGCGCATAAATTCAGGCGTAACCGGCGGAACGCAATCAACCGGTCTGTGGTCAACTCCAATTACACGAACCAGAACAGAAAAGCGGAACACCGGTGCCACAAAACCGCCGACTGCTTACTGTTCTCATTATCGGCTTGATAGTTGTTCTCTACTGCATCGTTCTTTGTTGATTCGATCGAACTGACCACCTCCTACCATCCCCCCAACCATTGGGTTCAACCCCATTCGCCATGGGGTTGTATGGTTTAATCAATTTCACAAGCCGATCATCATCGAGACGAATTCTGGTTGGGTTGATATTCAATTTCAATTCCACTCACACATACACCCGTAAACCCGACGCTTATCTGGCAATTCTGTCCGGCAATCCTTGAGCTTAGGGGTGGGTGGTGGTGGTGGAATATTCACTTTCGGTCCTCACTGCACTAAGCGATGATGATAACATATGTATGTTTATTGGAGATTGTGGAGCGTGCTGGCATACATTTAGGCGACCGTTCTTATCAAGAATTTGTCGTCTCACGTCCACAACCGGCGAACCTCGTGGGTAGACACCGTGCACCAAAACTACATCACCACTCGTCGTCGGTAATGGACCGGATGGTGCGTTATCGTGGACAATGATCTCCCCCCGAAATTTCCAGCCAATAGACAGAGGGTTTGGTTTGCTGATTAGCTATACTATACTGTATGGATATCCTAATTTGCCCACTCCTGTGCCGATTCGATAAATGAAGTAGAGGAATACGGTCGATCGATCATAAAGAACCTCGCTATGTGTGGAATTATTTTCACCGTGCCGAATGTCCTGTCGTATCGATCGGTTATGCGACAACACAGCGGTTCTGGATTTGTGGTTTGGTTTGAATGAACAACAAGCTCCACGGTTGGAAAGGTTGTTTGTACAACGCCAAGTGGTACCGCGGACGAGTGAAATCGAAATCTGTCTGCAGGGGAGAAGGAAACACTCTGCCGCAGCTTGTCCACACGTGCAAACATTACAGAAACAATCACGAAGGATTGTTCCAGATTAAATAGCTCTCGGATCTCAAGATTCTGAAGCTCCTTTACAATGAAATGGTACATATGCCTTAAGCCTGTCAGCCAGTTTGCTAGTACCAGCCTCGGGGATGTCGATGAAAAACTAGTTTTCAGCTCTTCCGGCAAAACAGGAAGGGTGCGCTGAAGTCTCCACCAGAATGACATCATTGAAACCGGCTCATCAGAATAACGCAGCAGCCACAGTGCTCTGTGAGCAGGAGCAGTGAGCCATGTTTCATGCCACACAGGCAGTCGTTGTTGTCGTCATGCAGGAAGCACTCTGCAAATAGAATCGCTTGCGATAAAATAATGATGTGCGCTATTAGTTGTGGTTTCATTTTACGTACAGCTTCGTGGATCGGCTACGGAGCATGGAGGGGGGCTATCCGTAAGCCCATAAAAGCTTCTCCAAGAGATGGCAGACCCCCTCCCGCGCAACCCCAAAATCCCGAGTACGTGGGAAGGTTAGGTGAGGGTCATATGCTACGGTGGATGATGGATTTTCGATTTCCGGAACTTCACCCGTCTATCGCTTGCCCTCCCCCCCCCCCTCCCCGGGGGGCGGGGGTGGTTAGTACGCACCCTTGCAGACACACACACACAACCCAAACGGTTACTATCCCCCCAAAAACCGAGACGGGGATCAACCGCCCTTGGAGCGTACCGTATAGCGTGTGATAGTGGTGGGCTAGCAATCGTCGGAAAGCTGTCGGGGAGCTTTTTTTGTTGTTGTGCTGTTGTTGTGCAAACAATCGCATGGTGCGGTGTGTCTGTGGTGATTCACCTAAAATAGCACAAAACATTAAGCGCCACGAGGAAATGCTTCCTGTCATACCTCAAACATGCCTACCTGATGGTATGATAGTCCCAAAAACGGAAACTCTACACCGGTGGTGATGATCGCAAGCGTGAAAGAACTGTCACGGACAAGGTCGCCGGCGAGTGGGGATTGCGAGTAGTTGCCACTATAAGTAGGGCTACAACTGGGTCAATGAATTGCGGTGGCGTGCGAATTGGAAGATTTTAAATGTGTGAGAGACGTGTGTTTGAGTGAGAGGGAGAAAGAGAAAGTGCACGCCAATTTTTCCGTTTTGTTTCGGTGAGTTCGGTTGATGGGTTTTCCCGCTGATATCCTCACATACACAAGTGCGGTAATGTCTGTTCGCGCTCGTATCAAGTGTATCATAATTAGGGAACCGCACAGCCATATTGTGTTGCCATATGACAATGCCTCGGCCACACCAATCCCAGGCCCAGATGATACATTGTTTTCCGAACGGCAATGCGCTGCCTCCGGAAAAAAGGATCCCGAGGAAACAGCGGGTGGTACCCGAGCGTCGCAATACCGGGCGGAGGGCAATAAAAATGTACTTTGTGGACGGTTTGCGGCGTTCACAGCGAACAGCAGGACGCACAGGCTCCATCATTGTCATGACTGTCATGAACAGCGCACCAGCTGCGTATGGGTTGAAAATCTCAAAACCACAATCCAGCATGCGCCGCCACACCGCCAACCACCGGGCCTCCTTCTCCGTCGCTGCGAAGGCTGCAAAACGCGGCAAGAATCTCTGATAGCGTATCGATATGGAGCACACGTTTTCCATTCCGCTTGCAGCCGGCTTTTAACGAAGAGACCGAGAAGAATATCAACTCTTGAAAAGGAAAATTTCAACCCTTAAGTTGAGCCCCCATTTTGTGTCTTCTAGCAAAACGAAAAAAATAAAACATTTCTGGGCTTGGTCGTTTTCGATATCATAAAATACTTCAGTACGTGCTGGGGTAAAAATGGAAGAAAACAACAATAAAAAAAGAAGAACCAAGCAACCGGAAAAGAATGATGACACTAGTGCGCGAACTTCTGCCGGAAAAAAAAGACGGGAGGCAAAGCTCTTCAAAAAGTTCCCCGGGGCGACAATGATGGGGACAAAGTAACATGGCATCGATCGGGCGAACACAAAAAAAACGAGGATGTAGCGTGAGGTCCCGGCGACGATAACAAATGAACCCATTCGGCTGATGTGTTTGTCAACCGGCCCGCCGTTTGAAGATGTGGAAAAAAATCCATCAAGCAAGTCGCTACAAATTTGGCTAACGAATGCTACGTGGTTTCCTTGCTCGCACGGACCGGAAAAGGACATAAAAAACTGAGGCAAAAGGAAAAGATTTTGTGTTTGTGAGTGTGCTGGGGTGCTCACTAATATATGTTCACGGTTGTAAACTTTTAGAAAAATTGCTCGAAAAAGATGAAAAATTTCCATTTTAATGGTCTGAGCGAAAGAAATACGGAAACATGATGAGGACAGAAGATCGAAAGATCGAAAAAGGGACAAATATGGCCTTTTTTTTTTGCACAATAAAGCGTTCATTTTTTTTAATGAAAGCTTATACGCTACCAAACAAGAAGGTCAACCCTTGCGTTAACACACATTTTTCTGAAAATATTCACGACAAAGGCGTTGACATCAACTGTTGGATTTTCATTACTATCTTCGGATATTGTACCGAAGCCTTCAACGTTCTTTCCTGTTCAACACTTAAGTTAAGCCTACACTCATCTATGAACGAGAATAAACTCACCCTGGGCAACGGCAAAAAAACTCAAGACAAAAAACCTTGTTATGAAAAGGTTTAATTTTGGAAAAGGTCGAGTCAAACAATCAATGGCTTTTAGCGCTAATTGCAATCAGAACCAAAGTGCTCACGAATCAGGAGATGGCCATAGTAAAGTATTGATTAATGTGACCTGTCACTGTTTGGATCGCGTTCACTTCAATGAAGAAATATTTTGACAGTTGCATAATGTGAGTACTGTGAATTCTATTCAATTCAAATTAATGTTACTGATAGAAATAGTTAACTAGAGAGTGAATGTGTTGCACATGGATAATAAATAGCATAAATCTACTAAATGTGCTCAGTCGCTGCAGACCCTCCATTATATCGATGTAGTTGAGCATCTGATGTTCATTAGATTATACATTCCTCATCATAACAGATTTCTTATACTTGTTTATATTTGATTTTTTCGTGCCGAACATTCGAGCTTATCGGGACTCAACAGTTGCCGGATAATCGGATAACACAGATGATAGGCACATATCTTATTTTTGAAAAAATTAGTAAACAATATGTCATATATAGGGCTATTTTTAGAATATAATTTATTTTCCCAGTGTTGCATTGTTGTACAAGAAATTGTAGTTGCTTTCTTTAAGAATTTGAGTGATCATTTGATTATATACAATTGGGTCTTTCAATTCTTCTGTCAGCGGTGTTGCCGGAATATGTCAAATTTCAATTGGAACTGTCATTTCCAAGCTGCACGGATAATCCGACGCTCCGACCCTAAATGGCACCCGGATAATCGACGCTCCGCTGTATGTACATCGCAACAATTAATGATGTATTAATAATGTATTTTGTTTCTGCACGTGTCTTGAGTACTACATTAGCAATAGACATGGATATTTTGAAATGTGTTTTCGGTATGATGACAAAAAATGTCAGACGAAAATCAAAATACATTTAATTTAACTTAAAATGATTTTAATTTAACTGATTAAATAAATTCATAATACAGTTGTAATGTTAAAGATATAAAAAAACTACTTTAATTCCAAGCTCAGTTTTGTAAAAGTTATTTGTTTTTAAAACACGTATTTTTACAAAATTCGTGAAACAGTCGAGATATTTGTACTATTCTTCATTTGTATAGCTTTTTTCGAAAGTTTAGATTGAAATACGCTTGTAGGAAATTATGAATTAAAAAAATACCAACACATTTTCTAGAAATATACAGCATGATCCTTCTATGCCTTTGTGACACGTATTTGAATTTTTCGCCATTCCTCATATAAAACAAAAAGGAAAAACTCCATCTAGAATCCAAAAATCCATTGGTACCATTCCCAGCAGCAGCCACCAGTGTTTACACGCATAAACAGAAGTTTATCGAAACTTGTTTTACAGTTTCGGGCCCATAAAGAGAGCACTGGCCCCTCCACACAAACTCTGACCCATACCAGGAAGGAATGTAATAAATTTTCTGCCGCATGCGACCTGTCGTGGTCTCATGAACTCGGAACTCGATGGGACAGGTTGATTAGATGAAGAGAAGAACAAAAAAAAAAGGGGGCCGGAACAGAATGGAAAGTTGCGAGCCGAGCGACAACAGAAAAAAAAGTTGATTTACGGTAAGACGGTAAGGTATCTGGCCCCATGCTTCCTAGAGAGGCTCTGTGTGCAATCTAGTCCGTGTTCTGTCGCTAACTGTCATCACCCTCGGCTACACCTGACGACTAAGGCTAGAGCGGTCTCAGGGCGAACGAAGCACGAGGACACGTAGAATTTGCAACCCTCGTAAGACTCCGTTTCCGTTCACTCAAATGGCAACCCAACGGTTGTCAAAGTTTGCGCACAACTTTACAACGATCTGACGACGATGGGACGCTATTCTTTATCGAAATTAGTATCTCACAAGCACGCAGACCGTTCGCCACCCATTCCCGGACTAGGGCTGGTATCCGTGACAGCACTACCCTCCTACACGCGGTTGTTGCGGCCACATTCTTCCAAAGAAAGAATACTCTTAACGAATCGTGCGGGGGGGTTCGCATTAACCCTCCAGCATCCTTTTTTTCCGGCTCTTATTCCGCATTTTAAACACATGACAGAACAAAAATAATAAACAACTAACCAACTCCACAGGCTATCCGGTCACACGTGAGGGCCGTCGAGCTGTTTTCTAAATCCCATGCGAAATAAGGCTGCTTACAGGCTGTGGATGGAATATTTCGCAAAGTCGAACCGACCGGTTGTGTTCCGTTTCTGCCGACGGTTGAAGAAACCTCTCACCCACGGGGGACTGATGTTTTTCGGGGGGTTTCGTAAAAGATTCCGACCGTCATAAAACACATATCTTTCAAGAAACATTCCCGAAAGCGATAAAATTTTATGCCAAAATGGCCGCCCGTAGATGGCAATGTGTGAATGCAAGTGCGGACTTTGTGGTCGCCCGGAACGGGAAGAATTCCTTGGGTTGAGTTCTGGGCTGCAAGGTGGTTGATGGTTTTGCCAGTACCACATTTTGAAATACATTAAAATTTAATTCCTCTTTATTTTTGTTTCACAATATAAACAACATAAATCTGAATATATTTACTACAAAGATTTGGATGCAAAGATTGCGTTTATGATGTTTATAAAACCAATTATAAAGATGACTTTTCTTTACTTTGTCATGTAGCGAATGTGTTAACCTGAGTATATTTACTACAATCCACTTTCTGGCTGGTCAAGAGTATCACATTCACCCGTTTTTTGTACGGTCAGCCAAATTCAACCGACCGACTCGAACTGTCCAGTTCGAATAAGGAGGACGGAGATCGATACAAAGATGAACCCATAAATGTCAACTTTTATTGTGCGCCTTTCGATTAGGGTTCGCCATTCAGCAGGGGGTCAGAAAACTATAACCTAAGAAGGGACCAAACACAGAAAAACTTGCCCAAGCAAAGTCTCCAAAGAGAGCGCCCCAAAAGCAGAGGAGCGACTATTGAAGAAGCAAAAAAAACGGCTGTTCGTTCCATACGATTGGCCTAATAAAATTATGGCAAAGCCAACGGGTCCAACGGGTGCTGTACAGGATGCAGCTTTAAACAAAAAAAACACATAAAAAGCTTCATATTTCGATTGAATCGGTAAGAAAAGTTACCGTTGGTCTCTCCGAACGAATAGTTGTTTCCAAAAACTTAGTATTCCAGCGCTTGTCTCGAGCAGCACCGTGCGGGAAAGGAAATGATTTACTATTCTGCCCGACGAAATGGTTGATTATTAGTGCAACTTTGTTATTGTTTCTTGCAAATCTATTTCCACCGAGTGAGCTGCAGTTTGGGCAGGGGAATTTGGGGAGGCGTTTTCTTTGTTTGTGTCTGCATGTCTGAGACCGTTTCCCGGCGTCTTCTACGTGCCGCTTATGGATTCCCAATCCTCCACTTCTGGCTGGTGGCGTGCCATTGCGGACAAGAATGTTGCATTAATTATTGGTGTTATTTCAGCTATGGAAAATAATAACACACGTGTCGAGTGTTCTTCGTTATGCCGTCAGCGTGATGGTCTTGGTTCGGTCCAAGCCCGCGTAGGACCATAAAGCAGATAAGACGATTATGAGTTCCCAACTTCCCGAAGGCACACTGACGGAGCTTTGCAAACTTTCCACCGGTATCGGTCTAAGTCGGCTGAAAACTCTTCCCATTACGAGGATTGCCCACATGGCCGAGAGTGAGAGACAGTGCTTCGGGACAATCACGCTAGAGGGAGCCATCGTTGAATTGTTTGGTACAATAATGGTACCACCGTAAGGGGTCGAAGAATACGGTCCCGCAATCGTTGGAAGGTCAGAAGATATTTTGCGGAACCGTATAAAACTCGTCGTAATGGTGAGAGCGAGTCAAGTTTAATTTGATTCCAACGCATCTTGATGGCGGTATGGAAGCACCTTCTTGCCTCCTCTGGGATGTGGTTGTAGTAGTTGTCGGAACTTTTTTACTTCGCCTGTGCTTAACATTCAAAAATTAAGGTCACACGGAGGATACGTTTGTGAGTTTGAAGCGTACCACGGGGCGGGAACTGTAATAACAGTGGAACACTTTTATGACAGCGAATTAAAACCATCCAAGTACCGTCGTTATTCGCGCGCCCTGTCTTTAGTGTTTGTGCGTGCGCGCGATTCCATTGTGTTGGTTGTTTGTTGTTTGAAGTCTTTCTCATCATCAGATAAGCAAAGGAAGCTAAGTCCGTTCAGTGTCTTTTGATTCATTTTCGAATTGACACAAAAACACCAAAGGATGCTAAAGGAAGCTTGTTCCTGGTTTTATTTGACCAGCGAACATCATTGTGTTTGCAATGTTAAGTAAGTTAGCTAAATGATGGAAACACGTACTAGTTCTAAAGCTTTTGTGTTGCAAGTGAACAACAGCACAGCAAACCGTGAAAGCTTGCTAATAATAAAAATGCAAACGTGTACGAAATGTTTAAAGCATCGGCACCTTCGATCGATTATTTATGTGAATACTTTGGTTGCCCTTGTTCGGGGGGGCCGCAATGATGGAGCGGAACTTCGCCCCATATGGATCATAAATTTCGGGCCCTTGCACGGATCGTGAATTACGATCGTAAAAAGGGTGTTGTTTATCGCAAGTGCCAATAAAGCAAGTGATGATTGAGTGGAAAACTTCATGACATTCGCGATGTGTGCTTAAATTATGCTTCTGACAAGTGCTGGTGAATGGTGGAGATTATTAGAAATGATAAGGAGTGGTGTGTAATTTAAAAAAAAGATTTATTGGCGTTTTGTATAAGTTTATGTGCGTTGCATGCTAAGCACTCGCAACGATGAAATTGTATTTTTATTTATTTTCGCGCGATCGGAAAAAAACAAACACTGTGAAGAAATATTTCACTTTGTATGAATGCACAATAAAGATTAAAATATCATCTCTAACGTGTAAATGTATCTAAGTAACCTCAAATTCTCAGAACTGCACAGAACTTAACACAACTTGTGTTAAGAGTAGAGAAAAAAGGCTTTATGTAGTATAAAATTGAAGAAGAAATTGAGTACTTCTTGCGGTTACTAAGTTCACTAAATAATTAAAAAGTAATGATTATTTTCAGTGCTTTAGGAGAATTTAGCGAAACACCGCAACAATTTAATATATAAATAATAATAATGAGCGATTTATAATCAATTCGATAATTGCCAATTAATGCCTAAAATTGTATACTGAGCAACACAAAAAAGAACATGGAAAAAGGTTAATCAATTTTACTTGTCAAAGTCTTTGAATAGTTAACCCATCAATTACATTTCTTATCACATCCATCAAAGACCCTTCCTACGTTGATGAAGATAGAGTTTCTTATTATTTCATCAAACCTTTACAAAAGCGCCTAAAGTTTTCTATGCCATTCCACAGTTTCTGCTTGCCACGAAAAGTTGAACCTAGCTTGAGGTGACCACAAACGAGAAATCGCGGCTTGTTACCACCCTTTGTCGTAAAATGATAGGCATGCCTTTAGAACCGCCAACGCAGACAAAACCTAGCGGCAGCGATCTTACAAAAGGATGCTCACAGTTAACCAAATTCGGCACCTTGCCTTACTTTGGCAAAGTTAATCCTTGCCGGTGGGTTGGGTTCTGTGAAAACTTATTCCTGTTCAACGCCTTCGGTTACCTTGGGCGAAAGTTTCGTTCGTGCAAAATTAACTCATCGGCCGCGTGTTAGGCAGCAGTTGTTAAACTACGGCTGAGGACATCACCTTACAACCATGTCAAAACGGAAAGCGGAAGCACAAGAATTGTGTAAAGTGTACGGGAAGCAACTGTCTCCCTGCTGCAGATTGGTTAAAAAGTTTCGTCTATTTATAAAAAAAAAACGTCGCTCTCGTCATCGCTGGTAGGTGCCGAAAAGTTTGAACGACGAATTTAAACTTAGTTTTAGCAAGACGGACCACGTCCCATAATTACATCAATTAATAGAGCGATGAAAAATGGGGCCAACTGGCAAATGAAAGTGTCCGGTGTGCGACAGCGTTCAGATGATGAATGGTTTCCGCTTGATGATTTATTTAATTAACAGCCTGATCTGATGAAATGATTTTTATTTGAATAAATCTTTGATTTTTGGTGAAGCATTCTTGAAATATTTCACTCTGCCGATTTGATTTTTTTTATTATCGGAAGAAAGGACAGGCCTAGTTAATAATACGTATATTTTATGCCGTTATTAATTGTAAACTTTTAAATCTATTTGAAGCATTTTCATGTTGCAAAAGGGTTTGCTTTATGGCAACAATAAATATCGCCTTTTATCGCTTCATAAGTGCGGAAATCGTCGTTTACGAAGCAAACTGAGCAATTGTACACAGTTTTTCAGTGCGAAATATGAGCGAAATATATTACACTAATAAAAAAATATATATCATGGCAACCCTTTTACGACCGTACATACTTTGCTTGGTGCTCGATTTGATTACCCGTACAGCCCAAACTACTCGAGGACGAACTTTTATGGCTCATTTTCAAACTAACGAGAACCAGCCAAGGCTGTAGTTATCCAATCTGATTGCAACCTAAACATGGGTAATCACGAAGAAAAACCCCAGCTAAACATAACCGTTGGAGACAAATATGAAATGGATTTGCTATCGTGCGTGTGAGATTCCTTTCTGCTAATTTTATGATCATCCGTCCATTTTGCTAATGAATGTACTACCGGGCGGTGACCCTCTGCGTATGGCGGGAACGGTTCCGGCGTAGAACCAGTGCGTGCGTGTTCATTAAATTGAATGGTATTTATGACGGTGGGTTTGTTGTGTCGAGACCACTTGGGAAATCTAAAATTTGGCAAACGATTTTTTATCCGTTCGTACATTAGCGAATGGGTTTTTATAATGTGCACATTTGTTTCTTCTTTTAAAACAGAAACTTTCAAAGAATACACGTGGGAAATATTTGTACATTTTAGATAATTTTTGCGCAGCAAATGTTTCATAAAACTGGACAGAAAAACTATACTACAGTTTTACTCCTTAAGCAAGGGAACCTTCATTCCCTTACATCGTTCCGCAAGCGGCCGATGTCAATTGAGAAGATTATACAAATGATGATGAACGATCTGGTAAAAACTACCCAAAGAGCGAACTTCCATCGGTAAGAACTTTTTGCCTGACATTGGTTTATCCCACAGCTTAAACACTCCCGCTGCCTTCCACAAACTGTGCTCATTTTTAAGCTCATTTTCATATTTATCAATTTATGCACACGAGTCTCGGTGTACGACGATTGAGCGTGATTCGCTTACACGCGAACATGGGCCCCAAACTGGGCCGAAGATTACGGGCGATTCGTTTAAATTTAAAGTCAAGCACAACGTGCCCGCCCACAGCACAGCTTCATGCGCCGGTCGGCGAGGCGGAGACCCATTTTCTGGAAGCGTAATAACAAAACGCACAACAACCCTGCTCGCATGCATGGAGCTAAATCTGTTGAGCAATGCCGCAAATTTCATGCGGTCGAAGGGGAAAAGATTTAGACGGCAATTTGAATAAATGAAATTATGAGAAAATAACGACAAGCTGCACGTTCGCTGGTGTTACGGTCACGGAAACCGTGCACAACCGATAACGTTCGTTAGTGGCGAAGCGTTCCGTCGTGTTCGTTACGATTTGGGAGCAAAAATTGACTTGAAATTGGAGGTTGTAAATACCCATGCACACATTCCAATCCGTTTGAAGCTGTCCCGAACCAGGGAGGAGCACGGAATGGCATTGCGGGAAAATCCGTGTGGCTTTGATGGAGACGCCTGGTGTCGCTCGATTGTATCCCGGCGATGGGGGCGCCTGGTAGCGCACATTCGGTTGCCGTTGGAAAACTTATTGCGCTCGCTTATGGAACCGCCGTGCTGCTGCTGTGATGAAGTTGCAAATTCCAATCTCAATCATGCCACTCCCTAATGTTGAGTGACAGTTTGAAGGAAGATGGCACAATTTATTCTACGTGCTACGGATGCTGCAAGTGACAGCGGTGGTGTGGCCAGAAAACGAATCATTCTTACACTGCCGGCTGTTGGCTGGACTTTGGGTGTTGCTCACACTTACCTAATGGAAAGAGGAAGAAACCGAAACAAATTTCATCGTTAGTAAATAGTTAGTTGGGCAATGTAAATAATTCCCTCCCAAAAGTTCATCATCATAAAGTTATTTTGTTTAAATTTCAAGTGATTGTAACGAATCACTTTCTCTCTTCCAATTCACATGTAATATAAAAGTTGAATCAGTAAATTTAAGCAAATCAGCATAATTTCAAGAATCAATTGCACATCATTCGATTGCGAATAAATTTAGAATTGAGAAGATATAACCACAAACACGATACGTTCCACTCATGCATTACATCTTCGTCAGTAAAAGCTGTAATGTGGCCTTAAATCAATCTTCCAATTCAGCTGTAGCACCCAACAGACTCGTTAGTGGTATAACACAAACAAAAAAAAATGGCGGCAAACATGGTTGTGCGCCACCACAGCATAAAATTGACAATTACGCGCGAGCGTGCAGAAGGATTTTGAAACATTCAACCAATTTCACAGTATTTACGATTATTGTACCACCATGCTATCACACATACATTCATATTCACACAAACAAACGCAAAAAAACCGGTCCCATAACCTCGGCAATTCACCGCAATAAAGTGGTACGGATCTGTCCCATCGTGCCGGCTTCCGTTTTCTTCCACAGGGGCCGCAACCAGGGGCCACATGATCCGTGGAATAATTTCCTACGCATTCGTCGCTTGTTTGGTGTTGTCGCCGAAGCGGAACACGTCGGAGAGGGCGCTCTGACTTTCGCATCGTTCACATGCGGGCATTCGGGCCAGGGCTAGTGTTTATGTGGCTGTGCACGTAATGTCGACTGCGATCCATCTTTATTTGCATGTTTGCGCTGTAAATTTAGGAGTGGCACACATAATTTCCACGGCCCCACATACCGATCCTTTGCTGATATCGCTTTTCCTTGGAAGGATACGGATGTGGTGCGAGATAAAACAAGAAAGAAAAATTACAACCATACGGACCCTTTTAACCGAGCATCCTTCTCGCGTGAACGTTCCACGTCCACCGTCCAATGGGTAAGCGTATGGAAAACAGTTTGTTGCGTGAAACACAGCAACGCGTGGAATGCGTAATAACAAAACCAAATATGCATTATTACGATGCTGATTTTGTGTTAGGAATGTTTGCTATTTTTCTCTTATTTTTACACAAACCCCCAGGAGTCAGTCCAGCCATGAAATGTAAACGCCAGATAAACCATCGGCTCTAAAGAAGATGCGCTACACTGGAAGAAATCCATTACTAGCACGGTTGAACCTTCCTTTATGTTTTCCAAACCAACCGGTGACGTCTTGGTACCCCCAAAACGCAAACGTATAACGATCATCATCAGCATGCCGTCTTTCTGTTTGCTTCCGTGTGTGGGGTTTTTGTTTTTTTTCTGTTCACCGACACAAACCTTCACGGCCCCATGAACCGGAACGCGGTTTGAGATGATCTTTTATTAGTGGCCACCATGAAAAATGTATCTCACACATCGTTCCGCTGTGTGTGGTAACATAAATGTGGGGACTATAAAACTGGAGAAAATTTCACCCCATTGGGGACTTTCGGCATACACGGGCAGCGAAGTTTGGGTTGAATGTTTTGACGCACTTGTCCCTTACGATATAGTTGTGTGGAGCGCTATATTGATTTCGAGCAGGGAAAATGGGAATAAATTGGGGTTGCTGAAAAATCAAGAGAGGGGCACACAACAACTACTTTTCTGCCAGAATATGTAGTGTTTGTTTGCAAACCACAATAGATATACAAACAAATATTCTCCATATGTGCACGACCGGTTCCGAATGGATCATTCATGTAGTTCCGAGAACTAATTAAAAGAAAATGCTTATGAATGAGGTTGAGATATTGCGTTTCTCTAAATTATATTACAATGGTACCTCGAGAAACGCATCTTTTGATATAAGGACCGACAATATCGTCGATTGAGCGATACTTTTATTTGAGACGCGAACAAGATTTGAAGTTTGAGCAATCACACACTACGGGCTGACAGAGTTTAGAAGTGAATTGTTTTAAAGGCTCATTGCACTTGAGGTTCACACCTTAAACTAAACCTCAGTCTTTGTGCTTGTACCTTTGGTTTGCTTTTAAGTAACAGAAAACATAAACTTGCCGAGAGGTTTGAAAAGACTTTTAATACATTGTGATAATTATAAGAATAATTGATCTGGGTGTTATAACTTCGACTTTTACCTTTGTTGGAAAGAAGCTGTGATCTGTCGTTGTAGCTAAAAGAGTCTACAAAGGAACACGAAGTGTTGGTGACAGAGAAGATTGTTTGGCTCAGTAAATCCACCCGGCTGGAGGTGGATGAGAAAGATGTGAACGAACTCGTTGATCTATTATCTCAGTAACAGCAGGTTGTTATTGAAAAGGACTGGAGAATGGAGGGTGTTACTCTGTAGGAGATGTAAAGTAGATCTTTTGAATGTGAAAATTGTGAAAAAGTTCTAGAGTACGTAGATAAAAATTTGCCCCGAAAAAGTTGAAACGTGCAGTGAAGTTTTTTAAATGAATTTTGATCAGCTCATGTCGATTATGATTTGATTAGTGCATTATCCTGCACGGGATGAAGAAATATACCTCTCAGGACAGTTTGTTTAGATTAATATAAACAAAGCCTAACAAAGATAGTAAACACAAGTGACGAAAATTTTACGTTTCTACTTAACTTTTCGCTATTAACGTTTTTGAAGAATTTTTATTCTTAAATGATGATCAGTTCCACCTCATACCTCAATAAGGTTTGAAAAAGATAAATTATCTTTAAAATATTTAAAATGGTAATTGGCTCCATGTTAATAAAGAACTATTCAATACTGTTACTGATAGTCGATAGTACTGTACCATGCATATGCGTAAGTCCACAGCAATGGTAGTCAGAATGGATTAATGACATCTACATAAATTTCAGTGGAGGAAATCGTTTTGGGATACGGAACGAAATAAAACCCGAATTTCGAAATACCACTGTACTTTGCTGTACCGTAAATAAATATAATTCAATCATTTATGGTTGGTTTTATCTACATTTCATCACTCTCCATTTAGAAATTATTATAAATCACTTGTCATTCATCAAGCATTTCATTCTTATGCCAGAAATTGTGGGGAAAAAACACTTTCAAGGTCACAAACTATGGGGATATTGGAATCACTCACTCAACCCAAACCGCTCAATGGTTTCAAGTATTTTTTGTTTTCAAATCTTCGGCAAAAATTGAAAGCATCGTACCTGCAGCATTTCATCCCTTCCAAACGAAGGGTGGATAGGATTGAACGATCAACAAAACCAAAAGACCGAAACTCGCCCGCTCGTAGGTGTCAATAATGAAACGCATGGTTATGAGAGCGCTCTTGATAATGGTGCGAAAAGATTAATGAATCACTTTACGCCATCACCCGATAGCATCGAACCCGTCTCGTCCCAACAGGGAAATGATTTCATAAACTTCCGGATATCTTCCGCACGGTATGGTTCCATTTTCTACCCCATTCATTTTCGTGCACACACACTGGGGAGAGTTGTGTGCGCAATTCTGCTTCAAACTTTCCAAGGGTCAATGCTGCGGGTCGCGTGGTTTCGGTGATGTTTGTTGTCGCAGGGAAATTATGACTACCTTTAGTTTTATTCCCGCTTCCACACACACACACTATCCCGCATCGCTAAATAATGCATATACACGTGGTCGGGCACGCTCGGGATCGCTGGGGGTCTGCTAATATAGCGCAACGTATCAAATCATTGTGGTGTCTTCCGCAGTTCGGCAGTGGGGTTGTTGGGCATCTCGCGATGAATGCGTTGCGTCAGGATATTCATTTCATTCTACCAATCCCACTGGGATGGGGGTAGGAGAGTGTATTGTGTGGATTCCAGACCACTCGGAGCTGCTACCCGTGAAAGATGCTACGAACCGTTAGAGGAATGCGAAACACCAGAGCCAAAAGCACAGCGAAACCTCACGGAACGAGAGTAAATCAAGGCTAAATTTAACAACAAACATCAACATTATACCACGGTATGTGTTTAGCAGGACGCCATCGGGTGCCGTAAATAAAAAGGCAACGTCGTGTTGAGCGGCGAAAAAAGTAAATCTACCACCGCCACCGCCATCAACGGTCACACTGAATAAAACATGAACTGGTTTGATAGTGTGTTACGAGAAATCAGCCTCGAGTCCAGTCCAGTCGAGTGCTACCTACGAGCGTGCCTTTAGCAGAAGATTGGTATAAAACATGGGATCACGATCCTGTTCCACACGGTGACGTTATTTTATGCATTCAACATTAAAAAAAAATTGTGTATCAAAAAAAAAAACTCCCACCGCAGTGCTTATCATGTGACAAACTGTTGCCTCTCTAAGCCATCGTGCATCGAGAACATGTTGCGGGAAAAGCCGCTCCACGCAGAGTCCATGCATTGTTCGCTGGTAAAGCGACATGTTTGTAAGAAAATAAAGCAAAAAAAACCACGCGTACACCCACGGACCGCCTGAGCGTGACGCATGTCAACCGACAATTGCCATTAATTAACGTTGATCTTCTTCATTTGGCTCGCCTCTGAACCGAGTCGTCGTTTTTGTTGAACACAGCCGTGGTTGTTTCGGTTTCGGCGAGTGCATTGGATGGGTTTTGAACGAGCGTGCTTTGCTGACAGTGGGAAGGACCACCCAATGGGGCTGTTTGCTTTTTCCCCGCCTTTGTTGGTTAAGGAGTGGGGCCTGAGGGAGGAGGACGACGATCGTTCTTTCGTTCCAAATGATGGAATGTTTACATCATTAGTTCTGTTTGATTGTTTGTGGTGGCGCTCATGCACAGCTGCATGCGGACCAGACAGTTTGGGATCTAGCGTTTCGTTCCTAGTTCATGTGGGAGAGTTTTTTTTTTGTTGTTGTCTAAATTCGATGTCTTTACTCTCATTTTCCGCGCTAAGAGAACTCCGGTCCGGATGCACGTGTTTGTCCAGTAGGAAGAATTATGTACACATTCACACCGCATCGGTAAGAGGTTCTCGGACGAACGTGTGCTTCTCAAGTGAGAAGAATTTGCTGCATGATTCATTTTTTCCACCGCACGCTGCTATGGGTCGAGCAAAAAAAAAACCCGGTGGCCACCCCGGCGATTCGAACTGATGTAAACAGAGCGTATGGTAAGGGCGGAAACTGAACAGAACGATTTGTTAGCTTAACCTTAGCCAAACCACAAAATGAACAAGGGCATGCGTTTGTTTGACTTTGCTGGTGCTTTTTTTCCCCCTCTGTTGTTCTCGTTCTGTGGGACTAGCAAAACGATTGGGACAGAGCTGCGTAGAGTGCGCGGGACACTGTGGAAAAAGTTTTTCCGTCCCGTCCCCCCAGGATTGTCTGGTGTGCGCCTTTGGTCACCTTTTGTACCATGGCATGACATGAATTATTTGTAACGAAGGACAACTTTTTGCTAGTTGCTGGCCGGAGTTTATTTCTCATTCCGATCGTTGAACTGACACAAAGAGACATCAAACAAATCGTGCGGTGAGTGTGTCAATCTTGATGCGGGATATGTTGGGCCGATGAGGTAAGCGATATGTTTGATGGTTTGTTGTTTGGAATTTGGCATTGAGCGAAAATGACACTTTAAAGTTTATCTGGGGTGATTTTTTAAAGCTGCTCGAGAATTCCCTATTTAACTTAGAACTTTAATTTCATTTTTAAAATAAGTGAAATAAAATTATATCAATTTCTCGTTTTGTATTTTTCTCACAATCATTTTGTATTGATTTGACATTAATATTTAATAAAAACAATTATAAATCCGTATTTTTCGACAGCAAATGCATCGAGGTTCTTATTTAGTAACCTCATTTGACCCTTGTATAAATACTATTTTGTGAGAAGGATCCTATATAAACCCGCCTTTACATGATACGCCTTACTAACAATATTTTTAAATAATATCCTTCAGTTTTGTTTCATTTAGTCAACTTCCGCTGGTGGTAGAATGTCAGTTGAAGGACAAAAAAATAAAACAATCAATATTAACATTCGCCTGACATTCATGCTGTGGCAGCGGCAAATGATTGGTGTTGTAATTGAGCTAACTTCCTCCTGTTCAACATTCAATTGTGCTATTCACCGTTTCCATAACCGATAGAGGAAGAGGCAATGTAGGTAAGTGAAAATAATGATGATTCTCCAAGCAGCAACGTTTACCAGGTGAGCTCGAGCTGAATAGAAAAGCTTCATTATAGATTGTAGGGGTATGATATGTGTCATAAATTAAACGGATGATGAATGACTCACTGTAGGAGTATTTTGAATTTAATAACAGACATACGGAGACTAGATATGATACAAAAACCTCCAATAGATCATAGAAGTATGCGTGGAAAATTCGTCAGCCTCGTATGAGATGAAATCGCGCACAGAAAAAATGGAACGATATATTAAGAGAGGAAAAACAATCTACACCATATTTCACTCGTGTTTATAGTACATTTCATAATTTAAAGCATCGGGCTACATTTTATGTGACAGATTTCATCACATTTGGGTTCGCTTGACAGCGGGTAGGACGCTTACTGGAGCGCTTACGGGAGCTGCGTAGGATAAAGTGCGAGTTATTTTGGTATGCTCCGTGTAATAAATATGATTCATGTGTCACCGGTTCAGCTGCGTCCGGTTGGAAAGAAAACAACCGAACGACACTTAAGGAACTTGAGATAAACATATGCATTAGCGTGTTACATTTTGATCGAAATGGTATGCTGTTGCTTAACGGGATATGAGAAACGAAAACTCCTATGTCGCAGCTTTAAAAAACTGCGACTTTAGCAAAGATGTGTCAGAATATGAAAACATAATCGAAATGTTAATGCAGTATTAACAATCCTCGTCTTTAATCAAATGTACCCTCTAAATCTTTCTTAAGCCTATTTAACAGAATGAAATAGTAATCAACATCATTCCAAGGTTACACAATCATGGAACGATCATCTGTAACGAAAGCAATTGATAAGCTAAATCTGTTCAAGCAATTCCCAATAGAAAACATAACACTAAGTGCAAACGAAACCCCCAGAGATCAGAAAGAGAGCGAGAAGCTAATCGCTTAGAATAAATAAGCGCTCGGAATACACAGAATCACAATCCTATCTCGTGTAGTTCTACGCAGCAAAGCAGGAAAACCGATGAGATTAGACAGAGATTAAGACAAATGAGGCCCGTCTCCATCAAAGCCTCGTGGCGATAATGACAGCTGTCAACAACGATTGTTGATACACACACACACATGACACCGAAACGTGATAGCAGCAGTCCTGAAATGGGTCTTTGCCGAATATAATTACAAACCGTCGTTCGAAACAGTAAAGAAAAAACCTCTTTCGCCCATCGATTTGGTCGCACACACACGAGAAAGCTTCCGTTTTGCATGTTTTTCTGTTATTTGTTATATATCCTACACCTTGCCAAAAAGAACACCAGCTCAGGATGCAGAAAAAAACCAACGGTTCGGACAACGACCCAAGGCGCTGTGGACGACCCTGAGGCGAAAGCAAAACGATTGGAGTAGAGTTCCCGCTTAAAAAAAGAGCAAAAAATTACACGCATCGTAAAGAAAAATCAATATGTCTCCTCAGGCGCAAACACGTTGTCTTTTACAGTGAAAGTGGCTGCTGGCTGCTTCAATGTTTGCTTATCGTAAAATAGAAGCAAACACAAGCGAGCGCAAGGAGTGAAAAATTCAAGTTCAAACATCTGCTCGTCTCAAGATTTAGGGAAACGAAAATAACAGCGAAAACATTGACGCAGTGTGTGTATTAATTATTTGCACGCTTGGTTTGTCCTTCAGGGAACCATGGCCATAGTGGCATCTTTGGCCTTGTTTCAAGCGAATATTAAGCGAGAGGGACATAACATGCGGACATGTGGC
Organism: Anopheles moucheti; assembly: GCF_943734755.1. Classification (NCBI taxonomy): domain Eukaryota; kingdom Metazoa; phylum Arthropoda; class Insecta; order Diptera; family Culicidae; genus Anopheles; species Anopheles moucheti. Next base: position 53,760,505 of record NC_069141.1, read on the forward strand.
ACTGTTTTTATTTTTAGACGTTCATGTGTCACTTTCATCAGACCAAATACACATCACATCATCGCAAAACCGGAATTCATCTGTCGCGGTGATGGCAATGCTGCTAAGCGAAGTAACAAATGTCGAACAAATGACGCCGGTTTTTGAAGGTGTTTTTTATTCAATAAAAACGGTCAGGCCGTATTGCTTAAATGAATTGAAATCTTTGTCACGAGCAGAATTCGAATTAGTTCCTAACACTCCTAACAGTAAAAAGGCACCTGTTCCGGTTGTATTCATTTAAAGTTGTATTATTTAAAACTTGTTCAAACTCAACGGGGAATAGATTTGGATTATCTCCAGGAATTAGTCACATCAGAATTGACTCACTGTGACTCATTTCTCAAAATAAGTTACATTAAAATCCTATTGTAAAGGGCGTTATTTTTATAAACTTTGTAACCACTTTTAAAATACAGTGAAACAGCTCTAAAGCCGACTCGAAAAAGCTGTTAATTTACAAAGTCATCCGAATGCTCCAAAACCGCTAGACAGCACTTTGCATTCACAAAACGTTTAGCGCACAATTAGCACGAGCTGAGTCGGTTGAATGACTCCATAAGCCTTGACAACGGACTGAATTATTACCAAGGCGTCATCACATAATGACCTACACACGAAGCCACGTGAGGCGTTGGTTGGCTGACTGCGACGAGCGCAATTAATTCCCATAGTTGTAATCTGCATCAACAGCACGCCTTCGAGACATTCCTCCAGCTGGGGGTAATAATGAGCAACCATTTGCATGCATCCGAATGGTGATCGAACGTCTCAGGTATGCTGGAAATGTTTGCATGTCAAACAATAAAGATGCAAAATACATCCAAGCTGACGAGAGTCTTCAACGAGTGCGAACCGTAATACATTGAAGATATTTTTGTACAATCACTGCGCACGATCACGTTATAATTCATAGTAAATAACTACATCTGTGTAAGAGATGATGGGAGGTCTGATTCGCAGAAGATTATTTAATTGACTGTAAACATTAGCATGTTCAAACACAGTATACGACACTCGACGAGTTGGTTAACCATCCCAAACACTCGCTCTCGCTGGTGGGATAAATGTTATAAAGCACTCACAACAAACAGGCCGGGTTCCCCGGAGAAGCAGCGCTCGCTGTGATCATACCACTCGACAAATATAAACATTTAAACACCTGCATAATGCACTTAAGCAACCACCATCGCCAAACAGACCTCAGCGAAGCACACAGACAGCACAGAAACACGTTTCTTCCCTTCGCTGGAAAGGACGCAACCGAAATCGTTCTTTGCCCGGGCGGGTGCTTTTGCAAAAATCCCATCACAAGACTGGGAGAAACTGCCACCGGAACGCGGTTTCGTTCTGCTGCTGCTGCTGCTCATAAAAAGGTGCATCAAATATGCATGCATAACACACTGGGTCGAAACGGGGCAATGAGAGCACAGTTTGAGTGAGGCAGCTTGCTCCGGTTTCTTGCACCACTCGGAAGCAGGTGTTTTCTGGTGTACCATGAAAGAGGTTTCCACCGAGTGTTGCTTTTTGCGGACCGTTTAGTTTTGGTTACCCGCACCCAAAAAAGGGAGGCTGAACAAACGAATGTGTTAGATACAGTGGCCCACTATTTATGTATTTTGTTAGATGAAATTGTTCTGAGATGTTAGAACAATGCACATAATTTTATGAACCGTACGGAATTAAAATGCATAAAAATGAATAATTTCACAATCCTTTAAGTACAATGGATTCCTGTTTATCTGACCATCTTTTAACCAGGTGTCAGGATACCAGTACTGCTCAAAAATAACAATTACGAAAACGATTTGACGTAATAATTGCAAAATTGATGACAATAAATAATAAACGATTCAATATTAATTTATCAAAACAAAAACCGAAGTACAAACAAAAGTTATAAAAGTAAACCAAAAAATGTAAACCAACAACTCTGCAGTATTAATCTACTATTGTTTATCAGTGAAATTAGATACTTTAATTATCCGATTATTCGTTCAGAGTTCGGTTCAATTGACGGTAATGGTCGAAAAGATTACCTTCAATTGAAATTGTTTCATACTGCGACTACTATGGGAATAAAGAAAAGTTGAACATAACAGCCAAATTAATTTCATACGATGCATTTACTGACCACCAATCGATTATTAAACAGCACAAGCTTCAAATTCATGTACTGTCGCATGCACATAAACAACCACACCGCACTACAGCAGCAATGTCGATCTAATTTTACTCTCGCTGCCTCATCATTTTCATCTGCTCGCGTTTATGAGTGATCAACTTTCCCCTGTTCTTTTCCCATCTCGTGGGACTGTTTACTTCGTGCAGCCCCTCATATACACACACACAGAAAGCAACTAATCGAATTAGAAACACGTGGCACGTTTATAATCCGGTTTTATATGCAAGCGTACGGGATGGATGCGAGGCAAAGTGGAAAAACACTTTTTCATACGATCGCAATGAAATTATGATGTCGACATGAGTAGATGGGGGAATAGTTTAACGGCGAGTTGGGAACCGTAAACATGCAGCATAACACATATAACCCTAGTTCGTGGTGTTAATTTCGAGGTTAGCTATGGCGAAGCGTGCAACCAGCGAACCGTTTGATGATTACTCATTTAAGCTTTTAATCCGTTAATTTGTATATTAAACAAATACATTAAAAGCTGCTATGAATGCTTTCATGATATAATATCGGTTCATTATTTGAAGTTAAAAATCGTGACAATGTTAAAAATGCCTAATTTTTGTTAACGATTACTAAACCAAAATGCGTTAAAATGCGTGAGATTGTCATTTTTACACCCCCACACAGTATTCGCTACCCCCGTAAGAAACATTAGTCAATCGATTGCAAGCATCCCAATGTTAGTCACAGAAAATCACCTCACCCAGCGTGCTCAGTGCTCGATCACGATCGAGCGGTATGACGTGATTGCAATGCACCATTTTGTGAACGATTCATAAACCACAGCCCTTCTGCTAATCTTGTTTGCAATAACTTTTCCAATACAATACTTTTGCCTTCGTCTGCTCGTACAAATTCGTTTTGCTTTGTTTTAAAGCTTCCTGGATAATCACTTTTTGACAGTTTGTTCGGTTTTGCACGCGTGGGACCTTGCGAACGTGATCCGGGTAACGCACACAACGATATACACTCGATACGCCGTTTGACCATGGATGGCGGCATGGCATCCGTGTTGGTGCCCCCAGACAGCGGCATCGATGACTCCGAACCGATGATGGATACAAACAACACACCCAAACAAACACCGCAAACCATTTTTGCGCACTCCCAAAATCGGCCCTCGCCACTCCCGCTGGTGTATTTTTCTGCTTCCCACCGATTTGGTTCGACCGCTATGTGAGGAAATGAGGCAATAAGGGTGGCATGATAGAGGGTAGGCTTTTACGTCGATCGCCGATTTGGATTTAATGGCGAGCGGGTGCCTTCTGGGCGGGAGCATGCGGCCGAGGGTATCGGAAGGTTACGGTCGTTGGACGAACGCATCAGGCCGTAAATGGAATAGATGGAATGAAGAAGGCGAGAGACAACGTCGGGCAACAAAAAAAAAACATAAAACGCCACCTCCATCACCGACACTCAACACACAAACACAGTGGTGGATGAAGCGAATGGAAGCCTGCGGCTAAAAGCAGCAGTAATGCACAAATCCCGCATACGCCAATCAACCCTTGAATGTTTTGGTTGATCTTACCAGATACGGGGAGGATTTTATTGATGAAAAATATGGGATGTTAAACGTAAGGAAAGCTTGAAACTGCTGTGTTGTTTATTATGCGCAAATGCAACCAAGACATAAAAACTACGGCAAGAGTACCTACAAGATTGGTTTCCTTCTGATGTAAACAATGAAAACAAAACAAATTAATTTCGTTAATTAAATTAAATTAACAATCACTTCAATATCTACAATATTCACAAGATCTTTTAGGAATACGGGTAAATACCTCAATAAGCTATCAGTTTGATGTTCTTTGATATTATTGTTTTCAGTTTTTTGAATTGCAGCATAGAAATAGCATTCGTTTTTTATGTCCATCAAGGGCGTATTTACAGTGTTAGATGTTTTGGATCGTTATAGTGGTTTTTGGGCATGTATTGTCTATTAGTGGCACGATTCACCTTTAGTTTTCTAAGCTGCTTATGATCCCGTACTCATTTTAAACTGTTTCTTAACGACTTATACACATTTATTGATTGATAATTTAATAAACATCATGATTACCACTCGGATCATTTCTAAACGGGTTTAAAATAACATAAAATCAAAATATTAACATTTAAGTAGTATACAGTAATACTAGTAGTATTAAAAGTAAACATTTTAAATATCGACAAATGCAAATTTATGTTTAGAACTTATTTGAATCAACCGTTTATATAATAATTATTCAAAATTAATTACTTTTACAATGACGTTTTATTCGTTCATGGCTAAGAACGTAATTTTATAAGTGTGCATATAGTAATGTAATGAATAAAAATCCGTCTATTCTTAATAACTGATGCAATGATGGTCGGAACACCATCATCGTTGTTTATCCGACACTGGGGCAGAGCATACCATAAATTAGAAAGCTTAAGCTTTCAGCCTGAATCTGTCAAATAATCTGCACCGGTACCGGGCTGCATCATTCTGAACAGATTCGAAAAGGACATAGCATTTTCACATACGGAATGACTCAAGGAATCATTCTCGCAGAACCACAATAGGAGAAAAATCGCCATCTGCCTGGGAGCTGTAAGCAAATAAGCCTAGAAACATCAAAACGCATACAATGATGGATGATTCCGGCCACTGTTAGGGTCAAAACACACTCTCAGTTAAATTTTATGTTTTCTAAACTGTATGTCCAACGAATTTTGTAACACATTTAACTGATTTGCATGTTTTGTTTTATAAAACCGTTTTTAAAAGCAATATGTTAGTATGTCACAAACATACCACAGCACTCAAGGGTTAACCGATCTGAACCATCAACATCTCTCGTCTGTGATGATTATGCCGTGCATGATCAAACGACCGATCGACATTCAATAATGTGCGTGGCGGCGGCTGGCCGTCCTCCAGCAAGGCACACTGGATCGCGGTGTTTGTGTGCTTATAGCGACGCTGATAACCTCGGGCACCTTTTTGCGTACCACGTACCTACAGAAGACAATTATGGCCCGACGGTACCTTCTATGACATTCTCGATTTACCGACAAAGTGATAGGATGGAATGCGATTTATTACTATGTGGTATTTTTTCTGCTCTTTGCAGTCCTCGCTTTTGCGTTTCACACCATCGCAAAAGGTACACTGAATGGTGGCAGGTGTGAGCTAGATAAGCATAGCAAAAGCTGGTAGTAGCACGTTGACAGGATGTGTTTGTGTACTTTCCCCTTTGCAAAAGGATGCAAATCAAACTCACATTAAGGGCGAAAGCGACGAGCAAAACAGATACGAACCATGTGGCAAATGGAAGGCGAGAATACTAAAAAACAGAACATCTCCACGTGCGAGAATATGCGGATTTTTATACAGTCGGTAACGATAGACAGCATTTGCCAGCGAGAGTATTTAGAAAATATTGTATAAAAGATCTACCAAAAATTTGTTGCAAGGAAGTTATTCGTAAAAATAGATATTCGGTCTGAATGTTCTTTCGTGAATACAAAGAATAAATTGAAAACTAAAAATAAATAAAAAAAAATCGAAAGAATTTGTCTTACCTTTATTTTTCTGTTTATTTTCTGCTGCTGATTTTTATTTCCTTTAGACACTTTACTGATGCTGCTCTCCGACACAGCTGCAACAGAAACCAGAAATGGAACGAAATAAAAATAACAGAAAAACGCAATTGTGACTCCTATTATTCCTCGTGATTGTCACAAATGTGTGCGTCTGATAGTAATTCCAATGGTTCGTCATATCCGCGTACTCCATGTTTTGTAATTTCTTTCTCAACGATGTGCCACCAGTGTATAAACAAACTGCATCCTGTTGTTGGTGAACTTTCGCAGCTTTTTACGGCTTGTTATTTATTTACACTTGTGTCGCGGACTAAATTCCCAACTCACTCACACATACACACACTACCGCATTATATATCCACAACAACTCCCATTGTGTTCGAGCACAATGCGATGCAAATAAAGCCCTATTCTCACGATCACGCACGCACAAACTTCATTCACCACCGGACACACACACACACCCACTCACCACCCACACACACACACACACTCACGTTAAATAAATCAAAAAGCCGTGACCGGTGGTATTGCAATTGCGAAAGTTTTGCCCTAACGAGCCACATACCGTCGTTCAGAATTCAATGCCCACTCTCACATACACGCACAATTATTATTTCCCAGCACAGTTACCGGAAGCGTGAAGCGTCTTTCCGGTGTACGCGGTTTCCTCCCTTCACACGGAGGAAGTCGACGAAACAATCAAGGACGAGTTCGAGTGTGTGTGGCCTCGACATTTGTGTCACATCTGGCCCCTCGAATCCTTCCGTAAAAGGCAACGAACGTAAACTAACTATAAAAATGCAGACAACTTTTTTTTTTGTCCTGCAACACGCCAAATCGAAGCAAGCCGTGAGTTTACCGCTTGCCTTTATGCGGTGCTTCGAGCACCGGACAAATGGTTTGTGTTTACAGGTTGTATTTGTACCGAGGGGCGCTAATTAGCGCGACCTAAAAACGCACCTTTTCCCGCTGTAATCGGTAATAAACGCTAGAAAGCGTCGATGCCACAACGTACGATGTTCACACCGTGAAACGCCGCGGAACGCGAAACGAACGTACACTTCACAAACACTGACCGTGCGGAACAACGCGCAGATTTGTACTAACGGTGTAGCAAGCGACGATGTTCGGCCGCCCGTTGATGCGTTCGTGCTCGGCTGTGAAATTGGCAGCATATACACTCAGCGCTTTCCGAAACGTAGTAGTCGAGGATTTTTTTTTGTTTGGATTACTGAATTTCAAAACGGCTTTTTTTACTTTTAATGCTTATTTACGTAAATTTGTCGGCGAAAAAATGATATGAAAATTTCAAAAGTTTTATGTTATGTTTAATGTTATAATAACCTTATTATTCTGATTGGTTTGTGTGTGATATTTTAAAGATGCCTTTCGTTATTAACCTTTCTTCCATATTTCCACTAAAACAAAACAACCATTGTAAGGAACTACCCTAATAAACTTTACCCAGTGTGTGTTGATAGTCATTCGTATTTCCCACCAACCTTATTTGGTTCAGTTCGGCTTTGCGAACCGGTTGGATGGTTCTCTCGCCGTTTGGTTCTCTCTTCAGTGTTTGAAAAATGCCGGCATGCGAGTTGACAGAGAGCTTTGACGTGGCGGAAGCAGCAGACTCTCGTGGCCGGAGACCGAAACGTTATCGACGGTACTTTAACTAGCTTCATATCGTTGCCAGAAGAAGCCCTCTCGCAACGCATCTTGAGATGATTGATTGGTGAAGCGGACAGAGTCGATTTTTCATCCCCAATCCCTGTCTCTTCCGTCCCCCGGTTGAAATGGTTTGCATCCCGGACTATCCGTCCACGGTTCTTCATCTTTATCGAGCAGAGTTTCGATGTACTCAAAATGAATAAAACGTTCAAGCCGTGCGTATGAAAACCGTTCCAAACATTCACTCTAACGATGTAAATCAAGTATCAAAGTTTTGGCGTAAGCTACCACATCCCACGGAATGTTCGACGAACACACACGCGAAGGGATGCAGCCCGTATCAAAAAGCCAGCCAGTATCAACAGAATGAAGAAAAGAAAACAGACAAGGGTATCGGATATGTTTTTCACCCCTCCAAACAGATTCTTAAATTCATTCACATCGTCTCTAACCGCATTTTTGTACGATTTTTTCCCCGGGAAGTGCTTTTCCATCCGATAGGGGTGGACCAAAGCCAAAGCTTCCCTCCTGCTACGGACGAAGGGAATGTAAGTAAATGTGCTTTGGGTGATCGGTTTTCGATGCCCATTTGCGATGGAGTAGTTGTAGCGACAGGCGGGCAAATGGTAACAGTGGAAGGGAAAAACTTTTGCGTGCCGCTGATAGTTTCTCCGAATGATATTTATTCAATTCGGTTCCATTAATGACGAATGGGGGAGTTATCATTAATAAAAGTTTGCTCTCCACATTATGTTCGTTGTTCGTCGAATGTTTGTCTTGTTTTTTGATCTTCGATTTCTATGTTCAAGGGGATGGGAAGGGAGGATGGAAGGCGGGTGGACGCAAGATGGGAAATTTACTTTCACATGGTGCAGAAACTTCTCGCCATTAGTAGTTAGACGAATGTTAGCTACAGCTACAGCTCAGATGAAACATTGTTTGATGATTTGTTTGCAAGAGCAAAAAAGGCGATGGGGGGGAAAAAGAATACGATCGCATTTGGAATTCTGATGAAAATTGAATGAGGTTAATTGAAGACTTTAGCTTTGCGTTGTACTTCCATTAAAAAAATTATCTACCATCTACCACTACTTTGGTTGTTAGAATTTCCCGAAGCATGTTGTTAATCATGACATCGTTTATTATAATAGCTTCAGTTCTTTAATGCATGTCACTTAGCTTGCAAGCCCATAATTATCATTGACTAGGATAAAATATGATTTAAAATATGTAAATTGTGCTACAAAGTTGGAAAAGGAGAATATTGCAATGATGACGAATGGGTTTGAAACTGGCGTTGAAAATCAAAAGGAAAACTTTTATAAATAATCCAGAATCACTAATGTTTATCAAAAAATATGAACTTGTTACACTGTGCAGATTTACATTTATGTTAGGCAATAAGTGTAGAGTGAGATTTTGTTACTGAAAATAATTTTAGCGAGCTTGCTTTTTATGTAGACTTTACTATCAAGGATTTTTGAAAGTTTGGAAATTAAAAGTTATGTTTAAGAAATATTATTTACGATCTTTGAATTGTTGTAGTTTTCTAGTCCAACATTACGCTAATTGCATATTATACAATAATATTACAATAATTTTATACATTTCATCCCATCCTCGTCAATATTATCAACACAACTTATTTCCAAATGTATTACTTTCTTTCTTCACTTACACTTTGGCACACAAAAGTGACTCCTTGAACTCTTAGCTTTCGCACCCTTAAACAGCAAAATTATTCCATCACTGTCGGCGAGGGTTAAATGAAATCAAAGACAAACATAAACATATCACAGCACCCCCCTACCCCCCTACGCAAACACACGGCCACCGTCACCGAAAGCATCCTGCGGGTATTAAGCGGATCGTTCCTTCCCCGGGGACGATAATGGCAATTGAAAATGGAGCATTCTCATTACAGCTTCCGCTGAGTGCGACAAAACGGCCCGAAAGACCCACGGAAGACGGGCACGGACAAAAGATGGGAACCTTACGCACAAAGGACACGTTACGGTGGGCACCGTTCCGGTGGGTTCTGTCACCGTTCTCTATTTACCCGCCCCGCTCTGTGTGTGTGAGGTTCGTCGTGAGCATAGCAATGTCTTTTTCAATCTCTCCCTTTTTGCAACTGCGGCTTCCGGAGTGTTTGAATGCTGATCGTTCTGGCGCCGCGCCCTGTTACTGATTTGTCGGAAATTTCGTGCCTAATTATTTTAATTTTCTCAGATCATTATGCTAATGCTCCCGTCTTTGGGAGAGCGTGCAACCTTCGTTCGTGGGATGGTTTGTTTTCGATTTTTTTTTCTCTTCTTTGGATTGCATGCGTCTTTGTGTTCTGTCAAAGCCAGCATACGAAGTTCTTGTTCACATCTTCCTTGGTACCCCACGGTGCGTCAATTGACTTTTGGGTGAACTTTGCAAAGTGTTGACAAAATTAAGTTCGCTTTTGGGATGGAACATACGGTGGAAACAGAAATTGCAAAAAGTCTTAAAGCTCCCATGGAAAAATGGGGATAAAAGCAGTTACCAGTGGGGATAAAGTTTATGGTCCTGATTGCATAGTATTGAATATTGCAGTAGTATTGCAAACTTTAAAAAGTAACATTATTACCTCCATATTCTTCAATTTGATTTTTATTAGCATTTAATTCGAATATTTTTAATCTAACTCAAATTGATTTATGATGAACAGAGTACTAAAATAGCTGTTAGTAGAAAAAGTCTACAATAAACGGTAATTAACACAAATTCGTGGTACGGAAGATGCGCCATATTGCGGAACAATCTTCATTTCCGCCCAGAGAAAGACCATCCGCGCGTGTTTCCATATGGCTATCAAACGCTTCCACAGCACAACAGCATGCTCCGGTGGGACACGCTCACGCTCGTTCGCAGATGATTGCTGCATACTCTTCCTGCAAAGCAAACACAGAACACAGCTGGTATGAGGTGGAAAAAAAATCCAGCCAGCAGACAGTTCCGAATGAGGATGTTTCACCGCACGAAATCACTCCAACGCGACAATTGGCCCGCGTCATTCCGTCCTCCATGGTACGAAACAAACGTGCCACCATAAATGAGCGTTCGTTTGAAATTGAACCTAAAATCGTTTGCTGCACAGCAAACGCAGGAGGACGGAAAAGGAACGAACTTAACCGACACACAGCACTATCATAAGCCAGCAAGGCGTTCGCATACGTCGGATGGTTGTGGTTTAGCGAAGGCGATTCCCAATTTTCCTTCGCACGGTTTTATACGCTCGCATTGTCACCACCATCGACCGGGCGGCTAGTTATGTGTTGTCACCTTTTTCTGATCGACTTACCCCGGTGTGTACTACCTTTCCTCATGCTACGATGCCCACGGGTATGGAACGAGAAGGAGATTTTCCGTTCCATAGTCAGCTGGCGGAAGACGACAGCACACGGATTGCTCGCCTACGATTATGAAGGTGTTGGAATGGAATGGCTTGCCACTGGTTTCCGGTTGTACTACGGGTATCGTTGGCTTGCGAAACGATCGTTAGTGCTGTGATTCGACCATATGGAGGACATTTAATCTGTTCCGAAAGCGATTCCAAATGGATCCACTTGCTATGAAGTCAGTTTTAGTAGAAAAAAGCGATGTCACTGTGCTTACTTTTCAACATTAAAGAACATAATCTTATTTTTTTTAAATCGAATGTAGGTTGAGTTTCTAGAGTTAAAAACATGACTGTGAAAATCTATTCGTTAAAAGTCTTGTGATTTTGTCGTCGAGATTTAAGCAAACCGATGACAATTAATAGATTGTCTCTTGAGATTGGCTCTTGAGCGCGTTTGTAGCGAAAACCCCATGTAAGTTTGCACATTTCCCCTTAATAATTGCAAATGTCTCTTCATCTCCTGAAAATATCCCCCAATTAATTGCAAATTTCTCCTGAACGGTTGAAATGTTCCCTTATATGATTCGAAGTACTATAACTTCTTACTTCTACTTTTTAATCAACAAAATATCAGTTTTAAAAATAAATGTTAAAACATAAAGCCTCGTTTAATCGAGCTCATCACGCTACTATCCTATACTTACTGCCCGGATAAGCAGAAAGCACGAATAATAGGTGCATCTGTTCATGCTAGTAACATTAGTATCGTACAGCAGCTCTCCGCTTTACGCTAATTTTTGGGACCGAACGCCTTGAGTTGGACCGAACGATATCGAGTTTTTGCGTATAGCGAATTTCTTTAGCCATATCGTTTATATTTCATATTGCGGAGTTGAAATATAACAACGATAAAAGGGTCAGAGAAATTTTTGTAATGAAATTATGTTGAACTAGGATGAATTAGCTTATCTTTCATTCCTGCTACCTAAATAACCAATAAACTTTCCAATATTTATGTTTTTTCATTGCATTACAAATTTCGAGGGCTGCCGTTTGCACAATTCCTTTGATTATCTATTAACTGCCTTTTTTCCAAAAAGTCATGTATTGCGAAATCGCGTATATCGACTATGACGTACTGCGGGAACTTACTGTATTTGATACAACCTATGATTGAGCCGCCACCACCTGCAGTTGGCGCCGGAGAAAACGGAAGGGGTCCTCATCTCCAGCCTTCGTCGAGGTCGGCTGGAGGTCCCGTTCCGCGTTGGTGACACCGTGTGTCGGACACAGCAGTCGATACGGTACCTGGGGGTTCGACTCCACGACCACCTGTCGTGGAAACCACACGTCGAGATGGCGACGTCGAAAGCCCTCCGTGTGGTTGGTGTGGTGACCTCGGTCATGAGGAACCACAGTGGCCCCCAGGTGGCGAAGCGTCGACTGATGGCGGCAGTTGCGGAGTCGATCATACGCTATGCCGCCCCTGTCTGGTCGGGAGCAACGAGGTTCCAGTGGTGCCGACGGAAGCTGGCCCAAGTGCAGAAGCCACTTGCACGGGGCGTTACCAGCTCCTTCATTTCGGTGGCGTACAAGACCGGCGTCGTACTGGCAGGCCTCTTGCCGTACAGGCTGCTGATACTAGAGGACGCAAGGTGCCACAGGAGGCTCCTAGCTGCCCCTGGCACCAGCAGAAAGGAGGTTCGGGCGTCGGAGCGCCTGGTCTCGATGCAGGAGTGGCAGCGGTCGTGGGACCTGGCGGCTGAAGCACCGACGGCCAGTCGGTACGTGGAATGGGCCCATCGGATGATTCCTGACCTGCACCAGTGGGTGGGAAGGCGACATGGAGAGGTGGATTTCCACCTCTCACAGATTCTCACGGGACACGGATTCTTCCGTGAGTATCTACATGTCCGCGGTTTTGCCCCCACCCCAGAGTGTCCTCGGTGCCCAGGTTCGGTTGAGTCGGTGGCCCATGTCCTCTTCCAGTGCGAAGTATTCGCAGAAATTCGCGAGGAGTTCCTTGGGTTCGGTTCAGATGATCCAGTCCATGCGGATAATCTGGGCATGAAGCTGTTGGAGAGCCTGGACCAATGGAACTCTATCCAAGAGGCGGCCAGAAGGATCACCAAGGTCCTTCAGGAGATCTGGCGCGAGGATGAGGTGTTGCTGAACACCCGAGCACCTTCATCGGAGATCGTTGGCGAGGGTGAAGACGAGGCAGCGTCTCCTGCACAATTAGGAGCGAATCGCGTGCGGACGGCACGAAGACGTCAATCACAACGCGCGGCTGCTCGAGCCGACATCCGGTTGGCGGCAGCAGTTGCGGAGGCGGAGCGAGCGCGAGAGGACGAAGTGCTGCGGACGGCAGCTGAGGCTGAGGCAGCAGGAACGGCACCCCCTCCCATTCCACGTCGGAATCGAGGGCGTCCGCCGTCTCCAGGCACCATTCGCCAGAGGTACGATCGCCGAATCTTCATGCAGCGTGCTTGGCGGGAACGGATGCGTTCCGGGACGATTCCACCAGTCCCTCCAGGTCAGAGCCGAAGAAACCGAGCGCCGCCTTCAGAGGCTGACGTCATCCGGCGTCGCCGTCGAAGACGCGAGATGGATCAGGCGCGTCGAGCAGCTGCTAGGGGGGCTATCCTCTCGAATCAAGGGCTACGCGAGCCCTTGTCAGAGGAGGACGTGGCGTCAATCACCGAAGCGACCACCTCCGGTCGTTAGCTAACGCCGCGATTCGGGTAACGGGAGAAATTGTGGGAAGGCGTTAAACTAAATAATGCGTTTAAGGAGGGTACAAATGAATATTAAATAATGTGAAAAAAATATAACTCCTGTAACCCAACCCCTTACGGGCACGGAAACAGGACAAGGGGAACGGGAATATCACATTTATGTTCAATAAATATTCTCGAATTGTTTAAAAAAAAAAAAAAAATACAACCTATGATTGATGTATATTTAGGAATGCGGTTTATTTCATTGTTGTAATAAAAATTTCTAATTTGCTAAGGTTTAACCTAAGCAGCACGTATAAATCGAAGCCCGTTTATATGAAAGCTTACTTTAAAACTAATACATTTAACGCATCGCATGATTTAAATTAATAAATGTATACTTTTTTCGTTATTGCGTTATAGAATCGATTGGATACGATGACACGACATACCCAATCGAATACCATCAGAATATTATATGCAGTTGTAATAGCTGTTAGCATTTGCTTACACAGATTATGGTGAACTGAATAATAAATACAGGCAGTCCCCGAGATACGCTATTATACCGGACCGCTATAGCCCGGGAAAAATCCGCGTAACTCGAATTTCAGCGTAAGTCGCATCCTGGTGCAATTTCGTTTATACCTCAAAGTCACAGAGTCGACTTCCTCAGCTGCACTTAATTTATTCACCGGATCAGACGATTGTAGGAAAGATTACATTAAAATAAGTTAGAAAGAAATGTTTTATATGGCAAAAATGGTATTTTAGACCTGTTTTTCATTTTTTTATTTAAACTTTGTGCAATAAACTAGCTCAACTGTAAAATTTCTAAAAACCGCGTATCTCCGAATACGCGTATAAGAGGAACCGCGTATTTCGGGAACTGCCTGTATTCACATTTCATACTTATTTCGAATTTGTTGTTTAAGTTTGTAAAGGAAGTTGTTTGTTGAAGTTGAAACATTTTAATCAATTTAGATAAACAAACAGGCATATATGTGCTGGAGATAAGTAAACCTTTTCATAATCTTTTTTTTCAAACATGTACCACGTACTGGGCGTCTCCAGCGAAAAGAAACTTCCAACGAAAAGAAATAATATCCTGCCTCAACGAGCCTTATTTCAGTCGATCAATAAAATATGTGAAACTATAATTATGACCCTTATATAGACAACCATTAGTAGTGTTTGTAGGGACTTAAGTGTTAAACTACAAACTTACATTTTGGAAGAAATAAATAAGATATTGGAAGAAATAAATAAGTAAATAAAATATGGTTTTTGTTACATAACTTCTGTTCAAATTTCCTTGTGTTATTTTAATTTATTTTTAATTTTGTAATGAAATAGACGTCCCACCTTTTTCTGATGACGTAGAATCGAGGGGTTAATATTTCAATGCGCCCTAAATTGATTGACAGTCAATCCTAATCAGACTTTGAGAAACAGAAAAGAATGAGAATAAGAAAGAGATAGATAAAGAGAGAGAGAGAGAGAGAGAGAGAGAGAGAGAGAATGAGAGAGAAAGGGAAAATCAACACAAACTAGCCGCTAACGCCTCCACACAATATAACCACTACTACTTAGACCACTTCTGCATTCGATGCGCTGCTAATGAGTCTGCATTCGATCTCCTGTGCTACCCTTCCCATCTCGGTGTGGATGCGTTGCGGTGAGGCAATTTCCAAATTGTTTCATATTCAAATGACGTTCATTCCATTAACATTCGTTAGCCGGCGAGTTAGATGGTGGTTGTCAACTCACCGCCAGCCACACGGTCGCTGGTTAGCAAAATTTGATGCAGGATCCCGGCCGCATGAACTTTACGCTGTTGACAAACTCGATTTGCCGCTTAGCGTCACGCATTCATACGCAAATGTACGTTGCATTCGTTGCGCGCCACGGTGACGCATTTGGGATGGGATGGGAGCACAGGAGTAGCGGCAAAGATTGAAACGCTCACAGTTTCAAAATCAATATCAAACCCGACAAATGCGACAAGCAGCAAACAACGCGCAACACACCACCAACCAGGCGCCTCCATCCGATCACGGGCATCTCGCGTTTGGAGGAATTTGCCGGGTTAAAGCTAAAAACGAACGCACTATCCACGCTACACCTTCTAGCAGGTGGCATACGCGACCGTTCGATTGGTGAACGATTTGAAACGGGTGTAAAAAGTTGGACAGGTACCAAAACTGCATCCACCATTTCCTTTTTGGCGTGGAAACGTGAAGAATGTTGGGGGTTTTTCCGACCGACCGACCGGCCAAACGGTCATCACATACGCATCGCGCCGCCGATGTGTGGGGACCATTTTAATTAAACTTCCAAATTAAACATTAAAATCGAGAACATAATTAACTTATGCCACCAGTTCTCCGAGAGGAACATCCGAGAGATTGACAGATTCGTACGTGTGGATGCAGTTGGTGGCGGATCCCAGAAGGAAGTATCACAACCGACGCGAACAGCTCCCGAGGGCATTGGTAGTCAAGTATTGCGCGCGGCAGTTCGGTGTATTTGGTATGACTGGATGACGATGTACTTTTACGAGAGCATTAACATTTTATGAAACTTTAATCTTCATAAAAGCGTAGTGCGACCGTTCGAGGGTTTACATGCATGGGAAGTTTCAGAATCGTATGGGTGGGAGAGATCTAATGTAATGATGTCAAGTTCAACAACAACCACGCCAGGACAGTTGTAAACAAGCGAGAGAAAATTGATCGTGGCATGGTATCAGCTGATGTGGAAAAGTTTTAGGAAATTCAGAACCTTTTTCACCGGCATGATACAGGCGATAGAAAACAACCATGCTTAAGTGACATTAATTATTTAAATCTACGAGAGGAAACACGTTTTCCGTGTCAATAACGCTATCAACAGTAATCAATCCTTTTTTGTACATCAATTTGTTGTATGAACTATACACATTTTAGCATCATATAAGCATCATCCAACAGGAATAGCTTCTATTTAGCCACATCCATATAGCTGCAAGAACACGTCCGATATTTCGAATTCTCTTCTCTCCCTTTCGCTCACCCGTTCTGCCCAACTTTTCATTTACCAACAGCTGGTGGAACATCACAGGGCCCGGCTGTGTAGCACACCGTTGAATGTGCGCCTGGTTTTACGCCATGTTGAACTACTGCATTGTACATTCCCACCTTTCCAATCATATGGGCGTTCGGCCGGCATCCTAACCACACATATACGGGCAAATTCCTTTGAGTATTGCTTTGAGCGTTTTTTTCTTTTTTTGTTTGGGAGCAATGAAAACTATCTCAATGCACGAAAAGGTATGCGCAAACAGCATGAATGATATCGTGACCTGCAGAGCGCCTCGGACCGGTATGGGAGCTGGAACATAAAATAGACAAAATGTTCACAACGTGAGGGTCGATTGCAGTTTGGTTGGGAAAATGTTTCCATTTTCCATACATTTTTTAAGACTTACACTAAATAACCTGCTAGATAGATAATCAAACTATATTACTTTTACTTGAAATGGAGACAATTTTCAAATATAATAAGTGTTTAATATAATATTCTCAAAACCATTCATTCGACTAGCTTATCATTCTTCATCAAATTCCCTTAATATTACTCGTCCTTCTACCGCTTTCCATCGGTACGTTTAATCTGTACATGCTTGCATCTCGCTCGATTAGCATCAAACGATAACTTCCGACTCAAATCGAGTGATGCATTTATCTTGCACTTCGAGCAAGGGTTTAGATTGGTTTCTTTTTTCTTTCACCGAGAGGCAAAATGATAGAAATTTTCCGATCTTCCTCCGTATTTGCGTCTAGCGTTCGTTTACGCTAACGACCACCATATCATGAATAGCGGTGGTTTTGGGTTTTATTTCTCTGTTCGATTGATGATTTGGGCAGTGAATGAAAGTGCCGCTGCGGATGCTTCTTTTGCACATCTATTTTTGGGAACTTGAGACATCAACAACGGTCCGGAAGGATTATGTGTTTGTCGATCAGCAATATAAAATGCTGTCTAAATAGAATGGATCAATACGGTTCTGGCTGTGTTATTGGAAAAGTTAAAAAAAATTGCTAGGCATGAAAAGTAAGGTGGAAGTTAGCTCAAACGAAAAAAAAAAAACAAACAATCGCTCCATATTTATTGTTCGTTATACCTTCTTAAAGGGCATAACGAATTTTTTAAAGTATCCAGACGTCACCACCGTCTGACGTTTGGAATGACATCAGTCGGTGAAAAAAGAAGCAAGCGTAGGTTTTCTGGATAACACGTGGAGCACAAGACACACAATTTGTAAATTACTCTAAATAAACTGTACTCGGATTAAAAAACACAAAACTGAGCTAAACATTTATATTTTAGAAATATAATAAAATAAATATAAAACAGATGCTTGTAGGCAGTAAGCATATTCGCTGTTTCTATAATTAAACCACCAAATGTGAGACCACACAAAAGGAAGAACAACTATCAATTAAATTGAGATTGACGTATAATTCACGATGCTGCTATCCACAACTTCGATCTCGAACGAAAATAGCCTCTCCGATAGGTACAATATTCTTCCATCCCCGGCCTACGGAACTGTTCATCGACTGCCTTACTCAAAAGCATTTAAAATGCATATCCGAAACAGCGGCAACATTGTTAGGTTCAGTTAGAAGAATTGTATCGATCTTCGCGTATCGATGGTCTCCAAACGTTCGATCCATTCTGCTCGCCAGCGAAATAACGATACACTGGACCGCACGGAGGTAGAGCCGACCGACACGAAAATGCACTCATTTTACGGTTCGCTGAATTATCGGTTGAATTATTTATCGAAAGTGCATTAAAACACAATCCCACGGATAAGCGCAGCGGCACGCAAGCCGGTCGGCAGTAAGGCACGGTGCACGGTGTTTGCTGTTTGCCGAAATGCTTTTAAAAGCTTCCCGAAAAGTTGCCTCACCTTCCAATCACACACGGCATGGACCACCAGGCATGGATTTTCCGACGAAACTCAATCCATATCCGTACGGTGTATTCCAAATTTAGCACTCCGCTTCAATATGAAATATTAGCGATTTCACACTTCCGAACGAGTGATGTGGTGGAAAATTTAGCGCACGTGTAAAAAATGTCACCGCAACTCAGTTGACGTCATCATTGTAAGCAGAAAATGGAACATGGTTTTTCAGCACGCGCAGTGTGTATTGCTCTTTTAATCGACTTTCATTGCAGACCCGATACGCCTAATTGAGTTAGCAATGGCTCAGCTCCCGGAAGCTAAATGTGATAAATAATTTACTGCATGAATTGATTTTTTTCCCTTCCTGGGCGCGTGGCCTTGTGGGGAAAAAACCGAACGAAACGGTATTTAAATTAATTTGAGGCTTTTTATGGCGAATGTGGACAAATTTATGTTAATTAATTTCGATTGGGGCGAAATTGGGAGTAAGTTTTATTGCTATTAATAGTGATAATAATATTCATTAAGGTACATACGAAGCGAACCACGATTGAAATCATGTCCGCTCATGTCGCTTCCAGAACCTCGGGGCAGTAGACATCGAATAGTACCGAGAATGATAGCTAAACTGATCAAGAGTGGATGAGTGTCACCAGAGCATAACCATCATACACGCTCCGTATGCAAGACGGACAATAAACTAATAGTATTGATTGCTGACAGGAATTACAGGGGTTCAATATCGTCCTACAGGGGTACACTATCGTGTTGAATATCGTCATACAAGATATTCTCCCAAATATTATGAGACTAGCAGAATCCAAAAGTTATAAGATCCTCACCATCCTTTTTGGAATCCTAGCTTTTAAGAATAACAAGTTGTTATTCTTCGTATCTAGATGGTGGTGGATTGAAAACTTTTGTGATCAGGACCAAGAAGATACTTATCACCATCCTTATCACCCACGACTTGGTCTGGAAGTTTTGGGGACCATGTTCGATAAGCCCATTCTGATTTAGGCAATTACTGATGACACAGACATGATGTTTAAACTGATGAAATAGTAAAGCTCTTTTACGTAACAGAAGCTTTCTAAATAATCATCTGGAAAATCTTAGTTTGGAGATCAACGAGGCAAAGAGTAAGAATATTTCAGCGACCCTTCCAAGAAATCCAGCGCAAGCTGATAATAACAGTGATGTTTAGATACCAACTTTAACTTTATCAAATATTGAAAATACCGGCAGTCCCCGTGATACGCGGTTCCTCTTATACGCGGATACGAGGATCGGAGATACGAGGTTTTTGGAAATTTGACAGCTGAGTTAGTTTATTGCACAAAATTTAAGCAAAATGGAGAAAAATTGGTCGAAAATACCTTTTTCGTCACATAAAACATTTGTTTTTTACTTATTTTAATGTAATGTTTCTAAAAATCGCTGCATAAATTAAATGCAGAGAAGGAAGTCGACTCTGTGACTTTGAGGTATAAACGAAATTGCACCAGGATTCGACTTACGCGGAAATTCGGGATACGCGGATTTTCCTGGGTTATAACGGTGCGCTATAATAGCGTATCTCGGCGTAGCGACTGCCTGTACTCAAGAACCTTCTCTTTTTTCCTGTACTAGCATCATGTTTTGTCTACAACAGCAAATACAACCCGGCACAGTACGACATTTCCATACAGAGTCAAAGGCGTGCAGTTGGTCACGGAATTACTTCAGCATTGAAATCACCATCCCTTTGATGGCAAGGCGAAAAGGAAACCCATAATGAAACGAAAAACTTTGCTGTTGAGAGCGGTTTCATTTAACGAACCAGCCCTCGAGAGGGAGGAACAGTTTTGTCCATTTAGCGTCTGACAAATTCATAATTATCTCATAATTGATGAGAACGACCAACCGTACCCTGATCGGAGACGGGGATGGGTTACACTTATGTATTGTGGGAAACGTGTT
This sequence comes from Anopheles moucheti, assembly GCF_943734755.1. Taxonomy (NCBI): domain Eukaryota; kingdom Metazoa; phylum Arthropoda; class Insecta; order Diptera; family Culicidae; genus Anopheles; species Anopheles moucheti. The sequence continues at coordinate 53,780,994 of NC_069141.1, forward strand.
TGCCACGGATGGCATCATGCCGGGGAGTACGTGTTGGAAGTTTTTCCACGACACACGACACAAAGCGCTTATCAACATTCACTCTCACTTTGCACATACCTGGTTACAGGTTTTGTACCGGCACACCGGTTGAAAGAGACTTGAAATTGGAAAGGTAAATAATGGTCCTGTGTAATCGTTACACGGCACGCATCCTGCGTCCTCCGAGCGAGATTGTGTATGCCGTGAAGAAACGTAAATCCGTACGTGATTGTTTTATCAGATTTACTGGATTTCCTGTTCCATTACCACACTGCTTGTATGCGGATGTGTCGTTGTGCTTTTTAAAAAAAACAGGAACTTGTTCTCTTACGCTCCAGAGAATTTGTTCTCGTACCTTTTTCCACCGAGAAGTACATAGTAGGTTCTGACACTACAGAGTTCCTTCTGGCGCTTCCAGCCGCTGTTGCTGCACGCACATTCTTACGCACTCAAATAAACACGTGTATTATCGTCATTACAGCTTCTTTTCAGTTTGTTCGTTCGCGCAACCACCGTCGTGTTACGCCACAAAACAGAAACGTCACGCCACCCCTAAGTCTGATCTTCTACTGCATATTCTTGCGCCGGTGTTGCGTTTTGCGTTCCCTTCCGTTTTGGCACACATAAACAGGATAAAGTATTGCAACGTAACGTAACGGGTAATAAGGTTTTATGCGAACGATGGCGTCGATTTCGTCCACGGTTGTTGTTGTGGATCTTGCGATACCGGAGAATCTTACTTTCACATCGCTATTAATTCTACGAAGAGAAGCGTCCGTTGTTGTGTTAAAGAAATTGCTTGCAATAAAAACAAACAACCACTCGTAGGGCAGGCAGTGTTGGAAAGGTATGTGGGTGGTTGGGGGCGAAAAGACGATTGTTTCTCATTGTAACATAATTATGGTTTTTTTACAAGATGTTGATGCGAAAAAATGGTGGTTTGAATCGTAAACGGGGAGTTGTTTTGCGTGCAATATTATTATCTACTTTTATGGAACTGGAAGAGTGTATTAAGAAGACTAGTGTGTTCATTTGTTAGTGAATTACTTATTATTATTTATATACTGTCATTGGTCTTTAGCGCAACAACAACTTCAAGTAGTCTAGGCCTGCTATTTCATGGCATACTTTAACCTTATTTACCCATAGCCGGATAGTCAGTTTTGCGTCCGGAAAGAATTTTGTACCGGTCCTGTCATGTGAATCTGGCGCAGCTACCAAATACACCATTCCAGGAAGTCTTGCTTCCTTATTTTTGTTAGTTCTACTGAATGCTACAGCGTATAAATATCAATCACACTGCAAAGCCTAACTTACCTATTAATATTTGGGATATGTTAAGATCTTTAGCAGTCATTTACTACACTGTAGAAAATATCATTTGTTGAGTGAAATGTTGTTCAAATTTAAAATATAGAAACACATTTAAATAACTCTAGAATATTCTCGCGATACGCCGTCCATGATAAGACTTTTTATTTAACTAATAATTGATGAGGATTCGCAAATATTATCTTTTCAGACCTAAGCCTGCCATCACGACAGGTGAAGGTACTGTAAAGTACCAAGAACATCTTAGTTAGAGACGGATCGGTCGCATAAAACACCTTCGGTGGCTACGATGATTTAGCCAGAGAGTCTGTCTTCTTATTATCAGGAATTCCGATAAGATACAGCAACCATTAATTAGGCATATTTTAACATTAATGTGGGAATTAAAAAAAATAGAATAAAAATGAAAATAAAATTCTGAGCGACCCCGTGGAAGAGTGGAAGGAAGGAAATAGAAATAGATAGAGAGAGCAAGAGATAAGAAGAGAAAAGGTTTAATAAGTGACGCGCGGAAATAAATCAATATTTCTCACACATTATTCCCTACATTCATAACATAATTTTGATACATTTTATGTGAATTTCAATTGTGGAGTTTAAGGGTGATTAAAATCATTAAATATCAATCAAATTTCAAATATTATCAAAATCATCTTCATAAAACAAATAGAACGTTTGATATCTGTGTCACGGATGACGAACGGATGACTTGTTAACCTTTACTTTACTCCACAGTTTACCTTGAAACTTGCTCTAATCTTATAAAAAATAGCTATTTGAACCTTATTTAATAAAAACCTGTCACCTCTACAGCCTACACCTGGTTGTTCAACGCTCAAACAAATCACATATTGCAACAACCCATATCCATTACAGCGAGCGCTGCAACATAATTGAATCGTACGAATTTCACAGCACCATTACAAATTGTGCCACTTTCACCATCAGCAAAACGATACGAACCGCGTTATCCAAACCAAATTCCACACACATCGTTCCCTGTGACGTTGCAATATCCAAAACCCCGTTCGCGGAACCGCTCGCGGGAAAGCAATATCACGATTTGCTCGCAGCATAGCATCATCCTTTCCGGATCGCATTTTGCAAAATGAGAAAAGAAAAACAGCTTTTCGTCTTTATTCGGTGTAACGAAATCACCGCCGGCATTGAATTGGCTTCACCTACACGTGTGTGAAAGGGAAACGACTTGCTCCGGGGGGAAAACTATCACAAACGATGAAAAATCGGGCCTGGATATCGGGTTCGGATGGTTTACGGGGCCGAGAGGCCAGGCGTTACGTTGCATTATTTTCGCCCGTGACATCGAGGGTTCTTTCGGGGCGGATCGGAAGCTTGTAGGCGGGTCGTTCACTGCACGGGATTTGTACACTTGTACGACGCTGAGGGCATTCTGCCACGATGCATCGCTTTTCCAATAAAAGAAGCAAAGCACGGGAAGGATTTGTCGCAGCACACACCATACCGGGGCAGTGGGTTTTATGCTACATCCTGTGAGTTGAGATAGTAAATGAACCCGAACTGATGCATTGCGAGACTGTTTTGGTTCCATTTATATTAAAATCTGTGTTATTGTTATCATCTCATAAATTTTCTATACATTTTTCCAACACTAATTCAATGCATTACATTTTAGAAAATTTAATTGTTACTCAACCCAACCTTGGGGCAAAATCATTAAATCAAAATTTTGCAATTTTGCTCAACTCACTTCCCCGAAGCGTATGTCTGTTTTTCCACATTATACCCAGTAAGTCTGGGTCCGGTCCCTTCCCGAACGCTCGTTTGGGCATCTTTCTTGGGTGGGTTGGATAAAAATCTTTTCTTACGATGATTAAATTATCATACAGATGAGCCATCGCGTATCGCGCCCGGAGATAATCATCCGTAATCCAAGTAACTGGAGCGATCCATCGGTCCACGCTTATCACGAGAAGAAGAAAGGGACCAGGTCGAAGGACGCTCCGGCAGCTAATGCTTTTCCTAAAGGTACGGTGTGCAGGGGGCCAACTAGAAGCCAGCTCAGCAGGAAACTCCCCAGCTGGGTTGAAATATTGGTGAAGTTGTGCAAGCTGGCGGCGATGGCCTTTGTGCCACCGGAGAATTCATTTCGGCAGTAGCCTTCGGGAGGCCTTAGCAAAAGGCGAAGTGCGCAGCGTGGAACCGAGTTAGCGGTGCTGTGTGTGTGTGGCTACGGAGTAAGTTTACGGTTCCTTTAATTTTGTTTTAATTTGCCCCTGGCTTAACGCCAGCAGCACCGAGTGAGATCCTGCTGAGCACTTTCCTGCTTACGCCGCCATTTACCGAAGGAAACAAAACACAAAGGATTTGGCCCCTCGTCTCGTCAAGGTGGAAAAAAGCATAACGG